>NC_059333.1:65663392-66273571 GCF_018350155.1 Leopardus geoffroyi | reverse complement strand
AAATTTATAGTAATAAATAACAGATGAGAGGTTGCCAGAGGTTATAGTTGGGTGAAGGGTGTGACTATAAAGGGATAATTTGATACCAGTTTTGTTTTGTTTGCACGTTGAAACAGTTTATCATCCTAATTATGGTGGTAGTTGCATTCATCTCTATGTATTATAAATTTAATAGAACTATACACATGTGCACACACACACAGAGCACATGTAAAAACTGGTGAAACTCAAATAGAGTCTATAGTTAATAGCATTGCACCACTGTCAGTTTCCTGGTTTTGGTAATGTAATCTAGTTATGTAAGAGGTTGTCTTTGGAGAAAGCTGGGTGAAGGTTGAAACTGTTTTGCAACTTCTTATGAGTCTCAGATAATGTCAAAATAAAAAGGTTTTTTGTGGAAAGGATTTGGGGTGAAAGCCAAATTAGAAAGCACTACTTGACATGATGCTAAAATGGGGACCAGGGAGTGGTGCAGAGAGAGCTCTTGTAGAGCTCTACCTCTGGTAGAGGTGAGGAAGGAGAAGAGAGGAGTGGAGATTCCTACCTTGGAGACCTTTTGGTAGAACTTGGTCCAGGCCTGTTAGCCTCTCTCTAGTCTGAGTGCTCACCCCTGTTACCTGGGAGGTTGGAGGGGGGCGGGTACTGGGGTGGAGAGGGAGGTGAAAACTTTGTCCTCAGCAGTTTCCCACATGGGGAGAGAGGTAGGAAAAACCTTTCTTCAATAGACCTTGGTGAGAAAGCAGAGAGAGGGGGATAAGGGTTACTGCTTAACAATGTTCACAAGAGGTAAAGTGTGTCAGCAGTGAAAGATTAAATGGCATAAGAACCCAGGCTCTGGAATCAAACTCCACTTCAGATCTCAGCCCCATCACTCACTAGGCATGTGACTAGATCGCTTTATTGAACTTTGCTGAATCTCATTTCCCTATTTAAAAATAGGAGTAATGATACTATATATCTCAGAATTCTGTGATTGCGTTCAGTGGTGTGTGTAGAGCCCTTAGCAACTGCCTAGCAAATATTAAGTATATAGTCAATGTTGGCCACTCTTATAAATTATTCCATATCATTGTCAATATTCTAAGGAATAGAAAACACATGCATTCAGATGATTCTGACTACAATGTAATTTTTGATAAGCAGATGTATTTCAGGATCCTTCAGTACTTCAAACTCATCTTAAAATCAGCATTTAGTCCCTATATGTGTAAATTCAGACAATTTAACTTAAAATTCATAGTTGTTACTTTCTATTACAGGCCTCTTATGTGCTTTTTGTTTTAGATACGTTATCTCTGACCTTTATAGATCTCATGAGGATAAATATTATTTTCCCCATTTTCAGATAAAGAAACCACCTGAGCATGGTTAAGCAAATCACCCACCATACATAACTAGTTGGTCTAGTCTGTCTACTTGGAAAAGCCCATGCTTTTCCCACTGCGTCATGTTAGCCTCAGTGTTAATCCACGAAAGCTGCTTAAACACACACAGATTATCTAATAGTTGTTCCTTTCATGACAGATTACAGGATAGAACACACAACTCTTGTCACAGCCTAGGGCAGACACTTCCAGGCCATTCTGGGGCTAAGACTTGAAGACTTTTGGCAGTGTTGGAAACCAAAAGCCCAAAGCCAGTTGTGGCAAGAATGCAGTCTGGGATTCCAGCCAATAGGTAAAGCCAGGAGCCATGAAGGGAGCCCTGCCAACGTCCAAGGTCCAGGCCAGCACTCAGAATTGAAAAGGGCAGGCAGAGCCCAGCAGAAGGCACTGCAGAGAACTCAGGATTTCCTCTTTGTCCTCTTGATGATAAATGCTAGCAAATGGCACCTTTGAGGAGCCTCAGTTGAGGAGGCAGGTGAAAATGCTTGGCCCCCAGTGCTGCTGCTGGACATTAGAAACCAGGATCAAAAAGACCCCTAGCAGAAGTTCATTATCAGTAGGATGGACACAGGGTCCCAGGTGGCCAGGGTAATCCAGGGGGGAAGTGAAGGAACATAGGAGGGAACCAGGAATCAGGACATCTGCATTAGCTGTCCCATTGTGGTCCCCATCTGGCTGTAAAACTGCATGCAGATCCTGTCATTGTAAAATGAGAAAGTCAGGGGCAATCACTGGTTTAAGTGGTGTTTCTCATGACCCTTAGACGCCAATCCTGTCCTAGGCAATTTGTGGGGACAGAGTGGTGGGGAGCAAGCAGATCGCACCTTGCTAGCAGTCTCCCTTTTATCTCTTCTAAGTACAGACTTCTAAGAGCCTTTTAAGTCTAATGATTTATCCAGGATAACAAACAGTAAGTGTCCACTAGGTTCAAGGCCCTGTAGAAGGTGCCGATAGGTAAAGCTAGGTAAAACCCAGTCCCAGCATCATGAATTCTTCCCAGATTCTGGCCCAGTGGGGAATGATGCTAGCAGCGGAGTTGGTCAGGATTCCTCTCAGACTCACTCAGGCCCAAAGTTCTCCTGCCACAATCCTGAGGACCAGAAAGGAGGGGAAGAGGGAAAGGAAACCTTCCCAGCATGGCAGGCAAATGTTTTATGCCTCAAAGACATCAATGTACATGTTACCTGGTAGATGATAGATAGTGTTCTGGTTTATAGTCTCTCTCCCATGATTGGGTGTTTTATGGGGCCAATTGCACTTGTGCTTTATGCTCTACTTAAAATCAGGGCATCTGCTGTGCCCTTTGGGAAGTGCTGCAAGTCTCCTGCTAGGGATTGGCCCAGGCAAGGCCTTCTCCCAAAGCTGAGGGGAGAAAGGAAGCTGAAATCACTGCTTTATAAATTACAACACATGCCTACACTGTCGGGTGGGTCTGAGGTTATATGAGTGAAAAGGATTTTTGTGTTTCTAGTGTTTTTTTCCCCCCCCCTGGCATTTAAAAAATGCATTTAAAGGGCACCTGGGTGGCTCAGTCAGTTAAGAATCGGACTCTCAATTTCGGCTCAGGTCACGATTCCTGGTTCATGAATTCGAACCCTGCATGGAGCCCAACATGGAGCCCTGTGCTGACAGTGCAGAGCCTGCTTGAGATTCTCTGTCACTTTCTCTGCCCCTCCCCCATGCCCTCTCTCCCTCTTTCTTTTTTTTTTTAATTTTTTTTTTTAACATTTATTTATTTTTGAGACAGAGAGATACAGAGCATGAACAGGGGAGGGGTAGAGAGAGAGGGAGACACAGAATCTGAAACGGGCTCCAGGCTCTGAGCTGTCAGCACAGAGCCCGACGCGGGGCTCGAACTCACGGACTGTGAGATCATGACCTGAGCCAAAGCCGGACGCCCAACCGACTGAGCCACCCAGGTGCCCCATCTCCCTCTCTCTTTCTTAAAAATAAATAAGTGAACATTAAAAAATAAAATAAAATAAAAACACATTTAAAATATGTTACAATTGCATGAGTCATGGCAAAAATATATTTAGAAACTAATTTTTTAAAAAATTGATGTGGAATGTGGCCATATTACTCCTCATTAAAGCCATTCAAGCTCTTTTCTTTTTTTTTTTTTAATGGTGATTTATGTTTTGGAGAGAGAGAGAGCGAGCATGAGCGAGGGAAGGGCAGAGAGAGGCAGGGACAGAGGATCCCAAGTGGTCTCTACACTGACAGCAGAGAGCCCAATATGGAGCTTGAACTCACAAACCGTGATATCATAACCTGAGCCAAAGTCAGATGCTCAACTGACTGAGCCACCCAAGTGCCCCTACAAGCTCCTTTCTAGTAAGGGTACCCTTGAGGGCTCTTTTCCCCCTCTTATCACCAGCTTATCTTGAATTAATCCATATGCTTTTTCACTACTGTCCTAAATGTGTGCTGGTAAAATGAAATAATGGGCATTTGGTCTTATATCTAAATTTCTGCATTTTAGCTTTAAAAATATTTACAAGGATGTATTTTTTAAAATTGATCCTTAGGCCTATTTATATAGACTAGGAGAGCTATATATTCTGAAATTTGTTCACTAGAAATCTATATGCATATTCACATATAAATATCTATAATGAACATACATTCATATACATAGATTTTGTTAAATGACCCAGTGGATACTGAGAAAACAACTGCTAATATTAAAATTTTATTCTATTTTAAAAGAGAAAAGGCAGAACAAAAAGAAATTGTCATTGTAGTGAAAAATATGGAAACCAGGGAGGTAGTGTCCAAGTGAGCTGAGGACAGAAATTATATCATATTTGCCTTCCTATCTTCAGTTCTTCTTAATACTTTAACAAATAGATATTTAGAAATTGTTGAATTAATGTTTGACACAGGAAGATTACTAAGTGTTTGTTTGGACTCACAAAACATCCAAACACTGAGGTAATCTGCTAAAGGGTAACTTGGGGGCAGGATCATTAGCAAGTTTTCTTTTGCATTTAATAGTTAAATATTTCGATGATTGATTGATTGACTGGGGGACTGATTGATTGGGATATAAATTCTAAAGCCTCTCTGATAACCAGGTCAGCCTGTTGTTCCTGCTTAAGGTAGAGAGGCAGAAATACAAAGTGTAACTGGCTTATTAATAAGCCAGTAGTAGGGAAAAGAAACTTGTCTCTGCAATAAGCTGAGAAGGGAAGAGCGGGAAGGGAATGTAGATTTCAGCAAGTGCAACCACCACTAATCAAGCAGCTGTCCTGCAGGCAGAATGTCTTTGTTCTTCCAGTTCATCTCCAGCTTCAGCAGCTGTAGGCCTGAGCTGACAAAATAGGAAATAGGAGTTCACTCTCCCCATGTAAAACAAAATGATGCAGACACTACAACTAGAGGAAAGCAGGCAAATTTAGAGAGGCAAGGCCCATCCTGAACAAGAAGCAGGGCTGAGAGTTTTAGCTTGCTACAAAACATAATTTAGTGGCTGCAAGCATGTAAAGAGAAGGCATGCATCCTAGCCTAGCTGCAAGCAGCAAATCAGTCCAAGATCAGCAGATTTTCTGAAGTCAGGAAATGGGATGCATGTTGTTAACCTCTGAGCAGATGTCAGCTGAGACTGTAATCTGTGTGGTCGTGAAGATGAGGTCTCATTCGTCAACTGCTTGACAAGGGCTGTCATCATATCACTGGGCCTACATAGCCCTCGACACATGATGTAAGAGACATATTGGACAAAAGCATTTCCTGGGGGAATTCTCCAGGAAGAATTCAGCCAATGGAAAGAAATCTTTCAAGTGGCCTGATTTCATTGGAGACAAGTAAACACATGTGTGTGTGCATATATGAATATATACATCCCCAAGACGCTGCACTTTCCTAGAAACAAAGAGAATGGGAACACAAAAAGCTTCACAAGCATCCTGTTAGGATTCTTTCTCTCATTTATTTTTAGACTTCCTCAGCACCATGCTGAGTGGGGAAGCAAAGGAGTAGATCACCCAAATGACAAGGCTTTTCAGTGATGGTTTGTGATGTGTAGATTTGTCAAAAACCAGTGTCTGTGGATGTCCACAGCGACCAAAATATCTTGGCCCTTTTGTATTTGGTAATGCTGTGAAGTTCTTAGCCATTCCAGGAGGGGCTTTCTAAAACTCCTACCATAACCCAGAATGTACCCTCTTGTCTTAACACACAGACATTGAACCAAATCTTGACTCTCCCTCTGTCAGAGATCTCTGCTGCTTTAGAGCCATTTGGCATACTTTTGGGAGGATGAGAACCTCATCCTTCTGCCTAACAGAGGAGAGCATTGCCAAGGAAAAATGAGATTAGGGAAGAGAACAAAGAAAGGAAGAAGTGATGGGCCTTTCATATCTATTAATGAATTCATTCATTAATTCAACAAAAGGTTATGGATTACTTGCCATTTTGCAAAGACTATGCTAGGAGCTGAGATACAGATGAGTAAGAAACAGCCCAGCTTTTGAGGGGTAGAAACTGTCTAGTGAGACGAACATAAAAAGCTAGTAATATAACATGACAATTGTACTGATGCACATATACCCTGGGGTATTATAAAGCTATAAAGGAGGGCACCAAACCTAGACTGAGAAATCATCCAGACAGATATGTGCTCTTATTTCTTTAAAACTAATGAGGTGGGTCACTCACAAAGAAAACGTTAAAGAGTACCTCATAGAACAAATAAAAACGTTAGTTGGTAGTACAGTAAGCCCTCCTGATTGGTGTTGGAGGCTATTGGTTTTGGTGGCAACAGTCTACAAGGTTACATAATTTTCTCCCCCAACACCCAGCTGCTTGGATATAAAGGAAAACAATCGATTGAAATTTTGATGGGAGTTCTGTCAGGCAGATGCAGCAAAGGAGCTTGTTTGGAAAAGGAAGTGGGTGTTGCTGAGAGAACAGTTCAGATGACCAACCAGAGGTTTCACATTGGGCAGAGAAAGGAGACTGTGAGGAAGCTGAAGAGACAGGAAAATGGAGGTCTGTAGGCTGTCAACAAGCAAGTGCATTAGAAGTGAGCATATGAAAGGGCTAGAGGATAGGGGACTTATTCATTCATTCATGAAGTATTTACTGAGTGTTTTCAATATGCTAGGTACTGTTCTAGTACTGGGAGTACATCATGACCCATTCCAGTGGGGAGGAGAAGATGATAAACAACTACATACATATATATATATGCATATGTATATGTATATATATAATGAATATTACTCAGCAATCAAAAAGAATGAAATCTTGCCATTTGCAGCAACGTGGATGGGAACTAGAATGTATTATGCTAAGTGAAATAAGTCAAGAGAAAGACAAATATCATCTGATTTCACTTATATGTGGAATTTAACATACAAAACAGACGAACATAGGGGAAGGGAGGAAAAATAATATAAAAACAGAGAGGGAGGCAAACCATAAGAGACTCTTAAATACGAAGAACAAACTAAGGGTTGCTGGAGGGGAGGTGTGTGGTAGGGGGATGAGCTAAATGGGTGATGGGCATTAAGGAGGACACTTGTTGGGATGAGCACTGAGTGTTATATGTAAATGATGAATCACTAAATTCTATTCCTGAAACCATTATTACACTATGTATTAACTAACTTGAATTTAAATAAATTTTTAAATAAATAAAAATAAAATTGTGTAATACCTTAGAAAGTAAAAAGTACTATGGTGGGATGGAGATAGACTAGAACAGGATAAGAAAGATTTGGAATTCTGAGAAAGAGTGCGATTTTAAAATCTTTTTTTTTTATTTTTTTTTTAATGTTTATTTTTGAGACAGACAGAGACAGAATGCAAGTGGGTTAGGGGCAGAGAGAGAGGGAGACAGAATTGGAAACAGTCTCCAGGCTCCAAGCTGTCAGCACAGAGCCCAACGCAGGGCTTGAACTCATGAACTGTGAGATCATGATCTGAGTTGAAGTCGGAGGCTCAACCAACTGAGCCACCCAGGCAAAAGAGTGCGATTTTAAATGGGGTTGTAGCCCTGATTGAGAGGGTAACACTTGAACAAAGACAAAAAAGGAAAAGAGGGAATGAGTCATGGAAATATATGAATTAGAATATTCTATAGCGGGAGAACACCCACTTCAAAACCTTGAAGTTTTGAGTGCCTGGTGTTTTCAAGGAAGAGCAAGGAGGCCTGTGTGGGGTGGAGTGGGCAAAGGGAAGAAGCAGGAAATGAGATAGATAATGAGGGCCAAAAATATAACTTGTACACTCTGGTAAAGACTTTGACTTTTCCTCTGAGTCAGATGACTTCTGAACAGGGAAGTGACATGGTCTGCTTTACCTTTAATGGATTGTTGTGACTGCTGTGTTGAAAATAGACTTAGGAAGGGTCCAGAGTTGAAGCAGAAAGACCAGTTAGGAGGCTATTGTAATAATCCAAATGAGAAATGCAAAGTCAGACTTTGATCAGGGTGGTGGTAGCAGAGGTGGTAAGAAGTTGGATTTTGGATGTATTTCAAGGATAGAGCCAATAGGATTTCATGACAGATTGGATGTGGGTGGTGAGCAAGAATCAAAGATGACTTCAAGATTTTGGGTCCAACCAAATAGAAAGATGGAATTGCCATTATCTGAACTGGGGAAGAATGTGGGAAGAACAGGTCAAGGGAGAAGACTAAGAGTTTGGTTTTGGATACATTGAGATCAAAGAGGGGGATGTCGGTTTTCAAAATTTCTGAAGTGGAATCATTCTTAATGATCATAACACTCAGGGTGTGACCCTGGGGGTGGGTATCTAAAAGTGGAATAAAGTGAAGTCATTATGATCAAAGAATTTAGAACTCTGGAGGTTGAAAGGTCAATGAAAGCTCCTAGGATGGTCACCTAGAATGGTAGCCCAGACAGGAGAGGAGGGGACAGGGCCAGTCTTCTCTCACCATTATGATGCTGAGTTAGAATATAAGTGGTTAGAAGTCACACAGATATTGCTTTGAGATGTGCAGAATTTGAATTGGGTTTAGATTTTGAACCTAAAACATTAGAAATAAGCAAGGTAGCAAAATGATGGTGTTTGCTAAATCAAACCAGAAAACATAATGATAAAGCTGTTTGGAACATATCCAGATGAGATCGATTTATAACCCCACTGTAACATGAATCAAAAATAGTGAATCGAAAAAGAAATTCAATGAATTCTCATGATTTAATCTTAATTGTTTTATTAAAAATTGTTTTTGGAGAGACATTTATACTTGGTTTGTTTAAAGCTTACTGACATCATTTATATCAATTCATATAGCATTTTAGAAACCATGGTCCTGTCACATTTTAGGAAAATTTTCTAATAGCCACAAGAAGTACCCTCAGTCCCATTTGCAAGCCATGTTTCCAAACTCAGTTCTTAACCATAATTAAGAAGAGAGAGTAGGATGACCAGTCAGTCCTCCATAGCAGTTATAATAAACCTCTAAGTTCAGAAACCAATATTTGATAAAGACTTTTAAAATATCATACCTGTGGGGTGCCTGGATGGCTCAGTCAGTTAAGCGTCTGACTCTTGGTTTCGGTTCAGGTCATCATCTCATGGATCGTGGGTTTGAGCCCTGCATCAGGCTGCATGCTGTCAGTGTGGAGCCTGTTTGAGATTCTCTCTCCCTCTCTCTCTGGCCCTCCCCTACTTGTTCTATCTATCTGTCTCTCTCTCAAAATAAATAAATAAACTTAAAAAATATATATCATACCTGTGATTCATGAGTTCAAGCCCTGCACTAGGCTCTCTGCAATCAGCACAGAACTTGCTTTGGATCCTCTGTCTCCCTCTCTCTCTGCTCCTCCTCTCTCTCTCTCTCTCTCTCTCTCTCTCTCTCTCTCTCAAAACTAGATAAACATTAAAAATACATATATCAAACCTGTGAGCTGGTGGATGTCACTTAAGCATCAGAATTCATTAAAGAGTATTAAAATTATACTCCAGGTTTATACAAATACAGATGGATATTTATCTTTGTATTGAGACTTACTTGAGAATAGAAACATCAAGAAAGTTCTTGTCTTTACCAATTAATAAATGAAGAGAAAAGATAATGAGATAGCTATACAATCCTTTAAAAAAAAAAAAAAACCCAGCTTGTTTCTGAGTGCTAGTAACACAGTCCAAGCTTTTATCTCTTCATAAATGCAACATAGGTAATCTCAAAGGGACTAGATATTTATAATTAAGTATATAATATTTAAATTGTCTTGTTTTGTGGAAAGTATGTGTTTGTGGGTGATTAAAAGATTCAGCATGTGTGGGTTTCATCTTTTAGTTCAACAGTAAAATATAAGTGACATTGGTGCTTGAATTCTTATTCAAGTAGCAAAGACATTCCTCAGACATACATAATTCATCTGCTGAATAGATGATTCACCTTTCAGTAACTTCACAGGTGTTAACTTTGCCAAACAAAACAGGTAAACCATCTTCCATTCATTTTTTTTCTGATGCAAGTTTTAAGTAAAATTTTTTTACAAAAAATATAAAAATATACATATGTAAGTCCATAACGTCCATTTAGAAAATGAATTTGCATCCACTTCTGAGATGTGAGGATTATGTAATGTATATTTTGTCAAAAAATAACTAAATTGGGCTCCTCCTAACTAAATCAGGAGGGAGGGGATTCTAAATCATGGTTTCATGCAGTACTGAATTACACAAAGAAGATCTGATTGTAGAGTGGTGTTCAAATAAAATAGTCCCAGAAAAGAATGAAGAAAGAAACCTACCCAAACCCATCCGTGATCTGAACAATACAGACATGTGTGACTGTGAAACTTGGGCAGCTGCTTGGTAAGGACGTCAGCATCATATATTCATGGCTCATGCTTATGTGTAGCCATGGGGAAGAATAGCCTCCGTTATTGGACTTCGAAGAGTCTACCAGTGGTCGTACCACTGCATAGGCTTTTGACTGAACCAAATAGCTAGTCCCAGGTCAGCGATGGCCCCTTTTCTAAAGCAGTGCCAGCACTGGTCTCTTTAAGTTATTAATTAATAAATGCATCATGAAGCTGATGGTTAACACTGTTCTTACTTTTGCAGTCAATATTCACCCCATGATTCCCCTTCTTCTGGGAACAGCCAAAGAAACTAATGAAGATTACTGTCCATAAGTCTATCATTTGAAAACATGATGACATGAGTGGATAGATAGGATAGGGGCTATATTTTAAATTTGTATACAGGAGGCTTAAGGTAAACAAAATTGATCTGTATATGTGTAGCTCTCTTCCTAAGTGATGAAAGTAGTATTTTAAGAAATAGGTCTGAAAGTAATATGCAGAATGTATTAGGACAGGAAAAAATTGGTGATACAGAGAGCTAAAGGTTACACCAAAAATCTAAAAATTAATACTTTTGCATTACCTTAGAGTTTTCAAGAGAGTTTGCCACATACCTCATTTGCTCTTTGCAATAATTTGTGGGGTAGCTATGAAGGATAATATTATCTACACAGATGAGGAAACAGGAAGCTAGAGTAAATGACTTGCCCAAAGTCATGCAGCTGTGATTGGCACAGCCAGGATTCCCATCTGTCACACGACCTGTCTGCATTTCCATTGCTCCTAACATGATTGTATCCTATGTGCATGTAGTAGCAGGAATGGAGAGGGAGGGACCATGCAGAAGGATTTTGAAATCACAAGTGAAAGAAATTGGCAATTGATTGGGTATAGGTGGTAAATAGGAGAGGAAAAGGTGATTTGTAGGTTTCTAAAGCATGAAGACAGTGAAATTAATATCGTCAGCTAATGTTAGCAACAAGCTTACTCTGTGCCAGGTCCTGTGTCACACTTTGCTTTATTACCTCAATGAATTCTCACCACTCTTTGATGGGGGGAGAGGCATGTATTATTCTTGTCCCCATTTTATAAGGGGAATACATGAAACTTGTTCCCATTTTTAGAGGAAGAAAAACAATCAAGGTTTTTTCTACAAGACAGGGTAAAGCTCAACTGGACTTATTGGCCTATGATGTCTGTACTTGGGACCTGAGATTCAGGGCGATGGTTTGGTGTTTTTGTGTGTGTGGATGTAATTATGCCACTAGTCACGAAATAATCAAGCCAGGCCATTGTTAGTTATGATGTTTGCAAGTCTAGCACTGCCAAACTGTCTAATGCCTCTGAGTACTTTGCCTGTCGTTAAAGTAGGCTGCACTAAGTAGCTGGTTTTGCCTTGACTCTGGACTTTAGAGTGGCCAGCCAGGTAATCCAGGTACAAAGATAAGAATGCTTTCCTCCTCAGTTATTATTTTAAAATTAAAATATAACTAAGTGTTCAACATTCGCAAAATCAATCAACGTGATACATCACATTAATAAAAGAAAAGGTAAGAACCATATGATCCTGTCAATTGATGCAGAAAAGGCCTTTGACAAATTCAGCACCCTTTCTTAATAAAAACCTTGAGAAAGTTGGGATAGAAGGAACATACTTAAACATCATAAAAGCCATTTATGAAAAGCCCACAGCTAACATCATCCTCAGTGGGGAAAAACTGAGAACTTTTTCCCTGAGATCAGGAACACGACAGGGATGCCCACTGTCACCACTGTTGTTTAACATAGTGTTGGAAGTTCTAGCATCAGCAATCAGACAACAAAAGGAAATCAAAGGCATCAAAATTGGCAAAGATGAAGTCAAGCTTTCACTTTTTGCAGATGACATGATGTTATACATGGAAAATCCAATAGACTCCACCAAAAGTCTGCTAGAACTGATACATGAATTTAGCAAAGTTGCAGGATACAAAATCAATGTACAGAAATCAGTTGCATTCTTATACACTAACAATGAAGCAACAGAAAGACAAATAAAGAAACTGATCCCATTCACAATTGCACCAAGAAGCATAAAATACCTAGGAATAAATCTAACCAAAGATGTAAAAGATCTGTATGCTGAAAACTATAGAAAGCTTATGAAGGTAATTGAAGAAGATACAAAGAAATGGAAAGACATTCCCTGCTCATGGATTAGAAGAATAAATATTGTCAAAATGTCAATACTACCCAAAGCTATCTACACATTCAATGCAATCCCAATCAAAATTGCACCAGCATTCTTCTCGAAACTAGAACAAGCAATCCTAAAATTCATATGGAACCACAAAAGGCCCCGAATAGCCAAAGTAATTTTGAAGAAGAAGACCAAAGCAGGAGGCATCACAATCCCAGACTTTAGCCTCTACTACAAAGCTGTAATCATCAAGACAGCATGGTATTGGCACAAAAACAGACACATAGACCAATAGAATAGAATAGAAACCCCAAAACTAGACCCACAAACGTATGGCCAACTCATCTTTGACAAAGCAGGAAAGAACATCCAATGGAAAAAAGACAGTCTCTTTAACAAATGGTGCTGGGAGAACTGGACAGCAACATGCAGAAGAATGAAACTAGACCACTTTTTCACACCATTCACAAAAATAAACTCAAAATGGATAAAGGACCTGAATGTGAGACAGGAAACCATCAAAACCCTAGAGGAGAAAGCAGGAAAAGACCTCTCTGACCTCAGCCGTAGCAATCTCTTACTCGACACATCCCCAAAGGCAAGGGAATTAAAAGCAAAAATGAATTACTGGGACCTTATGAAGATTAAAAGCTTCTGCACAGCAAAGGAAACAACCAACAAAACTAAAAGGCAACCAACGGAATGGGAAAAGCTATTTGCAAATGACATATCGGACAAAGGGCTAGTATCCAAAATCTATAAAGAGCTCACCAAACTCCACACCCGAAAAACAAATAACCCAGTGAAGAAATGGGCAGAAAACATGAATAGACACTTCTCTAAAGAAGACATCCGGATGGCCAACAGGCACATGAAAAGATGCTCAACGTCATTCCTTATCAGGGAAATACAAATCAAAACCACACTCAGATATCACCTCACGCCAGTCAGAGTGGCCAAAATGAACAAATCAGGAGACTATAGATGCTGGAGAGGATGTGGAGAAACGGGAACCCTCTTGCACTGTTGGTGGGAATGCAAATTGGTGCAGCCACTCTGGAAAACAGTGTGGAGGTTCCTCAGAAAATTAAAAATAGGGGCGCCTGGGTGGCTCAGTCGGTTGAGCGGCCAACTTCGGCTCAGGTCACGATCTCGCAGTCCGTGAGTTTGAGCCCCGCGTCGGGCTCTGTGCTGACAGCTCGGAGCCTGGAGCCTGTTTCAGATTCTGTGTCTCCCTCTCTCTGACCCTCCCCGTTCATGCTCTGTCTCTCTCTGTCTCAAAAATAAATAAACGTTAAAAAAAATTAAAAAAAAAAAAGAAAATTAAAAATAGACCTACCCTATGACCCAGCAATAGCACTGCTAGGAATTTACCCAAGGGATACAGGAGTACTGATGCATAGGGGCACTTGTACCCCAATGTTTATAGCAGCACTCTCAACAATAGCCAAATTATGGAAAGAGCCTAAATGTCCATCAACTGATGGATGGATAAAGAAATTGTGGTTTATATACACAATGGAGTACTACAGGGCAATGACAAAGAACGAAATATGGCCCTTTGTAGCAACGTGGATGGAACTGGAGAGTGTGATGCTAAGTGAAATAAGCCATACAGAGAAAGACAGATACCATATGTTTTCACTCTTAGGTGGATCCTGAGAAACTTAACAGAAACCCATGGGGGAGGGGAAGGAAAAAAAAAAAAAAAGAGGTTAGTGTGGGAGAGAGCCAAAGCATAAGAGACTCTTAAAAACTGAGAACAAACTGAGGATTGATGGGGGGTGGGAGGGAGGGGAGGGTGGGTGATGGGTATTGAGGAGGGCACCTTTTGGGATGAGCACTGGGTGTTGTATGGAAACCAATTTGACAATAAACTTCATATATTGAAAAAAAAATAAAATAAAATATAACTAAGTATAATTATCAAATGACTATTAATAGAAATATTGAATTTATGTAGAATACATTATTTAGACTAAAAGTCTTAAGTACAATTACCTTACTTCTTAATTGTTATCAGTCACTGTCCAGATTAAGCCTGGTTTTCCCCTTAGGTTAACCACTTCACACATTTTTACCTTGTCATGAGCCTCTGTTGGTGCCGAGGGTATGTCTGAGACCCTGATTGGCCATACCTCCCTCTAATCTTTGAATTGCTCTGTAAACTCATTTAAAACTATTTGACAAAAGAGCCTTCTCAAAGTTCCTGCTTTCAGTCCTTGCTTCCTTTTTCTCTTTCAGTCAGTCAGAGAAAGGAAAAGCAATTGTATATATCAAATAAATAGTGTATGAAAAAAATCCCAAACCTTTTCCAAACGGTGGTTTACCAGCTCACTTCTAAAGGCTCCAAACTGTATCTCTTTAGGTATCTACCTGTTAGTTATTCATTCACTTGCCTGCATGTAGCAGTATCTTAGCAACCAGAAATTTCATGGAGAAATCCTAACTCTTCCCTAATACCACCTGTTTTTTAGAAGTTGGCCTTCTTTTAAAAGACTTGGAGTTATATAAGCAAGAAATGCCAGAATTTAGTTCCTTTAGAAAATAAATTTAAGTAAATCATAACAGTTTTTTACAGGGCTATAAAGAAGTTTCTTCCCAGTGGTCCTTCACTCTGAGGTTGCATTGGAGATTATACTGGTGGGGAAACTCTGTTCACTCCCAGGGCAAAGGGTCATGGCTGTAAGTGTCCTTCTTCCTGATTCGCTCTAGGATTGTGAAGATGTCCAGTCCCAACCTGAACATCGTGACCTTACTTGGCAGTTGTCTGACTTACAGTAGCGTTTACCTCTTCGGGATTCAAGATCGAGATGCTTTAGCGGGAGGCTCAATGGAAACTCTCATTCAGGTGGGTTAAATCTTAAGTTTTTGTTTTGAGAAAAATGTTCAACTTTTGATATCTTTTTAAATCAGCGTCTCCTGTAGGTGGTGGTTACCTTTATCCTCTGAATGGGTACTCTCAGAGGTGATCATTGTATTGCTTAGTGAGGTCCACATCTGTCCCGTGCCCTGTGTGGACTGAAGCTTTGCAGAGTAGAATGTGGAGAACAATTAAGATCCCTCTCATGCCTCTTGCTTCTGTCCCTTTTCCCTGTAGATAAGGCTATCCATGCTGTGCATTGGGACCTCCCTTGTGTTTGGCCCCATTCTGGGGAAGAGCTGGCGACTCTACAAGGTGTTTACCCAGAGGGTCCCGGACAAGAGAGTGGTGAGTAAGCAGCAAGTAGACACTACTTGATTACAAACAGCAACTTTATTATTGATTATTAGCTAGGGAAGTTTGTGTCAGATTAATGGGTCTGGCTCTTATATGGCAATCTGTAGTTCCTGCTTCTCATTTCAAACCCTGGAGTGGTGTGGCCTCCGAAGTCCCCATGCCTGGAAGGCCATGTGTCAGTGCTCTTGGGAGATAGGTCTTTGAACATAGTTCTGCTTCATATGCACCCCAGGCCATGGTACTGCTGGTACTGTGTGAGCTGGCCAACATCTGGCACCAGTGAGAGGGAGAACAAGATGCCCAGAGAGACTGTTGTTTGGTACAAGTGTGAGCTGAAAATGGAGTGAGGGAGAGTGATTACAGGGAAGCTGTAGCAAGTAAGGAGAGCTTTTTCCTTCACTGGAACCCAGGTCTTCTCCATGCCAAATGCCATTCTGTGCACTAAGAAGGATGGGCTTGGAGCAGTGAGCAAGAAAGAGGACACCATTCAGCAGATAGAATCAACCCTAGAAGCTATGTGCGAGCCAAATGAACTAGATGTCCCTGACATCAGATGTCATCCTGACAACATTTCCCCATTTTATCAGCTTCCCTGCCCAAACCTCAAAGCCTGATCATCAAACCCTTGGGCTATAGGCCCTACTCAGACCCAGTATATCACTCAGTTGGAGTTTACTTCTCTGCAATGATTTCTTTTTTTTGCAAACATTATTGAATCATGGTAAATACTTACGAAAAGCTCAGCTGTGAGTAACCATAATATGAAAAAAATTGCCTAAAGGACAAGAAATTCATCTGTCCCTCTAGAACACAGATTCCTTTTTATTTAAAAAATAGTTTTATTGAGGCATAATTGACATGCAATGAACTGCATATATTTAAACTATATGATTTGATAAGTTTTGACATATGTATACACTCATGAAATGTTGCGTAAAATCTGCAGAAGTTTCCTCATGAATCTTTGATATCTCCCTCTCCTGTCCAATCCTTATATCCATTCCTATTCCTGGGTAACTATCGATTTGCTTTTTGTCACTATAGACTAGTTGGCATTTTTCCAAAATTTTATATAAATGGAATAATACAGTATGTACTCTTTTTTTTTTTACCTGTTATAATTATTTTACTTTTACTTGGCATAAGTGTTTTAAGATTCATACATATTATTGCATGCACCAGTGGTTCTATTTGTGTTTTGCTGAGTAATAGTCCAATGTGTAGACATACAGTTTGTTTATCCATTCATCTGTTGATAGATGTTTGGGGTTTTTTCCAGTTTTGGGCTATTAAAAGTAAATCTGCTATGAACATTGTTGTATAAGTCTTTGTGTAGGCATATGTTTTCATTTTTCTTGCTTAAAAACCTAAGAGTAGAATGGGTGGGTCATATGGTAAGTGTATTTTTAACTTTTCAAAAAATTGACTGTTTCCCCAAATGGTTGTACCTATTACATTCCCACCAGCAGTGTATGAGAGTCCTTCATTTCTACATCCTTGCCAACATGTGACTTGGTTGTTCTTTGTAGTCATTCTAATACATGTGAATAGTAGTATCTCATTGTATTTTTAATTTGCATTTCCTTAATGCAATGTTGAGCATCTTTTCACATGGTTCTTTGCTATCCATATGTCTTCTTTGGTGAAATATCTGTTCAAATCTTTTACCCATTTTTTAAAAACTTTAGTTGTTTGTTTTCTTATTATTGAGGGTTTTTTTTTTTAATGTTTATTTTTAAGAGAGAGAACGCGGGCGCGTGCAAACTGGGGAGGGGCAGGGAGAGAGGGGGACAGAGGATGCGAAGCGGGCTCTGTGCTGACAGCAGAGAGTCCAATGCCGAGGGCTCA
Organism: Leopardus geoffroyi; assembly: GCF_018350155.1. NCBI lineage: Eukaryota > Metazoa > Chordata > Mammalia > Carnivora > Felidae > Leopardus > Leopardus geoffroyi. The sequence goes on along the minus strand of NC_059333.1, from coordinate 66,256,146 downwards.
AACCCACAAACTGAACCAAGAGATCTATACCTGAGCTGAAGTCAGGTATAAACTGACTGAGCTACCCAGGCATCCTTTTATTATTGAGTTTTGAGAGTTCTTTTTATATTCTGGATACAATTCTGTCAGCAAATACATATGCTTTGCAAAGATTTTCTTCCAATTTTTTGTGTCCTTTTTTTCATTCACTTAAGAGTATCTTTCAAAGAAAAGACATTTCTAATTTTGATGATATCCAGTTTACCAGTTTGTTCTTTTATGGATCACGTTTTGGTATCAGATCTAAGAAATGTTTGCCTAACCTAAGGCCTCAAAAAGTTTCTCCTGTGTTTACTTCTAGAAGTTTTAGAGTTTTAGTTTTTACATTTAGGCATATGATCCATTTTGAGTTAATTTTGGAATATGGTGTGAATATGAATCAAAGTTAATTTTTTTGCATATTAATATGTTTATTCAAATCTAGGTCCTTTGAATTTCCATATGAATTTTTCACTTGGTTTGCCAGTTTCTGACAATTTCTGCTGGGATTTTGATTGAGATGTATTGAATCTATAGAACAAATTGTGGAGAACTAACTTCTTAACAATGTTGTGTTTTTTAACCCATGAACACAGTATATTTCTTCATTTATTAAGGTCTTTTCTAATTTTTATCAATAATTTTTTATAGTTTTCAGTGAAGGTCTTTCACACCTTCTATAGGATTTACTCCTAAGTATTTTTTATGCTATTATATGTGTTATTGTTTTTTATTTCACTTCCTGATTTTTTGTTGCTAATATATAGAAATACAACTGATTTTCATATGCTGATCTTCTTTGCTCCAACCTTCCTAAGCTATGTATTGCTCCCATTAGCTTTTTTGTAGATCTTTCAGATTTTCAACATAGATGATCATATCATCTATGAATAAAGACAGTTTCTTTCCAATCTTCTGTATGATGGCACTGTCTAGAAATACCAGTACAATGCTCAATAGAAGTGCTGAGTGCTAGGGTGCCTGGGTGGCTCAGTCGATTAAGTGTCTGACTCTTGATTTTGGCCCACCTCGGGCTCTGCACTGACAGCCTGGAGCCTGCTTGGGATTCTCTGTCTCCCTCTCTCTCTGCCCCTTCCCCACTCATGCTCTTCCTCTCCCTCTCTCTCAAAATAAATAAACATTAAAAAAAGAAAAGAAAAGAAATGCAGAGCACAGACAACCTTGAATTTTTCTTGACCTTATGGGGAAAGCATTCAGTATTTCAAAACTAAGTATGTTAGCTATAGATGTATTGTAGATTTCCTTTATCTAGTTGGGGAAGTTCCCTTCTATTCACATTTTTCTGGGTTTTAATAAAGGGTTTTAATAAAGAATTGATGTTGGGTTCTGTCAAATGCTTTTTCTGTGTCTATTGATCATATTTTTTTCAAATTGTTTTAGTTAATATGGTGAATTACATGGAACGATTTTAGGATCTCAAACCAATCCTGTATTCCTGAGACAAACTCCACTTGGTCATGATACATAATCCTCTTCTTATATTGTTGTCCTCCTCTTCATAAAATTTTGTTTATAATGTGTGTACTCATGTTCTTTTTTTCTTTTTAAAATTTTTTGAAAGTTTATTTATTTTGAGAAAGAGAGAGAGTAGGGGAGGGCCAGAGAGAAAGAGAGAGAGAATTCCAAGCAGGCTCCAGCCCAATACAGGGCTTGAACTCACAAACTGTGAAACCATGACTGGAGTTGAAACCAAGAGTCCAACACTTAACCGACTGAGCCACCCAGGCACCCCTATACTCATGTTCTTAAGGGGTGTTGTTCTGTAGCTTTATTTTTCTTATAAAATATTTTTCTGGCTTTGGTGTAGGGTAATACCAGCCTTATAGTATGAATTAGGAAGTTTACCCTCCTCTTCAGTTTTGGAAGAGTTTGTGCAAAATGCTATAATTGGCATTCACATATAGTATAAGTGTCTCCCAATAGCATGCTTCCATTTCTCCCTCTCCTGATCTTTGTGTTGTTTTTACTTCTACATATGTTATAAGCCCCACACAATTGTTACTAATTTTGGTTTGAACAGTTATATTTTAAAGATATTTAAATAATTAAAATTAACACATACTTTCCCATGAAGGTCATATTTCCTTATATAGATCCATATTTTCATCTGGTATCATCTTCCTTTTGCTGTAAGACTATTAACATTCTCATGCAGGTGTGCTAATGCTGAATTCTTTCAACTTTTGTTTGTCTGAAAAAGTCTTTATTACCCCCTTTGTTTCAGAAGGCTGCTTTTGCTGGATATAGAATTATAGGTTGAGGCTTTCTTTTCTTCTTTCAGTATTTTGAAGTTTTCACTCCACTGTCTTCTCACTTGGCCTTGTATCTGATAGGAAATCTGATGCCATCCTTATCTTTGTTCCTCTACACATACTGTGTCTTTTTTGCTGGTTGATTTGAAGATTTTTTTATTATCACGGGTTTTGAGCAGTTTGATGAAGCAACTGGTTTTTATCTCACAAACACCATGAATCATGTAACTGGTTGTACTTCCTTCTTTTCATTGGCTGTCAAAAACTCAGATCCATATTTCTGCCCCAATTCATGAAGGCTGTGTACTCTCCTCACCTGACCTTTCATCCTAAGTCTCCATATTTTCTCTTTTCCCTGATATTTTTTCAATTTTTCATCTTGTTACAGTATATATACTTTATTAATTTTATTTCTCTAGTTACAAAAGTAACACATCCTCTTTGTAGTAAGTCAAATGATTCATATACATATAAAGAAAATGAAAGTAATCTCTCTTCCACCACCCTTATCTTTTAATCGTATCCTCCAAGTTAGTGGTTGTTTACAGTTTTATGTGAAAACTTGCATATCTCTCTATATGCTCATATCAACATATATAGAAATAATAGTATGTTCATTTTATAAGACCCCTTAATCCATTGTGGGAAAGGCAGGATATGGAAAAAATAAACAAATGAAGATGTTTAATGGTGAAGGTGGTGATATGGACATAATACCATAGCGCATCTTTAGTGTGTGTTTCATCTTTAATGGCTGGATAGGAAGCCCCCTGGGAGGGCTGACCCTGGAGCCTTTAGCACAGAGCACATAGGGTACTCCAGTGCCTGTGTCGTATAGCCAGCAAGCAAAGGAAAATTATGACCTTGACTCTTTTGCAGATAATCAAAGACCTGCAGCTACTGGGGTTGGTGGCAGCCCTGGTGATAGCAGACGTGATCCTGCTTGTGACGTGGGTGCTGACTGATCCCATCCAGTGCCTCCAGATTCTCGGTGTCAGTATGACGGTGAGGGGCCCAATCCCTGGAGAATCTAGTTCCTGAGCTGGGAGGACTGGCTTCTGTGGGTACACTGGGGTCATCCTCCCAAGCAGTTAACATTAACAAGCAGTTAAATGACCCAAAAGGAGGGAGAATTAGGATCCGTGGCTGCTGTGAATGCCCTGCCCCTCGTCTGTAGTGTGTGCTGCCTCCCACTGCTCCTGCTCCACGTGTCTTCCAGTGGCATCTACTGAGATGTTGGCACACTGGAACTGCCTGGCAGTTATCTCTGCTTTCACGTCCACATTATCAGTAGTGAGACTTTCAGCTACAGGAAGTTACCTTCCCCTAATTGTTGAGAAGTAAAGGTAGTATTTTGAGATGGTCTGTGGAGTCAGTGAGCCCTCATTCAAATCCCACCTACCAGCCATGTGACCTTGGGAAAGTCATTTAACCTCGCTAAGGCTCTATTTCCTCATAGGCAAAATGGTGATGATATTACTTCCTATTTCATAGGGCTGTGGTGAAGATTAAGTGAAACAATGCAGGTAAAGGGCTCAACTGTGCCTAATACATAGTGTTCAGTCAACAGGAAGTATTATATGTCTCCAGCCTCACAAGGGGTGAAGAATACAGTGGACTCTTGACATTGCAGATTTAATATTTACAGTTTCAACTGTTAACAAATAGCAGAAACATGATGTGAAATCCTTTGTAATTTTGCTGATACACTAGTTTGAGTCACTGTGGTAGCAAAGCATTAACTGGGGAGTAAACCCCACCGCTACCAAGTATCCACATGTCAGCCAGACTTTATCGTCTTCTCCTTTAACCCATAGTCAACTTGCATTTGGATTCTAATGGAGTCACCTAAATGTTAGAGTTTTTACATATTAAGGGGGAAATCACAGAAGTCACACTCCAGGATGTTCACAAAGATTTCCTGTGTGTTCCCGGTAATTGTGGGTTCCCTCAGTCCTGACTCTGTGTCCTTCCTAGGTGACAGGGAGAGACGTGTCCTGCTCTCTGACCAGCACACACTTCTGTGCTTCCCGGTACTCTGATGTCTGGATTGCTCTTGTTTTGGTATGCAAGGTTGGTAACCACATGTCCTTGGGATACACCCTGTCACAAACAAAATAGATGTGAAAAGGGAATCACAGGAATTAACAAGGTGATTTCTGCAAAGAATCTTGAACTCCAAGGAGACCTCTGTTGATATAAAATCATGACCCTTATCATTTCTCTACTTTTTATTTGTCTTGGGGTCACTTTTCCAACTCTATTTAGTCTCCCTCATTCAGTTTTCCCCAGATCATATGGAATACAACCACTGTTTCTCCCATTTCTTGGTCTGATTTTTTAATTGATTTAGTAATACAAGTTTTCTCCCCAACTCTCTGCAAGGGAAATTATGAGGAGACATTTTATCCAGCTTTATTTTTTCTCTTGAGTGCCCTCTTGGGTTTTTTTCAAGATTTGAGTCAAGGCATCCTGCTGCCTTCCACTGACCTTTCTCACTCTGACTGGAAGCAGAGCTGGCCCCTAAGACAGATGGCAACATCCGCGGTGTCCTTTAAGTGGTTCCAGCTGCCTCGAAGTGTCCCCAGACTGCCCTCGATTTCCCTCATTAGCCTCATTTGTCTCTGTTAGATGGCAAAAGTAGGACGTTACTTCCGCAGGTACAGAATACCTACACAGGACACTAATGGAGGTTCTTAGAACCAACTATCCTAGTAACTGGTTTTCAGCCTGGAGAAACAGAAAATCTGGCTATGAGGGGTGTGGGCAGGCCTATTTCAAAGAACAGGGCAAGCCCTGAGTGGCAAGAGACTGCCTGTTGATTCTCAGGACAGAGAGGCCTGGTTGACTGATTGCTGGCAGAGGAGAAGAAACTTTTAAAGAAATATGTGGTCTTTAAAGGTAAACTTTACTCATTTTACCACTAGGAAAGCATTCAAGTGATTGCTTCTGAGAAATGCGTCCGGGAATGGGCAGAGTTGGATAGGGAAATGTTGCTTTTTGATTATATGCACATATTACATTGATAGAAATGAGTTTTTTTATTTTTGGTTTTGTTTTGTTTTTGAGAGAGAGAGAGAGAGCGGGGGGAAGGGTAGAGAGGAGAGAGAGAATCCCAAACAGGTTCCACCCACACTGCCATCTTGGAGTTCTATGAGGGGCTCCATCCCACCAACTGGGGGATCATGACCTGAGCTGAAATCAAGAGTCATCTCTCAGACTGAGCCACCCAGGTGCCCCTGATAGAAATGTTTTTAAAAGAGAACACTGGAGGGTGCCTTGGTGTCTCAGTTGGTTGGGCGTCCAACTTAGGCTCAGGTCATGTTTTCACCGTTTGTGGTTTGAGCCCCACATGGGGCTCTGTGCTGACAGCTCAGAGCCTGGATCCTGCTTCTGATTCTGTGTCTCCCTCTCGCTGGCCCTCCCCCACTCATGCTCTGTCTCACTCTCTCAAAAATAAATAAACATTAAAAAATAAATAAAAGGGAACACTGAGACGTAAACAGTTCTTGATCTCTAGTTTCTTGCTAATAGTTAAGAAAATGAACTTCAGAATACGACTGAACAGGGTTTGAATTCTGACTCAATCCCTTCCTAGCTGACCCTGAACCTCATTTAACCTTTCTAAGCCTGGGTCCCCTCATACATAAAGTGGGGATGATGATAATATCCTCTCAGAACTGTTCAGAGTTTCAAAAGAGTTAGTGCATGATGAGAATGTTCAGCCGGGGCTGAACAGTGGTTTGAGGGTCTGACTTCAGCTCAGGTCATGATCTCACAGGTTCGTGGGTTCAAACCCCTCATCTGGCTCTCTGCTGTCAGCACAGAGCCTGTTTCGGGTCCTCTGTCCCCCTCTCTCTCTGCCCCTCCCCTGCTTGCGCACACATGCACACACACTCTCTCTCTCAAAAATAAATAAAAAACATTTTTAAAAAAGAGTTTTCAACCACTCCTGGCCCATGGGAAGAGCTCAATAAATGATAGATACTATTATTATTAATCTTTCACTGCCCCCTGTACAGTTCTGAAAACACAGTGCCTCTCTCAATTCCTTGAGCCCCATAGAAGAACATGTCCTCCCCACAACAGAAACTCAGCACTTCCCCCACAGCAGCTCACTTTGTGACTCAACTTGATTTATTTTCTCCATTGCCTTTTATATAATCCCATTTCCATTTTATTTCACTGTAATATCTTTCTGAAGGACAAAGAAAGAAAAGGGAGAAATAGTGCTGAGCGTCAGGAAACTGACTGAGCCAGCCCTCCATGGGCTCCCTGGCCAATGAGCAGTTCCTGAGGATGACTTAAATCTTCACATCAAGTTTCAGGACCCCCTACCTGAGCCTGGCAACTACCCCCACCCCACTCCTCAGCAGTGAATGCCAATGACATCCAAGTTTTGGGTATGATTCACTCAAACACAAGTCATGGATGTAGAAAGGCTTTATTCATACCTCATTCCCTTATGGCAAGAGTTTTAATGGAATTAAAACATGTTAATAGATGAGATTTGAACATTTCAAAATCATAGAATTAATTTCATTTAATTTTGATAAAATTACTAATGATCCAATCTGCTAGATGCCACCTGATGGTATCCGTTACACAAAACCCAGGTCCCACTGGCCTGACTTATGTGTCTTCTGGTCATTGAAGATCTCAGGGTGACCATCTTTGGCCCTCAGGCCCCTTTTGAAACACAGGGCATTAGGGGCACCCAGAAAGCATCCCTGCCATTTTGAATCCTTCACTGTGGGCATAGCCAGTCCTCCAAAAAATTATCCTTAGGGCTGTCCTTGCAGATGGAGTTGGTCAGGTCGTGCGATTGCGGTCACTGGCAGGTACCTTGCTGATACCTGACCTAGCTTTCATTATTAGTTCTCCCTCTGAATATCGATACTTCCCACCCCCATCTCATTCCCCATGGCATCTTCACATTCTGTGTGACAAAACACGGACATTTAAATCTTTCTATCAGACTGCGCTTGAAAGCCAAGACCATGATTTATTCCTCTTTGTAACACCTTTGGCTACCCTGCACCTAACATGATATTTTGCACATAGTCAGGCGAACATATGTTGAATCTATACATTATGTATTGCTGATTAAAGCTTTGATTTCTGTTTAAAATACAGCTCGTTCTAGGAGAAACAACCCTTTAACGTGCTGTGAGTAATTTTCTGTGTAGTACAAATGAGAGATCTGAGAGCAGTTTTATATTCATGGGAAAGAGGAAAGAATAGGGCACTGGGTTCCTGGAGGGGGGAGGGGGCAGGGGATGTCACACAGAGGATGAAGGGTATAGATGAAACCTTTAGTGCCTGTGCCTGCTCCACAGTCTTGCTTAGGTCCCAGCCTGCCTTTGTTCTCTTCTTCCATCTCCCACAAACACCCACTGGCACAGAGCCGCTGCTAGCCTATAGAGATCCTTTGTGTAAATTAGAAAAAGGCATCCCTTCTAGACAGATGCAATCTTGCAGGTGCAGGGCTTGGCAAGCAGATGGTGCCTTTGGGAAAATTAGAAAAAAAAAAAAAAAAAAAAAAAAACAGTCCTCAGGGCACTGCCCCTGCCGCGGCACATGGCTTGACAAGCAGACCACAGGGCTATTTCAGCTGATACATGCCCCTCAGTTCCATGTAGCACAGAACCACACAATTGATGTGGTAATCATCACCACCAACAGCACCATGTGCCCAGTGCCCTCCTAGTGCCCAGCAGCCTGTCCTGTGGGCTTCCTGTCGTGTGCCTTGTCCCAGCAGAGTCCTATCTGATAGCTGACTTGCTGACCTCCAATAAACCAATTCTCAGTGAAGAGGAGGAAAATAACATTTAGCACCTGCTAGTTGTGTAAGGGCTGCCTTACAGGTCTTCCCATGTGCTATCCTACCTACTATGTCTTCATAGCAACCCTTTGAAGTAGGTTTTATTATCCCTATTTTAGTAAAAGGTGAAAGATTTATGCGATCTGAAGAGAAACCAGAGCATTATCCCTATTTTAAAGGTGAGGAAGTTGGGCCCAACCCTACTGCTCTTTGACACCAAGCCTGTTACTCCACTCCTCTCAGCCCCTGGTTCTCTTCTCCATCTCCAGGGCCTGCTGCTGCTATATGGTGCCTACCTGGCTGGCCTGACTGACCACGTCAGCTCTCCTCCTGTGAATCAGTCTTTAACCATCATGGTTGGGGTCAACCTCGTAGTAGTGGCCGCTGGGCTTCTGTTTGTGGTCACCAGATACTTGCACTCCTGGCCCAACCTGGTCTTTGGACTCACATCTGGAGGTATCTTTGTTTGCACAACCACAATCAACTGCTTCATCTTCATTCCCCAGGTATGCTCTAAGGAGAATGTGGCAGGCCAGTCCTTGTTGTCATTCCAGAGGCTTCACTGGGCATGATAAACTGCTCACTTTGTTTTCTACTGACACTTTTGGGTACCATTTCTTGGAGAGTCAGAGGAGGGCAGATTCCCAGTGAGAGCTGGCTCTCTCTATCCTTCCTTCCTTGCTCCCCTAAAGGGGACGGCTCTGTTCCCAGTCAGCAAGGAGGGCAGGCCCTAGGGGCTGGCAGCCACGGCAGCATGTGTCCACCCCTGACAGGCTGCCTCACGGACCTGCCTTTCCACTTAGCCTCCAGTCAACCTCACACTCATCCCCAGTCCCCTCTTCACCTTGGTAACGTCATTTCTTTCACTAGCCTGGAATGAGGAACCTTTCTTTCCTATCTGAGATTGCAGAATCACAGAGGAAAAACTCATTTGGGAATTTATGCAATTTAAAGTGCCTTTTCTTATTTTTTATTAGAAGAAAATATGGATCATTTCTTTTTATAATAAGGAGAGATAAAAACTGAATAAAAATGTGTTTCATAGTATGGGGGCTAAGAAAAAATATCAAATGAGGGAGGAAGATAGAAGCAGAAATATCCAGACAGCAAAGAGAAAGAAAAGGAGTCAGAGGGAAAGGAGTAGGAATCCATAGACTCTGAAAGCGATGTTAAATTATTCATGTTATGCCCTAGGGTACCACTGAGCCACATATATCTGAGTTAATGAACTTGGCATTAGGCACCTGTCCTGTTTCACTCTATATCTCCTTTTCTTCCCCCGAGGCCTATCTCATCCCTCTACTCCCTTTAGACCCTATCTTGATTCCCTTTGCAGCTTGAAGTTGACTATGAATGACTTCATGAGGGAGCTAACTGATAATTAAAGTGTTGGCTGAGGTAGAGTTACGACTGCACTTTGGGGCACGATGGTCCAACACAGGCATAGTCTTCTTCCCTTTCGTAAATTCTCATTAAAATATTCTGCAGAATAAACAAATACGGAAAATCTGTAGCAGCAGCACTAAAAACCAAGGATGGGTACTGCATCTGTACTAGAAACTAGGGGGATTTTTGCTGAATCTCTATGTTATAAGAACTAGATTGAAGGAAACCATGAGAGCTCCAGCTTATTTGTCTGGGATTTGGCAGAAAAGGGCTATGAAAAACAAGAGCTGTTCCCTTCTGGGAGATGGAGAAAGGAGAGTGGGCAGGCATCTTTTGTGTAGCCCACCCGTTAGGCTCTGTGGCCAGTGTTGTTGATTGGTAACCCATCCATCCATTGCTAACCCCTTTCTTCCTTGCTCACCTCCACTATATAGGCTGAAAGAACTCAACACTTGCTTTGCCAACCTCCCTTATAGCTAGTGGTACCCATGTAATACCATTTTGAACAGTAAAGGTTTTCTGGAAGGCTTTTGAGAATGCTTTTGCTTTCCTAAAAAAGCCAGAGGCATGGCTGGCATCACCTATTCTACTTTCTTCCTACCTTGAATGTTTGTGATGTCTGGAGCTATGGCAGCCATCTTGTGACCATGAGTGAAAAGCAAAGAGAAAATATATACTGTACTAGGAAACTATAGCTTTTCTCATGTAAGACTATAAATTTAGGAGGAGAGGACCTATGAAGAGATTCTGCAGTTCACAAGAACAGGACTACAAACTTCTGAAGACTTGGAGAAGCTGTCATCCTCTGAAGTAAAATAGTTTTTAGAAGAGCTCTGATCTGTCTCAGCAACAGGATTCAAAGAATACTGCCTCTTTTCAACTAAAGTGAACCATCATGAAAAGGACATAATCTTAGATCATGAAATACTGAATAAGGATGAAAAATATTCTGTTAAACTTAATATCCCAATAAAAGCATTGAAAAGACAGTTGGATATGGCAAAATATTGAATTAGTGAATTAATTTAAGGAAGCAGAAAACAAGGAGATGTTAAAAAATGAGAGGCCAGTTAAGAAAATACGGAGAACAGACCTAGGATACAATTTAGAGCTAATAAGAATCTCTGAAAGACAACAAGATTAATTAGGGACAGAAGTAATCACCAAGAACTATTAGAGGAGAGCCTTTCTGATCTAAACAAGACCTCTATCTGAAAATTCAGTAAATCTGCAACCTCCATGATATGACCCTACTTGTATCTTCCCTCTCCACACTCACCTCTGTCCCTTTTGAAGCCTAAGTCTCGGATGCAAGACTTCCACTCTCTTTGGTGTTTGAAGCCTCAGTGGTAATCTTTAGGTACACTCCCATCACAGACATAAACATGCAGGACAAGGTTCGGTTTGGAATCTAACTTCCAGGTTTGATCTAAGCAACAAGCACTTGGTTTGTTGAAGTGGGAGTGGAAATTGAGTTATTGGGGGGTACAGGAACTGGGTGGACAGGCAGTGTCTGCCTTTCTCTTTCTGTCTCTCTGTCTCACTCCCCCTTTTCGTCCTAGCTGTCTTGAGTTTCCATTCTCTTACTCTGTCTTTCCTCTTCTATTTTCTGCCTCATGCTTTATCTCCTCTTGAGCTGACCATGACTAAAAAAATGTATTTTATAGTTCACTGTATTTTAGGTTTAGGAGGTAGGTTCTTTTTGAAAGTATAAAAGTAACTGAGGCTTGTCAGCTTTTTGTGTGCCTCTGAATTGATTTTCCCCTCTGGCCTTTGGTAGAAGAAAGATTCTCCCTGTGAGACCAGCACCGTGTATTCCCGGGAAAATAGGACAGCTGAACAAATCTGGAAAAGGTTTGTGAGGAGAGCTATATGGGGAGGGGAGGCAGCAAGGAGGTAAACTGCTGCTTGCAGCTAAACCTTCAGACTGGACTGATGGGAGGGGCTTATGGAAGGAAAGGCACGGATACCTCACGGGCGGCTAGGTGGCGCTAGAGAGCTGAGTGAAATGGCTGACGTTACTGAAGAGGCAAGTGGACCAAAGAGTACTCTACACAGGCCCTCAGGAAATGCCTAAGTGTTTATGCCAAACACTGAAGTCATCACCAGCAATGAGCTAGCCTGTACTTTTGTGACCTGAACGTGACCCATCCTTACACACATCTCCCCCCTCCATCCCTCCAGCTCTGAGAGGCAGGTGAGTCCTGAGATAGGACATTGTTTTTTCATCTGAATCCTTGAAGTGTTTCATCTGCTCCTGAATGAAGGTATTTAGGAATTTCTACACTGCCTTATCATTATCTGTATACATCCCAGCGCCCCTACTAAATGGATGAACTTTGTAAAAGAAAACTTCCTTCATTTACTCATGTATCTGTCCATCCACTTATTAACTGCAGGAAACATGTAGCTAAACACATGGGGCCCGACCTCTGAGTCTAGTAGGAGCAGATGTGAAAGGATTTATAATACATGTGTTAGGTGTTTGAGGAAGGCATGTTACATAATGCTGAGTAAGGGGTGCCTCAGTCTGGGAACTCAGTGATACCTTCTCAGAATTTGGGGGTGTTTGGGCCCAGTCTTAAAGGAGGAGTAACAGTTCACTGAGCAGACTGGGGAAGGACAGCGGGTGGCATTTTAGAGGGGGGACATCATGCCCAGGGGCAGATGTACATGAGAGAGAAAAGGGTATGTTTGGAGCACCATAACACTTCTGCACTTTGCACTTAAAAAAAGAAAGTGTTTATTCATTTTTGAGAAAGAGAGCATGAGTAGGAGAGGGGCAGAGAGAGAGGGGGACAGAGGATCCGAAGCAGGCTCTGTGCTGACGGTAGGGTGCCCGATGCAGGGCTCAAACTCATGAGCCATGAGATCATGTCCTGAGCTGAAGTCAGACACTCAGCCGACTGAGCCACCCAGGTGCCCCTGTACCTTGCACTTTTTGAAGCACAAACTGAAACAAGGGGAGAGTAGAGGAGGTGAGAGAGGCACATGGGGTGAGCTTCTGAAGGCCCTGGTTTGCCTATTAGAAATTGAGAGTTAATCCCAATTCCTAATGTTTTAGTTTCCTATTGCTGCTGTAACAAATTACTACAAATCTAGTAGCTTAAAGCAATATAAAGTTATTATCTTAATAACCCTGGAGGTTAGAAATCTGAAACGGGTCATATTTGACTAAAGTCAAGATGTCAATAGGTGTGTGTTCCTTCTGGAAGGTCTAGGGAAGAATCTGTTTCCATGCCTTTTCCAGCTTCTAGAGGCTGCCTTCATTCTTTGACTCGTGGCTTCTTCTTCCATCTTTAGAGCCAGCAGTGTGGTGTCTTCAAATCTCTCTTTCTGACCTCTGCTTCTATGGTCACATCTCTTATTCGGACTCTCCTACCTTCCTTTTAGAGGGTCTCTGGTGATTACATTGGCCTTGCCCAGATAACCCAGAATAATCTTCCCTTTTCAAAAACCTTAACTCAGTCACATTTACCAAATCCCTTTTGCTGTGTACAGTAACATATTCACACGTTCCATAGATTAGGAGGGGAACATCTTTGGGGAAGCATTATTCAGCCTACCATACCCACATAGCCCAGAGGCTGAGAAAACAAGAAAATGCTTGTCCTACTAGAGGAAGTGCCATGGAGAGGTCCTGAAATTGTGACCTGAGGGCCATTTGTAGCCATATTCCAGAAAGCCAGAAGGGTCAAGTCCTAACGACCAGAATCTCCACAGAAGAGAGGAGGATTTAGTCAAGGGGCACCCTGGCCCCACCCAGCCAGCTTAGTGTGAGACAGACCAGAAGCCCTGGAGGTGCCCTTACACCAATGTTGAGCAATTCTTCCAGCAGCCCTGCAGAGAGGAGGTGGTACGGGACAGAAAGGAAAAGCTATACTTAGCTATACTGCTAAGAAAACAAGGGGGGCCCGAGAAGGAACAGAGATACTTGCAGCACTGCTAGGGTGAGTGCTGGGAGAATAACACTGGAGGTCGGCTCTATCCACTCAAGACCATAGAGTCACCCTTTGGTGCCAGGCTCCAGTAACTCCTGAGTATCAAGGTTAGCTGACAGAACCCTGGGGAAGGGGACTTTGAGAAGGGCATATAAGGGGAGGGTCCTAGCCTGACCCAGCACATATCACACAGACCCCTGATACCATGAAGGACTCATGCTGAATCAACAGAGAATCCAAGACTTGGGTGAGAATGTATTGTAGTTGATGGCGGAATTTTAAATCCTTTCAGCTTTACCACATTTGGGTTACGCTCCATAGGCAGAGCTTAATAAATGTCTGGTGAGGTAGCAAATAAATTCCAGGATCCCTGTGAGGCTACCCACAGACCCCTCAGCATCATTTCTAGAGCCAGGGTACCAAAGTGCCCAGTGTACATCACCAGGACTCTCCATTAGGAGAATTCCTTAAGGGAGAAAGAGAAGCGTTGAGCACTGTGGTCTCCCCTGGCCTTCCTGTTACCGGCATTTGCCACATGGCAACAGTATCCCAAAGGCCCTAGACAGTGTCCCTGTTTGTGAATGTTCTCTATTCCTTTCCATCCCTATTAAATTAGACCAGCCCAGGCTTCCAGATCGTTTCTCAAAACCAGTTCCTCCTGAAAAACTTTCCCTAGAACCCCCACGTTAACAGTCTCTGTCTTCATCAGCTGTGCTTGAGGACATGCGGTGTGGCACGGTGCCCTGCTTACAGCTGTGGCTGGGCTGCTAACTAGCTGGAGGGCCTTGAGAGGTCATACTCCTTCTGAGTCTTTCCTCATTTGTCAAGTAAAAAGGACAGTCAGATCTCAGACCTAATGTTCTATCATTTCTATGGATTTTTATTGACATTTGTGGTTTTCTATCTGGATGAGACTTGATTATTGACTTGGGTTAGAAGTCTTCTGGCAGGAACAGTAAGTACACCATTATTACTCCAAAAATGAGAATAATTAAGAACAGCTACTTACCACCAAAAGCAGTTTCATTTGAAACATATAATGTTTAGACTGCTTAACCCTATTAGAGCTCCTAAATTCTGGCTTGAGAATATGGCTCTAGAAGTATATTTCAACTCTGGTTTGCCTTGACCAGTCCACTAACAGGCAGGTAGATGGGGCAAGCTGAGATTATTCAATTTTATCTACTTGTCAGCTTCTTTCTTTGGCATTTTTTAAACCAATAATGACCTCAACATTCTCTATACTTTCTGTCATTACCGTTTATGAACTTGACAGAGTAAAGTACATTTTGAGGAGAGAATAGTTTACACATATGTACATATCTGTGACACTGTAATTCCTTGATATTTTTGAAAAAGAGTGAGAGAATGTGTTTCTGGGAGTGTAACTAAATAAATAACATGTGTTCTTTTATTTAACAGCTGAAACAGTGGAAGGCATTTGAAGAGGAAAACCAAACAATCAGACGCATGGCCAAATATTTCAGCACTCCCAGCAAAAGCTTCCATATGCAGTATGGTGAGGAGCAGAATTGCCACACTAGAGGAGAGAAAAACTCCATGGACAGACTCCTCACAGAAGTAAGCTAGACCTCTGCCTGGTGGATTCTCTGTCAGGAAGAACTCCAGTCATGCAGTGGTGGGCCCCAGAGGTCTCATTGCTAACATTCTTTCTTAGCCCTCCGTTCCCCCACTTCCTAGCCACGTCCACTTCCCTCAGCCCCAGGCAAAAAAAACCAGAAAACAAAAAACAGCATTTCCCCAGGGACCCACCCATTGCAGACACTCAGCTTACCCACTACATTCATTCATCGGCCTAGTGTGTGCCAGGCATTGTGCAAAGTGCCGATGAACTAAACAAATATAGTCCCTACCCTCATGGATCTCAGTCTATTGGAGGAAGTCAATGTTGATCAAGTAAATGTATAATTATAAATTGTGATAAGAATTATGAAGGAAGAAATAAGAGTGGTAAGACAGAATAATGGGTAGTGAGGGTAAGGGAACCTAATTAAAATGTTCAGAAAAGACGCTCTTAGCTGAGAGCTGAAGGTTAAGTACAGGTGCAGGGAAAAACATTCCAAGCAGGGGAACAGTGTTGTAAAGGCCATGAGTCGTAGTGGATCCTACCTTTTTCTGTATGACACATCCTCTCTTAGAGTAGTGCCCTCATTTCCAAGATCTTATGAGGCCCATTACTGTCCTTTCCAGGTTTGAACTAGAGATTGCAATCATTTTACCAACCCAGAAAGTCAATCAGTGTCTAAAAATGGGGTAGAGGGCTTATTTGTTTATTTATTTATTTGCTCAAGATTTTATTTTTAAGTAATCTCTACACCCAATGTGAGGCTTGAACTCACAACCCTGAGATCAAGAGTTGCAGGGACAGAGAAGTTAATGGGGCCTCTAAATATCATAGTAGCACCAAGGGATGACTGGGCAAACCCAAGCCCCTTTTCCTTCTGTTCTTGAGCCAGGCTTGGCACCTCTCCCAGAATCGGGCAGTGTAATGTGTGCTTGAAGAAAGCACCTGGAAAAGCTTGAGGCTGCACTGCCCCGGAAAGGAGACACAGGACCCAGAGGAATTAGTTTTTTGCTCTAACAAAATTATATTTCATATTATTTTCAGTACAGAACATACCTGAGTAGGTGCTGTGTGGGAAACTACACTTGTTTGTAACTGGACTGACACGTGGGTCTCAGCTGTCCATGCATGAGAGGATGATGTGATGGGGACCCAAGAAACACAACCAGGGAAGGGATTAATGTCCGCCAGCACCTGCTGCCTGTGCTTCTCTGTTCCCTCCCTCCACACTCTTGGTTTGGAGCTTTTCGATCCATCAGAGTAATACCTCTCCCTATTTTTACTATTTATGAGGTATTCAGGACTTTATTTCAAAGCCAGATTTCTTCCTACCTGGCAAGGGAGTAGCATTGCCTTTGATACTCTGCGAGGTCTTCAAAGAAGCATTTTTTGTCCAGCTAAACAGAAGGCTAGAAACTTGGCGAGAACATCCAGGATGGTTTTTATTCACAATCAGCTAATGTTGGAACAGCCAAGTGGCCTGACTCTTTAGCCTTATGGTAATTTGTGACGTGCTTTTTGTATTTCTGCCACACTACCCTGTTTCCCACGCAGTAACTGAATCTGCTCTTTCCAAAAAGATGTCTTGAGTCTGCGGAGGGAGGGCCCTAATAGAAAGCAGATGCAGAGGCAGTAAAAATCCTGGCCTCCTCCCCTCAGTGCCCTACACCTGGAACATCTTTCCCAGAACAGGCCTGAGAACAAGCATCCTGTCCCCAGGCCTCTTCACAAGCCCAGAGAGCTTCCAGTATCTGAATCTCCAGTTCCAGCACTGCCTGGTCGATAAACACAAGTATCCTTCCTGCCTCCATATGTGCACAGACCCCCTACTCCAAGCTCCTTGGTTGCAGGTCCCTCTTACGCAGCCCCATCTGTCGCCTTGAGTCCTCCTCTTACTTTCCTACAATCTTCTTACTCTTGCCCCCCCTTGACTGTATGGCTAGAGGTCCCCCAGAGGCTGTTTGAGCAGCATGCATCACTGACTTGCCAGGCTGTGGAAAGACCAGCAGACAGAACCTTCTTGGAGGCTGAAGGACCTCCCTTCTACACACTACAGCAGAGGAAATTCACCTACTAGTTTACTTCCTTGAACCATAGAAACAAGAGTGTGACTCCATTTCTCCTTATGGCCTGCACCCTATGGAACACACCTGTGGATGTTTTGCTTCCCCAGATATGCCAAAAGCAATAATTAATAAGTTCATTTAAATGTAGCTGCCATGGTAGGTCAGATTTTGGTCTCACAATGGCAGTGCCTCACACCATGCCTTTAATTAGTATGCAGCCATGGAGAAGACAGAGCCCCACTTCCTTTTCTGGAACAAGGGAAATTTACTGTTTAGGCTGACGTTTCTAAATCTGTCACCAGCCAGCTTCAGATGTTTGGTTTGCTGGGAGAAAAGTATTCCTCCCAACTCAATGTTTACCCTGTTTTTCTACACTCAAAGAAATTTATGGATAAGGCACAAAAAGTCAGCATTCAGAGTTTACTTGCTGGGGTAGCTGTCATCAGCTGGTGGCTTCCCCCTACCTGTGGGGGAGTAGAGACCTTCTGAAGGTAGTATGAGAATGTGCCTGGTGGGCTTCAGGGGGAGGGGATGGTGAGGAGGAAGAAGGTTGGGGTCCCTTCTGTGCAGCCAGCTTAGTCACACCTGTGAGATCCTCAGAGAGATTTCTGGCACCACCCAGATATCATGAAGAGCCTGAATGAATGTCGCCTTGTTACTCATCTACTCCGCTCCTGGTGAGTCCTTGAGTCATCTACTTGCCCAGCTACACCCCTGCCTTACCGCTCTGCAGGTGAGCACAGGGAGGATGGGAAGGCAGGCACTCAGCTGCGAATCCTTTCTGCTTATTCACCAGTTACTCACTGATCCTGGACTCTCTCTGGATGATAAAAGAAGTAGACTAACCCAGGATGAAACTGGAGTACCAATATTCGGAAAATCACCCTCCTGCTTATAAGTAGGGAACAGGAGGTCTGCTTGGAGTTGCTGCCCAGAGGGCTGTTGCTGGACTCGTTTACCTAAGTTGCTTCTCCCTTAAAGGGTCACTTCTGGGCAACTCTCCCATATCAACTTGAGGAAAAAAAACACCAGTTCAGTCCATAGGCAACTTGTTTCAGGGAGCCTAAAGAAAGTAAGTATTCTTCTATTTGTAGGGCGTAGTATATGGACGTCCAGATGCTCACCCTCAGCTTTTAAAGAAGATAGCTACAGGGGCGCCTGGGTGGCTCAGTCGGTTGGGCGTCCGACTTCAGCCAGGTCACGATCTCGCGGTCCGTGAGTTCAGGCCCCGCGTCAGGCTCTGAGCTGATGGCTCAGAGCCTGGAGCCTGTTTCCGATTCTGTGTCTCCCTCTCTCTCTGCCCCTCCCCCGTTCATGCTCTGTCTCTCTCTGTCCCAAAAATGAATAAACGTTGAAAAAAAAAATTTAAAGAAGATAGCAATAAAGAGGCAGTATTTTGGTATTTGGACAAACACTTCCTAGAATTCAGTGTTTGTGTTATTACCCCCCAAACCCTTGACCATCATCTGCCCCATCAGCTCTCTTTTGTGCTCTGCTACCTTTGAACATCAGAAATTTCATCAGGTGGACATAGGTCTGAGCTAGACAGTCACCTGCTGTACCACCAGAGGATGCTCGGGGCACACCCTCCACCACCCCTCCCTCCCACTTCACGGCCCCTGATCTTGCCGCTAGACGGGCACGCCTCTGCAGCTCTCAGCTGCCAGCTCTCCTGGGAATGGCCTGTTGACCAACTAACAGCCATGCAGCAGGTAGGCAGCTCAGCAGTGGAACTGCCCCAGTCTGATTCATCTTCTGGGCTCCATTCTAGATCTACTAAATCAAGCTGTCAGGGATCTGGTCCCAACTATTCTCTTTAAACAACACATAACAAAATAAAAAGCTTCTTTAATAATTCTGGTGCCTGCACTTCTTTAGCAGATACAGACAGCTGATGGTGCCACATGGTAGCTTTGGCTCCCACCCCCAAGGTCCAGCCAAAAGAGGTGATAACACCATCCTGAGATTCTTGTAGCACACCCCCCTCCAACTCTAGTCTTATCTCTTTGGTTCAGGATTCTCCACTCTTCTCTCTGTTCTTCCAGTTTTCTAGTCTGTTTAGCAAGAGGCAAAATACTTATTTCCTCATTCATTCATCCCCTTGAGATACGCCTGAAATTTGTCTGTGTTATATGAAAGTGTGACAAACCTAGAGTTGGGCCATCTCAAACATTATTCAGACTGGTGTTTTGCAGGTTGACCTGACCCCCTGAGCTGAGGAAAGGGGAGAGGGTGCTGCAGCAGCCAACAAAAAGCTAATGCTATGCCTCCTCCGACCTCTTCCCACAGACGATGCCACATTTATTGAGCACCATTTGTCAGTTATTGTGCTAAGCACTTCACTCACATCAACTCATTTCACCTCATGGAGCTACCTCCTCAGAGCCTAAGATCACAAGCCAATACACAGAGGAACTGGGATTTAAAGCAAGGTTCTGATACCACTCTTTTGCCGCTGTGGAAAACAGTGTAAAAACCCTCAGAGGCATCCTTTATTGATGGTTTTGCTTTTATTTTACAGAAAAATGCTATGATTGAAAGCCTGCAGGAACAAGTAAACAACGCCAAAGAGAAGCTAGTGAGGCTGATGTCGGCTGAGTATACCTTCGACCCCCCAGAGTGGGCCGTCCCTCCCACCTCTTCCCACAGCAAGAACAGCCTGACTGCAGCCTCTGCCCACAGCCTGGTAGCTCAAGGGCCTTTGGAATGCCTCTCTGACTCTCAGAATGATACCAGTATAGTTGCCCAGGACTCCCAGAGCACCTCAGTGCCCTCTTCAAGTGTACAAAGCCTGGAGGGGGCTGTGAAAGACACCAGCTCCTCCTCAGGGCAGAAGGAAAAAATTTCTAACTTCAAAGACTTTTCTGGTCATTTAAATTTGGGCTGCAGCCAGAAGCCACAGCCTGAGCAAAGCCGAGGTGCAGAAAGAAGAGACCAAGTACCCATGAACCCCCACCAGAGTGTCATACCAGGTGGAGAAGGCCCTGTTCCCCAGAGACAAGGGCAGCTGGAGAACTCAGAGGAGCCCCAAAAGCGACTGTCAAGGGTCAATTCAGTGATCAGGGAGAAGCTTCAGGAAGTCCTGCAAGATCTGGGCCTGGGCCCTGAGGCTCCTCTCCCCTCTTCCCCATCTTATACGCAGCAGCCCTGGAAGAACCCCCAGAAGATTCCCCTCTCCAAGGAGCTGGGCTTCAGCCCGTACATGGTGAGGAGAAGGCGGGCAGCACTGCGGGCTCGCTCACACTTTCCAGGCTCTATACCCTCATATGTGGGGCATTGGGCAAATAGGACTGTATCTGGGGCACGTGGTGGGCTAAATGTGCAGAATAGGGACAGTCTCTGCCTGGATCCCCAAACTGCTGGTTCCAGGGCACCAAAACCCTCTTCCAGGAAGCCTTCACTATTCCCAGATCCACAAGGCAAGCCGGGCACCCTGGAGGGCAGCAAACAAAGCCAGACAGAGCCCCAGGGTACCAGAGGGAGCCAGGCAGCCTTTGCTCACCAGCCTTCTGGCTCTGACCAAGCACAGCGTCCTGCCGCCCCACACCTATCCAGAGCTTCACCAGACGTGCCTGAGCAGCGGCAGCTGCTGTCCCTGGGATTCCCAGACCGTCCATCCATGTCTTCTCCGTGCAACTACCTTGACACTGAGTCCAGCAGTTCAGATGAGTTCTTCTGCCACTGCCACCGGCCCTACTGTGAAATCTGCTTCCAGAGCTCCTCTGATTCCAGTGACAGTGGCTCATCAGACAGTGACCCTGACCCTGCTGGGGGGCTGGCTTCCTGGGAAAAGCTGTGGGCCCACTCAAAGCCTATCGTGAACTTCAAAGAGGACTTGAAACCGACACTGGTGTGAAAAGCAGCAGAGTGGGTGTGGATATAGAGGTTGGTCCAGGACAAGCCATACCAACGCCTGTAGGAGGAAGGCCAGTTCTGGCCTTTAGGGAACAGACCAGTGCCCTGAACTGATCAAGCTTTTACCATGTTTCAGCTATGCTCACTTGAGTACTGTGTTACCTTGAGCACTTCTTGATCTATAAAATGAGGGGGATTGCCTATCTTGTTACTACCTCACAGCATTCCTATAAAAGACTCCAGTGACCATAAAAGATAACTTCTCGATAAAAGGTGCTAAGTGAGAACAGAGGGTTTTCTGTCCTGGTCAGCCTGTATTCTACAAAACTCTTAATATGTACTAGGTGGGTCACTATATGGACTATACAGATGGAAACATGGAAGGAAAATTTCTGCAGAAACAGAGTTGTAGACAGCGACCAATCAAACTGGCCTTCTGATGGACAGGCCTGTTAAGAAGATAGGTCTCTTACGTTCTTGGGTGCCCCACTCTTGGCAGGGGATGGTTTTACTTCTGCTGAAGCTTGTGAACACCACCACCCTAATTTCCAGCTTCTGGCCAGCCTCGGCTCAGAGCCACCTTTACACCACTATTTGGTGTACATGTGTTTCCACCATTATGGCATCTCACCATCATCCCTGAGACTGTCAGGTCTCCATGTGCCCATAGGCTACCCAGATCTCACTCCTGACCTCGGATAACACCAGAGGCCCAGACTGTCTCCTGGTCCCTGTGGCCCTTCCCTTTGACTCTACCAGGGGTACAGTTTTGTACTGGGGGTGTAGGATCACACAATGATGGTTTCTGATGGGGTAGGAGAGGTCCTATTTGTCAAGAGGTATTTTGGGGGCCATTGGAATTACATGACCACCAACAGCTACATAAACCTGGAAATAGAAGATGGGAAAATACAAAGGAAGAAATGGGGGAGAGGCAGGAAAGAAAACAGGCTTTGAATATTTAACTTGAGTCTGGCATGGTCCTCGGCAATATAATATTTCAGTAATTCCTTATGATATCCCTGTGCAGTAGGTGCTCTCGTTCCCATTTTACAGATGGGGAATTTGCAGCTTAGAGAACTGAGGTCGCTTCCCCAGACATCACACTGCTAGAGAGTGGCTCGTGCGTGACTTGCCCTCAGTTCATGGGACTCCAGGTTGGTAGATTTCCCTGAGGACACATCTCTTCACTCATTCTCCTGAGAGAGTCTGGCAGCGCTTGGCAGGCCAGACAATAAAGCAAGGGTAGTGTAGGGAAGCTGAGAGATGCTCACCCTGCAGTTCCAGATCACAAAACTGGGTTCCTGGCCTCAGGTAGCAGCCCTCCACTTCTCACTGCCCCAGGGGCCCACCCGCACCTCCCAAGGGAGCCAGGGAGTTGGTGAAGAGTGAGTGCCAGGAGCTTAACCACCACCAGTGCCACAGGGAAAGCACTGGTGGGTCCACTTTGCTTTAAGCGATTGTTGTTTACAGGCCGTCCCCTGCCCGCACCCACTGTGTGTCCGTCTTTGTGTATACACATTTGTGTGCAGGAGTTTGGGCCTCATTAGAAAAGCTTGGAGCAGGGGCACTTGGTTCCAAATCTCTCCCAGAAGATTTATCCTGAACGCTCAGGGCTGCCGACACCTCGGGAATCTCCGGACACTGGACTGGGAAGCCCTCCTGGTAGCACAGATTCCTCTATCGTTTACTTTTAAATACAAATGTCATAACTTATTCTGTGTGTGGGTTTGTAGCTTCCACCTGTGCTGTTTGTATGCTGTCCAAACAACCCCTTAATAAATAAGAAATGTCTCCCCAAACAAGTCTCTAGAAATTATAGTCCCGTGCTGCAGAGGAGAGGAACAGAGAGGCCTCTGTGAACCACCAAGGGAGTGGACACGAAGCAGCCACCAGAGTTGCCACTGGCTCAGCCCAGGTTCCAAGTAGATCTTCTGCCAAACTCACATTTGTAACAGATTCTTCTGTGGTCTCCCTGTGCAGCTTTCTATCCCAGAAACACCTGCCCCAGTGGAGAGAGAAAACTCTGGAGACCCTTGACTCTTCCCCCCCATGGTGGCAGGTCCTGTGGTTGGGCTTTAGCTTCTTTCATTCTAGTATGTCACCTTTAGAAGTCTATCACTCACTTATGTGGACTATGCATGCTCTAAACCTGGCAATCCCTCTAGCCTTCTCACTCTCTCTGCGACTATACCATCAGTCCCATCACTTGGCACTTCCACACCTCCATCCCTCTTCTATCTAGAATTTCTTTCTCCACTTTGTGCACCTTGTGAATTATTCATCTTTCAAGACTCAGGTAGAGTCTTGAACACCCCCAAATGGAATGGACTGATCCCCTAGTTAAAGGATATTTTGGGGTCCATATTTTGAACTCCACTATATAGAAACTTCTATTATCCATTTTACCTAGAATGATTTTGTAACCTTTGATAGACTTGATTGAAGAGATGGAGAATCTACCCTGAATTTTCCTTTTTTGTCATTTGGTTTAAAAACTATGTGCCAAATATCATGACAGCCCTCAGATACTGTCTCCAAATCTATTGTTTACTCTGTGTACCCACCCCCACTCTTCACCAGCTCCTTTCCTAAATCTTTTACCCCAAACCAGATAATCCAGTGACAAAATTCTTAAAAGGATGAGTGTGTCATGACTTTTGGATGCTCTTGACTGTTAGGCTTTTGAGGAAAGGGCAGTAACTTGTGCAAAGGAATCCTGGAGAAGGAAATGTTGCTTCTGCTACCATGCTCTGGATTAGGTATATCTATTGGTTTTAAGGTCTGGCATGGAGCCAGACCTGATTCTGACCCAGGCGTATGTTGTTCTGCTGATTGAAATCTTGGGGTTGGAGGTGTCCATCCTGATTCCAAAGTCTATTCCTGTCTCTTGGCCTGTGACAAACTCTTTCCTTAAAGGATCAACTTGGCCTTCCTGGAGCTCATAGCAGAGAAAAAAGCATCAGAATGTAGGAGGCTTGTTTTTAAAGAACCATATCATTTCTAAAATGGTAAAGAGAAAAGTCAATGTAAGTTCCACAAAATCTCAGAATTCTGTGTCTGTATTTATTTTGTTATGTTTAAATGTGTCTCCTCCACAGATTGTAAGTTCCTGAAAGCACTGAGTGTGTCTTCTGCATCTTTGTGTCCTCCAGAGTAGCCATCCGAGAGCTTTGCATAAAGTATAAGCACAATAAATGTTTGATGGATGGATTTCTGGACAGATAAGCAGATGAAACAAAGGAAGGCAAGGAAACAAAGGAAGGCAAAGAACCAGTTCTGCAAAGCAGCAGAAAGGGAGGCAGAGCCATCTGGTTTCACTGCCTTCCAATGAATTGAAAGCAAGAAGCAAAATCACTAAAAGACCCAGAAATAACTGAACTCTGAAAATGACAGTACTTTAAGTCTCTTAGGGAGAAGGGGGATAGAATGATAGTTAATGAAAGAGAAGCAAGAAAGTTATTATGATTAAGGTCTTCTCTTTAAAGATGCTTTCTTTACAGGCGTGTAACTGGGTAACAACCAGCATTAAGTAGGAGGACAGTCTGTTCATCTTTCTCACCATCAGCTTCCTTAGTCCCCTTTCTCAGAGCCCCAAACAAAGCACTTTCTCTGTACCCTCTGGCTGCTACACTTTTCCCAGTAACACCATCTGGGCTTTGTCAAGGGAGTAGGGTTCTAGTGCAGAGAGGGCATTTTGGGGCCAAAGGCAGGAGGCAGGTTGCCCAGACTCTGCTCTTCCTCACCTCTGGTACCTACTCTGATCTTTTTCTCCCTGAAATGCTCCTCATGTTAGCAATGCCAGCCACAATGAATTGGAACCAGGGAGCATCTTGGGATGTTCATTTCACTATCGAGGTCACAAGGAGGCAGGAAATTCTGGTGTAACGAGGCAAAATAACCTGTTATGAGTTTAACAAGATCTGGGTCAGTGTTTCCCAACCCATTCTTTGACTTACCTTTGGATGTCTAAAAATATTAACAAGACAGGTAGGCTCAGAGAAAAAGTGCTTGGGATAGGCCCTGGAAAAAGGTCTGCAGATAACTAAGAGAAAAGCAAAACGATAGGAAAAAAGAAGGGAAGAAGGACAAGAAGTTAAAAGAAGAGGGAGAGACCAGGGAGATGTGGTGAAGGAGGGAGAAAGACAAAGAACAAATGGCACCCTGCTTAGCTTTGTCAGTGGACAGATTGTGGCACTTGCCTCGCTTGTAATTCAGTGTGCTGGCTCCAGTTCTGAGTTAGAGAAAGTGAGGCTCACTTCTGTGAAGAAAGGCAGGGATACCCTTGCAGATCCGTTTCTTTTGGATGTATGTGACCATTGGTTCACTTCTCCACTTTCCCCCCTAGACTGTGAACCTCTCGAGCCTACAACTTGTTTATAATTATCTTGGTGTCCCCAGCACCTAGCACTGTGCCTGGTGCATGGTTGATGCTCAGCAGATCTTTGTCAAAAGAAAGGAAGCAAGAAAAGAAGAGCAGCTTAACAGGAACTGCCTCGAGGAGGACCCCAGTGAGGCTGCTCACAAGATCTGAGGTCACCTGGGAAGTGAGGCTTAGGTATCTCATCATGGATGACAGTGTTGTCACCTAAGTTTAAAGTCCTTATTATGATACCCAAAACCTTTGTCAAAAGAAGGCGTTTTAGATGGGCTCTCTTCACTAATTTTTGTAGAATAGTTTTTCCCCACTGCAATGCCAGGGCTTAAAGTCATCCATGTGTCTGTGTGACTTTCTCGGCAAGTTGCATAACCTCTTTGTGGCTCAGTTCCCCCAACTGTAAACTGGGAAAATAACACCTACCTCATACAGTTGTTACGAGGGTTCAATGAATTAATACTTGTAAAGCAGCTGAACTATTCCTGGCACATAGTAAAACATTATATAAGCATGTGTCTTATAAGGCTGTTTGGGAAACACAGACTTAGATTTAGAAATCCTATTTTCTTGCTTTATACCAAAATCCCCCTTCTTTGTGTTCCTGAGGGAAGGGTCTTCTACATAGATCTGGCAAAGTAAGGATGACATTTTGGCTCAGCACCCTTATTGGGCAACTAAAGTTTCTGCTTGAAACCCTTCTATTCTAGGTCAGGCTCACTTTGGGGAGCACAGCCACCCGCAGGACTCAAATATTAGGGCAGGCTTAGAAGGAAAGCTGTAGTTGGAAAGTCAGGAAATCTGATTTTATTCAGGAGTCAAAAGACACAGCTAATTTCCTTTATAGAAATATTATGGGGGCGCCTGGGTGGCGCAGTCGGTTAAGCGTCCGACTTCAGCCAGGTCACGATCTCGCGGTCCGTGAGTTCGAGCCCCGCGTCAGGCTCTGGGCTGATGGCTCGGAGCCTGGAGCCTGTTTCCGATTCTGTGTCTCCCTCTCTCTCTGCCCCTCCCCCGTTCATGCTCTGTCTCTCTCTGTCCCAAAAATAAATAAACGTTGAAAAAAAAAAAAAAGAAATATTATGTACCTTGTAATAGAAAAAAAACATATAGTATACCTACTGTGTGTCACTTAATACTTGCCTCATTGAAGACTTATAACCACCCTGCAAAGTAGTTGTTGTTTCTATTTTACAGATGAGGAAACTGCAACTAGGAGAGGCCAGGTAACTTGCCCAAGGTAACACAACTGGTTAGATGCAGAGCCAGAGTTTGAAGGGAAATCTGACTTGATTCCAAAGTTGTTTTTGGACTCCTTGACACTAATTCCAGAGCATGTGCTACAGGCATGCTACCAGAAGACAGAAGGAATTTCAACCCAGCAGGGCAGGGACCCAGGCTGAGGTTTTCTTAGGACACTAAGGTTTCCTTAAGGAAAAGCAAGCTGGTCTAGTTCTGTAAACCAATTGCAAAACCTCCATTGCTGAGTCACTGAACAGTGTCCTAGAGGCTGGAAGGGTACTTTCTAAAGCTACCTGGTTACTCCCGCCCCCTTAAGGAAGTTCAATGCCAAATACACTGCATACTGAAAACCAGTAACTCCCTTGTTTCAAAAAGCTATGGCATTGAGGGCACTTGTTAGGATGAGCACTGGGTGTTGTATATAAGCGATGAATCACAGGAATCTACCCCCAAAACCTAGATTACACTGTACACACTGTGTGTTAGCCAATTTGACAATAAATCATAACAAAAAAAAAAAAAGCTACGGCCAGTCCTCCCAGCTGGAAGTTCTTTCTCAAGTACTATGCTGTTTAAATGGCACAAAAAGATGATGCTGGACAAGGGTTCCAGAAGACCCTATGATGACTAGAAACAGTGCAGATGACACATCTTATGCTGAGTCTCAGCAGGGCTTATGGAATCTCTTCAACTCAAGTCCACTTTGCTGAAAAACTGATTGCTCCCACTTCCTCAAGGTGAAATCTCACCTTGGTTTGGGGTTCAAGGCCCTTCCTTATGGAGCTCTGCCTTCTCTCATTCTCAGCTTGCCTGAAACTCTCTTCCTTGCTTCTGCCAAATGGGTTTCTGTCTGTTACCAGAGCATGCCTGCACCTACCTCAAGTTCTAACTGTTGTTCACACCAACCCATCTCTCCCTCATTGTAACTGCCCCTGCCTGAAGTGAACTCACTTTCTTCTGGCCAGTTCCAACTGGCCTCAGAATTCATTTGGTGATAAATTAGATACTCCCATAATGCTCGCCGACAACAATTCTATTGTTTGGAGCTGTTATATAAACCCTTTATTGTTAATTTTTCGTTCCTTTCTTATTCCTCCAACTAGATTATCAGAGACTGGAAGGCAATAGCAACATCTAATTTATCATTTCATATCCACAATATCTTTCATAGTGCCTGATGCCTCATAGATCTCAAACATTTTTAGGTTTTTAAAGGCCGCCAGCTCTCTTTCTGCTCCTACCTATTTGCTCAAGATACTCTTGAGCAAATAAAAAGAAATTTGGCAGTAC
The DNA here is from genome assembly GCF_018350155.1 of Leopardus geoffroyi. Lineage (NCBI taxonomy): Eukaryota > Metazoa > Chordata > Mammalia > Carnivora > Felidae > Leopardus > Leopardus geoffroyi. Next base: position 66,228,291 of record NC_059333.1, on the reverse strand, counting down.
TTTTCCTTCAGACTATACCTGAAGTTTAGCATTTCAGAGGATCTCTGCTGTCTCATTAGTGAAAGTCCACTATATGCCATGCATTATGCTAGGGCCTTACAGATGATGCTGGATGAAGTTAAACCGACAGGACCCAAGTTATGAAATCCCTAAAACTCTGGACCCCTTTTCCCTAACATCCGCAAAACAAATAAACATAAGAACCAGCAACAACAAAAACCACTTCTCTAGATAGTTCCAATGAACACCTTCAGGAAGTATAAAGGTCCTAAAAAGAGGGAGTCCAGGTTATTTCTGCTGCTATTGCTACTGCTCCCACTGTAAAATACAGCACAGAATCAGAAACAGGATACAGATCTGTCAACATATTCTATTGTCACAAGCAGGCACTTTTACACCTAGGAAAAGAAGGCCACAGCAGTGGAATGCCGCCCGATGTCTTACTTCCAGCAGTTATCCCTATTACTCCAGAACTACAAGAGTCTCATGACTGGGCAGAGTGACTTGGGTCTTGCAGCTAAAAGCCATTGCTGTCAATCCACCTTCTAAATGGATTTCTTCTTTCTGAAGCCCTGCCTGCAGTTTCCAGGACATCCCAGAGCAAGGTAGGGTCTTTACATTAACATTTAACATATTATCTTAAGTTCACAAGGTGATTTTCATGTGCAGCCAGAGTTAAGAGCCATTGGGCTTTGGCTCTGACCTACTGGGATGCCAGAATGAAACTCCGGCTTCTATCCATCATCTGCAGCCCTGTGCCTCATCAAGCCCCAACCCTGGAGCAATCCCACTCTTCCCTAAACATAGCTCCCAGGTGTTAGGGAAGGCAGATGGACTATGAACGTTCCGTACTGTCTCCTGGGCTCTTCTTTTATCTCAAGCATGGGATCCTCCTCCTCCATGAGCCTTTTGCTGCACACTTCAACCACTGCACCTTCCCTCTGCAACAGTTATGATCCAACGCCTGTCTAGCACATACTTACCCACTGCCTGGCTCCGGAATGCAGCTCCTCTTGTGGGCATTCTTCGTCTGTCTCCTGAAATCACAAGCTCCCTGGAGATAACAGCCACTCTTTGAACTTCTTTTTGCTCTGACAGGGATGAATATGGAATGGACATAAAAGGTGCTTGAATATTGAATGGAGAGGGAGAGAGTGAAGGGAATGAGGAAGGATAAATTCTTATTCAACAAATATATATTACACATCTATCATGAAGCAGGTGGAAAAATAGTAAGCAACACAAGATAAAATAATTTTGCAGATAGAGGTAAGTGTAATAAAAAATAAACCAGAGTAAAGAGATGGAGAATGAATAAATGAATTGAATTTATCAAATGTCTAGTAAACTCAAATTCTACAAATATTTAATTTATATCCATCCAGGGTTTTCCCCACCAGGTCATACAACAGTGGAAAGGGGCCACTGAGTGTTTGTACCATTTTGCCCAGGCTGGCTGTCATAACATAGTACTAGAGACTGAGTGACTTAAACAACAGAACTTTTTTGTCTCACAATCTGCATGTCCAAACTCAAGACGTCAGCAGGATTGATTCCTTCTACGGGTCATGAAGGATCTGTTTCAAGCCTCTCTTCCGAGTGTGCATCCTAATGACCTTTATAACTTAATTCCCTCTGTAAAAAACCCCATCTCCAAATAAAGTCACACTGAGGTACTGGGAGTTAGGGCTTGAACATATGAGGAACACAATTCAGCTCATAACAGTGTCCAAAACAGTTTTCACCTTTCTGTCGGGATGCACATACCATTCGGGTTTACCACTTAAAGATTATTTTACTCAATTGTAACCTCCTGGAGTTCAGGAACTCTGTTGTTCATACCTATTTCTCAAGTCACTAGGGCCACACCTGGCACATAGAAGGTAATTCACAAATGTTAGACTGAATTCACTTTTGTTCAAGAAAACTCAGGGTAAAGGGTAAAGTCATTTAACCCAGGAAATCAAAATCGCTGATGGCCTGCAGCAATTCCTGAAACTCTCTGAGTCAAAGGAAATTATGTTTCCATGACACAGAATCTGTTTCTGGATTTCTTAATTAGGGGTATTTGCAGGATGAGAGGAGACTTGTTTCTGAATAGTCGTTGCTTTCCTCCTCTCAAATCAATGGCCTCTGCTTCTGACATCAGAATTATCTCTACAGCAAATACATGAATCACAGAGAGAAGGTCTGGCTCTCAGTGGGGGAATGAACAGCAGGAAAGAGGGAATGTATCTTAAGATAGAGACTCCTTACCAGAATTTACAGAAGAAAAGGAGGGCCCACAGCTCAGCATCTCAGTAACAAATGCAATTGAAACAGCAAAATAGCTTTAACCAAAGCTATTTTAACCAATGCCCACCTTGGGCATATGCTGCTACTTCCCTTTTACCTGCTCAGTAAAGGTTTCCAAAGCCCCATACCAAATGAGCCCTTGCTGTCTCTCCCTGAACTGTGAAAAGCTCAACATCCAACAACCCAGAAATAAGACATGGTGAGTGTGAAAGGTTTGAGATACTAGCACCATCCTGCCTCCCAGTCATTGACTCACTGAGGCCTGTTGTGTCATTGTTCCCTACAGATCAGATAGGTAGTTCAATCTGTCCACCACGCATTCTCTGAATGCAGGCATTCCATACCTGAAGACATGCTTCCCATGTCTTCTTCCATCACTAAAAGTGTTGAATGAAGGTTTCAGCAAGGCTTTATCAGAGTGGACAGCATTCTTAAGCAATGCTTAAGCATTTTAGAATGCTGAAGCATTCTTATTCAGCAAATAAAGAAGGAGAAATCAGATGGTTAAGCAGGAAAGCGTTCCCATACTTTCTCTTCTATCAACTGGCAGCCTGCATCAGGTATCCAGTCCTCCAGGTTGGACACCAAGCAAAACCCTAAGTAAGATTTCTGGAAGATGATCCACAAAGCTAAGACCGGTCAACCAGAATTCCAAATACTGAAGAAAGAAGAGAATCTTTTCCTCACACTGCTATGAAGAGGCTGCAGACGAGTCACAGTGCAGCTGAAAATAGTTAAAAATCATTAAATTATGGGCTGTCAGCAGTACCTCTGAGGGAAAGACACAGATGGCCAAGACCAAATCCTTGAACTACAACTTCCCAAGGGAGCTCTGGGGAGAGGACCCTTGCAGCAAATGCACACAGCTTATGATTACAGGACTTTCAGCCTTCACTCCAGGGAGTTGGAATAGACCTTATAAAAGCTGGGAGGAATTTGTTTTCCACTCTAGCCAAAGGCTTCCATTAGTGTTTCTCAAATGAAGAAAATATTTTCAGAGAATTGCAAGGTCTCTCTGCAATTTTTTTTAATTTGGCTTTTTATTTTAACGATAATCTAAAAATAATTCTTAGCTTGTTCTGAATTATCTGGATGTCTGCTTTAGAATGCTTCGTGAACTTTCAGTACCTAAGGTTTTGCTTTGTGAATGTTTTCACAAGTGAAACTTAAGTGGCATCAAGGCCTGCTGTATAAGTGAGGATTTTGAAATGGTTTGAATGTAAAAAAGTAGCGGGAAAACATGAGGCACCTGGGTGGCTCAGTTTGTTGGACGTCTGACTCGGCTCAGGTCATGATCTCACGGCTTGTGAGTTTGAACCCCACATCGGGCTCTGTGTTGACAGCTCGGAGCCTGGAGCCTGCTTCAGATTCTTTGTCTCCCTCTCTCTCTACCCTTACCCGCGCGCGCTCTGTTTCTCTCTCTCTGTCTCAAAAATAAACATTAAAAAAAATTTTTTTTAAGTAATGGGAGAACAAATCATCACATGGCAAATGGTAAATGTGGAAGATTGTATTGTCCCCAAATGGGCTCAGCAATATTCCTAGTCCTACATGCTTCTTCAGAACCTTGGCACTATCTCATTAAGAGGTAGAGTCTGTATTTCCTCCCTTTCAACCTCAGTGGGCTTTTGTGACTGCTACAACAAACAGAATGTGGCAGAAGTGATGCTGCATGACTTCCCAGGCTAACTTATAAAAAAAGATAGAACTTCCTTCTGGCTCTTTCTATCTGAACACTTGCCCTTGGAACATAGCGCTATATTGTGAGGAAGCACAGGACCCATGAAGAGACCATATCTAGGTACTAGGTATTCTGACTGGAAAATCCAGACAAGATCCTCATGAGCAGCCAGCATCAATTGCCAGACATGTCAGTGAGCAAGCTTTGAGATCAAGGGTTGGCAGGTTTTGAACTGGCCAAATATGACCTATTGTCTGTTTTTATAAATAGTTTTATTGGAACACTGCCATGCCCACTTATTTGTCTATGACTTCTTTTGTGCTACAGTGAAGAGTTCAGTAGTTACAACAAACCATATAGTCCACAAGGGTGAAAATAATTTACTATCTGGTTTTTTACAGAAAAAACTTACCAGCCTCTGCATTAGATGATTCTAGCTCCCCGTCTTCAAGCCACTTCAGGTAAGTCCGGGTGGAGCAGAGCCAAGCCATCCCTACCAAGCTCTGCCCAAATCAAATTTGTGAGCAAAGTAAGTATTGTTTCAAGCCACAAATTTGGGGATGACTTCTTTCATAGCCATAGGAAACTGGAGCAGTTTTATAAGCACGCTATATTCAAGAGGACCTGCCCAAAGTAGCTAATTCTACTGCTTGGAGCTTAACTTTGTGTTTACCAACTTGCAGCAGTTCATTAGCAGCAAGAAGTAGATAATTGCAATAAAGAATTTTTCCATTCCCAGCTCTAATAAGAATTAGATTAGATGCCCCCTATAATTCAGACTTTAATAACATCACAATGCTAATCTTACCTCCAAGAAAAGATAATTTTATATTATTATTCAGTAACACTGTTAAAATTGGTCTTCAAGAATTGCTTGCTGGTATCTTATGGTTAAGTGTGTGGTCTGCTTAGCTTGCACTATCAAACCAAGCTTTGATGTTTCTAGTGACATTTTCTATAACACACTTATGCAAACAGTTATTCTCTGCATTAAAACAATTGAAGTCAAAATGCAGACAAAAATTAAAGAGCCAGAACCAAAACTCTTCCAATTATTAACCAATTTGGGGGGTTTGTTTTAGTGAAACATCGTCTCTCACATTAAATTTAATCATGTAGGGTTTTGGCTTTAGTTTGAGAATTTGGTTTTCTACTTACCTAAGCTACAAACAGAGCTGTAAGCATAGGATTCATACCTACTTTTACATGGGTGTATGTGTGCATGTGCATGTACCATCAGAATAGGTGGTAGAGTAAATTTGCAATATATAAATTTTTCTCTTTTCAAGAATCCAGTACAGGGATGCCTGGGTGGCTTAGTCAGTTGAGCATCTGACTCTTGATTTAGGCTTAGGTCATGATCCCAGGGTCATGTGATGGAGCCCTGTGTTGAGGCTCCACATTGAGTGTGGAGTCTATTTATGATTCTCTGTATTCATCTCCCTCTTTCCCTCTTCCCCACTCATGCTTGCTTGATCTATCTCTCAAAAAAATAAAATTAAAATAAAATAAAATAGGCATATACAGACACAAAAGGATGAATATTGTATGATTCTACTGACATGAGGTACCTAGAATAGTCAAATTCAGAGACAGAAAGTAGAATAGTGCTGCTAGGGATTGAAGGGAAAGGGAAATGGGGAGTTATTATTTGATGGATATGGAATTTCAGTATAAGATGATAAGAAAATTCTGGAAATGGATGGTGGTGATGGTTGCACAACGATAGGAATGCACTTACTGCCACTGAATGTTACACTTAAAAATCGTTAAGATGGTAGATTTTATGTTATTTATATTTTACCAAATTAAAAAAAAGAAAGAGAGGCCGGTAACCTTACCTAAATCCCAACCCAAGCTAAAGCAGCAGAGGGTCTCCCTAGGATATTTCCCCCTCAGGCCTAGATGCTTAGGTGAATAGAGCCCTTTTGTAGAGGGGCACCAAAGAATTAATGCCCAGGGGAAGAGCATCTCTCAGTCAAACTAGAGCAGCACTCGAAGAGCCTGAGCCACTCAGCCCCGGACTTTTGGTAAGGGGCTCCTTACAGCCCCTGAAGGAAGTAATTCCCAAGAGAAGGAGGAAGTAATTCCCAAGAGAAGCCCAGGCATTCTGAAAGAAGGCCATCCACCTGCAGGCATGCAAAAGCTTTATCCTCTAACATATCCTCATTGTGGTTTTGTCCCACAGCAGATAACAACTCATCCCCTAGAAGAGGGGATCTTTGAGCAACACTGGAGACTGAGGCACCCTTCCCAGGGAGGTGACTGAGGCCCAGCAAAGGAAATGGGGTGATTAGAAGGCATATTTGAGAATAGGCACAGAAACGAAATGACTGGCACCTAATAGATGCCTGACTTTGTGCTTTACATTTTTTTTTACAAACTTGTGCTTTACATTTTTTTTTTACAAACTTTTACAAACTTTTTAAATGTTTGTTTATTTTTGAGAGAGAGCGTGTGCAAAGGAGGGGCAGAGAGAGGGGGAGCCAGAGGCTCCGAAGCAGGATCTGTGCTGACAGCAGACAGTCTGATGTGGGGCTCAAGCTCACAAAGTGCGTACATTCTTTATCTCCTTTAAAAATATCCACAATAACATTTTATAGAAAAGGAAACTGAGGCCAGAGCTAACTTGCCTAAATTATCACACAGCTTATAAGAAGCCAGGATGAGAACAGGGTCTGTCCGATTACAAAATTCCAGTTCCTGCCCCTTCTTCCTCCCAGTGGTGTCCACCATGGACTTGTTCTGATCCTCCCTCTCATGTGCTCTCTGATGGCTCTGCCTCACTACGCATCAACCTCCTCTACTGAAAACACCTCCTCACAGCTTTAAAGGAGATCTTGGGCTCTCTCTGAGTAAAGTAAGGATCCCTGGAAAAATGGAGTCCAGCGGAAAAACTGGCACCAGAAGAAAGCCATGCCAGACCCCCTCATAGTGTCAGAGAGCCACCCACATCATTCAAGGGGAACTGACATGGGATTTCTTTCTTGAGAGCATTTAATTTAACATGCTGGTGCACCTAGGAACAAAGCCCTTCTATAAGAAAGTGAGGCATGCTACACATTCTCTATAGCCAAACAGCACCACAGCCCTTTTCTAGCCACACTGTTTGAAAATAGCTCTAAAAATAATATCATGAGCAGTTTCTATTTGCTCCTTCCAGGAGAAAGTAAACAAGTAAACTCAAAGGCAGCTGCTGCCTGGCCACCTCTTCCTGTATTTGTTTCTTCTCTCGCAGGAACAACCGGCTCCCGGAGCACCACCCCTGCTCTTCCTGCTCTCCATGGTTCCTCCATCAATTCCTATCCTCTAAGAAATTAGACACAAGAGCAGCATTAGTCACTGACATTTTCTGAGTAATTCTTTACACTTCAGTATGAATTAATTTTGTATGTAATACTGTCCATTTGACATTTTCTTAGTTGGGGAAATGTTCTCCAGGAAGCAAACTAAGGGGCCAGGATCTGGAAGGGGGCAGAGGAGGTTATACTAAATGGCTTGTAAAGGCCATGATAGTTGCGTACCTGAAGAGACTATACTGAAACTACAAACTCCTAGAAGAAAACATAGGCGGTAAGCTCCTTGACATCGGTCGTAGCAATGTTTTTGGGATCTGATTCCAAAGACAAGGGAAACAAAAACAAAAATAAGCAAATGGAGCTACATCAGACTAAAAAGCTGCACAGTGAAGGAAACCATCAACAAAACCAGAAAACAACCCTCTGAAAAGAAAAAGATATTTTCAAATCATATATCTGATAAGGTTTTATATCCAAAATATACAGAGAACTCATACAACTCAATAACATAACTAAAACCAAACCAAACCAAAACAAAACCCCAATAACCCAATTTTAAAAAGGACAGAGGATCTCAACAGACATTTTCCCGAAGAAAATATATAAATGGCTTATAAGCACATGCAAAGATGCTCAACGTCATTAATCATCAGGGAAATGCAAATCAGAACCACAATGAGATATCACCTCACACCTGTCAGAATGGCTGGCATTAAAAAAAACACACAATAACAAGTGTTGGCAAGGTTGTGGAGAAGAGGGAATCCTCGTGCACTGTCAGTGGGAATGTAAGCTGGTACAGCTACTATGGAAGACAGCATGGAGTTTCCTCAGATTTTAAACATGCAGCTACTATATGATCCAGCAATCCCACTACTGGGTATCTATCTGAAGAAATTGAAAACACTAATTTAAAAAGATATATGCAACCCTATGTTCATTGCAGCATTATTTACAATAGCCACAATATGGAAACAACAAGTGTCCATCGATGGATGAATGGATAAAGAAGTGTTTATCCATTCATCCATTGATGGATAGATGAATATACATATTATTATACACACACACACACACACACACACACACACACTGGAATACCACTCAGCCATAAAAAAGAATGACATCTTACCATTTGCAACAACATGTATGGACCTTGAGGTTATTATGGTAAGTAAAACAAATCAGAGAAAGACAAATATTGCGTGATTTCACTTATATGTGGAATCTAAAAAAGCAAAACAAACAAAACAAAACCCAGACTCCTACATACATAGAACAGATTGGTAGTTGCCAGAGGGGAGAGGGTTTGAGGGGAGGCAAAACAGGTGAAGGAGATTGAGAAGTATATAAACTTCCAGTTATAAAATAAATCAGTCATGGGGATGCAATGCACAGCATAAGGAATATAGTCAATCATATTATATTAACTTTGTAAAGTGACAGATGGTAACTAAACTTGTGGTGACTATTTTGCGATATATACGAAGGTCAATCACCATGTTGTACACCTGAAACTAATATTATATTGCATGTCAACTATACCTCAATAAATTTTTCCAAAAGTGCAGAAAAAGAAACTATTCATGTCTAAAAGGCAGCTCCACTTGTGGTTTTGGGCCACTAGATGGCAATTATGCCCCTTTGCACTGTTGTAGCTGACCCTGGGCAATAGGCCTGTCCCTTGAGCCCTTTGATGTCTTTTTGGTGCAAAGATCTTTGAGAAGCTCCTAAATACCTGCCTTTCATCACAGCAACAACTCTTTCTTATCCACCATTAACTTCACTAGGAATACTTATTTTAAAAACTCGGAGAAACATTAGAAGTGAAAAGGGAAAATCCTCATACCTCAGTAGGTGATCATCTGACCAAATATTTATCTAATATTAAGCAAGAGCCTTTGCTCCACTTTCAGTCACCTTTCTTGTGTCCTTTGGAAAATCTTGGCCCCAGGAACTCCTCTTTGGAGTTCCTCTTTCTTCCCAGCCTTTCCCTCAAGGGGGTCTGCCAGGATAATCTGGTTAAACTAGCCATGCCTCCCTCAGCTAGAAAAGTCCTGGCTGCCAGGTCACTCTTCCGTGGAGCCTTTCCTATGTCTCTTCCCAAACCTTAGCCCCAACCTCTTGTACATATGTTCAAAACACATTTGTTGTACAACTACTAAAGAGTTAATATATCATTCCGTTGTTATTTGCCCAGGTGTGTCTTCCTAACTAGATGGCAAGTGTATAGAGAGCAGAGATAAAGTTTTGTGTGTTTATTTCTGATGCCCACAGTGCCCAGCCTAGCAAGCCACCAACCACCACCTGGACAGCAGGTAGAATAGGAAAGAACCCTGTTACCTTCTCTGAAAGTCTGAGCTGTCCAGAACTAACCATTATCCAGTCACTGAGCAATTTCACGTCATCTCTTCTGCCCTGTCCTAGGACCTGAAGAGCTGAATCACAGTTGCATTCACTAGGTGGGTGGGTGAGGAATGAGTGTGGTTAGGTGAGTATTTGAGGGAGTATATGTGTAGTGGGGTACAAACACTGACATATACCTAGATTCCTCTTGGACACTAACCAGTTCCCTTATCTCTGCTTGCTCACAAAGAAATGTCATCTGTCTGGGATGAGATTACAAAGGCCAAGTGGATTAAGGCCATTTTCATTTGTCTTAAAGGCAACTTCCTTCCCACCTGCAAGAAACATCCACAGAAGGACATAATTTGGAATTATGTCCTGAAATGTTTTCCATTTGATCTGCTTCCTTCAGAGTCATGCAACTAAAGTGTGGTCCTGGGACCAGCAGTACGAACTTACCTGGGAAATTGCTAGAAATGCAGAATTTCAGACCTTACCCAGATCTGCTGAATCAGAGTCTACATTTTTACAAAATCCCCAGGTGATTCACATGCACATTAAAGTGTGAGAAGACTGATCTATAGCATAGCTTGAGGCCACAGTAATTCATAGGGCATGTGGTATCTTTGTAAACTCTGGAGTGCTCTGTCTAGTCCCAAAAAGTCAGGGTCACCGTGGGATCAGTCAAATTTTGCACGCTTTAAGTGTTTAACAGAAAGTCATTATTTGGCAGTGCTCAGGCATTAAACAACCCTGCCACTTCTTCACGGTATTGGGAGTTAAACATAAAACCTCAACTGATGGAAACCTGGGCCCCAAACCAGTATCTCTATCAGGCTGTCAGAAGATTCCCCAACATTATATGGGTCATGATACCTGTGGTCACCTGGGGCACTATACAGACACGCTAAAGACAAAATGAAGGGTTTCTCATAGTCTCTGTACAGTCCAGGTGAGGTTTTCTTAGTAACTGCGTCAGGCAAGTTTGAGAATTAGCAAGCCACTTGGAGTGGGAGTGAGGGAGTCATGTGATACTGGGCTTGCTTCATGTTCTTGAGGTCTGAAGACCTGACTAAATCATGGTAAACCCCAGAAATCCTCCACAGTGCAGTAAGCCCAGCGACAATGGCCTGGGGCTGACTCCAATCACACCCTGCCTTCTGTATTTGGAGCAGGACACGTTCCCAGGCCTTTCAAAGGTTAGATGAGTTATGGGTCAGAGTAGAGCATGTTCTCAGGGATGATAGGAATTGAATCCATCTGGGAAAAGAGGCCATGCCATTCATGAAATTGTACATTGCCAGAGTTTGTACCAAAGCTTATGCCTGATAGTTGAACACCATAGGTCAAGACAGCAGGTGCCAGCCTGGGGCGTATGCAGCCAGTGTGTTCACAGCCAGTTTAATGTGGAGACATCTTCTGAGGGCCTTGTGTGGGATATTGTGTGGGGTCCAGGATCTCCCAGTTAGCACCTGATAATAAAGCCAGAACTGGCACTCAGGAAATAGGCAGAAAACAAGCTATGCTAAGAAAGTTCCAAGAAACAGAACTAAGTAAGGCAAAAAAATGAAGCATACTTTCATAAACTTCAAAAAGATAAAAAGTAGAAATGGAAGAAAATGAGGTCAAATGAGGAAAAAATGGGATGGGATTGGAACTGATAGACCTATTCTATCACAATTAAATCTTACCATGCATTGACCTCGGTCTCTAGAGAGCTTGGATCACTTAGTTTCTTCTTTTATCTTCTCCTTGGTGTGTAGGCAATGACTCCTTGCCTCTCTTCTCCCTACTCAGGTCCTAACAGAACCCTGTCTTCCTCTGTCTCCAACCACATTGACTTTTCCTGGCAAAATCTGAAGGGGGGCTAACAGTCCCTAGTGTGGAAGCTGTCATTGACCCATGAAGTGACCAGACCAATGTGAACAACGTGCACATACACACACACACACACACACACACACACACACACACACACATACATACTATACCTTAAAAAATTTATGGTAACAGTTTAATAATGTTTTCACAATTTTAATGTTTCTTAATTTTGTGGTAACAGTTTAATAATATTTGTTATTTAACTATTACCACAAAACTACCCATAACCCCTTTACCTAAATACAACTATTTTTATCTATCATTCTTGTGCACCTTAAAATGACAAACACATCTGAATATAACCCATGTTGTCCCAGGCCACACCTGTCTGAAATAAAATAGAGTCAGTAATGGTAAAAATGGCATTTCTTTGGCTCTGCTGTCACCTTCAATATTGGGAAATCTGACCACTCTTAAATTCCACAGAACTATTTCTGGGAGTCCCTAATTAAGGCAGGAGTGGAGATGGGGATGATCTCTTGTATTTTCCCAAACAAGATTTTTTTCAGTTACAAAGTGATCTCCACCATCCCTCCACCCCTCTATGCTCTGGAAGCTTTCATGTCTCTGCACCCAAACTGTAATTCATTCCCCAACATCTCCACCCCATAGGTAACTACTAGGCTCATTATAGATTTAGAGTCATTTTAAGGGTCTTCCCCTCCCCCTTATCCCTGCATGAGGGTCTCAATGTCTTACAAGACTCTGGTTCTCCAACATGATCCATAAGTACTGGGCCAAAGGAACCCCTGAATGATGAGGTTCTGCACTTAAAATCATAGAAGGGGACACATTCCAGGGCAGACCGTTGGTTGTATGTAATCACCAGTGCTATAGAAGTAGCTCCCCATCCAGAAAGCCCATCAAGACTCAGGTGATGGAGAGTAGTGTTAATGTGGGAGAGAATCTTTAATTTGCTTCCTCTAATTAGTCATTTTAAAATTTACAATCTCCTGCTTTTTAAAAAATTTTTTCAATGTTTATTAATTTTTGAGAGAGAGAGAGAAAGAACACAAGCCATGAGCAGAGGAAGGGCAGAGAGGGAGACACAGAATCCAAAGCAGGCTCCAGGCTCTGAGCTGTCAGCACAGAGCCCAACTCAGAGCTCGAACCCACAAACCGTGAGATCATGACCTGAGCTGAAGTTGGATGCTCAGCCGACTGAGCCTTCCTGCTTTAATGGTTAGTGATAACAAATGATGACACCCCTCACAACCTGACATCTCCATTAAGAACTGGAAAGTTGGATAGCTTTTGCTATAGGAATTCAAGGGACTGACTCAACTGGGCTGTGAAAGCAGTCTTCACACAGAATATGAGTCTGGTTAGTAGAGATAAGTAAAACTGATATGGGTAAGAAGAGCTAGTGAAAGTTTTTTTATGAGGAGAAGACAGTATAAATATAAGCACAGAGGCAAGAAAGTGCAAGGCTTGTTCAGTGACCCATTTGGTTTTAACTACAGGTTCATGTGGGGAAATAATGGTACATGCATCTGTAAGATAGATTTGGAGCTGCCACATTGAAGAGAAATCTTAATGCCAGCTCAGGAGTCTGGATTTCTTTTGAAGGCACAGAGGAATACTGAAATATTTTGTGCACGTAAATAGCATGATGAAATTGACATTTTAAAGAAAAGTGTTCTCATGCCTGTATTCAGAAAATATAGGAGAGAAAATGTGAAGAAGATTAAAGACAAATATACTTAATTGTACCTAAGTCTTTGGATTTCTTGAATCTTGCTCCAAATTGCTTGTTTAAATATAGTTATTGCTAATGCTAGTAAATGTATCATTGAGTACATATGATTCTTGACAATCTCAAAAATTCTACATTTGGTAACAAAAAGCATATAACTGAGTGAAGAAGCAGTCTTTTTTAATCCACTAACCATGCTTATAGGAGGCTCGGCTGCTTAAAACATCAGGCTATCTAATTTACCAGACTATTAGGCTATATCTAATTTACCTGTTGGTACATTAGAATAAATAGCTTCTAGTAACAAACTCATCAAAGGGATTGAAAAAAATGGCAGGTATTCTGAATTGCGCTTTTGGCTAGAAAACCAGTAAATACATGATAAATGTGTTTCGAATATGAAATGTACATAAATTCAGATGACTTCACACACTTTTTTCCCTCAGATGTGTCTAATATGTGTGCACTCATTTTTCCTATTTAAAAATTTGTGATCCTTCTTAAAGAACTTCTACTTAAAAATTTGTGATCTTTCTTAAAGAACTTTTATTTATATTAGGCTTTTATTTTGGTTTGGTTTGTTTTGATTTGGTTTGGTATGCACTGGGTTCTTGTGTTTTGCTTTATCACTTTTGTAAAAATATTACAAAGTCAAGGAAATTTTTAATTCTTATTTTGCCTTTCTATATTTGGAAAACTCCCTACCTATGAGTCTTGGCAGGAGCATAATTTGCCTTCCACCATAGAAGCTGGAAATCATGATTCTCACTTTCTAGCTCCTTTGTCCTTGGACATGGGAAAGTATCCTAAACTTGGTCAAACAGATGTGAACTCCCTGCACTCTGAGGCAAGGGCTATTGTCAAAAAGAGTTGGGTATCCATTTTGGAGACAGGTGAAGCCAGAAGAGCCTCCAGGTCAGCAGCAGTGGTATCCAGCAGTGAAAACTAGACAGCACTGTGAGCTATGGTGGCCAGGAGTTATGGCCTCAGCAGTTTCCTTACCTGAATGGTTCTAGGTGCAGTTTGGGGCTCCCTGGTAACTGCCTTCCTGCCAAACTTGGTTCTGCAGATTGCCAAGTCGTTTTGTAGTTCCAAATATCTTCTCAGTAAGTTCCTCCCCAATCAGCCTTGGTCAGCTTCAAGCTTGCAAGAACTTTGGCTGATATGACAAGTTCATTGTTTAAATTAAAAAAGAAAAGAAAATATAGACAAGGCAAAAGATAAAATCACTCATAATCTCTGTTATGATAACGATCTTTAACACTATGTTTCCATAGCTATTCAGAATTTGTTTTACAGATCTAGGTACATCAACACACACACACACATACATACACACACACACACACACACACGCACATAATTAGTTAGGGTGCTTTGGATGCAAGTAAAGAAAACTCAACTCGGATTGTTTATAACACAGCTGCTATTTTTGACATTCTGGCCTTTAACCTTACCTAGGCCTCAGAGACTGAAGAATACAGACTAACCTCCTAGCCATCTTTAATAATCCTGGCTTGCCTATCATTATTATTTTTTAATGCTCATTTATTTATTTTGAGAGAGAGAAAGAGAGCACACACAGCGGGGGAGGGGCAGAGAGATGGGGGGGGGGCAGAGAGAGAATCCCAAGCAGGCCCCACACTCAAGCCCAACACAGGGCTTGACCTCACAACTGTGAGATCATGACCTGAGCCAAAATCAAGAGTTGGACACTTAACTGACTGAGCCACCCAGGCGCCCCCTGGCTTGCTTATTATGAATCTACAAACATCAATTCACAGAGTCAGGGTGTCCTGGACTCCACTAATCACAGTGACCACCACTTGATTGAATGTGTACCAGCAGCTGTCTGCAAAGTCCCAGGCTTTGTGGACCAGCAGATGTCCACCCTCAGGAGGATGAACTCTGCCACGGCAAATGCCTCTTGGACCATGTCCTCTTGTACTATGACACCCACATAGTACAAGAGGGAGTTCTCCCTCTCTCTTCCTGCTGAGATCTAAGAGTTTCCATTGGATCTTGATTCCCATGGCTTGTCCTTTCTTGGGCCTGACATCTTCTATGATTGTCTTAAATTCTGGCCCTGGACCACCTTTAATTCCACCCTTTTTTTCACAGAATGTCTACCTTTAATTGTCCCATTGCCTTACTTAGCCAGCTCCTGATTTGTGATTTGCTGTTTTGGGTCCCACTGCTGGATCCAGCTCAGGATCCGTGGTCCCAGAGCCTGGTGCCAAGAATTGGGTCAAGGTACCATTTCTCCTTGTGCCAGTTAATACCATATAATTCTGACAAGACTGGAAAAGGAAAGTAGCAGAAGAAAATCATCAAAATCTGAGTAGTATATCGGTAGAGGCCATCTGGGAAAATTATGAGCCAATTTTTCGTTTCTTCTTTGCAGTTGTCTACACTAAAATTTTATATTTTAAGTATAATAACTACAACCATATGTAATCCACTGACAGCTAAATAGGGTTTATTCATAATAGCATGATTTGTAAAATATATCTTAAACCCAATTGACCATTTTCCCCCCTTTTACAGGGTGGCATGAATTCTTCCAATTGATAAAGGAAGGATAGAAAGAAAGATCCAAAGGTCAAAATGTCTATGAGTTATTTCACTGCTAGTTGCAGAAAGGGATCCTTTGTTTTAGCTTTTAGGCAGCTTTAATGAGCCTAAATAAGCACCAACATCTCCCTACCCCCAGGGTGAGGTTCCTTGAGTTTGGGTTGGGAAGCTAAAGGCAGAGGAAAAAGGAAGTAGGATAAGCAATATCTAGTGTCTTTTTAAGCCTCCATTTCACCCCAAATCTTCAGTGGACTCTACTGCATACTCAGATGTCTCGTGTGAGATTTGGGAGATGGGGAAGAGAAGGAAGATATCACAAAACAGAGAGAGACAGAGAACTGAGCTCCATATTGGGTCAGACAGAACACAGGGTAGGAGGAACTGCCAAAGGGCAGATGAAAATCAGACACTGGAAATCAGACTGGAGCCAGATCACCATGACAATATGAGTTTCTTGCCCCTGCTACCTCAGGATGGTGGAGGGCAGTGCAGTTTCCTCAGAATATAGCCAGGAAGTGGGGTGAAGGATTAGATAGTTCTTAAATCTTGAAGGACAAGGTCATCTTTGCTGACGTCTGGGTTTAGGTATTGAATATTTTCATCGCCTCCTACAATCAACTTTACTTTTTCGGGAGTTTGTCATTATTTCTGTCTGTATTTTGCTGCCATATAGGGAGTCACCTACCCAGCAGAGAAAGACATAATTAACAAACTTCTCATGTAGAACAGACTTAAAAAAAAATTTTTTTTTGTAATGTTTATTTATTTTTGAGAGAGAGAGAGCACAAGCAGGGGGAGGGCAGAGAGAGAGGGAGACACAGAATCCGAAGCAGGCTCCAGGCTCTGAGCTGTCAGCACAGAGCCCGACGCGGGGCTCGAACCCACGAACCATGAGATCATGACCTGAGCCAAAGTTGGACGCTCAACCGACTGAGCCACCCAGGCACCCCTAGAACTGACTTTTTTTTTTAAATGTTTATTTGTTTTTGAGAGAGAGTGTGAGCAGGGGGAGCGCAGAGAGAGAAGGGGACAGAACATCTGAAGTGGGCTCCACACTGACAGCAGAGAGCAAACCATGAGATCATGACCTGAGCCAAAGTCAGCCACTTAACTGACTGAGCCACCCAAGCACCCCTAGAACTGACTTCTTCAATTCCATTGGTTATCTGGGCCCCAGTGACATTGGAGTCAAACAATGTTGCCTAAGAAGTCGCATATTTAAGTTGTACAAGTACCTTAAGCTTGCTCTTTTGCCTGTGATATCCGAAGAGACAGAAAATAGGGGAACGTGCACATCTGACAATGCAGGAGTAAATGAAAACAGGCGTCCATGAGTAAGCATGATCTACATAATAAACAAACGAATAATTGGGTGAGGGAGTGAATGAATAAACCTGCCCTTCAGAAAACCCTTCCCAAGAATAGAACATGTTTCTTTTTAAGTGTTTCCTTCTTTTCCTAATTGAGAATAATCTGCTTGCCTGATCTGATCTGCTCAAGTCCTGGTCATATCAATTTGCATTTAAATTATTTACTCAATACGATGTCTCACAGGTCCTGAGTCAAATGCCAAGGAGAGGAATTGTGCTCTCAGCTGGATTTAATGTAGGAATGAAGGAGTCTTTCTTCTTGATTACTTCCTAGGAGTCCCTGCATGCCCTAGCACTCTTAGCTTCAGACATGGATGCCCCTAATCTACATGCTTAGAGTCACCCTGTTCTTGAACTGAGGCAGGAGACTAGCCCTACCAACTGGTGGGGACTGAACAGTCTCATCATTTGTTGTGAGTCTCAGGGGTTTATTAGCAACCCAAGTGTCCACTATGCTACTGCATACTCCAGTGTACCGTGTTTATCCATCTGCACTTGACCTCATCCTGCTTGCCCAGAGTTCTGCCTTGAATTCTAGTCCATTTGGCCAGAGCCCCAACTCTTTATTTAGATCCTAGCAGCACTTTTCCATTTTTCCTCTGTATGTCCAAACTCAGGCTGGGCAGGGATTTGAATAAACAGAACTTTAAAAGTTATGATTCTGTCCCTTCCTGACTTTAAGTGGTAGCAATACCTGGAAACAGTTCCCATCCTACAGAGTGACCTCCCTTAAGTATCAACATGGAAGTGAGCCAACAGTCTTAAAATGATATCCCTGTTTATCAAGGCAGATAGGGTATGAGTGGAGCTAATATCACTCTGGTGGACAGGGCATGGCAGCAGACAGTGACACTCAAAGTCAGGTAGTTGCCATCAGTAGCAGTGGTTCAGTTTGAGACCACTGGTGGCTGAGTCTCAACTCTTGGGAAAAGTAAGGTAGCCCTTACCTAATTGGACTAGGGCTCAAGGGAGGTCTCCAGTTCCCATAGGCTACCAGCTTGCCAAGCAGGGAAACTCAAATAGGTGCCTGCTTCCACAGACTAGTTCAACACAGAGTAGGGGAGAAGAGGGCAGAGCTTTTCAGACTGTGGGTCTCAATGAACTAGTGATTTAAAATGAACTTAAAGGGTCTCTATAAGCATTTTTGTGATGAAATGAAATTAATAGAACAGAAGGTATCAAGGTATACTGAATGTAGTAAAGAGAAATATGTTTTATGAAACTTTTGCTTCAGCCACATAGCTTGTTATGTGCACTGTCTCTGAGATATGTGAAAAACAAGGGGGGGGGGCGGAATAGAGAAGGAGATTTATTTTCATTCTCAGTTTGAAGTTTTTTTAACCACATGGGAAACATAACATGTAAGCAATAGAAAAATATGTGCAATAAATATAATGGACAAAACTCAATACTCAAGTCCTACAAGAAAACCACAACTGCATAAAGATAGATATGTTACTTATTATAGCAGTGTTTGTGATAGCACTGAATTGTAAATGATTTAAATGTCTACTTAAAAAAAGCTAAAAATAAACTATGGTTCATACTCCTTTGGACAATTATACAGTTGTTAAAAAAAATGAGGAAGATCTATCAATACCAACATGAAAAGATACCTAAGATATATTACTCAATGAGAACATAAGTTCCAGAATGATACATGTGTTATGATATTAATGTAATTTGTATAAATGACATTTATCTACTCAAATATTTATTGAGCACCTACTAAGTGCTGGATGCTATTTTAAATAGTGGGCAAGGGGCGCCTGGGTGGCACAGTCGGTTAAGCGTCCGACTTCAGCCAGGTCACGATCTCGCGGTCCGTGAGTTCGAGCCCCGCGTCGGGCTCTGGGCTGATGGCTCAGAGCCTGGAGCCTGTTTCCGATTCTGTGTCTCCCTCCTCTCTGCCCCTCCCCCGTTCATGCTCTGTCTCTCTCTGTCCCAAAAATAAATAAACGTTGAAAAAAAAAAAATTTAAATAGTGGGCAAATCTCCTAACTGTGAATGGTGGAGACTGAAAATAAATTTTCTAGTATAGAAGTGAGCGTACAAAGGATAAAAATATATCAGGGGAGAACGGAGTCCTGAGAGATGAAGTTTGCAATTTTAAGTAGAGTAATAGGGAAGACCTGCCACAGAAGGTGGCATTTGAGTAGATTTGAGAGAGGAGAGGGAGCATACCATGTGGATACTAGGAGAAGAGCTTTCCAGGCAGAGAGAACAGTGAATCAATGTCTCCATGCCTGGGTTGTTCAAGGAACAGCAGAGGCCAGTGTGTCTGGAACAGAATAAGTATTGTTTTTATAAGTTGAAAAATATATACATATCAGTAATAAATACTTCGACTCCATGGGCAGGTGGACTATGACTAGTTCACATGAGAAAAAATATAACCTCAAAGCAACATTTCAGAATATTTATGTAGCTTCTCTAATGCAAAAATCAAGTATTCAAGTTAGAAGAATTTCCCATGTTTCCTTGTCACACACCTGTCAAACAGTATTGGAATTGCATGTGTCTCCAACTAATCTGTGAGCTTTGTGAGTATAGAAACTGTCTGTGTCTGGGGCATTAGTTTCACCTCTGGAGTCTAGCACTGTTCCTGACATTCATGAACACTCATAATGGCCTGCTGTTAAATGGTGCTTACCGAACACCAGAAATGGTTCTAAGGATTTAACTTATTTAATCTTCACAAATGGTTTTGAGGTAGGTGCCATCACTGTTGCCATTTTAAACACAGAGTACTAAGGCACAAAGAATGTAAGTAACTTTCTGAAAGTCCTATGTCAGAGCAAGAATTTGAACTCAGGCAGCCTGGTGTCAAAGTCGAGTTAAACCATTATAATAAGTAAGAAAGTAAGAAAGTAAGTAAGTAAATGAAATAAAGTTATAATAAATAAAACCATTTTGATAAATACATTCAATAAATTCCTTAGGTATGAAATAAAACAATACTTATTAGATTGAGATGAAAGGAATAAAACCCGTTGCTGGAGAGGCTTATGGGAAAACAGGTATATACTGGTCCATTCTGCAGAACACAATGACTTAGGAGCTTTCTGTGCAGCAGTCTGTACAGGCAAAAGTATTAAAACTCTATCCCTTTCATGTGCAACTGCTTCTTTTAGTATTGCATAAAGAAATAATTTAAAACAAAAAATGTTTGTAAATAATGAATGATATTTATATCTGCACCATTTATAATAGGGAAACTGGGCATAACCCAAATACCCTGACTCAAGGGCTCGTTTTGCAAAATATAAGGTAAAACAATGTAAGCATAGAACTATGACAATACTAACTTTGTGATCTATTTTTATATCTAAATGTGCATCTGGAATAAAGCTAAGTGGAAAAAGAACCAAGCTAATGTGTACATAAGTATTAAAACTATATACTTTACTTTTGTGAAGATAATTAACAATCGAGATTTATGTAAATAGTTAGCTGTGTTAATAAAATAAACTCTTTGTGGTTTTTTTCCATAAAATTTTTTCTTAATGTGTAATAAAAGAAGAGTGAAATATGTTATCCCTTAATAAGGCTGAATTCATGAGGCAAGGTCTATAAAAGGCCATTTTTTTCTAAGAACTAATTTTGTAATGTTGGTAGCTACCAATATGTGCACATCCGAGCCTGGGATTAGGATGGTTGAGTGGCTCTTTCAACCCTGCTTCTAGGTATAGAGAAGTTAATTCAATCTTTAAATCAGAATTTCTAAGGAAATAACCCAAGCATCTGTGTTTTGAGAGGAAACTTTAAAGAAATTCTGATGAATGGCAATGCTTGAGAATAATTGCAATGATACTTCAACAAATATGTATATATTCTTAGAACTAATGTGCCTGTTCTTCCATGGCTCCTTTAATAAAGTATTTTAATCTATTTTAGCTAATTTGATAAGTATGAAGTATTATTCCCAGTTGATATATTTTATTGAGCATATTCATTAAAAGGCATTATTAAGGTGCATACTTTTTAAAACAGAAAAATGCTAGCAACAGACTAGAAACCATCTAAATATCCATCATTTTCAGACTAGTCAATAAATAATTGTATTTCCACACAATGGAAAACTATGCTGCTGTTTAAAAAAAAAAAAAAATGAAGCAGAACTCTATGTACAAATAGGAAATTTCTCAGAGATACATTGTTAAAAGATAAATGTGACCTTACAGAACAGTGTGTTCATTGTGTTGCAATTATGTCCCCACCCCACCCCCCACCTCCCCAATCTTGTACATTCATAGATTATCCCTGGAAGGAGACCTCAGAAACTGGTAACAATAGTTGCCTCTGGCTCCCAGACTTGGTTGATTAAGGTTACAGTGATTAAGTAAAAGGGTAGATTGACTTTTAATTATACACTCTTGCATGTATTAATTCTTAAATAATAAAACATGAACAATTAGGTACAAATGGAATCCCAATCTACCTAGATTTCATCCATTATTAATTATTACCAAATTATCTGGGATGTCAACCCAGATTTAAGTTTGACATTCACTACAAATCTTTTGCAGGCCTCATTCACTTTACTGCTTTGGTTTCCAGGGCTGTTGGTCTTTCCTCCAGTGTTCAGCTCTTAATTGGTTGTTTGTCCTATTTTCTCTATGGGAATGTATCTATTCCTGTATCTTGAAGCATTCTCATTTCAGCTACCTGGGGCTTCCTGGTGTTGTAATCAGGAAGAGAAAGAGGCCTTTGTTCTTTTCCCACTGACCTAAAGAGGTCAGAGAGACACTCACCAAAGCAAATAAACACACCCCAGAGTCCCAGAGCACTCAGCACCATCTTTTCTTATGGGAATTTGTTCAGAATTCTTAGAGATTTGTTTTAGCAACCAGGATTTCTTCTAGCAAGCTTCATGAATCTTAGCAGGTACCACACTTGTGTGCAATGGAACTTCTTTATTGAGCAGTGAAGCATTGAGAATTTGCAATGAATTTGCTGTTAAAGACTCCCTGAAAAAGATTTTAAGAGGGCATTTAAAACACAATTTGAACATAACGTATTTATAAAAAATAGTGGTATATCCAGATGCATAGATTACAACAACCAGAATGAACCCTAATGTAAACTATAGACTCTGGGTGATTATCATGGGTCAATGTGGTTTCCGCAATTATAACAAATGCACTGCTCTGATGTGGGATGTTGATAAAGGCAGGACTATGCATGTGTGGAGGTAGGGAGTGTATGGAAAATTTCTAGATCTTCCTGTCAGTTTTGGTGTGAACCTAAACTGCTCTGTAAAAAATAAAATCTTTTAAAAAGAAAGATGGAATCTAGTTAATAAGTTGAGGAACAAAGCTACAGAATTTTTGGTTTTAATACACTATAGAAAAGCTTGAAAAAATAGTGGTAGGGGCGCCTGGGTGGCGCAGTCGGTTAAGCGTCCGACTTCAGCCAGGTCACGATCTCGCGCTCCGTGAGTTCCAGCCCCGCGTCAGGCTCTGGGCTGATGGCTCAGAGCCTGGAGCCTGTTTCCAATTCTGTGTCTCCCTCTCTCTCTGCCCCTCCCCCGTTCATGCTCTGTCTCTCTCTGTCCCAAAAATAAATAAACGTTGAAAAAAAAAAAAATTAAAAAAAAAAAAATAGTGGTATATTGGATTGCCTATATGTAACTCTGTATATAAGTACATAATGTACATAAGCATTTAAATGCATAGTTTGTTTATAATTTCCCTTCTTTGAGACAACATCTCACGGCCTCAGATCATCATGGGATCATCACAACCATAAGGAAACTGTTTTCTTTTCCCATGTAGGATGAAAATCCCTACCACACTCTTCATAGCATGTGGTTCTCTGGAACTTCTAGAAAGGTACTTTCTCCCAAGGCAACAATTTCCATTTCTTAATGGTCCTCGTGTTAGAAATTATCTTTTTGTTTTTGTTTTATTTTTTAACGTTAAGTAATGTTCTGTCTTCTGCAATTTCTGTCCTCAGATTCTTATTTCCCTTCTATATAGGGAAAAAATGGTATGATCTTTACAGGAAACAGTACATTCAAAATGGATAACTAAAGAAAGTCTGATAAAATGACTACTTACAAAGATCAAGAACAAGACAAGGATGTCTGTTCTGTATTCAGCATTGTACTGGAGTTCCTACCCAGTGCAATAAAACAAGAAAAAGAAGTAAAAGACTTTTGGATTGGAAAGGTGGAAATAGAAATCTTATTTCTTTTTTTAATGTTATTTATTTATTTTTAAAGAGGGGGACAGAGAGAGAGAGAGAAGGGAGAGAATCCCAAGCAGGCTCCACACTATCAATGCAGAGCCTGACACGGGGCTCGAACCCACACACCATGAGATTGTGGACTGAGCCAAAATCAAGAGTCAGACACTTAACCAACTGAGCCACCCAGGTGCCCCTAGAAATCTTATTTTATAGTGAGGGCGTGCAGGGGTGCCTGGGTGGCTCAGTCAGTTAGACATTTGACTTTGGCTCAGGTCACATGATCTCATGATTTGTGGGTTTAAGCCCCACGTCGGGCTCTGTACTGACAGCTCAGAGCCTGGAGCCTGCTCCAGATTCTGTGTCTCCTCTCTCTCTCTGCCCCTTCCCAATTCATGCTCTGTCTCTCACTCTCTCTCTCTCTCAAAAACAAATAAACATTAAATTAAATATTATAGTGAGGGTGTGCCGATGATGAAATCTTCCAACTTACAGTTTTTGGATGTCTGAAAAGTTCTTTATTCCACTTCTACTTTTGTTTTCAAACAGCAACCCTCAGTTTGTTCTCTACAGTTAAGAGTCTGTTTTATGGTTTCTCTCCTTCTTTTTTCCTCCATATGTTCATTTGCTTTGTTTCTTAAATTCCACATATGAGTGAAATCATATGGTACCTGTCTTTCTCTGACTTATTTTGCTTAGTGTAATACTCTCTGGTTCCATCCATGTTGTTGCAAATGGCAAGATTTCTTTATTTTTTATGGCTTAAAAATATTCCAGTGTACATACATACCAAATCTTCTTTATCCATTTCTCAGTCCATAGCCATTTGGGCGCTTTCCATAATTTGGCTATTGTTGATAGTGCTGCTATAAACATCGGGGGTGGGTGTTTGCCTGACCCCTTTGAATCAGTGGCTGCAGTGGTTTGCATTCCCACCAACAGTGTTAAGTCCACCTTTGTTTTTAAAAGATACTTTCTCTTATATAGAATTCTAGGTTGACAGTTATTTTTTTCCCTTTCAGTACCTTAAAGATGTTGTTACACTTGTATCGTTTTCAACAAGAAATGTGGAATCTTTGTTTCTGTATGACATGTCTGATGTCTTTTCAGTTTTTCTCTTTATCACTGGTTTTGAACAGTTTACTATGTGTCTTCACGTGTCTGGTATTTGGGACTTGCCAAGCTTTTTGGACCAGTGGGTTCACAGTTTTCATCAAATTTGAGACAGTTTTGGCCATTATTTCTTCAAATATTTTTCTGTCTGCCCCACTTCTCTCTGTCAGGATGTCCAATTAGTATTAAATCGTCTCACAGCTCACTGATACTCCATCATATTTTTTTTAGTTCTCTTTTCTCTCTTTGTTCAATTTTGGGTAGCTGCTATTGCTATGTCTTCAAATTCATTAATCTTTTCTTCTGTAATATCTAATCAGCTGTTAATCATATCCATTATATTTTTCATTTCACATATTATACTTTTGATCTTTAAAAGTTTGATTTGATCTTTTTTAAATATACAACTCCCATATCTGTACTTAAATTTTTGAACCTATGGAATACCATTTTATTTTATTTTATTTTATTTATTTATTTTTAATTTTTTTTCAACGTTTATTTATTTTTGGGACAGAGAGAGACAGAGCATGAACGGGGGGAGGGGCAGAGAGAGAGGGAGACACAGAATCGGAAACAGGCTCCAGGCTCTGAGCCATCAGCCCAGAGCCTGATGCGGGGCTCGAACTCACGGACCGCAAGATCGTGACCTGGCTGAAGTCGGACGCTCAACCAACTGCGCCACCCAGGTGCCCCTGGAATACCATTTTAATACCTCTATACAATAATTATAAAATCCATGTACTGGGTTGGTTTTGATTTATTTATCTTTTGACAATGGGTTATGATATCCTGCCTTTTTGCATGCCTGGTAATTTTTATTTTATTTTATTTTTAATTTTATTTTTTTAATTTATATCCAAATTAGTTAGCCTATAGTGCAACAATGATTTCAGGAGTAGATTCCTTAATGCCCCTTACCCATTTAGCCCTCCCACAACCCCTCCAGTAACCCTCTGTTCTCCATATTTAACAGTCTCTTATGTTTTGTCCCCCTCCCTGTTTTTATATTATTTTTGCTTTCCTTCTCTTGTGTTCATCTGTTCTGTGTCTTAAAGTCCTCATATGAGTGAAGTCATATGATATTTGTCTTTCTCTGACTGACTAATTTCACTCAGCATAATACCTTCTAGTTCCATCTACACAGTTGCAAATGACAAGATTTCATTCTTTTTGATTGCCGAGTAATACTCCATTGTATATATATATATATACCACATCTTCTTTATCCATTCATCCATCGGTGGACATCTGGGCTCTTTCCATACTTTGGCTATTGTTGATAGTGCTGCTATAATATGGGGGTGCATGTGTCCCTTTGAAACAGCACACCTGTATCCCGTGGATAAATGCCTAGTAGTGCAATTGCTGGGTTGTAGAGTAGTTCCATTTTTAGTTTTTTGAGGAACCTCCATACTGTTTTCCAGAGTGGCTGTACCAGTTTGCATTCCCACCAGCAGTGCAAAAGAGATCCTCTCTCTCCGCATCCTCGCCAACATCTGTTGGTACCTGTATTGTTATGCCTGGTAATTTTTATTGGATTCCAGAAATGGAGAATAATAATGATATGAGAACATACTACACACACACACACACACACACACCTATGCAAATTCTCAATGCAATGGGAAACATTCTCTAATTATTAGTCTTTATCAGCCCATTCTCTAGGATACTAGAACATTCTATAATTTAATACTCTTTTCTGCTTTATATATGTTGAGTTTTTAAACAATACAGTATTACTGGTGGTTTCTTTTTTCCAATAGTGTTGAAAGAACTGAGTTATGGTTGATGGAATCCAATGCTTCTTTTTTCTTTTTTATGCCTCTTTTTTAAATCAATAAAGGGTAGTGGGTGGAATGGGATTCCAGATTCTCTTCTGTTTGTTGATTGATGAATGACCTGGGTAAGACCAAATGTTTATCCTTTAATAAAATCTGCCTGTTCTTTTTATTGACTCTTAAATGATTTCACATAATTTTTTAAATGCTATTTTTTAAGTTTATTTATTTTGAGAGAGAGAGAGAAAGCACAAGTCGGGGAGGGGCACAGAGAGAGGGAGAGAGAAAGAATCCCAAGCAGGCTCCACATTGTCAGTGTGGAGCCTTATGTGGGGCTGGAACCCACAAACCATGAGATCATGACTTGAGCTGAAGTCAGACACTTAACTGACCAAGCCACCCAGGCACCCCACACATATGTCTTGAAATATTTACTTTCTTATAGAAGCAGGTTGACAACTGATGTTTTCATTGTTCCGTATGGTCACCTGAAATTAGTGAATAACTTAAAGGACAGTTTCCAATGGATTTAACCTTTCAGCTCTTCAGTTCCTTATGGGTAAAGAGAATAAATAATAAATATTATTTATATATAACACATAGTATATAAATAATATAATAATTAATAAATAATAATGAATAAAACTCATCACAAAAATGATGTGAGGATTAAATGAGATAATGCGTGAGAATCTGCCTAGAAAATGCTTGGCATATAGAAAGTCCACCATGAATGCAAGTTCCTATGAAAGTTTGTCAATGTTTTTTTATTTGTGGTATTTTTGCTATGAATTCTGCTCTAAATAAATCCAATCCAGAAGAATTTTTAGATTGTATGAGAAATATGCCTGAGAAACCTCATATATTTCTGCCTGGTATATCTTTTTTGGTATCACTCTTAGCTTTAGATATGACAGTACCTGCCATTTAGGCCACATGATCTCTGGTGAGCTGACCAGATACTAGCATAGAGCAGTGTTTCTCAAAGTGAAGTCCCCAAACGAGCACCATCAGCAACACTTGGCAATTTGTTTAAAATGCAAAATGTCAGGGCTCATTCCCAAAATACTGGATCTGAAACTCTAGATACTGAAACTCTAGAGGTGGGACCCAGTAATTTGTGTTTTAACAAGCCCTCTGGGTGATGATGAAGTTTCAGAATTATTGTTGAAGCAAAAAATGAAGGAAGAAGCCAATGGTTTCCTAATGGCTGGAGCAACTTTAGCAATGTTGCAGTAATTAGAAAGTTTAGGGGCGCCTTGGTGGCTCAGTCAGTTAAGCGTGTGACTTAGGCTCAGGTCATGATCTCACCGCTTGTGAGTTCTAGCCCCGCTTCCGGTTCTGTGCTGACAGCTCAGAGCCTTGAGCCTGTTTCAGATTCTGTGTCTCCCTCTTTCTCTCTCTGCCCTCCCTCCCTCCCTTGCTCACGCTCTGTCTCTGTCTGTCTCTCTCTCAAAAATAAATAAACATTAAATTTTTTAAAAAAGTTCAGAAGAAAATGGGCAAGTGTGTGTATATGGAGCTGGGCGGGAGGGGGAGCATCAGGGCTGAAAAGGGTAAGATGTAAACTTACAGGGCTGGGAGCCAAAGATATGTCCCTAAAGGGCAAAGGAGAGGATGTGGAATCAAAGGAACAAGACCTAAAGCCCAGGGGATATGTTGTTTGTGTGCGTGCACATGTATCTTTTTGAACATCAAAAAAAAGGGAAGCTCTCCCTTAGTCAGGGATTAGAATAAGGATAAAACTCTGAAATGGCTGTGGACCTCTTTAGGGTAGTCTAGGCAGTACCCCCTAAAAGAATTTTGAAAAATTATGTTCTTCCTAATTCATTTTTAAGTTGACATTTAAATTCTTTTCAGAAAAATAGAAGAGTTGAAAAAGATAATCTCCAGCATATTATAAATAAATGTATCTCATCATTCTCTTAAATTTTACTAATGATATTTAGATATGAGGGTATCTTGTTACCTCATCCACTTTAAAAGTGTGTAGCAACCTCTTTTTTGACTGTTGAACATTTTATAAGGTCTTTTTCTCCTTGAACTCCTATTTCCATCCTACTTCCTCCACAGATTTTAATCTAACGGAATGTATTTCTATATTCAGAAGTCTTTTATCCACCAGCCTATCATTCTTCAACAAAAATATATACATGTGTGAACTAAAAGTTAAAAAAATTCTTTAAAAATTAATAAATCTCTAAGTGTTGAAAAGTTTCTTTTGCATTGAGCACTGAAACAATTATTGGAAGTGCACAACAGAACAGCCTACATTATCACAGGTTTTAATAATCTTATTAAACCTAAAAAGTAAAAATTTATTGGAATCACACCTCTGAATGAGATTGAGATTCAGTTTATTTTTTTCATGTTTATGTATGTATTATTTATGTATGTATGTTATGCATGTATGTATTTATTTATTTAGAGCAGAATTCATAGCAAAAATTCCACAAATAGAAACACATTGACAAACTTTGAGGGGAGGGGGGAGGGGCAGAGAGAGAGATATACAGAGAATCCAAAGCAGGCTCTGTGCTGTCAGCAGAGAGCCCAATGAGGGGCTTGAAGTCACAAACTGGGAGATCATGACCTGAGCTGAACTTGGACACTTAACCGACTGAACCACCCAGGAACTCCAACTGAGATGCAGTTTATAAAATCCTGACTAAAGAAATTGTCCCAAAGTCCCTTTGTTTGTTGCTTTGGAGATTCAACACTTCGTGGGGCGGGGGGGGGGGGGGGGGGGGGGATGTTCTACTTAGGTTTGGAATGTCTATCTTCTTACTAAGTAGAAAAATTATTGTGAAATAGGAGGAAAATGAAACTCAGCTGCAGATGGATACTAAGATCAATTTTAGGGAAAAGTTCATATGGAACTTGAGCATTGGGAAATCAATTGTCTCGAAGCTGTCCATGCCCCCATATCTCTCAGAAGATCTTCACATACCTCCAGGGGCATCTCAATTTGAAGACCCCTACGTATGAAAAAGGTGCTGGTGTGGAAGACCTGGGTTTGCTTGAGTTTTGTTTCTGTCACATTAGGTATGGAACCTTGCATAAAGGAGAGGGAATCAACATTTTGTGGGTTTCTACCATGTGCTAAGTACTGACTAGATGCTTCACGTGTTATTCAATCATATAGAAATTGTATGAAGCAGGTGTGACCATCATTAGCCCATTTTCAAATGGGAAAACTGAGGCTCAGGAAGTGAAGAGCCTAGCCTAATGTCATTACATTAGGTAATAATGAATCCAGGATTCCATCCTAGCTCTCACTCTGAAGATCATGCGGCAGTCATTCTGTAACAATGCTTCCTTGAACAAGTCATTTTCCCACTGTGAGCCTCAGTTCATTCACCTATGAAACAGAAGGAGAATGAACTAGGAAAACTGTAAAGCCACTTCCAGAGTTGACATCCTGTGAGTTTATGTGCTGTGGAGGCCAGGGCAGGAGGTGATAGGGTCTTCTCAGAGGTTCACAGCCCATGGCATTAGAAGACAATATAGAAGGGATCCAGAAATTCATTAGACCTAGTGGTAATTCCAACAAAATCTATGGTAGGTTAAAGTCTAATGAGCTTGACCTGGTGTCCAGCCTGGGCAGAATTAGGTGAGAACTGAATTCAAAGAAAATTATTGGACATCTAATAATTAGACACCAAAGAGGGAACCGAGGGAAAAACAAACAAGAAAATACATGTAACCCTATTTAAATTCAATGAAATCTATCCATAATAATATATTTCCATTTTTCTTTTTAATATAGTGAGATCTATTGACTACCTATAGGCTTATAAAGTGCCTAATTCTAAAGCCAGTTGGAAATCGCAGTGAAATGGTAGTTAACTTCCTATTATATTTTAGAATATGTGGGTTGTATGAATCTCATATGGATTTGTTTCTTTTTTATTTTACATGTATTGTATAACAGCTTCTCAAAACAGCATTTTACTACATTTACTGCTTTGACTTCATTGTTAAAATTTACACAACTTATTTCTTAACAACGTGTACCCTGGCTCCAATTTCACTGGAATTATTCTCCTCAAGGTTATCAGACTACCTCTTCATTGACAAACTCAGTAACATCTTAAGAATTTCTGTTCTCCAGGAGCTTTCTGCTGGGTTTAATGTGACTGGTTTTACCTTCTTTCTGTAATAATGTCCAGCTTTGGCCAATCCAATGTTAAACTCATCAAGTTTTCCTTATGCCCTCTCAGCACACCTCTCTCTTTTTCTGGGAGATTCCTTCTCCAAATACCCATTATAGGAGGACGTGTTAAAGGTTTTGTTCTTAACCATATCTTTTTTCAATCCAGATGATCTTCAGCATTCTTGTCTGGGAAAGCTTCAGGTATCTTCATTGATGACACACAAATCTATATTTCAGCTTTGTGCTCCAAATCTAAAGTACTAAAACAAATTGTTTAACTGCTTTTAGATATCCTCAGGCTTTCAAATTCAACATGTCCCAAAACAAATGCTTCATTATTACCTTTTATCTTTTTTAAGTTTATTTATTTATTTTGAGAGAGAGAGAGAGAGGCAGAAAGAAAGGGAGAAAAAGAATCCCAAGCAGGCTCCACACTGTCAGTGCAGAGCCCAATGCGGGGCTCAAACTCATGAACCTTGAGATCGTGACCTGAGCCGAAATCAGGAGTTGGCCGCTCAACCAACTGAGCCACCCAGGTGCCCCAAATTCTTCATTATCATCTTAAAGTCTATTCCTGTATTCCCTAACTCTGTTAATGGAACCACAATTCTCTCAATCATCCAGGCTAGAAATCTTACTATCTTTCAGTTTTCCCAGTAAGTTTTTATATTGTAACTAGGAAAAAAATATATAACAGACTAAAAAGACTATGTTGTATGCTTACTTCAGAGACAGTGAGGTGGGGAGAAGCTGGGAATTGACTCCTAATTCACAAGCAGTCAGGAGGGAGAGGCATTCATTGAGAAAGTAACCTAGCAGTTACTAAATCAGTGGATTGCAAGTTCTGTTGATCAGGCCTCAAGTGTGTTTCTCTTTTTGTTTCTTCTTTTTTGGCCACACTGTGCTAGTTCTGTACCTTGTGTCTTTTGTCCTAGATTATTATTGTAACAGCCTCCTAAATGTGAGGCCTTGGGCTTGGTTTTCAAACTCTATCTGTACAAGTCAAGACAGGAGAGATTTTAGCAAGTGGTAGAACACAGCAGGGGGTAGTAGGAGTGGGAAGGAGGGTAGTTATCTGACAATTAGAAATACAAGAGGCAACAATGTGAAGGAGGCCTCAACAAAGTGCCAAATGTGGTCACACTATAAGACCTAAAACAAGAGAGATGATCAGACCTCTCTAGTTGGAGGATGACACAAAGTTGGGATATAGCCTTCTGTTATTATAGAAGAACATTAAAAGAAACAGAGACAAAAGGGAATTTGAGAGAGTAATCAGGATAGTGAAGAGTCCCATAGTTATAGCTCATGAGGAATTGTTAGCCAACTGGAGATATTTAACTTGGAGAAAATACAAAGGGGATTTTATAGATGTCTTCATGTATGTAAAAGACTATTTTGTGGAAATAACCTAACAATTTTATAAATGTAACTATCTGGAGATGGAATGCATTCATTTCAATGAATATTTATTTTATGCCTACTCTGTGGTAGGCACTGAGGATACCTGATAGGCAAGATAGTCCCTACTCTCTTGAAACTTCAGTTCTAATCTGATAAAGACAATAATTGAATAAACAAATAAATAAGCAAATAATATAATTTCAGAAAGTGATGAGATCAGCTACCCTAGGAGATAATAACATATCTATTGCTAGGAATATGTGAGCCTAGCTTTGATGACTACTTGGCAGGAAGGTTTTTTTTTTAATTCTTTTTTTTAATGTTTATTTATTTTTGAGACAGAGAGAGACAGAGCATGAACAGGGAGGGTCAGAGAGAGGGAGACACAGAATCTGAAACAGGTTCCAGGCTCTGAGCTGTCAGCACAGAGCCTGACGCGGGGCTCGAACTCACGGACCGCGAGACCATGACCTGAGCTGAAGTTGGCCGCTTAACCGACTGAGCCACCCAGGCGCCCCAACTTGGCAGGAAGGTGTTTAAGATTATTTTTGTTAATGTTTATTTACTTTTGAGAGAGAGGCAGAGCATGAGCAGGGGAGGGGCAGAGAGAGACAGAGACACAGAATCTGAAGCAGGCTCCAGGCTCTGAGCTGTCAGCACAGGGCCTGACACGGGGCTCGAACTCACAAACCATGAGATCATGACCTGAGCCAAAGTTGGACGCTCAACCGACTGAGCCACCCAGACGCCCCTTTGGCAGGAAGGTTTTAGAAGAGATTTAGCTATTTGATGGGTTATTGGATTAGATGACCTTAAGGGACCCTTCAACCCCAAGATTTTATGATTCTGCCTTTCTACTATCACCTACCAAATTAGGACTTCCTTGCAAATACCGTAGAGCTTAGAAACCCCAAGCTCCTTGCTATTCCAGGAACAAGCCCTACACTGAGGTTAGTGAGTCAATAGTGACTCAGTGTGAGTACTTACCCATGTGGTTTCTGTGCCTGGAATGTCTTTCTCTCACTTCTCTGCCTCTCAAAACCTCCTTGTTCATTAAGGCTCAATTCAAAGATAAACTTTGAAATCAAGCTTTCTGGAAAGGATTGAAATATGTTGTTCCCTCTCTGGGCCCAGTGGCACTTAGCGTGTAGCACTATTAAAGCACTTACTGTATTTTACTTATATTGGAGTTCATAATTGCTCAGGCTGCTTCCCTATTAGCTTTTGATTTTCTTGAGGGCAGAGACTGTTATCTTCCTCCTCCTTTTATAATGCCTCAAGGTGCAAATCTCCTAGTCATTGCTTTGCACCCAGAAGATATTCAACAAGTTAATGACTACGGCACCAGGCAA
The DNA here is from genome assembly GCF_018350155.1 of Leopardus geoffroyi. Taxonomy (NCBI): domain Eukaryota; kingdom Metazoa; phylum Chordata; class Mammalia; order Carnivora; family Felidae; genus Leopardus; species Leopardus geoffroyi. The sequence continues at coordinate 66,195,151 of NC_059333.1, read as the reverse complement.
TAAATGTACTCATTATTATCAGGAGCATGTTAGACATGACCATTGCTTGAAGTAGGAAAAAGAATAACCTATTGGTTTATCTAGGAACTCTTTCTCTCCCAGTCTCCACTCTATCCCTCTCTACTTACTAGCTATGTGGCCCTTGGCATGCTGCTTAACATCTTCATGCCTTGGTTTCTTCATCTGTACAATGACAATAACAGTAGTATCTACTTCATAAGATTGTTGCAAGGATTAAGCGCGACAATCCATGTCAAGCACCTAGGTCAGTACCTACCATATAATTAACACTCACTATAAATTAGCAATTATTATGATTATGATAAGCATTCCTCCCCTCCAATAGATTTTTGATTTAAATGTATCATTTAAAGGTATGAGAAAACAGAAATCACAAAAGAAGTCAGATGACTGATTTTATATTTGGTCAAGATTCTAACATCCTATCAGGCAAAATTAATTTGAAATATATATATAATTTGAAATATACAATTTGAAATACTCTGTTTGTATTGAATTGGAAACTAGTGTAATAGAAAGACTAAATAAGCTACCAGCAAGAATCCCTGTAGGGGATGGGCATTAGAGACAACCTCCCCTTTACAGGTAAAGAAACAGATGATTCAGAAAAATTCAGTGACTTGCCCAAGGTCATACAGCTAAGGTCAGAATGGGGAGACTAACTTGAACCTTCCAAGCCTGCCTGGCTCCTTTGCTGTTGTCCTTTTCCACTGCACCCTGCTGCCTCCCAGTTGTATGTATGGCTGAGGCCAACACAGATTGGAGATGCTGTTACTCCAAAGCCTTACAGGCCCCAGCTGTTCATTGCTAGCGCTCTATGGGCAGCAAGCCCAATTTCAGGCTGATGGGGCTGAGGCTGCTGATACTCTTCTGGCTTTAGGGAGAACTGACTCACAGTCCCAGACAGGCTGGGGCCTGCAGATGGAGGTTATGCGGGGCTCCATCTGCGAAAGGCTACATGATAAAGACAGAGGATCTGAGGCCTATCTGATGTGCATTTAACCCACGAGAAGTAAGAGAATACTACATAGGTCTAAATCTAGTATGTCCAGGAAGACAAACCCAAGAATGTATCCAGTCACACCCAAAATATCAAGACAAAAGAAACGATTTTCAATCTGTTTGGAGGAAGAAGCAAAAGTCAGGAAGGGATAGCTCTCTTTGAGAGAGGAGTGCTCTTTGAGAATTGGTGTAATGTTAATAAAGAATTGAAAGGAGGCCGAGTTACTTTCATCTTGAGCAAAAGACTGGTATTCTCTGTAGAAGTTAGAGAAAACAGAAGAAATTGAAGACCACCTGAGAGGGAGAGGAGGCAGGAGTAAAGCACATTTTGCTGTTTTTTGTGAGTCTTGGGCTTAAAAGAATTATATACCAAATGGATTGAATGCCTAATATTATTAGTACATTATATTTGTATAGACCTTTGCAGTTACAGAGAATTATTATTTCAGTAGTCAACAAATTCCATATTACAAACATTTATTGAGCTTTTGCTTGTGCAAAGTACAACTGCTTTTTCCCAAATTGGATGACGATGACCTCTCAAGTCTTTCCTAAATATAGATCAAGCACACCCTGCTGGAGGGTGCTTTTTATATTTTCTCTAGTATTTAAATAATCACCATGGAGTTAAAAAAATAAAGTATCTCTCCACATTTTTACAAATACATAGACTATAGTACTTAATTCAGGTTATTAACAATTTCAAATGTAGCCTGAATTAATGAAGTTAATGAACTCTGGGTTATAGAGAGCTCTTGGTGCACCTCTGCCATGTGCCAGGAAATTGGGAGCCACAGTGGCTCCTGGGTGGCTTAGTTGGTTAAGTGTCTGACTTCAGCTCAGGTCATGATCTCATGGTTCAGTTTGTGAATTCAAGCCCCGCGTCGGGCTCTGTGCTGACAGCTCAGAGCCTGGAACCTGCTTCAGATTCTGTGTCTCCATCTCTCTCTGCCCTTCCCCCACTCATGTTTTGTGTGTGTGTGTGTGTGTGTGTGTGTGTGTGTCTCTCTGTGTCTCTCTCTCCCAAAAATAAATAAACATTTAAAAAGATGGGAGCCACAGATGAAATGATGCATCTTCCTGAATATTGGAGGATTTATGTGTGTGCATGTATGTGTGTGTGAGGGGGGAGGGTTTAAAGTGCATATTTGTATCAAAACAAACAACCATTTTTTATTTTGTGGTATAGAGGGCAAAGTCTGCTCCTTTGAGCTTTGTTATAGTCACATCCTAGAGATATGTTTTAGGTGCTAAAGTCTGAAAAGTACTAAATCTTAATCTGGACATTTAGACTAATATACTTACTTATAGGCATATTAAAACTTCATTAATTCAGGCTCTGTTTTTTGAAATTTTTAAATTTTTTTTTTAACGTTTATTTATTTTTGAGACAGAGAGAGAGCATGAATGGGGGAGGGTCAGAGAGAGAGGGAGACACAGAATCTGAAACAGGCTCCAGGCTCTGAGCTGTCAGCACAGAACCCGACGCGGGGCTCGAACTCACGGACTGCGAGATCGTGACCTGAGCCGAAGTCGGACGCTTAACCCACTGAGCCACCCAGGGGCCCCTGAAATTTTTAATAATCTGAATAAGTACTACCTACCGTCTATGTATATGTACAAATGAGGATATTTATGTTTTTTAAGTTCCATGTGATGATTTAAATACTAAAGAAAATTTATAAAAAACCACCCTCAATTTATAAGGAGTAATTTATATTCAAATACTTAATACACAAATTATAGGTATTCTTATCTACTCATCAAAGCAGATGTGGAAAGTTGATCAGTCTCATTTTAAATTGCATTATGTATTTGAACTTTTGCAAAACTTCCTCTCATTTTCTTTAACAATATTTCTTATAATCAAGCCTTTTCCTTCACTTTTTTTGTCTTCCTGCCATTTGTGACAATCAGTAAGGTTTTAAATCACAAACCACCTCCCATTTTCTACTGCATAAACCTTCTAAAGAAGGTGTGGTTTCCTAGCTTCTAGTTGGGCAGGCTGTAACAGGGTCATTGTACTGAGGTTCCCCAATACAGTTACCCTTGGAATGACCTTGTTAGTTTCAATTCAGAGGAAGAACTTGGCAAACAGTAATAACCCAATGGGCCATTCCCCAGGGAAACCCTGACATACCTAAAAATGATATTAACCATTTAGTCTATTTACATAGAAGACAATTGTCACAAATTTCCCTTCCAAAGCCAGTAGAACAAAAATTTACAGATTAACTCCAAACTTTAATGAATTCCTTATTAAGAGGATAGCAAATTCTACATAAAGGTCATTTGCTACAAACACAGTCTGTTGCAAGAGCTTTGAGTTTTTAATTCTCATTATTGTTTTATGCATCATTTATCCCATACCACATTGTTCCCCAGGTGCCAGTCCTACTCATCCTGTCCCAGTGCTTAGGACCAAAGGACCAAGTTGTGTGGAGGAATGGAAAGCATGTTATCTTGGCCACAGTGGAAGGCCACTGTGTGTGGCCTTGAAATATCACCCACCCTTTCAGGCCCTTAGGTTCCCGAAGTATGAAATGGAAGGATTGGATGAGCATCATCTTTTTGATGACTGTCAGTTCCAACAGTACTTGCTTCTACAATGTGAAGCAGGAAGAGGTGAGATTTAAGAGGTGGTGGTGACTGGTGGGTAAGTGGCTGGGGTGGGTAGTTGAATGAGGACTTTGAATGCAAGACAGAAGAGCTTGAATTTTCTACAACAGACAGGAGGATCAAGTTAGGTTCCTGAGCAGCTGGGTGAAGTGCTGAAAGTGGTGTGGGAGTTAGGTCAGTCTGACTTGTGTGTAGGATGCAGTGGAGTGGATCTGGGGATGTCATGCATACACAATGATAGCAAAGTCAAGACAAATATCTCATTATTTTTGTCTCCCAGAAGGGAAAAGAGTCCACTCTAGTCTTAATGAAAAGAGATAATTAAATAAAAAATAGTCAACCTGGGGAAAAAGGCAGGGCTTACCTTCTTGCTATCTCCCAGTAATCATCTTCACCCATGCTCCTACATGAGTGCAGGCCTTCAAAATATCCAAACCGTTTTCACAGGTGCTCTCATTTCATCCCCTCAAAACCCGAGTATTTTCTAAAAACAAAAACAATCCAAAGTCAAGGCCAAGAAGTAACTAACCACAGACTCTGTTAGGCATCTTGGCTGCATTAGAATTTCATTATGGGGGCACCCGGGTGGCTCAGTCAGTTGAGCATCCGACTTTGGCTCAGGTCATGATCTCACAGCTTGTGAGTTCGAGCACCATGTCGGGCTCTGTGCTGACAGCTCAGAGCCTGGGGCCTGCTTCGGATTCTGTGTCTCCCTCTCTCTCTGCTCCATCCCCGCTCATGCCCTGTCCCTCTCTGTCTTAAAAAAAATAAAATTAAAAAAAAATTTTTTAATTAAAAAAAAAAGAATTTCATTATGGAAAGGTTCTCTCAGCTGATGGCTACTCAGAACAGTTATTCATGGAGTGGTCCATGAGTAATGAAGTGTGGAAGTCCACCTCCTGGGGTCAGCAGGATGGTAGATGGGATCCCTGACTTCCTAGACATCTTCCTGAGTGTATATTGATTCAGTTATGTCCTCCAACCTCTTGTGAAATGAGAGCCCCTTCCACAGCCAAGTGCTTTTCAGGACTGTTACCTTCTCATTCAAAGATGGAGTGAACATCTATCACATGGGAGCAATCCATAGGCAAGGAAATGGGTTTTAAATGACTTGACAATTCCCATTGATAAGTGTGACTACTTAATGTGCTATGTAGGTAGAGAAGGACCTTGAGACTAAATTATCTATTTTATCCATGTTAGCCAGGGTACAGAAATGGAATAAATCATGCCACAGGTACTCACTCATTTTTCGATGAAGCCTATCCTTAGGCTTTACCACTTGGGGCTTAAAACCCCCACCCAAGGATTCACCTTTACCAAGGTGGTTTCTAATTTGTCAGGTCATTAAGTTAGTGCAATGCCCAGTTACTACTATTTTGCCTTCAGAACAGCCTTCAGCATGTTTCCCATTCACTGTCTAGAAGGCCATCTCTACTACCCTCTGCCTTCTGGGTTATGTGAGGCTCCTTGGTGCCTCAAATATCACAATGGAGTGATATTTCTGGCAAATCATCATTTGGCTGTCAGTAGAGTATGCATCCTCTTCCTAAAGCAAGGTAATCCTAATTTTGGCAGAGAACAAGTTGTTTCTTTAGGGAGCATGATGAGGCCTCTTTCATAAGTTGTCATGTGGATGCCAATAAGTTATAGTTTCAAAAATAAAGTTCAAGGCAAGGGACCAGTCTTCTAAATGGCTACCTGGCAAGAGCACTTAAGTTTGTCCCCAAATTCACTGGGTTCTGGGTCATTTTCCAAAAGAAAAAAAAATCCATTTGATTGCTTGATGAGGCTTCAGCCAGTCTCTAAAATTTGCAAGTTTTGGGGTGCCTGGGTGGCTCAGTCAGTTGAGCGTCTGAGTTCGGCTCAGGTCATGATCTCATGGTTCATGAGTTCAGGTCCCGTGTCAGGCTCTGTGCTGGCAGCTCAGCGCCTGGAGCCTGCTTCTGATTCTGTGTCTTCCTCCCCTCAGCTTCTCCCCTGCTCACACTCTGTCTTCTCTCAAAAATAAATAAATATTAAAAAAATTAAAAAAAATAAATAAAATTTGCAAGTTTTGACTCATTCACTTTGGAGATAAATTTCAGTATATCTTTGCCCAAATCCTATAGATTACCACTGTCCCTGCAAATGTACAAAATCTCAATATGAATTATCTCAATTTAATTTGTTTTTTCTTTATGAGGGAAATTCCAAACTGCCACTCCATTTCCCACTGTATTAGCAAGTAATGTGAATCTAACCTTAGATAGAGGAATACTTACTTCTGTGCCAATTCTTGGCTTCTTGAGTGAGCATCATACTTCAGGTTGCTCCAATAATGTCATGAGTTGTGTCTAAGGTAAACATTAGTATCCCCATATCTTCTTACTGTACTCTTACCTCTAACCTCTGATTTCCTTAGCTTAATTATTTTTTTTTTATCTATTCAAAATTCCTTTGCAACCTTACCTCACCTTCATAATTCTGACTCTACATATAGAGGACTTCTTAATGATAAATATATCATTTTGCAGTCTTTTTAAAAAATTTTTTTAATGTTTATTTTTGAGAGACAGAGAGACAGTGTGAGCAGGGGAGGGGCAGAAAGAGAGGGAGACACAGAGTCTGAAGCAGGCTCCAGGCTCTGAGCTGTCTGCACAGAGCCCGATGCAGGACTCAAACTCATGAACCACGAGATCATGACCTGGGCTGACATCAGCTGCTTAACTGACTAAGCCACCCAGGCGCCCTGCAGTCTTTTTTTTAAATACACACATGCATACACATATTTCCTCATTTTCTTGGTATATGTCACATGCTACCTTGGACCAATAATAATCTCTTATAGTCATCCATTCAACCATGCATTAAATAAATATTTGTTGAGGACCTTTGATATACCGAATCTATATCTTATCCCTTCTAGCCAAATTAAAAATTATCAAGGGTACTGATCATGTCTTGTATTCTTTTTTTGATTCACTTCCATTAAGAATAATACTTTGCAAGGGTGCCTGAGTGGCTCAGTTGATTAAGTGTCCGACTTCAGCTCAGGTCAGGATCTCGCAGTCAGTAAGTTCGACGTGCATCAGGCTCTGTGCTGACAGCTCAGAGCCTGGAGCCTGCTTCAGATTCTGTATCTCCCTCTCTCTCTGCCCCTCCCCAACTCACACTCTCTCTTTCTCTCTCAAAAATAAATAAATGAAAAAAAAAAAAAAGAATAATACTTTGTATATAATAGATACTCAGTGTTCACTAATTAAATTCCAATTGTAACCATACTTCAAATCTGGTGGGACCCTATGTATACATCTTTCCTTTTAAAAAATCTCCAATTCATCTATCAGATACCATAAACACTGTCTTGCACTTCAAGTGTATTGGTTTCCAAGGCATCTATTTATTTTTATGTAATTATTAAACACTGGTCACTACAAAACATAAAGGAATAGGCCATTGAGAAAAAAGAAGGCCCGTGAAATTCTTTTTTAAAGGAGGTCACCTTATAAACTGCCTGCAGTTCATGAGTTCTCTAGCCTGCTCAGAGCATAACTTCATGTCTTTAGAAAAATATTTTTCTGGGGCACCTGGGTGGCTCAGTTGGTTGAGCGCCGATTTCAACTCAGGTCATGATCTCACGGTGTGTGGGTTCGAGCCCCGCGTCGGTGTCTGTGCTGACAGCTCAGAGCCTGGAGCCTGCTTCGGATTCTGTGTCTCCCTCCCTCTCTGCCCCTCTCCTGCTTGTGCTCTGTCTCTCTCTTTCTCAAAAATAAAATAAACATTAAAAAATTAAAAAAAAAAAGAAAAATATTATTCTGAGAACATAGTGGATGTCATAGATCTATGGCTGCTCAGTGAACAATTCTTGATCAATGTGTTAAAGTTGAGCGCAAAAAGCTAGTTACAGTTCTCTTTGCCACTATTTTTTTAATCTGTAAAATGGGAATAATATTAGCTGTCTTATCTACCTTATAGGTTTCATTACACACCCAATACTATAATGTTCATTATAAACTATTAAGCACTATGCATAAAAGGTGAAATCCTGGAGTTGCCTCTTTGGCAAGGTTTAGGTGCTAAGAATAGCATTTTAGGTGCGAATCACAAATATCTAAAATTACCTTAAAAGACCTTTAATATCAATAAATTCAGTCCAGCTATTTTTCTTCCAGTATTGGAACATATCACTATTTCTTTGGTTGAACACCAGATGAAGAATTGTATTTAATTTCCATTTATGGAAATGTTATACAAAAAATATGTCCCGTTATTATTATTATTTTTTTTTTGAGAGAGAGAAAGGCCATGCAAGTGGGGGAGATGGGAAGAGGGTGAGAGAAAGAGGGAGAGAGAGAGAATCTTAAGCAAGCTCCAGGCTCCATGCTCAGCACAGAGCCCCACATGGGGCTCGATCCCATGACTCTGGGATCATGACTCGAGCTGAAATCAAGAGTCAGACACTCAATCAACTGAGCTAACCAACTGAGCTACCCAGGTGTCCCAATATGCCCTGTGTTTTTAAAAACTATCAGTACATTCAGTTCCCTATATTCACACAAATAATAAGCATGTGGGAAGTGGGAATGAGGACCACTGAGTGAAAGAATAGCAGATTCACTTCTCACATCTCATATTCCTTATGAACTAAAACCTATGATTATGAATGTATTACTAATGGTGTTATAAGCCTTATTTCATTGGCTCCTGCCTTTGCTTGCTGGTGCAGGACCTCCAGCTCCTTGCAAAATACTCTGCTCATAATTTTTGAGAGCCCTGAGACAGTGTTTTATGTGGTTTCAAGAACAAGACTTATCTGTGGCCACACGGATGTCTGTTGCTAAAGTTTCTGTTGTCATTGAACACTTGTGATATTAATCATTGAACCAGCCCCATTAGACCAGGTCACCACCACCTTCTAGTGGACATTTTCATGATCTCCATTGTAGCCTTCAAGAAATTAAAATACTTTTGTGTTTTCTGGAGACTCCAATACTGCAAAATTATGTTGTATTTCTCCCAAGAAGTGGGAAAAAAAGCCCTAATTACTCATTTATGGATTATAAGTGATGTAATAAAGATTTTAATGCACTGCTATTTCTGCTTATGGGTGTTTTCCAAGAGGAGTCAATGAAGCTGCATTAGAGAATGAATCTTCCAGATACGTAAGCATATACCCTCAATCCAAGAGTGATATCTAAGATATAGCATGATATCCAAGATATAGCATGACATGGGCATTGACCAATTGGACACTGGCCTAGTGCATTGTAGCAGTGCAAATGGACTGAAAAATAGCCTGGATAAACCCCCTTGTCGATGGTGTCCACACTTCTTGACAGTCTTTCTGCCAAAACCCATATGTAAATCATTTCTTGGTTGCCTAAACCCACCAATTTTCTGGATATGCCAAGACACGTTTGAACCCCAGTGGTGGACAGAACTTTGTCCTAACAGAGAAGTTATATTTGAATGCATTTAATTTAATAAAACTGATACTTAAATTATATGTAGCAACAATAATGGAAACATTTTAAATGTAAGAAAAAACATTCAGAAAACCAACAAATGAATGAATCAAGCAACTTTTTATTCTTGGACATTTTCTCTGGGTCCTTGCCCATATGCAAATATTTTATTTTTTATTTCTCTAATGTTTATTTATTTTTGAGAGGGAGAGAGAGACAGAGCATGAGCCAAGGAGGGGCACAGAAGGAGGGAGACACAGAATCTGAAGTAGGCTCCAGGGTCTGAGCTGTCAACACAGACCCTGAACCGGGGCTCGAACTCATTAACCACGAAGATCATGACCTGAGCCGAAGTCTGATGCTTAACTGACTGAGCCACCCAGGCGCCCCCATATGCAAATATTTTATAAAACTGTAATTTTAATCATTACAATTATGTTTCACTTTTCAAGTGCAATCATATTGCTCATTTTGCCAACTCTTTTTGAGTTACTACTATGTGTACAACATCAACTGAGATCAAGAGAGATGCTTTATATCTCCATGTAATTTCATTTAAGTTGGAGAGAAAGTTAGATATAAAGGCAAACTACATGTATGTCCTCTTTGGGTCACTCAATGGCTTTTTTATCACTCAATGGCTTCTCTTATGCTTAGAAGTACTTCACTTTAACTCCTCTCATGCCAGATTAAAAGCTTAACCTCCACAGAATAGTTTACTTACTGAGAGTTCCAGCTGACTTGGCTCTGTAAGGGATTTAGTTTTAATTCTAAAAGGGCTCATACCCTGTTGACATTGAAAATATTTTAAAAATGCAGATGAACAGACCATAGCCAGGTTTTGAAACATATACAGCAGTTTTCTCAATTTGCTGTGAGCAAATGTATTTCCCACTACCTCTGGCATAGTTGTGGGCACACAGAGAATGTACAATAGGCACTTCCTAGTGGTGTCAGGATATTCAGTAGTGGGTCTTTTCCTCTTTTCCAGTGCAGACTAGCAAAACTTATAAAATGTATAGAATCACAGCCAAAGAGTTTAATGATAAAAATTAGGATAATTGGATCACTTTTGATAAGAAGACTAAGTGGGAAAACTGTATTCAAATTCTCAGGTAATGGTTGGAGAAAGTAGAGTGCTGACAGGGTTGGGTGGAGGGAGTGGCGGGTGTGTGTTCAGCTGTCTCACGCTGGTAGATTCCTCAAAAAGAAAATAAAAAACCCAAACCTGAATTTCTTACTGACCACATAATATGGACAGAATATAATTTACCTAACCACACCTCTATTACTGATCCTGTTTTCCTTTATTTTCTCTAGGTCTGTATCTTACATGCTAATCTTACATACGTAGATTCAAACTACCTCCAGCTCTCTAAATACCTCTTTACATACATGTCTGGCATTACATAACCTCTTCTCTTTGTCTGGAATGTTCTTTCTTTTACCCATCTGGAAAACTGAACTTTGTTTAAAGTAGTGGTCTACAAACTGGCTGAATTAGTACTTTCCTGAGACTCCTGAATGCTCCTAAAACAGTAGTAAGAGTTATTTAGGGAAATATTAGTTATTTTTCCTAAGTTATTACTTTCATCTTCAAGCACTGGAACACTGCTAATGAATACACAATGTAAATTGTAAAAATAAGGAATAACAGACGTGCTGAAATATTAATGGGTTTTACAAAACTGAATTATAAACCCTCTCCCACAAAAACCCTTTCTGGTCTGATATCTGGCATTTTCTACTACTGTCTGATTGGGAAGTTACATAGGAACACACATTCCTTGGGGCTTTGTGTGTTCTCTCCCATTCCCTTGTAGAATTCCATCCTACAGGTATAGGAATGAAGTTGAGCAATGATGCATCTTAGTGGCCACAATCCAGTGATTGGCCCTCTCTGCATTCTGGAATTTCTTCTTGATAATCCATGGGACTTCAATATTTTTTTTTCAAGTTTTCGCTCCGAGTCAAAGGTATTCAATAGCCAAGAAACAGAATGCCAGTTTTCTCATAGGTTCCACATTTACCATCAACATTATATAAAGACCTAAAGATTTTTGTTCTATTCTGAAATAGTCCTATTCCATGTAAAGAAGAAAAATTTGACCATTTCTGATTTGGTGCCAGCTAATGAGTTCCCAAACTTTTGTTCTGACTGAGAACTTCTCAGGCCTGTATCTATTACATTATAATGCACATAAAACAAGGCTGAACTACCTAGAATTTGTTGTAGAGAAGTATGCTTAAGTCAAAGTATTCAATCAACACAAAGTACTTACAGTTGTCTAAAAAAGTTCTTCTGAAAAAATGTGAATAGAAATGGAATAATATTGAAATAGCCCCAAATAATCTAATTAGTAATATATTAACAACACAATATGCCCTCTTAGGAGCAGAAATGTGACAAGCATAAAAAACTAAAAGGATTCATCAAAGGTTTGTTCTCCTTGTATCTTACATAGTACAGTCCTTTGGATAGTAAAATTAGAGTGTTTATATATGACCTATCAAAGGCTTGATATGAAACTTTTAATATAACCAGAGTCTACTTCACAGTGGCAATATTTCAAACACTGTCCTTTTTGGGTAGTCACCTATTACTTTCCCATTTGGGCCCACTTCATTGATTGGAACAAGCATGACCAAGTATGATATGCCTTGTTATCCTGGGCACATATTCAGCAACCACACAAGGGAGTTACCTCAGAGGCTTTCCTGCAGTGACATCTTATATCTGCTAAAATGCCTCCCATAATTCTCCAATGTCTACATGACAAAGCCCAGATTTCTTGGTGTAACATTCAAATCTGGCCCCAAACTACCTTTTAAACCTTATCTTCCATTAGTCTCTTCTATCAGCTTTCTAACCAGACTGGTTTTTCTAAAGTCAGATAAATAGACTCACATTGCCCTCAGTTGCTCTGACAGCTCCACCCACCTCAGAATTTACTAAGAAGGGGGTTTGTCTGATGGGTTGGAAATGAAGTAGTGGAAAATAATTTACTTCCTCTCTCCTTTCTTCATCTCCAAATCCTAGTACTTATCCTTTAAGATCCACTTTAGACTGAAGTGTTTTCCACTCACTTATTATAAATAGGACAGCATGAAAATTCATTTGAGCAAATTGTGTTCTGGCTTGTAAGTTTTTTATGGGTTCAAATTGTGATTTTAAATAATTATTTAACTTACCATGTGTTTGTTTCCCTATAAGATAAGCTCCCCAAGGGCACAGAGCCACTCATGTAGCTAATATACCTCTTTATATCAGGTTATCTAACAAATGTCTTGCATATAGTATGTACTCAGTAGATACTGGCTAGACTTATTAATTTAAGTCACATTACAAAGGATTATCAATAAAAATGTTAGTGGTGGATAGTGTTGCTGAGGAATTCCATGTAATCAGAGGCTTAAAAAAAATTTTTTTTTAAATGTTTTTTATTTATTTTGAGAGTGAGACAGAGTGTGAGGGGGAGAGGGGCAGAGAGAGGAGGACACAGAATCTGAAGCAGGCTCCAGGCCCTGAGCTGTCAGCACAGAGCCTGAGGTGGGCCTTGAACTCACCCGCTGTGAGATCATGACCTGAGCTGAAGCTTGGAAGGAAGCTCAACCAACTGAGCCACCCAGGCGCAACCCACTCCTTTTTTTTTTTTTAAGAGAAGGAGAGAGAGAGAGAGAGAGAGAGAGAGAGAGAGAGAGAGATTGGGCACGAGTTGGGACGAGGAGCAGAGGGAGAGAAAGAATCTCAAGCAGGCTCCGTGCTCAGCACAGAACCCCAATCAGTGCTTGAGCCCATGACCCTGGGATCATGGCCTGAACCAAAATCGAGAGTCGGAGGCTCAATGCACTGAGCCACCCAGGCACCCTAGAGAACTTTCTGAGGAATATGTGAATCACAGTGAAGAAATTAGTCTGGAGGCAAATTTCCTTTAATATCAGATTTATTGTATAAATATTAAATGAAAACATTTAAAGCTAATATTTTCATCTATAATTAAATATGCTGATATGTTAACAGAATCATTGTAATTTCTGTCTTCCTTTTCAGTCTTGATCTGAATGTATATATATTTTGCAGAATTGGAAATATGGTAACATATAATGTGAAGTCCTATATTTTTCAATTAGTATTGTTTCTGAGTTGCTTTTAGTCTTTACATTTTTACTGGCTGCATAATATGGACATAATATAGTTTACCTAACTACACTTCTATTATCTGATTATTGTTTTCCCATATTTTCTCTAAGTCTGTATCTTATATGGTAATATTCTTAAAAAATTTTATTAATTTTTTAAGTTTACTTATTTATTTTGAGAGAGAAAGAGACCTAGGAGGGGCTGAGAAAGAGGCAGAGAGAAAAAATCCCAAGCAGGCTCTGCACTGTCAACGCAGAGCCCAATGTGGGGCTCAAACTCAGGAACGGTAAGATCATGACCTGAGCCAAAACAGGTTGCTTAACCAACTGGACCACCCAGGTGCTCCAATTTTTTTTTTTTTTTTTTTTTTTTAAGTTGGCTTCACACCCAGTGCAGAGCCCAATGCAGGGCCTGAACTCACTACCCTAAGATCAAGACCTGAGCTGAAATCAAGATGCAGATGTTTTTTTTTTGTTTTGTTTTTTTTTTAATTTTTTTATTTTTTCAACGTTTATTTATTTTTGGGACAGAGAGAGACAGAGCATGAACGGGGGAGGGGCAGAGAGAGAGGAAGACACAGAATCGGAAACAGGCTCCAGGCTCTGAGCCATCAGCCCAGAGCCCGACGCGGGGCTCGAACTCACAGACCGCGAGATCGTGACCTGGCTGAAGTCGGACGCTTAACCGACTGCGCCACCCAGGCGCCCCAAGATGCAGATGTTTAACTGACTGAGCTATCCAGGCACCTCTTATATGCTAATCCTATATGCATAATTTCAAACTACCTCCAGCTCTCTGAATACCTCATTACATACATTTCTGGCATTGAATAACCTCTTCTCTTTGCCTGGAATGTTCTTCCCTTTACCCATCTGGAAACCTGACCTTTGTTTAAAATAGTGGTCTAGAAACTTTTATGATCCTATATCCTACTAGTAAAAAAAATGTTAATATCAGCTCCAATATAATCTGCATATTTACAAAACATATATTCTTGACCTAATGTGATATGCACATATAAGACACATACAAGAATAAAAAAGGATAAGGTATAATAAACAATATTTAAACATATAATTTTTTAAATATTTATTTTTGAGAGATAGAGACAGAGCATGAATGGGAGAGGGGTAGAAAGAGAGGGAGACACAGAATCTGAAGCAGGCTCCAGGCTCTGAGCTGTCAGCACAGAGCCTGACATGGGGCTCGAACTCGTGAACCACGAGATCGTGACCTCATTTGAAGTCTGAAGCTTAATTGACTGAGCCACCCAGGTGCCCCTCAATCATATTTAAACTTAGGGTAAGCGTTGACTTTACCATAGTGGATGGTAACTTGGTATTTGCAAAATTTTTCTCAAGAATTTCAAAATTTCAGGCCAATTTCTTGTCAAATTTGATTAGCTCATTATTTTCACCTAACAATGTGAATGAGGAAGCGTTTCTACCAAGAGTAGGAGAATGTCAACTTTGCTATTTTGTTCATTCACTTACTCTTGCACTGTAAGTAAAATCTGTCATCTATATACATCTGTAGGAATCACTTCAACCTGTGAGGGTCAATATAGTTAAAAGTCAAATATGACTGAAAAGTCACTTAATCTCTTGTTCCTCAGTTTTCTCATCAGTAAATAGAGAAAAATTTCAACTACTATATAAAGGTTTATGTGCTCCAAACACCTACCATGGTGTCTCAGATGATTTAAATTTATTGTTGATCAAAGGGTAAAATTTTCATTAAAGGGGATTCTTTGAGTGGAAAGGAGAGACCAAAAGTGACAAAGAAAAGAGTGGATCAGAAAATAACCAGAAACCATGACAAAATAAGTAATAAAATGGCAATAAATACATATCTGTCAATAATTACTTTGACTGTAAAGGGACTAAACATGCCAGTCAAAAGACATAGGGTGTTAGAATGGATAAAAACAAACAAACAAACAAACAAAGACCCATCTATGTGCTGCCTACAGGAGACTTACTTTTACAGCTAAGGATACCAACAGATGGGAAGTAAAGGAATGGAGAAACATTTATCATGCAAATGGATGTCAAAAGAAACCTGGAGTAGCAATATTTATATTGGACAAACTAGACTTTAAAACAAAGACTCTAACAAAAGATAAAGAGGGCACTATATAATCATAAAGGGGAGCAATTCAATTGTAAATATTTATGCACCCAACATGAAAGCACCCAAATATAAAAACAATCAATAACAAACCTAATGGAATGAATTGATAATACTAGAGGACTTTAACACCTCACTTACATCAATGGACAGATCATGTAAACAGAAAAAAACAAGGAAAAAATGGCTTTGAATGACACACTGGACCAGATGGACTTCACAGATATATTCAGAACATTCCATCCCTAAAACAGCAGAATACACATTCTTTTCAAGTGCACATTGAACATTCTCCAGAATGGATCACATATTGGGTCACAAAACAGGCCTCAACAACAACAACAAAAAATACTGAAATCATACCATGCAACTTTTCTGACCACAATGCTATGAAACTAGAAGTCAACCACAAGAAAAAAATCTGGAAAGACCACAAATATATGGAGGTTAAAGAACATGCTACTAAACAATTAATGAGTCAACCAGGAAATCAAAGAAGAAATTTTAAAAAGTACATGGAAAGAAATGAAAATGAAGACACAACAATTCAAAACCTTTGGGATGCAGCAAAAGTGGTCTTAAGAGGGAAATATATAGCAATATAGGTCTACCTCAAGAAGCAAGAAAAATCTCAAATAGACAACCTAACCTTACATCTAAAGAAGTTAGGGAGAAAAAATGAAGTCTAAAGTCATCAGAAGGAAGGAAATAATAAAGATTAGGGCAGAAATAAATGATATAGAAACTAAAAAATCAATAGATCAACGAAACCAGGAGCTGGTTCTTTGACAAAAAATAATCAAATTGATAAACCTCTAGCCAGACTTGTCAAAAAGAAAAGAGAAAGAAGCCAAATAAATAAAATCACAAATGAGAAGGAGGAATAACAACCAACACCACAGAAATGCAAACAATTATAAGAGGCTATTATGAAAAACTATATGCCAACAAATTGGACAACCTGGAAGAAATGCATAAATTTCTAGAGATATATAAACCACCAAAACTGAAACAGGAGGAAATAGAAAACTTGAACAGACCAATAGAGAGAAATTGGTCTGTTCAGAGAAATTGAATCAGTAATCAAAACAGGACCAGGTGGCTTCAGAGGTGAATTCTACCAAACATTTAAAGAAGAGTTAATACTAATTCTTCTCAAACTTTTGCAAAAAATAGAAAAGGAAGGAAAAGTTCCAAATTCATTCTATGAGGCCAGCATTACCCTGATACCAAAACCAGATAAAGACTCCAATAAAAACCAAGAACTACAGGCCAATATCCCTGATGAACATGGATGTAAAAATTCTCAATAAAATACTAGCAAACCAAATCCAACAATACATTAAAAAAAAATCACTCACCATGATCAAATGGGATTTATTCCTGTGTTGCAAGTGTGGTTCAATACTCACAAATCAATCAATATGATACATCACATTAATAAAACAAAGGATAAGAACCGTATCATTTCAACAGATGAAGAAAAAGCATTTGACAAAGTACAACCTCCATTCATGATAAAAACTCTCAATAACGTAGGTTGAAAGGGAACATACCTCAACACAATAAAGACCATATATGAAAAACCCAGTTAATGTCCTAAATGGGGAAAAACTGAGCTTTTCTTCTATAGTCAGGAACAGGGCAAGATGTCCACTCTTTCCACTTTTATTTAACATAGTACTGGAAGTCCTAGCCTTAGCAATCAGACAACAAAAAGAAATAAAAGGCATTCAAATTGGCAAGGAAGAAATCAAACTTTCGGTATTTGTAGATGACATGATACTATCTATAGAAAACCTGAAAGTTTCCACTAAAAAACTGCTAGAATTGATAAATTCAGTAAAGTTACAGGGTATAAAATCAATGTACAGAAATTCATTGTATTTCTGTATACCAATAATGAAATAGCAGAAAGAGAAATTTAGGAATCAATCCTTTACAACTGCACCAAAAACAGTAAGATACCTATGTATAAACCTAACCGAAGAGGTGAAAGACCTGTACTCTGAAAACTATAAATCACTGAAGAAAAAAATTGAAGATGACACAAAGAAATGGAAAAACATTCCCCATTTTGATTGAAAGAACAAATATTCTTGAAATGTCTATACTACCCAAAGCAATTTACACATTTAATGCAATCTCTATCAAAATACTACCAGCATTTTTCACAGAGCTAGAATAAACAATCCGAATATATGCATGGAACCACAGAAGACCTCGAACAGCCAAAGCAATCTTGAAAAAGAAAAGCAAGCTGGGGGCATCACAATTCTGGACCTCAATTCATAATTCCTAACTTGAAGTCTGGCTCTTGATTTCTCAGGTCATCATCTCATGGTTCCATGAGATCAAGCTTCACATTGGGCTCTGTTGCTGATAGTGCAGAGCCTATTTGGGATTCTCTTGCCCTCTGTCTCTGCCCCTCCCCCATGCATTCCCTCTCTCTCTTTCAAAATAAATAAATAAACATTTAAAAAAAAGCTGTAGTGATCAAAACATTATGGTACTGGCACAAAAATAGACCCATAGGTCAGAGGAACAGAATAGAAAACCCAGAAATGAACCTACAACTATATGGTCAATTAATCTTTGACAAATCAAGAAAAAATATCCAATGGGAAAAAGACAGTCTTTTCAACAAATGGTGTTGGGAAAACTGGACAGCAACATGTTGTCTTATACATACATAAATTCAAAATGGATTAAAGGCCTAAATGTGAGACCTGAAACCATAAAAATCCTAGAAGAGAACATAGGCAGTAACCTCTTTGACACTGGCTGTAGCATCTTCTTTCTAGCTATGTCTCCTGAGGCAAAGGGAAACAAAAGCAAAAATGAACTATTGGGACTTCATCAAAATAAAAAGCTTTTGCACAGCAAAGGAAACAATCAACAAAACTAAAAGGCAACCTACAGAATGGGAGAAGATATTTGCAAATGACATATCTGATTAAGGATTAGTATCCAAAATCTATAAAGAACTTATCAAATTCAATACACAAAAAATGAATAATACAATTTAAAAATGGGCAGAAGACATAAATAGACACTTTTCCAAAGAAGACATACAGATAGCCAACAGACACATGAAAAGATGCTCAACATCACTCATCATCAGAGAAGGGTAAATCAAAACTGTAATATCACTTCACACCTCTTAGAATAGCTAAAATCAACAACACAGGAAACAAGTGCTGGCAAAGATGTGGAGATAGGGGAACACTCTTGCATTGTTGCTGGGAATGCAAACTGGTGCAGCCATTCTGGAAAACAGTATGGAGTTTCCTCAAAAAGTTAAAAAAAGAACTACCCTACAATCCAATCCAGTAATTGCTCTACTAGGTATTTACCCAAAGAATGCAAAAATACTAATTCAAAGGGATACATGCACCCTGCTGATATAGCAACATTATCTTTAATAGCCAAATTACAAAAACAGCCCAAATGTCCATTGACTGATGAATGGATAAAGATGTATATATACAATGGAATATTATTCAGCCATAAAAAAGAATGAAATCTTGTCAATTACAGTGATATGGATGGAGCTACAGAGTATTATGCTAAGCAAAATAAGTCAGAGAAAGATAAATATTGTATGATTTTGCTTATATGTGGAATCAAGAAAGAAAGCAAATGAGCAAAGGGGAAAAGAGAGAGAAAGAGGTATACCAAGAAACAGACTCTTATTACAGAGAATAAAGTGATGATTACCAGAGGGGAGGTGGGTGGGGGGATGGGTTAAATAGGTGATGGGGATTAAGGTGTGCACTTGTGATTAGCGCTGGGGTATTGTATGGAAGTGTTGAATCACTATATTGTACACCTGAAACTAATATTATAAACTGTATGTTAAATAACTGGTAAAAAATAAAAACTTCAAAAAAAGGGTATAATTTTCAAAATGGCTCAATACTGCTGCCAAATTAAATTCCTCTGATGATTCCTATTTAGTCAATAGTCCACTTCATCTCCCTTAGACATAAAAGTGACCCATTTACATGGTAGTGTCAGTAATGACCAATCTCTTTTTGGTGTCAAAGCCTACTACCGAGGGAGGAGCACATTTCTTCTATTGCTTCAGACTCTCTAAAGATGCTCTATTTTTCTAGGTCTTTTTTCTACTCAGCCCTCAAATTGTCTCCTTGAATCCCTCTAAAAGTGCCTGTCTAGCAACTGCTACTTACCTTTCCTGTTAGATTACTTTCCTGTGGAACATTATCAAAAGTTATTGACTAAGGTACCTCTGTACTTTCCAATATGTTAATTCCCAAATTGAGCTATTTTATTTTTTATTATTTTATTTTATTATTTTATTTTATTATTTTATTTTATTTTATTTTTTGGTTCTTCTGCATTCCTACGTTTGTTTTTTCTTCTTAAGTGTTTTCTTCCACATTGTAAAAGTGGAAAATGAAGATAATACTGGAAAGCATGGAAACAATAAAGGTCATCCAAAATGCCATCAGAATTAATATTTCTGAACATCACACACACACATATAACTTTATAAATTATGTTACTTTTTTGATGGAAGGCAGGGTGAGCTAGTAGAAAGAGACTAAGGTGTAGATCCCATCCCAGCTTTGCCATTTACTGATCATGTGACCTTGAGTGATGTCCTTATTTTTTCCTTCACCTATTAAAAGAAGGGCTAATAACACCTATCTCTTGGGGTTTTTTGGTAAAGTTAAATAGTCACTCAATAAATGTAAATATATTTTTCCCTTTCTTTTAATCGTTGACCTTAATATTGGAGGGCTTTCCTAGAGTTCATTAACCAACTCTTGTTCATCTCATAGTATTTGACTGCAAGTATCCGGAGCACAGAGACCATCTCTTATTAAAATTTGAAGACCAGCACCCAACATTTAAGTTGGCTATATTCTGGCTAAATAAATTAGGTTCTATGATGAAGAGTTTGCCTGTGGGCTTCTATTTGGAATGGTTGACTCTGGGTTCATTTAAACTGCATCTCATATTCTATTTGCTATCTTCATTCTTAAACCTGCCTATATTTTCTTCTAGTTTCAATTAAAAATGCAGCTAAGTGATTTTAAGCAAGTCATTTACTCTATAGTTTCCTCGTTTGTAAAAACAGTAATTTCATAATAGTACTTCCTAAACTTTATAAACATGATAGTACTTCCTAACTGCAAACTGCTATACAAATATTTGTTACTACTATAGAAGCTAGTTCATTGTGCATTTTATTTTAAAATTTATTTTTTATTTATTTTGAGAGAGAGAGATCAGGGGAGGGGAAGAGAGAGAGGAAGAGAGAGAATCTCAAGCAGGCTCCACACTGTCAGTGCAGACTTAACAGCATAGCGTTATAAGTTTGAGATAATGTGTGTGAAGCACTTTATGACACTGTCTGGGACATTGTAAACACTCAGCAAATATCAACTATTAAAATTATGATAGCCCCCCTCCCCACCGCCACCCCCCCCCCCCCCCTCCAATGGCTCAGTTAATTGTCTGACTCTGGATTTTGGCTCAAGTCATGATCTCAGTTTGTGAGTCTGAGCCCTGAATCAGGCTCCGCACTGGCAGTGTGAAGCCTGCTTGTGATTCTCTCTGTCCCTCCCCTGCTTGCTCTTTCCCTCTCTCAAAATAAATAAACTTAAAAAAATTACTATAAACTGATAAGTGGTTGACAACAGGTGAGAAGGTAAAGCAAGAGTTTGAAAGTTCAGAGAATCACTGAATGTTAATTTCAGTACTGTATTTTCTCATAAACTTCTCCCTTCTTACGCCCTAATTCTACACTGAAATCCTTTTTTTTTTTTTCCTATAAAATTTCCCTCTGTTGGTCAGATTTTTTTTTGAGAGAGAGACTCCCAAGCAGCTGATGGCAGACAGCCCAACTTGGGGCTCGATTTCACTAACTGAGACCATGACCTGAGCCGAGATCAAGAGTCAGACATGTAACCGAGCTATCCAGGCACCCTGGTCATACTTTTTTTTTTTTAACAGCATCAGTTCAAAATATTTGGAGGCAGTAAGTTTGACTATTTTTGTGCTTTGTTGTATATGCAAGAATAGCCATGTTTCCAATTTGTATAACCTGACTTTTGTCATCCAGTTTCCTGCTGGTATAATTGGAAGCAGGGATAGGGAGTAAAGAGGAAGGCAGGATTTAAAGCTTTGCTTCACAGCATTTTAGATACTAGAGGCAAAGGTCTTTTCTCTCTCTCTCTTTAATAAATGTTCATTTTTGAGAGAGTGAGAGAGAGAGAGAAGGAGAGAGAGTCAGAGAGAGAAAATCCCAGGTAGGCTCTGCGCTGTCAGCAGAGTCCAGTGCAGGGCTGGAACTCAAGACCTGAGCTGAAGTCCTATGCTTAACTGACTGAGCCACCCAGGCTCAAGCAACGGTCTTTCATAATGGCATGGAGAGACAACATTCACCTGACAAAGTTGCCATATACTGAGTTTGCTTTTAACATTCTTTATCCTCTTCCATGACATCCAGAGACCTCATGATTTCTCTAATTGCAAAAACCAAGAGTCTCTATGGGCTATAAAACCTATGTTCAGGTTCGATATTGCAAATGTACTGCACGTTGGCCATGTCTACTTCTGAATGTTTTAAGTTTGGCCTGCAGATTTCTGAATATTTGTTGCCAACATTTAAAAACCCAGAGATTTCAAGGGGTGCCTGGGTGGCTCAGTCGGTTAAACATACGACTTTGGTTCAGGTCATGATCTCATGGTTTGTGAGTTCGAGCCCCGCATCGGGTGCTGTGTTGACAGCTCAGAGCCTGGAAGCTGCTTCGGATTCTGTGTCTCCCTCCCTCTCTGCCCCTCTCCCGCTGTCTCTCATAAATAAATAAATGTTAAAAAAAAACAAAAACAAAAAACAACAACCAACAACCAGAGATTTCACACAAAAACCCAGTTTTAGGGTTTCTCTTGGGAAAAAACCATCTATCTCAGAACACTGGACCCACATGCCTGTAGGCAACAATCTGCTAGAGCTGAACAGCTGCTCCTTTCAGTTACACCACGGACAACAATTTGCCACATTTCTTATTATTCTCCGTTGTCTTATATATACAAGGCCAATTTCATTCATTTGCTTTACTTTTCTGGCCTTCGTAGACATGTGAGACTGCAAGCCCTATGTAGACCTTTCCTGTCTCCCATCAAAGCTTACTTTGTTCCAAGTCCCTCACAAGTATTTCAAAGCAATAGCTAGGTAAGCTGATCAACTGTATTTTTACATGTGCTTTCTGGAGATGGTATCTTCACAAAAAGGATGACTGTGCACATGGAAATTACAGGCACCACGGGATTAGTCAGGATGGCAGCTGTTCATTCTACTTTTTCTGCTATCCTGGCGTAACTATACCTCAGTCTTAAAGCAAACCAAAGGAATTGGTTCTCTGTAGAACAATGAATACCGGCCTATGTGTGAAACCTACTTAACTAGTACTTTTATAGATCACCCTGGTTCCAAACGACCAAAAGCTACGGGCTGTTCTGACTCCCCGTTTCCTCGGAGGCTTCAGGATATCCGGCCTGACGGCATTTCCCCATACCTGCTTTCGGGGCTCGCTTTGCGCTGGGCAGGCGCGCCCAAGAAGCGCGCGCATCCAGCATGAGCTCATTTCTCAGGGGCGTTTCCAGGAGGCCCGGCCTGGCTGCGCACACCAGGCGCGGTCGGCCTCTCTATCAACGGCCCCCGCAGCTGAGCAGGGCGCGAGCGCCCAGAAGCGCTGCCTCTCTGAAAGCTTTGTTACTATTTTAGCGACTGAGAGTTCGCACCCGGCCGGGTAGGCGTCCTAGTTCCGTCTGGCCCTTTCGGGGAAGACGCTGATTCTCGGCACGCGCTATCCCGGGCGGAGGGGAGGCTCGGGCGCGCAGATTTAGCCGCGCCGGGGAGAGAAACTCTTCGTGGGTGGGGAGAGCCCCTAAATTCCCTGTTCGCTTGAGCGCTCCGAGCCCAGCGCCGCTGACCGCAGCAGTTTCGGACCGGCTGCGCAGTGCCCGCGCTCCTGATCTGCGGTTTCCACAACGGCTGAGAGCAGCCGCAGGCAAGCCCGTCACAAGGTCCGCCACGACCCTAGTCGAGCTTCCCTCCGCTCCTGGGACCGCCGCCGGAGGCGGAAGGCCAATCACACTGCATCTAGGTCTTGCGATTGGACGGCAGTGAGTGCCGATTGGCTGCCACTACGGGTTTCGGCCTCCCTCCTTTTCCCTTTTGCCCCCACTCCAGCTACAAGGGTTCAGGCCAATGAGAAGGCGCTTTATAGATGCCCTCCCTTTTCTTTCTTCTTCTCTCCACCCTGGAGAGGGAGGAGACATTCTGACTGGCCAGACTGTCCTCGGAAGCCCCCCTCGCTTCGCCAATCACAGAGTGAGGTACACTCCCAGCGGAGTTTTCGGCCAATTACAAAGCGGCCGCAGCGCCCGACCGTGCTGTTTCACCAGTGACTCCGGGTTTCACCGTCCTTAACTGTTCAAGCTTTTTCGTGAGGGCCGGCGATTTTGATTGGCCACTGGTGCCATTGTCGAATTTCTGTTCTAGCCAGCCACTGAACGAGGAGAGAGAACCCACCTTTTCGTTCGGCTATTTTCGGCATTTTCCGCTTTTTGGGCGTGGATTTCCAGCGACACTTCCTAATTGGCTTCTCAGGTCGATCGGCTTTTTCCGGGAGGAGCCACAAACAATCGGCGTCCGTGATTGGCTCCGCTCGGGCTTCGGCACCGTAGCCTAAGTGGGCGGGAGCGGGGCTCGGCCGGCGATTCCCAGACGCCTGTTACGCGGGTGGCGGGGCGCTGGGCGGTGTAAGGCTGGGTGGGGGAGGAAGGAGGCGGAGGACGAGTAGGAGGGGGGAGGGGGAGTGGGGAAGAGCTAGGCGGCTGCGCAAACGGCGCTCCTCACACAGAACAGCCCCCGACCCGGGCGAATGCAGGATTGTGCTGCTGCTGCCGCTGCCGCCGCCGCCGCCCGGGCCGAGTGACAAAGGAAGGAAGGAAGCGAGGAGGAGCCGGCCCCGCAGCCGCTGACAGGGCTCCGGGCTGGGGGCAAAGCGCGGACACTTCCTGAGCCGGCACCGAGCAGAGGCGAGGGGCGGGAGGGCGGCCGCACTGGTGCCGCGGACGGGGGAGGGGGCCCCGAGGGACGGAAGCGGTTGCCGGGTTCCCATGTCCCCGGCGTATGGGGAGCAGTCGAGGATCCGCTGCTTGGGGTCTGAAGGGAGCTGCCTCCGCCACCGCCGCCGCCATGGCCGCTGGATCCAGCCGCCGCCTGCAGCTGCTCCTGGCGCAATGAGAAGAGGAGCCGCCGCCACCGCCCGCCTCTGACTGACTCGAGACTCCGCCGCCCTCCAGTTCGCCGGGCCCCCGCCGTCAGCCCGCCGGATCCCGCCGCTGCCGGAGCCGCAGCGTTTCCCGTCGCATCTCCGAGCCACCCCCCTCCCTCTCCCTCCTTCCCATCCCCCCTTCTTTTCAAGCGTGAGACTCGTGATCCTTCCGCCGCTTCCCTTCTTCATTGACTCGGAAAAAAAATCCCCGAGGAAATTATAATATTCAAAGTACTTATTTTCAATCAAGTATTTGCCCCCGTTTCACGTGATATATATTTTTTAAGATTCTCCCCTCCCTTTTTCCCCTCCAAGGAAAGGGAGGGGAAAGAACTGTATTTTTTTCCCAGTCCCAAATCATCTATATGTTAAATATCCATACTGATTTGTCTTGAAGGAGAAACATCGCTTGTTTTTTTATAGCTGTACAAAAGGAGTGAAACGACAAGAGGAAGAAGTCTATTTTTTTTTCCTTCTTGTGGAAGAACTTAATGCTGCATTTATCATTAACCTAACACCCCAACATAAAACAAAAGGAAGAAAAGGAGGAAGGAAGGAAAAGAGGGTGATTCGGGAAGAGAGTGATCATGTCAGGGCGGCCCAGAACCACCTCCTTTGCGGAGAGCTGCAAGCCAGTGCAGCAGCCTTCAGCTTTTGGCAGCATGAAAGTTAGCAGTGAGTATTGATTTTATTTTACACCCCTTCTTCACCTCATCCTTAAGATAAGAAACCTTTAATAACCAGGATCTTAAAATATCAGACCTCCTGATATAATAATCAGAGGTAATGGAAAAGGGCAAAAACCTATCTTCAGTCAAGGATAAGGCTGCTCCCTCTTTTCTCCTCCCTTACCCCCTCCCCTGGTCTCATTAACCTTGAATTGAGAGACTATGCTTTTTATTTGGATGATTTAGTTTGAAACATGTTTTCTTTTCTTATACTTTTTGTGCTGCTGGTAGTCCGCTTTATCAAGTGCTTGAGTATTTCCATGTTAAAGTAGTGATGAGTGTTTACTTGCTCATCTTTTTGAATAAAGAGAAGGACAAGACTTGATTCCATTCATTTTGTACATTTGCGGAGTATATGTCTTTTGGAAAGAGGCATGTATCTTAGTTTAGCTCAGGTCTTAGGTGTTACCATAGTTTTGTATACTTCCTAGAAACACTAAATGTCACAGTCTCCTAACAATTGTTTCTTGCCTGTGTGACTACAAAGTGTTTGTTCTTAATCCAGAGATGAACTTAATTCAGTTACCATTCAGGTTTGTAGGCGAGCATGGAGTTCTCCCTTTAGAAAAGGTCCGTAGGAGCTGGTAGAGACTTAGTAGCAGTAGTATCTCTTCAGGCATTGTTTTAAATTGGAATACGTTATTTAATGTTTTTTTAACCTTCTCGTTTTGACGTTACCAGTTTGCCACTATGTAATTTACATTTAATCAAAAGGTAACTTGGAAGTAGGTCTAGGTTTTGATTGAGGTTTATATTGTCATGTTGCCAAATACTACGTTGAATGTTAATTGTCACTGACTCATCAAGTTCAGTTTTGGGGTGTCATTGCATTCAGCCCTTGTTAAATGAGCTAGAAGTCAGGGGTCCCTTCCTAGGACGATTTAAAATACTCTTGCATTGGTTTCCTGTCACATTTAGATAAAACTATGGGTTTAGTTATGAGAATATGGATTTAGATCTTTCTGTCATGGGTTTTGCTGAAGGCTGTGGTCCTGGATATAATAGAGATATTTGAGCTTGTGTTCAGGGTTGTTTCCGGACTGTACTTTTGTCCTAGATTTGTGCTAAAAAGTCTGTGTTCTTGAGGTGTTTGGTATAGTTTTGAGCTTGTGTTCAGGGTTGTTTCCGGACTGTACTTTTGTCCTAGATTTGTGCTAAAAAGTCTATGTTCTTGAGGTGTTTGGTGTAGTAAGTTCCAGTGTTCCAGGATGTGGAACCATATTTAGTGATAGCTTATTTAAACCATACTTCCAGAATTTGACAAAAATATCTACATTGTTTCCTTATTCCTCAAGAAGGGGACAAGATGAGGGCAAAGAAAACCCATTTTGTTGCCTAGAAGGAGAGAGCTGAAGAACTGAGATTTTTAAAAAATCTGTAAATGCTCCTATGTGAAATTTATTATATCCTTAAGGAACATAAAATTATCACTTTTAATTGAACTCAGGGTTTCAATTCATGTTGGCTTTTGGACTTGCCTGAACCACGGTAGTCTAAGGTAGTAGCTGAATGGCAGATTATTTTTAAAAGTTATTTATCTATTATTTATTTACTTTTGTGACTAGTGCAGAATGCAGGGTATGTGAGGAGGGGAGCTGATGATGCATTTTTCAGGGAAGAATCAAGCTTTCTAAGCACTTCATGGGGTCATTTGAAAGGAATATTTTAAAATTCTGGGGTAATTTTCAGCTATGATGAGGCAGATCTTATAATAGCTACTTAAGAGCCTCTTGTGATACTGGAGTGTTTGTATGTTTTTCATCTTGGTAGTGTAGTTGAAAATCCACTAAACATCAGTTTTAGGTAATTATTTTATTAGATCAATTTCAGAGCTCAAAATAGAATAGCTTATAATGTTAAATTTTTGGACTTTTCATTTTGTTTTCGGGATTTTCTTCGAAAATGACTACTTAATTCCTGGTAGCGTGGATGTTGACAGGATGGAGTAACTCTTGTAAAGTGTGTAGGTTAAAGTGTTTAATTTTCTGTTACCATATAGTTTAACTTAACATTTAAAAACTTGGAGTTCAATGTGTTTTTGACCACTTGACTTCAAGGACAGTTTAGAAGAAAGGGGAATCATTAAACATTTGTTAGTGCTACTGTTCTAAGGAACCCCTGTTCAAAAGAGAGATACATAAAGAAATTGAAGTCCTTGGATTCAAAAGCTTATCGTTTAGTTGTAGAGGCAGTTTATGGGAAAAAGTAGGAAAACAATAGCATGGTGACTGCAAGATTATGAATACAAATAGAATGCTTTGTTCAGAGGGATGAAGACTACAGGGGTGAGGCATCTTGGTTGGAGAGGAAAGACTTCCTGCAGAGATGGGTTTTAAGACAGGTGTTAAAGGAGGCAGTCACTTGAATTTATAGAGAAGCATAAAGGATTCTAGCTGGAAGGAATGGGCAGAGGCGCAGAGATGGTATTTTTTTGTATGGTAGGTAGATAATTTTTGTACTTAAAAAGCAAGTTGGTAAATCTGAATTAAAGGGTCTTAAATGGGAAAATAAGAACAGATAGAATTTGGGAAATGTGTTTTTGATAGCTGATGGAGGACAGAGGGGGCCTGTAAGAGTTTGGTTGAGGTTCAAGAGAGTTTAGGATTGTTAGAGTTAGGTTGTTGAACAAGATATTTGAAGATGATTTGGGCAGCTGAATTAATGGCTTACAGTAGTCATTGGAGCCCTTTTAGGGAGATAGTAGGGGATGTTGTGAATCATGAGAAAATATAAAATAAAATGTGAAAATGGTATGAAAATAACACGTTTGAGAGATGGTGTGAATGAGGAACTGGCAGGACTTTGGATTGGATCGAAGGGGAATATTTGGGAAGGAGTCAGGAGTTAAAAATAAATTCTGATGTTGTTGTTCTGGAAGACTTGACCTGCTGAGTTATATTGCCGATTGTAATGGGAAAGTTGAGAAAGTGCCTTGATGAGAGGGTAGATGAGTTCACTTTTTAATAATTTAATGTACAGTAGGTTCCCTTGAAGTTCAGACAGCATTTGGTTACTGGCGATGATATTTAACTTTACAGCCTATTAATTGCACAGTTTCTAACTTTTCTTCCCCTAAAAATGTTGGATTTATTTTTTAGAGCAATAAACTAAGGGTTTTAATTTAAATGCTTTCCATTGAAGTCTTAAAAAAGAAAGTAATTTTTTATGTAGATTCAAAAGCCTCACACTTGACCCTAGTTATAATAGTTCCATGGTAATTTGTTGGAAAACAATGGAAATATTTTTTGGACTAAACTGTGATGTAAAAATAGGTATTTTAACTAGCCTTTAATTTAGTCTTTGGAACATGCTTAAAACCTGTTTTTCATAAATAATGATTATTCTTAGGTAAACCTTGCATTTAAAATAATGATAATAATAATAGTAATAATAGCAGCCTTTACTTGGTTTGTGAAGGCTTCAGTAGAAATTAAAAGTTGACTTTACAACAAAATGCTTTTTGCCTTTTTGGTTGAGTTAAGCCTGCATCCTAAGTTTGAATCATGTATTTAAATTGTATATTTGAAATACTGCTTTTTACTTACTATGGTGAAACCAGTGTTTCTTTTTTGTTCACATACAGACTCAAGTGTTATTAAATAAACGTTAATAGCTATACAATTCCTTCTGTAGAATTACGTGATATTTTATTCAAAAAAGAGAAGGAAAGGGACTATCTGTGGTGGTTTTGTTTAAAATATTAGTAACAAATGCTTTTGGTATACTCTTGGCACAAATTTAACTAATTGGGTAGGCTTAATGCTTAAGTATAATATTTGGAAAGAGGAAAATACGTGAGTATCTCTTAATTAGGTCAGGTTTTTTTTTTTTTAGTCAAAGAATAATTAATAGAAGTTGTATATTGTGCAGTATTTAGTCGTATAGTATTAAAACCAAAGATTACGTGGCAACCTAGAGTTACTGTATTCCCAAGGGAGTGTAATCTTGTGACATTTAAAAATTAGGTTATCAGAATTAGGCAATTTCTAAATCATCCATGTTTATGTGGAAGAGAGCTTGTGTATGAGACTGAAAGCTAGAACTTTACTTTCATTAAATTTTCATTCCTTTCCCAACCAGATCTTTCCAGAGTTTTTCAAACACTAAGACTTTCATCTAAGAATTGCATGCTCTCTTCATGCATGCATCTGTAGAATGCTATTGTGAAATGACTATAAGGCACAGATACTAGGACCAAACTTCAAGGGAACCAAGAGATTCACACATCAATTAATGGCTGATTGTGAATGATGTTGAGAAAATGAGGTGACATTCATATCACTGGTATAGTTCATAGAAAAGCAGTTCTTGCACCCTGTGCTGTCTGCTCCTCGTTTTGGACTTAAGTTGCAGATGTGAGATACTGTTTTGGAGAAACAGCAAGGCTGGGGAAGCTTGGTGTCAGCAGCAGATTCTGAGACTGCACGTGCTGTGTTTTTGTGTGTAAAGAGAATGCTGTGAAACAGGCATATGCTGACCCTGATGCTACTATTTCATACTTTATAATAAGACTCATGGGATTGTGAGATAGGGATGGGGTCAGGCAGGCTATAAGTCTGCTGTCTCTTTTGATACTCCACCCTACAATGGAGAATGGACGGACAGAGCACGCGTGTGTGCTGGAGTACATGCTGGTATTAACAGGACCAACCTGATTTCCCAGATCCTCTTCTACTAAGAGCATAATAACCATAAGTAAATGAATTTGTTGAAACGTTTAGCCTCGTTTTCTAGCATATTTTTGGATGGGGGAGTGTGGTTCAAAGGGAATTTTGAATGATTTCAAGGATAGTATTTTTATGGTTTACTGAGTTTAAAGTAGAGGTTACAGTCTTTGCTCCTATTTTGGATTGTACAAATCTTCCTTGGTTATAAAGAATTGCCTTTGAAATTGGTTGAATGTAATATAGAAATGTATATTCATATAAAGACCTGTGTGAATAGTACAAAGAAAAACTGACAGTAGAGTTAAAGGAGCAGTTTGCTTTTCCAAAAGTTTCTTACCATTAAATTGATTTTAAGAAGGGATGTTTGTTGTTTTAAAAAATGAGTTAATACACAGTACATAATAGGCATTCTGTAAATTATTTCAATATATATTTTTGTCTGTAATGTACTTCTTCTGGTATAAAAAAATATAAAGATAAAACTTTGTAGATTTGGGTTTTTAGTTTACAGTCCCCCTTCCCACTCTTGTTTATGTTTTGGTGAGAAAGGTCTACTTTCAAAGGGTGTGCAAGTTAAAACTTTGTAAATAGTTGAGTCTTACATTTTCTTATCGAATAGTTTTCTTAGAAGCGTTTTGGTTTGATCAGATTGAGGTAATGATGTATTTTGTTGTTTTGTAGTTAATTCTGCCAAATCAACTTTTCCTTTTGTCTCCAGGGTACCATAGCCAACAGTGGCACAAAAGATGAACCCTTAATATGTTCCCTTGTCAACATATTCTGGGGTTGTTAATTTCTTGATTATCCTTTGAATTAATAATAAAAAGTAAACATTTCTGATTGAAAAGGAACTGTTTTTCTAGAAACTTGTATTTTAGATGGTGATGAAATTTAAATGCACTTATAGGCCCTAAAGTCAGAGAGGTAGGTAGGCAGGCAGGCAAAAATATTAGTAACACTGATATAGAGCACTAATATTAGTGTTTTATCATTAATTATGTCATGTGAAATCCTTGGCTTTTAAAGCTAAAAATAAATAGGTTGCTTTAATAGAAAGTGGCCATGAATAATAATGTGATTGACATGTGATGTGCCTATTGAATGTTTACTATGTTCTAAATAAGCATTCTGCCAAATTCTTTATATGCAATATTTTCATCTTTTTAAACATTTTTATTCATTTTTGAGAGACAGAGAGAGACAGGGTGTGAGCAGGGGAGGGGCAGAGAGAGAGGGAGACACAGAATTTGAAGCAGGCTCCAGGCCCTGAGCTGTCAGCACAGAGCCTTATGTGGGGCTCAAACTCACGAACCATGAGATCATGGCCTGAGCTGAAGTCAGATGCTTATCTGACTGAGCCACCAATGTGCTCCTATGCAGTATTTCATTGTAATCATTACAGCAACTCTACAAAGTAACTAATACTATTATCCCTACTTAATAGGTTAGGTAAATGAAATTTAGAGAAGTGAAGCAATTTACCCAAGATGACTTGGGCAAAAAGTTGCTTTGCTAGAATTTAAACCCAGGCATCCTGATTCTAGAGCTGTTGCTCTCTATTGTATATGTTTCAGAGAATTGTATTGCTGTTGCCTGTTACTCAGATTCCAGAGATAAGCTAGAGTGCCTTTTGCTTGTAGGATAGTCTTTCATTGATAGTTTAGCAGTGTATGTATAAGACTTTCATGGTTAGTACTGCTTTTGAATTAGTTTCAGGGCGTGCCTGGTAGCAAATACAGTACTTAAATATTTATAGTTATATTCAAAAAATGCTTAAAAAATGCTTTTAAGATTTCAGGAAAACTTTTTAAGACAAACATGAAAATGGAGATATTCGGGCTAATGCCAGCCAAAAAAGAAAAATAAGTAGTATTGATTTTTTTTTTTTTTTAATGTTTAGAGAACTGTTTTTTATTGAGAAGTACTGATTGTTCATAGGTAAATCTGGTGTATTTATATTTCCAGGTAATATTGGAATGTGATTCTCAATTATCCATTCTTAAGGATTATTTCTTTCTCTCTTTCTATAGGGTGTGAAGTGTTGTAAGTGTTCTTTTCCTCCTTTTAATAGTTGGCAGCAAACTTCATGAAAATGTGTGTGTGTGTATATATGTATTTGATTTTATGTGTATACAACCAGTGAAGTGTTTATTGGACATTAGTTACGTTATAATTGTGAAGCTATCTTCTAGTTAAGGCACTGCATACAGTTACTTAAGGTTTCTTATGAATTATGATTAGCTGTTAGAGAGTAACTTTACTAACACAGTTAAGACCTATTAATGAGAATTGAAAAGGTCACTATCTTAATTGTGGATCTGAAGAAAAAGGACAATCATGGCAAAGTACTTTTTTCTCTTTTGGAAGTCTAAGAAATTCTTACAGGCTTAATTGGCTAACATAACTAAAAAGGTTGGGTGTTTTAGATTTCTTTCCAAGGAAGGTTAACCTATCTCTTAAAATGTGACTCCTTCTACTTCCCCTTATTCCATAAAGTCAGTTAATTCTTTTTAATTGAGTAACCACTTTCTTCATGACTTGTGTTGAAGTTACTGAGCTGAGTCAAATTGCTACTTCTAGATTTTTAAGTCTATAGAGGCAGCATCTGAAGAATTTGAGATGCTGGAGTTATGCCTGGCTTCAGACTGCCAGTGTTGCAGGTGCATTAGCTGTCCGATCGGAATTTCAGTTTTCACATTCTGTTCATTAAACTCTGAAGGGAAGGGGGAAGCTTTGAGTTGGTAGGGTTTCAATAATAGTTTGTAATTACATGTATATATATGTGTGTGTCATATTTATGTAATAAATAGTAATAACCACTTAATTGCATGCCATATGATGGACAATTACGTGCTTGTCTTATTTACATATTTTGCTTTAAAAGTTAGAATTTACTCATATAATTCAAAATTTTCAAGATTTTCGGTGATGTCTTTGCCTTACTCCTGCTTTTTAACTACCAGTTCCCTTTCCTGGGGACTGTCAACATTCCAGTTTCTTAAGTATCCTTCTGTAGATATTTTGATTCTTTACTGGTTATTTCTATTATGGAATTATACTTTGTGTATATACACCTAAATGAACACAGGCTTTAGCATAAGAATGTTAGAATTAAAATAAAATTTAAATCAATGGTTCTAGAAAATTGCTGTTGTTTTCCATCCTAGTAGGTTACTAAACCCTTATTTTTTCCAAACGTGAGTTAGATGGGGAGTAAGTGGAAAGATGAGAGAGTGCTTCTCTTGGCAGTAAGAGGTAAAATGCTAATAGTCATAACCAGTGAACACTATCACATTTAAAATATTTCCTACTCTTGTTGTATTTGAGAAATGATCTGTAGTGTCAAGTAGGTATTATCTTTTTTGCTGGAAGTAGTTTGTCATGGTAAAGAAAAACACAAAGGAACATTTACTTTTTCCTTTAACTTTCCATTTTTCTAACATCGTAGGTGAGAAAAACCTGTTCTCTTGAGAGATCAGAGGCGCAGAGTGCGTCAGTGTCAATGAAGCCTGTGCCTTTTACCTCTTTAAGAGCGCACGGTTTCATTCTGCTTCTAAACCAAGCACTCCTTAGTCTGTTTTTAAAAATTTTTAATTTTTATAAAATAATATATTCATATGATCCAAAGAAATCAAATCATGCAGAAAGTCTTATTATGGAAGTCAGTCTTCTCTTTCTCATTTCTGTTTCTCACAGGCAACCTTAAAACTGTGATGGCTGTTTTCCCGTATAAGTTTCTGTCATATTTTTAATTAGCATACTTTTGGCTATTAAAATTACTTTTTGATATTGTTATTTTCTCATTATTTGGATATTATTTATTCTCATCCTAACCGCCCTTTTGCTATCATGGTAATATAGTTATACCATTATTTTCAGTTAAATAGTTATTTAAATTATTACTCAAATGGTTAATACTCAGTATCTAGACACTAAGCAGGATTCTTAGCAGGAGCAAGTAGTGTACAATGATCACATAAGCCTTTTAAAAATGATTTCATTGAGACATAATTCACATACCATAAAATTCATTCATTTAAAATGCACAGTGGTTTTTAGTATGTCCATAGAGTTGTGAAACTATCACCACAATTTAATTTTAGCACGATTTTGTCACCCCAAAAAGAAACCCAGTACCCATTAGTAATCATTGCCCACATTCTCCTTCCTCCCATCTCTTACCTACTTTCTGTCTCTATGGATTTGCCTATTCTCATTTCATATGAATGGTATATAGTATGTGACTTTTTGTGACTGGCTTCTTTTACTTCATATAATGTCTTCTAGGTTCATCTGTGTTCTAGCATTTATCAGTACTTCATTTCTTTTTATTTTTGAATAGTATTCCATTGTATGGAAATGCCATCATTTGTTTATCCATTCATCAACTGATGGGCATTTGGATTGTTAACCTACTTTTTGGCTAGTATAATACTTCTGTGAACATTTGTGAACAAGTTTTTGTGTGGATATATATTTTTGTATCTTTTGGGTATATACCTACGCGTGGAATTGCTAGGTTGTATGGTAACTGGTAACTAATATTTTAAGGAACTATCAAATTGTTTCCAAAGTGGCAATCACATTCCATTCACTTTTATTTTTTTTCTTTTACAGTTCATTGTTGCCATATTATTTTTCTTGCCCTGTTTGCAATGATCATAATTTTGCTTCTGTCCCCCAACCCCCCCCCTTCAAACTTTATCAGGCATTCTCTAGATTCTGCCCCACCGTCTGTTATTTTCCTGGAATGTCCTTTCCTAGAGTCCTCATCTTATTGCTGACATCAAGCATGGTTGTTCTCCGGGTCCTGCTATGCAGCTGTCATTCTGACGTCATTACTCTTCAGGGTCCACTCTTGTATTTCCCTGCATTCCATTTCTTTCTATTGCTGAATACTCCTTTAACAGTCTCTGACATCAGCCAGCAGTGCCTCCAAAATTAACTGCTTGGTAAATGTATCCCGAAAAGTTGTTAGTTGGTTGTTTTTTTACACATTTGCTCCAAAACAGTAGTTAGGCCAACATACTTTTCTGGTATGTGTCTCATCTTTTCAGTATCTAGACACTGAGGCATAGATGTTGGGCGGTTACCTTCTATCATTATGATCAAGTGATTGCCATGCTGACATGAAGCAATAACCTAAAGCCAAGTACAGACTAATTCAAGAACTAATGTTAAACAATTGTTTAAACCAGAGCTTTTCAATAGAAATATAATGCAAGCCACAAATGTGAGTCACATATGTAATATAAAATTTTCTAGGAGCCACATTAAAAAGAGTAAATAGATATAGGTGAATTTAATTTTAATATGGTTAAATAACCCAGTATATCAAAAATATTATTTCAATATGTAATCAATATAAAATTTACTAATAAGATACATTACATTCTTTTTCTTTTTTTTTTTTTCTTGGTGCTGAATCTTCACAGCCTAGTGGGTATTTTATACTTATAGCACATCCTAATTTGAAGTAACCATATTTTGTGCTCAGTAGCCACATGTTGCTACTGGTTATTGTATTGGACAATGTAGCTTTAGAGTTTTGTCCAAGAATTATGTTATTGTGTAACACTGTTGTCAATCTGTTTAATCATATAGTCTGTTTATTTTCAAGGAACAGATAAGATGTATGTGGTGTAAAAACACTTCATTGATTTGTCTTACTGCTTTGTTTTGTTTTTAGTCATGACTTCAGTTAATTTTGAAATTTTATACCACATTAAAAGAGGTTGAGACATTTATGTTCTTCAGAAAGGTGCTTGCTATCGGAGGCAATGAGTTTTTCCCCATATTTTAGCACAACTGTTAAATTGTATATGGAAATTCTTACTGGTATGTTTGTTAAATATTTTCATTGCCATGATTGTCCCTGGTCCCAATGGAATCTTATTAGTGTAAATCTTCTTTGTCATACATTCTCTCTCCTTGCTGTTTCAGAGACCTACTCAGCTTTCAGGGTTTCAGATGCCACCCCAACCACTTACTCTTCCATGCCTTACCCCCCCGCAAGGCATGAAATTCGTAACTCCTGTAGCACTCTCTGTCACCCTTCTTACATTCTGCCTTGCGTTCTGGGTAACTTGTTTTGTCTCACCCTAGGGGATTTTAAGTTCCGGTACAGTAAAAGGAGCATTTTATTTACCTTTGTATTTACTGTAATGTGGAGCACAGTGCCTTTTAAATTGGGTCACTTGGGGCGCCTGGGTGGCGCAGTCGCTTAAGCGTCCGACTTCAGCCAGGTCACGATCTCCCGGTCTGGGAGTTCGAGCCCCGCGTCAGGCTCTGGGCTGATGGCTCAGAGCCTGGAGCCTGTTTCCGATTCTGTGTCTCCCTCTCTCTCTGCCCCTCCCCCATTCATGCTCTGTCTCTCTATGTCCCAAAAATAAATAAACGTTGAAAAACAAAAAAAAAAAATAAAAAAAAAATAAATTGGGTCACTTAATATATGTTTGAGTTGAAGGCAATTTATCATGGTAGTTACGTGTATACCATATATGGTAGTTATATGGTATAGAGTTTCCAGGTCACCAAATATCACTGATATTTATAGAAACATTAAAGTTTTGATATAAGAAATTAATTTACAAAGTCAAATAGGAATTTTTGTTTAAAAATGAAGGCGTAATACCAGGGAAAGGAAAAAGACACAGACGTAGACACTTTATACTATGTGCTTAGCAACTGAGTGGCTCTGAACTTTTTGGATGGGTAGCTGAATGAATGAAAGAACTTGAATGCTAGGTCACACTGGTTGGTGAGCATAGTACCTTTAAAACCTTGAACCTGTCCAGCTCCTACAGTACCCTCAAACCTTCTGGGAATTTATTTGGAGTGGGTGGGGATAGAAGGGAAGATGTAGATCAATGAAATCTGACAAATTAATTTTAAAATTTTCACCAAGTAGCTTATTCTGCAGGAGATAAAGTAAATATTAACAGGCCCTTTCGTCATGGATTGTAATTGTATTGTGGGGATTTATGAAAACTTTACTTTTTACAGGACTTCTTTTTCTTCTCTAAGATCATATTTGTTTGGTCTAATAGTATATATTGTTATATCAGTTCAAGAGCTTTCCCAGAGAGTTGAGAAATTTTAATAAACAATATGGGCTATCTTGCTAAATGATCCAACCTCTTAAATAGCTGTGAAGTTTGGCTGTTTGTATTTGGTTTTGAGAAATCATATTGTCACAATAATAATTTGGATTCTACTGATCAACATGGTATCTGCCTCTGTGACTCACTGTGTTAATTGTGAAATGCTTGCCTGGCTTGGGGCATGATTTTTAGACATGGAAGAGATTTATTTTCTCTGTAAGTAACAATTGTTTGGTATGCCGTTCTTGAAGTCCAGGAGGAGTTACTAAAGAACAGAGCATAGTTTTTTTTTTTTTTTTTTTTTTTTTTTGGAGTCACACAGGGACCCACAAAGATCTTTTTTTTTTTTTTTTTTTTTTTGAACAGAGCATAGTTCTATTTCAATTCAGTTGAATATCAGGGATAACCTTTGTTTAGAGACATTTGAGACCTTAATGTTATATATATTTACCTCTTGTGAGTTTTTAGAAAAATTTAAGAGTGTCTATGTACTTTCAAAGGATAGAAGAAATATTCTAGTATTATATTTCTGCTGTAGTGGAAAGTGAGTACCAAGTAAAAAATAAAGGGTGTGTGTCATGGCTTCTAAAATTGGAGCAGGTGGACCAGTTCCTGGGGACCTTAGAAAAGGAAGATCCCAAGAAGCAGAGGATTCTATGACTCCACTGCCTTGCACGTAGCATCAATGTAAATTGTACAGCTTGTCAGTTAACAGCATTAATTTAGGAGTAAGATATTGTTTAAAAATGTAGTGTCCTGATTAAAAAAATCTTTTTATTTCTCGCATATACCTGAGAAAGCCTGTGTACTTTCTGAAGTTTTGGAAAGAGATGAGCAGAGCTGCAGGTTGAGAAGTGAGGAGTGAGGGTTGAGAAAGAAGTTAGAGAAATGTTAGTGAAATATATATATATATATATATATATATATATATGTATAAGAATTAGAACAATGTTTATAGTAATGATGAGTATTGAGTTTCCATGGATGCTGTATTGATGGTAGCCCAGATCTTAGAACTGGAGTAATTTAGATTCGGGTACCCGTTAAGTATTTTTACTGTATGCCAAGCACTATCCTTTCCTTTAACTTTCATAGTTCTCTGAGGCAATATTATCTCCATATAATGGCTGAAGAAGCTAAGTTATAAATATTATGATTGATTTATTAAGGATCTTACAGGTAGTAGAGAATAGGTCCAGTATGTTGAACTCAGGACGCTAGACTTCAAGTAAAGGAAAAAAATTTTTGAGTACTTACTGTGTCATTGCATTGTACTTAGCAATTTATCTGTATCTCATTCAGTCTTTACCACAACCTGGTAAGGCAAATGTAGTTTATAAATGAATAAATTTGAGGCTTAGAGAGCCTTACATAGCCAGCAGATTTTGTCACCATACTTTGAATTTGTTCTCTTAACTGCTACACTATATGGCCTTTATAATTTGGAAAGAGAATAGGAACATTGTGTGAAATTGATTCAACTAAGGTTTCTATGGGTAACCTAGGAACTTTTACTTTTTATAATGTTTCTTACCAAGAAGAACATAATTGTCAATCACATGCAAGTAAACTAAGTATTTTAAATCCTTTTTTGTAATAAAACTTTAATAGCAAATACTTTGCTTTGAAAATTAATACAGGCTATCTATAAAACAGTGGCTATAAGAAATGGGTAAAAACTGTAGTTGAAATCCATATTGCAGAATCAGTTTTGAGCCAGAACTCATTATCTTTAAGGAAATTCAGGATTAGGTTAAGTAACTTTTGCCAAAGTTTTAGAAGCAGCAGATGGCAGAGCCTATATTCCAGTCCAGGTAATTTAGGGTAGAGCTCTAATTCTTAATTGCTTTACTGGCCTAAGAGAATGTGAATGATTGTGCAGAAATGAAGCGTTCCTCTGATAACTTAAAGACACTAATTTTGAGCCCAGATAACACATCATTGTTTGACTGAAGGGAAGTGTTAGACTTTATCTGCTTCTGTCCTTATTGTTTCCTTTGCTCACTTGTCTCAGTATTTTTTGTTGTTGCTTAATATTATTCTTGAACATGAAAATTCTCTTTATCAAGTTGGCACTTAATAAATGTTGAATGTTGAAAAACAAAAAAATTAAAAGTCTTAAGTATAGAGATGAAATTTTAACATATTCATTGATAATCTTTTTTTTAATTAAAGTTTATTTATTTATTTTGAGAGAGAGAGAGAGAGAG
Organism: Leopardus geoffroyi; assembly: GCF_018350155.1. Classification (NCBI taxonomy): domain Eukaryota; kingdom Metazoa; phylum Chordata; class Mammalia; order Carnivora; family Felidae; genus Leopardus; species Leopardus geoffroyi. The sequence goes on along the minus strand of NC_059333.1, from coordinate 66,155,766 downwards.
AGAGAGAGAGGCAGAGAGTAGGAGAGAGAGAATCCCAAGCAGGCTCCATACTCTCAGTGCAGAACCCACAAACCATGAGATCATGACCTGAGCCTAAATCAAGAGGTGGACGTTTAACTGACTGAGCCACCCAGGCGACCCATCATGTTTTTGTTTGTTTGTTTGTTTGTTTGTTTCTAATTGTTTTGTATTGTTTTTAAAGAAGAATTTCTGTAGCTTTGGGGACTAAAATGTTAATTTAAAAGGTTGATTTAAGATTCTCATGACTTGGAGAAAATTTTCTGTGCTTCTGAGGAACTTTTCTTAGTTAACGCGTGTTTTAAGTGTCAGATTACAATGAAATCCTGTGGTGATACAAAATTCAGGTAGAGTATAGTTGGCTCCCACCCTCTGCCCTGCCTTAGTGCCTGCCAGTGAGGCCAGGTACCTGTTTTGTTTGTAATAATTGGCTTTCGCACAATTCTGGTAAGTTAAAATTGATATATGTACTTTTCCTTCCTTGTTACCTCTATTCTGTAACTGGAAGACTATTGGAAAAATAATTGTTTTCTGTTAACTTTGAAATATTAAGTCCTATTTTTCATGTAGTTAGATTTTTTGGACCATACTTATAAGAGGATATCTGGGTTTTAATGCACAGTACTTAATAAATGGAGTATTCATATGTCCAGAAGGCACTTCTTTGCCAGCTTGACTGTATAGAATGAAGGCAGCCTATATGAAATTCCTTTGGTCAGTGTTTCCTACAGTAGTTACTCTAATAGGTGTTATACTATAACAAGTATTCTATAGCCAGACAAGTTGAGGAAGTGTAACTTATAGGATCCCTTGAAGGACTGGTATTCCTTGGATCACACTTTGGAAGCTCTGCCTTAGGTATTTGGATCTTGCATTTATTTTAGAAGAGAAGGGAAAGGAGCCAGCATTTAAAAAGCATTACTTCACAGGCCCTAGGTGATGTCTCCATTTTACCGACAAGGAACCCAAGGCACTTCTGGAGGGTAGAGGATACTAACAGGGCAGAACTGGAATGGATCCCAATCTCTCTGATTCCTAAATCTTTGCTCTTTTGTCTTTGCTATGCTACCATGTGATTGTGTTGAATTTCTGGTTTTACTTACAAATGGCGACTTAGCAGTAGTACTAGGAAAGAGTATATACTTCCCTATTTAAATTTTTTTTTTTTCGACGTTTATTTATTTTTGGGACAGAGAGAGACAGAGCATGAACGGGGGAGGGGCAGAGAGAGAGGGAGACACAGAATCGGAAACAGGCTCCAGGCTCTGAGCCATCAGCCCAGAGCCCGACGCGGGGCTCGAACTCCCGGACCGCGAGATCGTGACCTGGCTGAAGTCGGACGCTTAACCGACTGCGCCACCCAGGCGCCCCTATACTTCCCTATTTAGAGAAGAAGAAAAAAAGAATTTGACTAGTTGACCATGTCCTGCATCCTTTGTTTTGCATAGATGAACTCCATGTTCTGGGGGGGGAAGATTTTAGAGAATACTCTACAAATTAGGCTCCTGTTTGAGTGAGATTTGATACTATCTTTAGGTATGTATAGTTTTATATCTATATTTGACATCATAAGGCCAGAGCCTCTCTTTGATCAGGTATAGTGAACTTAGACGTTACTATAGGTAACGTAATTTCAGTTACCTACCTTTCTGGAGATTGTAAAGCTTAACGAAGATAATTATGCATGTAAGATGCTTGGCACAGTGTCTGACCCATAATAATCTTAGCTGCTATTATTAATAGTAATAATAATTAAGGCTTAGGTGTAGGTTGTTACCTCTTTGTATCTGTTGTATATATTTTTTAAGTGTATTTATTTTGAGAGAGTGTGTGTGCACTCGCACAAGAGGGAAAGGGACAGAGAGAGAGGGAGAGAGAATCTTAAGCTGGCTCAACGCTTAGCACGGAGCCCAACACTGGGCTCGATCTCACGACCCTGAGATCATGACCTGAGCTGAAATCAAGAGTCAGATGCTTAACTGACTCAGCCACCCAGGCACTCCTGTTTATTTTATTTTTTTTAACAGGCATGTGTATTTAGGGTGGTCATAAGGAGGCCTCCAAATCTTTTTTTTTTCTTTTTTAAATTTTAAGAAAAAATCATCACCAGATAACCTTTTTATTTTTATTTATTTTTTTTAGATAACCTTTTTAAAGTAATGGAAATTATATCTTGGATGCAGTTTATAAGACAGTTACAGTTCCCATTAGGGATCTGGCAAATTTTTAGTGACTACTAGTTGTAATTTTTTTTTTTTTTTTAACATGTATTTATTATTGAGAGGCACACACAGAGCATGAGCAGGCCAGGGGCAGAGAGAGGGGGAGACACACAGCAGGCTCCAGGCTCTGAGTTGTCAGCACAAAGCCTGACATGGGGCTGGAACTCACAAACCACAGATCATGACCTGAGCCAAAGTTTTACACCAAACCAACTGAGCCACGTAGGCAGGCGCCCCATCAGTGAATACTAGTTGTGATAAGCAGATGTTGGCCTAGTGTCCATAAAGGTTTTTTGTTTTTTAATGTGAGATTTGTATTTTAAGTCAGTCTGATGCCTGTGTTGTCAGTCTTTTAAAGGCTGCCTATTTTTCTTCTGAAAGCTATTTTTATCTAGTCTGTATTCATTGGCAGTTTGGTTTACATTGGCCATTAGGTTATTAAATGTTTAACTGTGATGGGCACACCAGAGTACTATGGAATGTGAAGATTTTTTCTTTCCTTCCCGCCCCCCGCCCAAAATCAGGTTGTCAGCAGTCTCATTCGGTAGAGTTAAAGTGGTCTGAGGTGCTCTCTGAACATTTGGATAACTATTTAGAACCATTCAAAACCACTGAGGCTATTAACTGTGAATGGAGTTAAGCAGAATACTGTGTTCTTTTCCTTCAGTTTTTTTTTTTTTGTTTATTTATTTTTTGAGGGGGGAGAGAGAGAGAGAGACAGACAGACAGACCATGAGCGGTGGAAGGGCAGAATGGGAAGCAGGCTCCAGGCTCTGAGCTGTCGGTGCAGAGCCCAACGCGGGGCTCAAACTCACGGAGTATGAGATCATGACCTGAGCCGAAGTAGGACACTTAACTGACTGAGCCACCCAGGCGCCCCCATTTTCCTTCAGTTTTGATTCCTTCTTCTCTAATTTGAGGAAGCTGGGGAGAGAAACTATCCACTCCCCATCCCATGAAAAGTTTCTTCTCCCTTCTTCACTTTTTATTTACTGCTTTGAAACAGCCAAAATCTTTGGGGGCTTAAAGAACATCAGACACTTTTCACAGTTTAAGGCAGAGTGATTTTCATGGGAAACCTTTTCTTATAAGTAAAATACTCTTTGTCCTTGCCAGGGCATTCTTAAAAGGGCAGCCAGCAGCACCTCACTGCTTTGTCACTAACCAGAATAGAGAGGAGAGAATGAGTCACAAGGTTCCTTCTTTCACATTTTTCCTTTTCTCTTTTCCCTTTCCACTTAGCTTTTCATGGGGACTGAACCTGGCTTCTGGTGGAATGGGGGTAATTTTACTTCAGTGCGGAGCCTTCTTGGTATTTATTCTCTCTCTTTCTGAGCGTCCCCTGCTTGTTCTTGCTCTCTCTAAAATAAATAAATAAACTTAAAAAAAGAGCTTTATTTCAGTAGATTACATGATTATTCTGAGGAACAGCAGATTCTTTTCTTACTATTTGATAGGGGTAGCCAATGACCAGTGAGATTGCTTAATTTTTTTGTGTCTATATGAACCTCGGTTTTGAATATGTTTGTTTTAATCCATTGTAGTTTTTCTTTTTAGTTTTCAAATTGTCTCATTTTAGTCCGTGGGAGCCCCTTCATATTGGTTCCTGTATCTGTAGATATAACCTAGTAATCTTTGGTAATTCTGTTTTCTAGTATACAAGATGTTTCAGGCTCATCTTATCCATAGCCTGCCTTAGATCCAGAACCAGAATTTAGATTTCTCTGAGGGATTCTGATTGCTATTAGTATTAGTATTTAAAGACCATAATTTGGATATTTGTCACTATGTGTTGATTGTTGTTTCTAGGCTCATTTAGTGGACAGAGCTAGGGTGTATGTCTGTGGATGTGTGTGTGTTGGATTTTTCTTATTGTGGTGAAATACACATAAAATTGACCATTTGAACCATTTTAAAGTGTACAGTTCAACAGTATTAAGTACATTCCCATTGTTGTGTGTTCATTACCACTATCTTGTTCCACAAATTTTCCACACCCCGAAAGGAACCCTTGTATTCATTAAGCAGTCACTCTGCATTCTTCCCTCCCTCCAGACCCTGGCACTAATCTGCTTTTGACTGTATGGATTTGCTTGTTCTGGACAGTTCATATAAATGGACTCATACAGTATCTGGCCTTTTGTACACTGGCTTTCACTTCATAATGTTTTCAAGGTTCATTCATGTTGCAGTATGTATCAGTACTTCATTCCTTTTTATGGCTTAAAAATATTTCATTGTATGATTGCATTCATTGTATTCATTGCTATTATAAGATTTTGCCTTTGACTTTTTTTTTTTTTTTTTAAATTTTTTTTTCAACGTTTATTCATTTTTGGGACAGAGAGAGACAGAGCATGAACGGGGGAGGGGCAGAGAGAGAGGGAGACACAGAATCAGAAACAGGCTCCAGGCTCTGAGCCATCAGCCCAGAGCCTGACGCGGGGCTCGAACTCACGGACCGCGAGATCGTGACCTGGCTGAAGCCGGACACTTAACCGACTGCGCCACCCAGGCGCCCCTGCCTTTGACTTTTTAAATCTTTATATCTATAGCTCTTTTATGCCAAAAATCTTGTGAGTAGTGCATTACTTGATTTATATTTATATATACATATTAGTGTTGTTATTTTGAGATTATTGTAGAAAATGGTTGCTGCAAATAATTTAAGAATTCTTGTGTTTAATATAGATTTTATTAGGGATTTACAGTCAAATGAACTTTCTAAAATCATTTGAAATAACTTCTCTCTGACATTAAGCCACTTGTTTGATACATAATTTCTTTGGTCATTTTATTGTCAATTTTTGGCAGTAACTTATTTTCATTTTGATTACATTTTGTTTTATAATTATGTAAAATATTTATGTTCCAAAACTACAGTATAAAGTATAATCAGAAAGTCAGCTTTTATCCTTTCCCTCCCCTATAGGTAACCATTTATATTCATTTTTGGCTATTAAAAAAATAAATGTACGTGTACTTATTCATCTTTCTCTCTTCTTAGATACAACTTCCACTTTATTTTATACTTTGTATTTTTTTACTTAACAGAAATCCTAGAAATTACTCATAGTATATGAAGCTCTTCTTATTGCTTTGTATATCTGCATAGCATTCAGGTTTTTTATTCAAGCAGTTCTATATAGGTAGAGATTAAGGTGTTACATAGGGAAATTTTCAGTGAAACCAATTCTCTTGTTCTTCTGGCACTGAAACTTTAAAAGGTATTTTATTTTTCATTTTTATAAAAATACTGTTTTACCACAAATACTCCCAACAGTATACAACTATGTATGGTAAAAAGTGTAAAGTTTTCTTTGATTTTTTTCTGCCCACTTTCCCTCTACTCACATCTCCAGAAATTACTACTAAGTTAGTTCAAGACATTTGTCTGTTAGGAGTGTACAACATTTCTATGTACCACAAATGGTTTTTTAAGAAAATTGGGATCATATCTGAATGTTCTGCAACTTAATTTTTTAATATTATCGATTGAGCTTTATTATTTTTTTTTTCTTAATTTTTTTTTTTTTCAACGTTTATTTATTTTTGGGACAGAGAGAGACAGAGCATGAACGGGGGAGGGGCAGAGAGAGAGGGAGACACAGAATTGGAAACAGGCTCCAGGCTCTGAGCCATCAGCCCAGAGCCCGACGCGGGGCTCGAACTCCCGGACCGCGAGATCGTGACCTGGCTGAAGTCGGACGCTCAACCGACTGCGCCACCCAGGCGCCCCTCTTTTATTTTATTTTTTTTTTAATTTTTTTTTCAACGTTTATTTATTTTTGGGACAGAGAGAGACAGAGCATGAACGGGGGGATTGAGCTTTAAATTTGGATAATGAAAAGAGATTCCTGAGTGTAAATAAGACTTAAAAAACAGTTTTGAGATCTTTTTTCCTTCTCTTTCATTAACACTGGATAGCATATTTTGTGTGTGTGTAACTTCCTAAATTTTCTGTATTTTACTTACTGCCCTAAAATACAGAAAGTAGTGAGGTGCCTGGGTGGCTCAGTGGGTTGTGTCAGAATCTTGATTTCGGGTCGGGTCATGATCTCATGGGTTCCTGAGTTCGAGCTCCCCATTGGGCTCTGCACTGACAGAATCCATTTGGGATTCTTTCTCTCCCCCTCTCTTTCTGCCCCTCATCTGCTTGTGCTCTTTCTCTCTCAAAATAAACTTTAAAAACAAAGGTTAAATCCAGAAAGTAGTGTGTGTTAGATTTTATTGTTGTAATCCATTGTGGCTTAATGTTAAAAGTGAATCTAAATAAAGTCAAGATACTTAGTAATAACCAGGTTGAATGTAAGCTTTGTAAAGGCAGGAAAAAAATTTGCCTTTCTTGTTCAGTACCGGGTCCCTAGCACCTAGGACAGCAACTGGTGCCCTGTTCTTCCCACTCTACTTATTTTATTTTCATAATATAAATTATAAATGGATCATGCTATACAAACTATTCTGTTTTTTTACTTGTTAATGTATTATGGACATTTTCCATGTCAGTACTTAAGTGTCTATTCTTTTAAATTAATGGGTTAATGGAGATATCATATGTTACATATTTAGGTAGTTTAAAGACTTTAATTTGAACCATTTTTCTCCCTTAGCCTTGGGCACTAGTGTTTTGTTTTTAAAATATTAGTGGAAGATACTAAGTTGAGGGGTATGATGGAGTTAAAGTGTGTAACTCCCCTTTTTGAGTGTATAACATCAATGTGTTTATGTAGAGTGGTGGTGTATGTAACATGCTTTAGATAATGATCTGACTATTCTGACCATGAATGTTGGAGTAATTCATTTTAAAATATTTGGACAAACAATTCAGATAAGGAGAAATTATAGTTAACCTGTGAAAGTATTCATTTTAGTGTAATTGACAAAACAAAAATAAAATGAGAAAAAATTGTACCCCTAATCCCCATTTAAATTGACAAAGATTAGATACATAATAGTTGGTGACAAGGGTTTTGAAAGATGTGTTGCTGAAGAGCTGCTGAAAGATGTGTTGCCCTCCTTCTTTCTGGAGGGCAGTTTGACAGAATTTCAGAAGTTCTACTTCTGGGACGTTAGGGAAAGAAATTGAGATAGACTCACAAATTTAGATACATATAAATCGTTATGGAAATTTTAATCCTGGGACTGATAACAATAATATTACTTAAATAGTGCTTCCCCATGCCATACATTACATTTATTTAATCCTCTCAATGATCTTATGATATTCATGCAAGAGGATTAAAAATGATGATATAGAAGAATATTTAACATGGATGTAAATATTTTTTTAAGTACACATTTAAGTTTTTTTAAGTACACATTTTTTTAAAGTTTATTTTGTGAGAGAGAGCACCTGTGAGAGCAGGGGAGGGACAGAAAGAGAGAGAGAAGAGGGAGAGAATCCCAAGTGCTAAAAGCACTGAGCCAGATGCGGGGCTCAAGCCTACTAACCGTGAGGTTATGATCTGAGCTGAAATCAAGAGTTGGACACTTAACCCACTGAGTCACCCAGGCACCCCAGTATGGATATAAATTCGTAATAACAGTGAGTGAAAATAGTACATTGCAAAAGAGTATGTGCACTGATTGCATTGACTGTGACCAAACTGAGAATATTCTCCAAAATATTTATACTTACACTCCTGTATTATACTTACAATCTAGTTAAACTTACAATGTGTTATTCAGATATGTTAATTTTATTCCTTTTGCCGTTTTATAGTTTCTCTTCAGTGAACATATATTATCTAACAAGAAACCTATTTTTTTTTTAAAAAGGTACTTTGATTTTACAGGATTTACTTCCAAGATTCCTGAACAGTCCATTCCCTAAACACCTTTAAAAAAGAATTCTATTGGTTATACTTTAAATCTATAAGTAACTTTAATCCTTGTGAGGGAGCTAGACTAAGGTTTAAGAGCTTTCTGGTTCTCTATGACTTTATGATTCATCTCAGGATTTTGTGTTATTAGGTATATTTCTTTGGAAATATGTTGCAAGGAAGTGAGCTGGATGAAACTTGCTGCATGATTGCTTTTTTGAAATCAAAATTGTTGTTGAATATTAATTAGCACCACAGTTTTGTGTGAAGGCTTTAAGACTGTGTGATAATGAGACTCATTATTGGAGAGACAGTGTTAGGTGTTCCAAGGTGTCCACATTTATTCATTCAGTGTTCAAAACCAACTATATGCTAGGCACTCTTCTAGTCAAAGTGCCTAGCAATAGTTGTCAAGTAGGACAGATTTATTAAAGAAGAGACAGTAAAAATGTTTGTTTCATACTGTTTCTCCTAGGCTTGGGGTCTCCCAAAAGGCAGGAGGATTTATTTTCTTGGGTATTTGGGAGTTTGATTTAATTTAAGTTGAAAGTGAGAAGGAGCCATGAACTATGGAGAAGATAAATAATTATAGTATAATTTTCATATCAACTTACTATTGAGTTAGAGTTTTTATGTCTATATGTCTTTCTTAAGGAATTGGCATTTATTTAATATTTATGTATCTTTTACTTCTTCTTTTAACATGGTCTTTATGACAATCCTGAGAGAGAAGAATTATTATCAGTATTTAACAAATAATAAAATGGAGTTTTTAGAAAAGTTAAGTAATTTGCTTAAGGGTCGTTGCTTAATGAAATTTAAACTAGGTCTGTTGATGCTGAAGTCCATTAGCTTTTTGTGATATCTTCCAAAGGAAGTTGGTATTAATTGTGTGGGGGTGAGGGTTTATTTTCTCCGTAGATAATACTGAATAACAAGATGTACTAAATTTGAAAGCTGTGCCGCAAATGGTTTTTTTCCCCCCCAAATTGGGGAAAAGCCCAGCATATTTCAAAATAAAAAATATTCTTTTTTGTATTAAAAAAGTAAAATATGTTCATCATAGAAAAAATATAAGATTAGGGGGATGAAAAAGAAAAAAAGAAAAGAAGAAAGGTAGCTGGGATAGTAAAAGAGTTTTATTGATCCATTGTTAAATTTTTGGTGTACAGGTAGTACTTAACATAATAATATAGTTTGGGTTCCAGAGTCTGTGTGACCTGGAATTAAATCTGAACTCTTACCATCTAATGGTTTTGTTATTTGAGATTTTCATGGTTTTGGGGCAAATTACTTATTTCAGTTTTGCATATGAAAGAAGTGAGGTTTAGAGAAGGCCTATATTATAGAGCATCTTAGAGTTTTGATGATTAAATGTGGTAAAAGGCAAATGAAATGCTTGTCATATACCTAAAATTCCAGGCACATCCTAGTTCTTTGCACATAGATATATTATTTTTTACTGAAATTAATTATCAAAAATTACAACTGCCTTTTTTAAACCTCTGTATCAAAAATATCTTTTGATATAAATCACAGCATTTAAAATTTTCAGATAACTTATGTGTACCATGTGATGCTGTAATCAGTCATCCTCTTCTTGGTAGACATTTCATTGTTTCTGATTCTCTCTTTTGCAGTTATAAATAATATTTCAATGAATATTTTTGTAGCAGACCTTTAAACATGTTTTCATCCCATTAGAATGAAGCTAGCAGTCAAAGAATACATACACTTTTAAGATTTTTGATTCAAGTTGCTGGATTGCCTTCCGAAGATATTGTAACTATGTTCCTAACAGTAATTCATATGGTCACCTGTTCCCCTGTGTTCTTATTGTGTTACATATTATAATTTTAAATCATCATTGTTGATTTGATCCATTTTAATTTACATTGCTTTGATTACTAATAAGGTTGAGGGTTATTTTTCTACATGCATATTGGCCCCTTGTGTATTATCTATCTGTTTTCCCATTAGATTTCAAGTCCTCATTTACATTTTGAAGGTTATTTATCTTTTCTTAGTGATGGAAAGAGCTCTTTATATATGAATACTCTGAACTCATTGTTGTATGTTGCAAGTACTTCCCCCCTAAATTATCTTGTAATTTTGCTTATGTTTATGTTTTATTTATGTTTATGTTTATTATTATTTTTTTGCTTATGTTTATTTTTGGATGCATAGAAGTTTAAAAAGTTTATGCTAACATATGTGTTGATCTTCTAGCTTTAGGGTATTGCTCCACGAACGGTACAGATTGGCAGTTCTCAGACTTTGGTCTCAGCACCTCTTTGTACTCTTAAATACTATTGAGAACCCTGAAGAGCTCTTGTTAGTGTGGGTTACACCTGTAGATACTTGCCACGTTAGAAATTAAAACTGAGAATTTTATAAGATATTAATTTATTAGAAGCAATAAGTTTTTTACATGTTAACATAAATACCATTTTTAATGAAAAATAATTATATTTTCCCAAATAAAAAATTTGAGAAATTTTTATTTTTGCAGAGCTCTTTGAATGTAGCTGGATTCTCATATATCTGTCTCTGCATTTAATCTCTGGTGATATCTATCATGGGACATACTGCCTCTGGAAAACTGTTTTGTTACTCCAAAGAATGAGTGTGAAAAAGCAGATGTTATATTATTATTGTTATGAACATAGTTTTGGTTTCATAGGCCCCCTGAAAAGGTCCAGAGATCTGAACTGTACTTTAAGAACTGCTGATACAAATGTTCACTTATATATTACTCTTGGAATTTTATGGCTGAATTTAATTTTTTAATTATTATTTTTTAGCATTTATTTATTTTGAGAGAGAGAGAGAGAGAATGAATGAATCCCAAGTAGGCTCTGGCTGTCAGTGCCGAGCCCAACAGGTTCAACCTCATGACCATGAGATCATGACCTCAGCTGAAATCAAGAGTCAGATGCTCAACTGACTGGGTCACCCAGACACCCCCCTCTTTTTTTTTTAAATTTTTATTTTATTTTTATTTTTATTTATTTATTTATTTATTTTTTAATATATGAAATTTATTGTCAAATTGGTTTCCATACAACACCCAGTGCTCATCCCAAAAGGTGCCCTCCTCAATACCCATCCCCCACCCTCTCCTCCCTCCCACCCCCCATCAACCCTCAGTTTGTTCTCAGTTTTTAACAGTCTCTTATGCTTTGGCTCTCTCCCACTCTAACCTCTTTTTTTTTTTTTTTTTTTTTTTCCTTTTTTCCTCCCCCTCCCCCATGGGTTCCTGTTAAGTTTCTCAGGATCCACATAAGAGTGAAACCATATGGTATCTGTCTTTCTCTGTATGGCTTATTTCACTTAGCATCACACTCTCCAGTTCCATCCACGTTGCTACAAAAGGCCATATTTCATTTTTTCTCATTGCCATGTAGTATTCCATTGTGTATATAAACCACAATTTCTTTATCCATTCATCAGTTGATGGACATTTAGGCTCTTTCCATAATTTGGCTATTGTTGAGAGTGCTGCTATAAACATTGGGGTACAAGTGCCCCTATGCATCAGTACTCCTGTATCCCTTGGATAAATTCCTAGCAGTGCTATTGCTGGGTCATAGGGTAGGTCTATTTTTAATTTTCTGAGGAACCTCCACACTCCTTTCCAGAGTGGCTGCACCAATTTGCATTCCCACCAACAGTGCAAGAGGGTTCCCGTTTCTCCACATCCTCGCCAGCATCTATAGTCTCCTGATTTGTTCATTTTGGCCACTCTGACTGGCGTGAGGTGATATCTGAGTGTGGCTTGAAAGTTGAGCATCTTTTCATGTGCCTGTTGGCCATCCAGATGTCTTCTTTAGAGAAGTGTCTATTCATGTTTTCTGCCCATTTCTTCACTGGGTTATTTGTTTTTTGGGACCCAGACACCCCTTTTATGACTGAATTTAAATGAATGAATTTGAGTATAAGTTTATAATCCCCCCTCTTCCCAGTTAAGCATCCTTTTGTTGAAAGATCCATTTCTACGTAAATCATTGACTGATGAAACTCTAAACCTACCCACTTTTTCTCAGTTACTGAGTTTAACTGCAATGAAAGCAGTAGTCTTAGCAATCTTTGCTTAATGTTCTATTTTGGTGTATTAGATTGCTGATGAATCCTCCAAACCCTGACTTCAGTTTCACAACCTATTGCCCTAAAAACTTAAAGATATTTTATTCATGTTGATTATGGCGTTTTACTCTAACAAATATTGTTTCCTTACCAGTTATGAAAGGGATACATGATCATTATAGGACATTTGAAATGTACACAGAAGCATAAGCAAAAGAGTATTTTGTTACATTGAATAGGCAGAGTGCTATAGTCTCTTACTATACTTTAATGGGAGTTATTTCAATATCGAAAAATGCTAGCAAGTTGAACAATTCATAAATTCCTACTCCACAGTTGATGAATTGTATGACTTTTCATGTGTTGTTTAGCTTCTTGGGATTCCTAACTCACCAGACTTATGTTTACTATTCAGTGTGTGTTTCTAGGTGCTTTGGATACAAAGAGCAAGACATGATTTCCCCTGCTAGGGGAAACCAATTTGCAGGTTAATGAAGAAATATACATGTTCTGTAATAAGTATTACTATGGCCACAAACAATTATTAATATTATGGAAGAGCCTAAGCAAGCTAATGTTGAGAAATGATGGGGGAGTGAAGAGAAGGAAGTGGATTTGCAAAGATTCAGGTTGTACAGTCTTCCTTTAGTATTTGATGATTTATTGGCTGTCTGGTCAAGAATGACTCCCAGCTCTACCACTGAGTGGATAATGATGTATACTAAAATAGGGAATATGCCCCACTCCCAACAAAATAAATCTCCCAGCACATCTGTATTTTCCAAGGCTCTATTCTTTTGCTTTATGAGTTCAGTTGTGGCCATGTTGGATTTGAGGGGCCTGGAAATATTCAGGTGGAGATGTATGGGAGGCATAAAGCTACCAGGAAAGTTGTGTGGACTAGAGTTCGTGGTGTAGCATATGTGATTGAGTGGAGATTAAGATCATCTTTTGAGAATTCTTAATAGGAGAGAAGAAGGCCAGTGATTCTCCAGCATTTGACGGAGAGTTAGAGGAAAATGAATCTAGCAAAAAGTTGTCAGAAGAGGGAAGATAGAAGAGTGGTGGTATAAAAGGCAACTGACCAGAATTTAAAGGAGGAGGAAGGGAGAAGGGGATCTGAAATGCTAAATCCTCCTTACAAGCTCAAATAAGACCCGAAAATTGTTCATTTGATTTAGGAATAAGGAGGCATTGATGACTTAAAAACAGCTTAACTGGGAAGCTGGGTGTGGAAGCTGTTAGCAAAGAGAATAGAGGTGACTGGGCGCCTAGGCAGCTCAGTCGGTTACGTGTCTGGCTCTTGATTTTTTGGCTCAGGTCATGATGTCACGGTTTGTGAGTTTGAGCCCCACATTGGGCTCTATGTGCACAGTGCAGAACCTGCTTGGGATTCTCTCTCTCCCTCTCTTTCTGACCCTTCCCCGCTCATTTTCTCTGTCTCAAAAACAAATAAACTTAAAAAATAGAGTAGAAGTGAGGAAATGGAATACAGTGAGTTTTGGCTACTTTTTTGAGAAGCTTGCAAATGGACATAGGGATTTGAGAATGTTATGTTGAGAGGAAGAGACTCAGAGATTGAACTGAGAGATGAGGACATAATGTCATTTTAAACTTTCTAGAAAAACTTTGTTTGCCCTTTTTGTTTTTTAAACTATTTTATTTTAGAGAGAGAGAAAGAGAGCCCGTGTGAGCAGGGCAGAGGGAGAGAATCTTAAACAGGCTCCATGCCCAGTGCATAGCTGGACATAAGGCTCAGTTCCACGACCCTGAGATTATGACTTCAGCTGAAATCAAGAGTTGAGGGGCGCCTGGGTGGTGCAGTCGGTTAAGCGTCCGACTTCAGCCAGGTCACGATCTCGCCGTCCGTGAGTTCGAGCCCCGCGTCGGGCTCTGGGCTGATGGCTCAGAGCCTGGAGCCTGTTTCCGATTCTGTGTCTCCCTCTCTCTCTGCCCCTCCCCCGTTCATGCTCTGTCTCTCTCTGTCCCAAAAATAAATAAAAACTTTGAAAAAAAAAAATTAAAAAAAAAAAAAAAGAGTTGAACCCTCAACTGACTGGGCCACCCAGATGCCTCAATTGTTTGCCCTTTCTGTAAAAATTGTTTTAAAATATACAGTACATTTTAGATAATGCTAAATATGATTTTTATTTTTTATTAAAAAATATTTTTTTAATGTTTATTTTGAGAGAGAGAGAGAGTGAGCAGAGGAAAGATGGGGGGTGAGGGGCAACAGAGGATCCAAAGCAGTCTTTGTGCTGACAGCAGAGAGCCTGATGTGAGGTTTAGACTCACAAACCAAGAGATCATGACCTGAGCCAAGGTCAGATGTTTACTGACTGAGCCACCCTGTGATCTTTGATACTTTCTTATGCTGCTTCAGTTGCCATGAATATCTGTTACTTTACTGTTCTACTGAAGGATATAGAGATAGCCTCATTTAAAATACAACAGCTAAAATAAAAAAAAATAAAATATAACATCTTAGGGCTATTTTGTCATGTTGTAGCTTTTTAATAGTCAGCTTCATCTTTTCTTTGTGCATATCTGCTCCCCCCCCTCCCCCCCCAACTCATTAGTGTGGTTGATCCTAGCAATAACACGACTTGTTCCTACAAGCATGTACTGTACCTAAGTAATTGTGAACTGGGAAGTCCATATTACTAGTTGTTAGAACTGTGCTCTGAATGAAATTAGTAATTTTAATCAGTAGATTGTAAGGATTTGTGGGGGGGGGGGTTGCTTCTGTAAAGCTTAGTCTGTGATATATATGGTTTTCTACTGCTGTTGCACTTACAAAATTTAGAGCTCTATAGTTAGGTTGCTTTAGAATCCTAACTCCAACACTTACTATGAACTTGAACAAATGACTTACTACCAGAACTTGGCTTTCTTCATCTTTAAAATGATAATAGTAGTATTTACCTCACAGAGCAATTGTGGAGGTTAAATGGTGTAATCCTAGAAGAACATAGCTTCGGACAGAATAGGTAGATTCAATAAACCTTTGCTGTTAACAATTATTTTCTGTCTCCAGGGTTTTGATTTTCTAAGCTTGATGTTCCTGGTAGTCTTCTTGATGAGAGAGGTGTTACTGTGTTTGAAAAATGAACAGATCAAGTAGAGTCATACTGTAGGTTTTATGTATCTAGGTGGCAAGTGAGCATTTGTAGCATATAACAAGGGGATTTACTTCCTAAGGTAGGTTGGTTTGTTAGGGAAGGTTTTTTTTTTTTTTTTTTTTTTTAGAGGCATTTGGAAACACTCTATTTCTTGAGGTGGTCCTGTAAGCACTTAATTTTTTTATTGAATACTAAAAACTATTTTATATTTAGTATTTAAAAATTAGGGGGGTGAAAGATCACCTAGAATTATGGTATGGAATATCTTTGTGTGTGTGTGTGTGTGTGTGTGTGTGTGTGTGTGTGTGTGTGTGTGTGTAGGAAGTTAGGGGTTGTTGTAGACTAGATATTTTAGGACAGGAAATTAATGTAACCTGGTGAGGCTCATGAGTATTGCAGGCTGAGTAACAAAACTACTGGGTAACCTGTAATTTAACCCAGAACATTACTTGAAAGACAGGAAGTTAGGTTTGTGCCATGGTCTGAGAAAACCCTTAAAACCCTTATTCTCCTTTTTATATGAGACTTGCACTCTTGAGAGACAAGAGTGAAATTATATAGGATATTTGATAACCATCAATTTAGTCATTCTTTTCTTCTTTCTATCAAATAAATTGTACTATTCTTTTAGACATCTTAGAGTCCAGTTGAGAGTCAGTACCTTTTTGGTATAGTAAACGTTAATGGGTGGAAAATCCTGTTTTCTAGATTTGTGAATGTAGGAGTACATTTGTTAAGGTAGTCCTAGCCATTAAATTTCTCTAATACCCACAGACACCCTTTATAAAGGAGAGAAGCATTTAGTTTGTTTAAAAATAGTAAACTAGGGGTGCCTGGGTGGCTCAGTCAGTTAAGCATCTGACTTCGGCTCAGGTCATGATCTCACAGTTTGTGGGTTCGAGCCCCGCATCGGGCTCTGTGCTGACAGCTCAGAGCCTGGAGCCTGCTTCGGATTCTGTGTCTCCCTCTCTCTCTCTGACCCTCCCCAGCTCACACTCTGTCGTCTCTCCCTCTCTCAAAAATAAATAAACATTAAAAAAAAATTAAAAAAAATAAAAATAGTAAACTAAATTGTTTCCTTCTGATAATTGGCCCAGGTGTGTTAATGGTATTTAAAGTTTAATGCTGCTAAACTCACATAGGAATTTTGACTTGTTTTAAGTGCCGTAAAAACAGATTTTACTTTTGTTGATAACTCATTTAGTGAAAAGACCATGTTAAATTCAGGAATGATTTTAAAAACTATTAAAGTTTTCGTCTTCCTATTTGTAAGTCTCTCCATGTCTGCAGTCGTACTAAATGACTCATGAATGCTTTATTTCTTGTCTTGCTGACAGAATTATCCTCTCAGCAATAGAGCGGGCATTGGCAGTGATAGGTCAGTGATTTGACAAAGCACTGCTAGTTTTTTGTTGAAGGGAAAAAAGATGAAGTCTCTGTCATTTGTTGAAGTATGTTTAGATGCCTGCCAGTTGAGAAAATGATAGATTGTACTGTTTGTGGAAGGTGTTGAATTAATATGGCTTAGTATTTTTGCCTTGTTGAAGTAAGATTTGATTGCCTTTTGTTTTAAAAGTTGCTCTTGGGATGCCTGGGTGGCTCAGTCAGTTAGGCGTCCAACTTTGGCTCAGGTCATGATGTCCTGGTTTGTGGATTTGAGCCCTGTACCCGGCCCCGCGCTGACCGCTCAGAACCTGGAGTCTGCTTCAGATTCTGTCTCTCTCTCTCTCTCTCTCTCTCTCTCTGCCCCTCCCCCGCTTGTGCTCTGTCTTCTCTTTCAAAAAGAATAAATAAATAAACATTAAAATAAAATAAAAGTTGCTCTTCTGGGACACCTGTGTGGCTCAGTTGGTTAAGCCTCTGACTCAATGTCTTGTGATTGTGGGATGGAGCCCTGTTTCAGGTTCAGTGCAGAGCATGGAGCCTGCTTGGAATTCTCTCTCTCACTGTCTCTCTGCCCTTCTTCTGCTTGTGCTCTTTCTCTCTTTCTCTCAAAATAAATAAATAAACTTAAAAAAAAAGTTGCTCTTAAGGTATAGTGCTTCTGAAAATTAAAAGTCACCAAAGTAGCACTTGAAAAATTTAGAAACTCTTATTAGAGAATTCCCTCACTTAACAACAAAACCCTCTAAAAACTCCAATTTTAATTAGCTGTAAAAGTACCTCCCCTCAGTTGCTATCATGTAGTTATTTTCCAAAGACACATCATGTTATCAGAAATTGCATTTATGTTTTTAATGGCTTTAAGCTGCTGTAGTTTTAGGGGAAAAGGTGGTGGTAGCTTAGATCAGTTTTCAGATTCCCAATCACAAGTAATCGTAAGAATTTAATAGTTAGGTTTTCCTTTTCTCTTTAAGTTATAGGAGTATATCTGTAAAACCCAAACCACACTGAAGAAATTAGTATTAGATGACATAAATCTAGCTTTTATGCCAAATTAATGGTCTTTTCCTGTTATCACTACTATCATTAGTGTATGTTAGCTATTGATATATAGCAAACCATTCCAAAACTTGGTTTAAAATAACCACCCATTTTTTATTGCTCATGAATCTTTGGATCAACCGGGTAGTTCTGCAGATTTGGGCTAGGCTTAAGTGATTTTATATGGGTTTGCTTGTATTTCTTGTGGCTTTGCTGGTAGATTGGGTAAGACTAGCTTGGCTAGGGTCGTGGTTGGTAGCTGAGGTAACAAGGAGACTGAGCAATGCATCTCTAGGTATCCAGCACACTGGCTTGGGCTTGTTTCATGGTAGCAGAACATACTTCCAAGAGAGAGGTTATGGAAGCATGCAGGAGTTCCTGAGGGCCATGCTCAAAACTGGCAAACTATCATTTTCATGGTTTTCTATTGGCCAAAGGATTTCATGAGTCCAGTTCAGATTCAAGAGGTGGGAGAAGACTACAAAGTTATGCAAAGGGTGTAAATATAGGGAGGCCTGCAGAATTGGCAGAACTTTTGCAATCAATCTCCCACAAAATTTCTGTAGTGCTTTTTTCGATTACCCAATCATATACTTTTTAAAAAACTGTTATTAGTGATAAAGCACCTATCCACTCCACTGTGTAGCTGTGCTATATCTACAACAGTTTTTATCTTATTTCTTTTACAGTTACAGCTTCCCCACATAATGCATATGGGTTCCCTAATTAAACAGTTGAGCTGTGTCCCCTTCTAGTTAAGAAAACTGGAAGAGATGCCTAAAATGGTCTTCTGTTTTAATCTGATTAAGTCTTCCTCTTTCCTTGAAGCCTTTTAATCTTGTTTTCTTCTCAGTCTGTTAATTTTTATTTCCCAGTATTCTGTTCTTTGGTTTGCTTACTGGTTTTCTCCCTGTCATTTTTTTTCTTAGTAGAGATGAAATTGTTGTAACAACAACAAAAAACCAGAACCACTTCAAAGTCTACAATTCAGTGGCATTTAACATTTGCAGTGTGCAAAGCAACACCTTTATCAAGTTCCAAAACATTTTCATTACCTCAAAAGAAAAATCTGTATTCATTAGCAGCCATTTCCCTATTCCCTCCTCCCACAAGCCCCTGGCAACCACCAAGCTGCTTTCTGTCACTGTGGATTTACCTATTCTGGGCAATCGTTTGTTTTTTACCTTGTGTATCTGTTTATGTTCTTTCTACCTAGAGTATCCTAAATCCTATTAGACTTCTTCAGCGTTAGGTCCACTAATTTCTTCCCCCTCACAAAGATTGTATTCTAGAGTTAAATTAGGCTACAGTGACCCTTAGCATTCTGACTTCACTGAAACTGCTATTGTGTCTTTCAGGTTGTTTCTTCTCATTCTTTCCTGCAGGGTGTGGGGATGGGGAGGACCCTCCCCCAGTGTTAATATTTGGTCTTCATCCCTTTGTTCTTAGTCTTCCCACCTTTTTTCCTCCTGATCTTAACTACTTCTGTAATGAACCTAGACGTTTAGACCAGTTCTCCTCAGAATTCCAGAGCTGCTGGAATTTCTACCCAGATGTTTCCTATCTACTTTAAACTGAACATGTTAAAATTGAAATAATTTTCTCTCCTCATCCTGTCTCCTTCCTTAAACAAAATGAAATCTCAGTATTGCTCTTCTTCCCATTTTCTTTCGTGGTAAATGGGACCATGATCGTCCATAGAGATCCCTGGGTTTGTTCCTAGGAGTCAGAGTTTGTTCCTCCTTATACCTAATTCTCTACCCCTAGTCATTCTTCAGGTCTACCCCACTCTTAAATATCTCAGGAATATCTATTCCTTTCCATTTCTGTAGCCCTTGCTTTAATTTTTTTAATGTTTGTTTATTTTTGAAGGGGAAAGAGACAGAGTGTGAGTGGGGGGGTGGGGTGGGGGGTGGGGCAGAGAGAGAGGGAGACACAGAATCCGAAGCAGGCTCCAGGCTCTGAGCTGTCAGCACAGAGCCTGACGTGGAACTCGAACTCACTACCGGGAGATCATGACCTGAGCCAAAGTCGGACGCTTAACCGCCTAAGCCACCCAGGCGCCCACCCTGTCTGTAGTCCTCACTTTAGTTTAGGATCTTATCACTCTTCTTAGACAAGGGTTCACAAACTATAGCCCACAGGCTAAATATAGCCAGCTGCCAGTTTTTGTAGATCAAGTTTTATTCGGAATACAGCCTTGCTCATTAGTTTAGGTGTTCGCTGTTTATGGCTGCTTTTATGCTACAAAGGCAGAGTTGTGTACTTGCAGCAGAGCCCACATGGCCTGCAAAGCCTAAAATATTTACTGTCTATGGGCACCTGGGTGGCTCAGTCAGTTAAACATCCAACTCTTGATCTCAGCTCAGATCTTGATCTCAGTGTTGTGAGTTCAAGCCCCACACTGGGCTTTGCACTAGGCATGAAGTCTACTTAAAAATTACTGTTTGGCCCTTTATGGAAAAGCTTTGCCTACCCTTGGGCTATACCTGATTTTCTGTCTCTAATATTGTCTACCCTTCTCTCCCACCCCAGTTGAATATCAGAAGTTTGACATACATCCTCTTGCACAAATCTTTTGCTACTCATTCCTCACAGAATAAAATTTAAGACCCTTTCTTATCATAGCATAAAGCCCCTCCCTATTTGAAGTCTTTGACATTTCTGATTATTCTCTTCTTTGCTTCCTTCATACCTTCTACAACTTTTGCTGTACTTAACATAACTGTTGGGCTGTTTTATCCATTTAAGAGTATTCCCTAGTAGACTTTAAAACCAGCCTTGGAACAGGCCTGGATCCAGGCACTTAATACTCTTCAAGAAGTGTTTGTTGGCCGAATGGGTTGATTGCTTTTGTGCTTGTTAGACTCTTCCTAACTAGTCTGTCAAGGTAGGAATTAGGTCTCACTCTACTTTTACATCCTTTGATTATATCTGAGGAAATGTTCGGCCCATAGTAGGTATCTATAGTTGTTAAAATTGATTTTGAATTATTACCTAGACAAAGTGAAGAGGTACAAAGATTCCTTTTGGGGAGAGTGGGCATTCATCATAGTGAAACTATCTAGCTAACCCTGTTGAAAAGAACTTGATTGACTTAATTACCAACTTTCCCCCTTGTCACATATAGGCATTTTTTCCCTCTGTACTTGGGAATTTGATTTTAATTGAATACTTTGTGCCATCCATTAGGCATCATATGATCTTTTCTATATAATACATCTATAAGGAATGATTTAGGTAGAATGTGCTAAGAAGTTGAGAGGACAAAGTTATTCTAAAAGTACTGATTTAGTCTGGGTGTAAATGGGAACAGGAATAGATTGTTACTCTTGCCATTAGCTGTTAGTTAGCTGTATTTTTTCTTTACTGGATTAGTTTGCCTATTTGGTGTGCATAGGTGCCAGTCCTGGTAGGATTCCTAGACGCAGCAGCAGAAGTAGAAGTAGTAGAAGTAGTAGTAGTAGTTATCACTTGTCTAGTGTTTTTCTGTGTGACAGCTGCTGTTTTAACCACAATATATAAATTAACTCGTTTATAATCTATAAGATAGATATTATCCCTATTTTTTAAATATATTTTTAAATGTTTATTTTTAAGAGAGAGAGACAGACAGAGACCAAGTTGGGGAGGGGCAGAGAGAGGGAGACACAGAATCTGAAGCAGGCTCCAGGCTCTGAGCTGTCAGCACAGATCCCAACTTGGGGCTCGAACTCATGAACCGCTAGATTATGACCTGCGCCAAAGTCAGATACTGAACTGACTGAGCCACCCAGGGGCTCAATTATCCTTATTTTATGGATGAGCAGCCTGAGGCATAGGGAAGTGAAATAAATAAACTTGGCTAAGATAATATAGGTAGTAAGTGGTGGAACCAGGATTTAATCCAAGCTGTCTGGCTCCACACTACACGTTCTTGGTCACTGTGCTGGATTTTCTCTTTACGGATCATGGAATGATTTAAGTGCTCGGTTCTTGCATTCATTGCATTTCTCTCTAAAACAGAAACTCTGACTAGGATTTTGGGTCAGTGGGGAAAGGAGGAAGTACCAAATGGTTAAAGATCGATTTTTTTTTTTTTTTTAAGACACATAAACACCACTTTATATTTATCATTAGTTGTGGGCTTCTTTTTAGCTCTATTCCATTTTTATCTTTTAAAGGCAAGAGTGTGGTTTTCTTTTGCCTTAACTTGTATGAATACAGTATATACGTACTAAATGATCTTCCTAAATGATCTGGCTTATGCAAAGAACTAAGCAGTAGAGGCAGCACATTGTAATTGGAAAGTTAAATACATATAGTGAAACATAAAATCATGTGTGTGGTTCTAGAAGATATAATTTTGTTTAGCTGTGAGGATATATAGTCCCTTGGCTTGGAATTATATTGTGGTAATCAAGGAAATCATCACTGGAGCTGGGTGGGGTTGGTCTTTTAGATGTTTCTTTTAGCAAACTTAAAAGAACACTTGGAGGTATAACTTACATACAGCAGATGGCATAAAGCCTAAGTGTGCAACTCAATGAATGCATTACCCCTCATATCAAATGAAGTATAAAACAGTTTCATCATTGTTCAGAAGGCTGTCTTATGGCATCTCTCAGTCAATAAATACCCCACCCCTTACTTACGTTGTTTTATTTTATTTTATTTTTAATTTTTTTAATGTTTATTTTTGAGAGAGAGAGCGAGAGAGCGAGGGAGCACAAACAGGGGAGGGGCAGAGAGAGAGGGAGACACAGAATCTGAAGCAGGCTCCAGACTCTGAGCTGTCAGCACAGAGCCCGACACGGGGCTCGAACTCAACACACTGTGAGATCATGTCCTGAGCCGAAGTCGGACGCTCAACCAACTGAACCACCCAGGCCCCCCTGTTTCATTTTTTTAAATTGCATTTATTGCCACTTGGCATGTATTAGTTTGTCTTTCCTACTAGAGCATAAAGTTTATGAGGACAGGGACTTGGTTTTGTTCACTCTTTGCCCAGCATAGTACCTGACATACAGTAAGTGTTCGACTACTATTAGATTGCTACAAATTGATGAAAAATACAGAATTGTCCACTACATACCGTGTTATGTGGTATACAGGTGCTGGTTCATGCTGAGGATAGATAATAAATTTTAGTTTTCTAGGAAGAGACTTTTGACATTCAGTATGATACTCAGACCAATTTTAAGAGGGAAATTGAGCCATGCTGACATTAGGTGTGCTACTAGTCTTTGCTCATGTGAATGTTAGGAAATATGGAAATTTGCTACCAGTGAGATCGATTGGATTGCCTTCTTTTTTTTTTTTTTTTTTTTTTTTAATTTTTTTTTCAACGTTTATTTATTTTTGGGACAGAGAGAGACAGAGCATGAACGGGGGAGGGGCAGAGAGAGAGGGAGACACAGAATCGGAAACAGGATCCAGGTTCTGAGCCATCAGCCCAGAGCCTGACGCGGGGCTCGAACTCACGGACCGCAAGATCGTGACCTGGCTGAAGTCGGACGCTTAACCGACTGCGCCACCCAGGCGCCCCGATTGGATTGCCTTCTTGAGAGTATCTAATTTCTTAACAGTTATCTGAGATTCTTAACTCACACTCTTGATAGTCTTTTTGAATACCTCAAAGAGTTGCAAAGGACTAAATGCTGTTCTTCTGAGGAGAGAATTGTGATGGAAAAAGCATTGGTTTATTTGATCAGGTAAGACAGTTTAATTGTAGTTTAAAGGTCTTTTGAAGCACTTTAGTTAAAACAATGAAAATTCTGTGTTTTGATTAGATTTAAGATAATTAAAGGAGTATGTAGTTTAGAAATCATTTCTAGTTACACTTATGTAGAGCAGAAAGTAATTTTGAGCTGAAAGTGACCTTAATATTCTGGTTCATGCTCTTGTCTGTCAAGTTACCTTCTTGTTTTACATTTGAGGAAACTGGGGTACAAAGAAGTTACGTTGTGTTCAAGCTTAGTACAAAGCAGCAATCAAACCAGTCTGTTTAACTCAGAAGTTAAAAGACTCTTTTGCATCATGTTGACAGTAGAATCATTTGGGAATTTTTGGAATCCTACATGAGTTAGGGTCCTACTCCCAAAGGTTTTTGTTTTTATTAGATTTGGGATGTGGGCCAGACATGTGTAATGAGATAATAAAAACAAAGTAAAATTAAAACTCAAACCATGCTATCCCCTTAGGTTTTTAATAATGAATTGTTTTTCCAAGTGATACATAGTGTAGTGGTTTAGGACCATTGTGCTGTAATGCCTCCTTTCCTCTTCTCCCCTCTCTGTCTCTCCTTCCCCTCTCCCCTTTCCCTTCTTTGTAACTACTAGATTTTATTTCTTAGAGCAATTTCAGGTTTACAGAAAAAACTGAACAGAAACTACAGAGAATTCTCCTATACTCTCTCCCCCTACCCAGTTTTCCTTACTATTAACATCGTGTATTGTGTGGTAGTATTTGTTAAAATTGATGAACCAGTATTGATAGATTGTTATTAACTAAAGTCCATAGTTTATTATTCGTAATTGCCATTAGGCCCACTCTTTTTGTTGGATAGTTCTGTGGCTTTTGACAAACGCATAATGTTATGTATCCACTATTGCAGTAGCATACAGAATAGTTTCACTGCCCAAAAAATCCTCTATGCTTCCCCTATTATTTGTATTCCCCCATCCCTGGCAACCACTAGTCTTTTAAATATCTCTATAGTTTTATCTTTTCTAAAATGTCATGTAGTTGCATCATACAGTATGCAGCTTCTTTGACTTAGCAATAGGCATTTAAGGTTCCTCCATGTGTTTTTGTGCCTTGATAGCTCATTTCTTTTTATTGCTGAATAATATTCCACTGTATAACTATACCAAGATTTGTTTTTCCTACACTTATTGAAGGATATCTTGAGTCCTTCCATGTTTTGGCAAATCTGAATAAAGCTACTATAAACATTTTTGTGCAGGTTTTTGAGTGGACAGGTTTTCAATTCACATGCATAAATATCCATGAGTGCAATTGTTGGATTGTATGGTTAAGAGTATGTTTGGTTTTGTAGGAAACTGCCAAACTGTCTTTCAAAGTGGCTGTACAATTTTGCATTCCTATCAGCAGTTTGTGAGCGCTCCTCTTGTTCTGCATCCTTTGGTGGTGCCAATGTTTTGGATTTTAGTTGTCCTAATAGGTTTGCAGTAATATTTCATTGTTTTAATTTGCAATTCCCTAGTGAGATGTTGAATATCTTTTCATATGCTTATTTACCATCTGTATATCTTCTTTGGTGTCAAGTGTCTGTTCATGACTTTTGCCTATTTTTAATCATGTTATTGTTGAATTTTAAGAGTTCTTTGTATATTTGGGACACAAGTCCTTTATTCGTTATGTGTTTGACAAATATCTTTCCCCAGTTTGTGGCTTGTCTTTCCATTCTTAATAGTATCTTTTGCAAAGCATAAGTTTTTATTTTTGATGAAGTCCAGCTTATCAGTTTTTCTTTCGTGATTTGTGATTTTGGTGTTGTACCTAAACAGTCATCACCAAACCCAAGGTCACCTAGATTTTCTCCTGTTATCTTTTAGAAGCTCTATAGTTTTGTATTTTACTTTATGTCTACGATCCATTTTGAGTTAATTTTTGTGGAAGGTATAAGCTCAGTTTCTATTCTCTCTCCCTCCCTCTCTCTCTCTCTCTGTGTTTTTTTGCATGTAGATGTCCAGTTGATGTAACACAATTTTTAGAGAAGATTGCCATGCCGTTTGATGTCCTTTTTCAATGGAGTATGCTCAAATGTGCATACACAAAATTGAGTTCTTATTATTAAAATAAGAAACCTGAGATTATCATCATTATTTTGACTTACAAAGCTTAAAAATACTGAGAAGTTAGTAGCTAGCATATTAAGTAAGAGCTTGGGCTCTGGAACAAGTCATTTCTTTTATTCAGATTCTGAATATGCCATTTACTAGTTGTGACCTTGGACAAATTATTTAACTGCCCCAACCTCCTCATCTATAAAAAGTGTTTTTATACTAAATAAATTCTGTGTACTATAAAGCATAAAGCATTTAGTATAGTGCTTTGCCTATATTATAGTTATGGAAAATTAATAATAATAATAAAGAGCCTCAAATATTTTGGATACTTTTAATTCACTAATCTCTGTTGTTCCTTGTGGTGTGTTGTAAGGGAATAATAATATAAACAGGAATAAACAATATACTTGGACCTTTTCTATCATTATTGATGACTTTCTGGCAGAAGCAGATTTACATAAGGGAGCTTAATGAATGACCTTGAATAACCATCATTTAAAGAGTATAAAATGTATGGGGCGCCTGAGTGGCTCAGTCGGGTTAAGCGTCCGCCTTCCGCTCAGGTCATGATCTCACAGTTCGAGAGTTCGAGCCCCGTGTCGGGCTCTGTGCTGACAGCTCAGAGCCTGGAGCCATCTTCAGATTCTGTGTCTCCTTCTATCTCTCTGCCCCTCCCCTGCTCATGCTCTGTCTCTCTCTGTCTCAAAAATAAATAAAAACATTAAAAAAAATTTTTTTTAAAGTATAAACTGTAAAAACAAAAACGGTGCTTCATTCTTATATGCTCTGTTTTTTCTAAAAATCAATAAATACCATCAAATCGCTTAAGACTAAAGGTTATAGGTATAAGAAGATGGTGAAAGAAGAGTTGTAGCACTTTATAAAATGTATTTAATTGCTTTGCATATGATGTATTATACACTATCTGCTTCGTTATATATTTAGAATCATTTCTTTAGATTGTGTTTTAGTTCTTTAAGGTAATGTGTCTTCAGTTCTTCAGAATCTGTCACAGAATTTCTGGGCAGAGAAGCATGTGTTTCTTAATTGCTGTGGATAAGCTATTTCTTTAAAAGTGTTCTTTTCTAGTATCTTACTACTTGATTTTTTTTTTCCCCCCTTAAGAGTAGATGAGGAACCGTTAGTAGTATAATTAAGAAATGCCTGTCTGTTTTTAAAGTTCAGGCTGGGTAAGACAAAGGGATAAACAAGGGTCCTTTAGGGCAACACCTTGAATAAAAGCTAAGCAGTTCCTTATTTGCTTCAAGTAATTGCTTATGAATTGAATTATGGGTATTTCCACACTTATATATTCAGCATTTCTGTGTATTTAGTATATAAGGTATTGGGGTGATAATTGTTTAATGCACTGATAAGAATTGCTGTCCTGCTGAGTTATCATAAAGTTTGAGTTTTTCAAAGCAAATTTGAGTTTTAGGTTAAATTTATTTCTGTGGTACAGAATTTGTAAATGTGTCTTAACAGTGATTCTAAAATGCTTATTGATGCATGCTATTATTTTGATCTCTGTGTAAACAGTTCTTTTTTTAAAACTGCTATGTGGCATAGATTTGTTTTTTAAATTAACTCTTTATTCTCAGTCATTTGACACCTATATGAGTCATGGTAGCCCTTCTCTTTGATATTTAAATTGGTGATACCCTGAGGATGTTCAAAACAAAACAAAATAAAACAGCAGAAGCTAGTGACCAGAATTTAACAACATATTCTTAATGAGGATATCTTCTGAATTGCCAGAATAAACTAATAATTTATATTTTCCTGCTATATATTAAAAAAAACAAACAAACAAACAAACAACCAAGACTTTTTGGGGGGGGGGGGGCAAATTGTACCTGATACTGGTTTTAGTCATTGAATCCACCATAGAGCACCAGCAGGCTACATACTATGTAAAGTACAGAGACTTTTTAAAGTACATTCCATTTAAGGGGCACCTCGGTGGCTCAGTCAGTTGAGCATCTGAATTCGGCTTGGGTCATGATCTCGTGATTTGTGGGTTCGAGCCCCGCATTGGGTTCTGTGCTGACAGCTCAGAGCCTGGAGCCTGCTTTGGGTTCTGTGTCTCCCTCTCTCTGCCCCTCCCCCGCCTGCACTCTGTCTCTCTCTCAAAAATAAATAAGTATTTTTTAAAAGTACATTCCATTTATGATAAAGATATTCAACAAATGAGGAATAGGAGGGAACTTTCTCTACCTGATAAAGAGCATCTATGAAAAAATCATGAGTGTACATCACACTTAATGATGAAAGACTGACTACTTTCCCTTAAGATCAGAAGCAAGATAAACAACCTTCAACATTGAGGTTCTTGACAGGGCCTTTGGCAAGAAAAAGAAAAGGCATCCAGATGGGTAAGAAAGAAGTTAAAAGTATCTCTGTTGCAGACGTGTATAGAAAGTTCAAGAAATCCACTATTTAAAAAAAACTTTTTTAATGTTTATGTTTGGGAGGGAGGGAGGGACACAGAGAGAGGGAGACACAGAATCTGAAACAGGCTCCAGGCTCTGAACTGTCAGCACACAGCCTGATGCGGGGCTTGAACTCGGACACGGGAATGGCGAGATCATGACGTAGGCCAAAGTCAGATGCTTAACCCGCTGAGCCACCCAGATAGTCCCAAGAAACCCACTATAAATTCACTGTTATAGCTGATAAACGAGCTCAGCAAGATAGAGAATAAATGTAAAAAATCAGTTGTATTTTTATACAGTAGAGATGAGCAAATTATTGGAAAACCATTCCATTTATGGTAGCATCAAACGAAATAAAATACTTAACAAAATTAACAATAAATTATTTAATAAATTTAATGAAAGAATGACAAAACTTGTACTATGGAAATTATAAAACATTGTTGAAAGAAATTAAGAAGACCAAAATAAATGGGAAGACATCCCATGTTTATGGACTGGAAGACTTAAT
The DNA here is from genome assembly GCF_018350155.1 of Leopardus geoffroyi. Lineage (NCBI taxonomy): Eukaryota > Metazoa > Chordata > Mammalia > Carnivora > Felidae > Leopardus > Leopardus geoffroyi. The sequence continues at coordinate 66,127,333 of NC_059333.1, read as the reverse complement.
ATTGTTAAGGTGGCAATATGCCTCTAATTCCCAGATTCAGTACAATCCCTATCACAATTTCAACTGCCTTTTTGCAGAAATTGATAAGCTGATCCTAAAATTCATATGGAAATATAAGGGATCCTGTATTAGTTTTCTAGGGCTGACATAAAGTACCCAAAAGTAGGTGGCTGAAAACAAAAGAGGTTTATTGTTTCATAGTTCCAGAAGCTAGAAGTCCAAAATCAAGGTGTTGAACAGGTGATGCACTCTCTGACAGCTGTAGGGAAGAATCCTCCCTTGCCTCTTCTAGTTTCTGGTGTTTGCCAATAGTCCTTGGCATTCCTTTGCTTGTATATGCATGACTCCATTTACCTGGATATCTTCTCCCTGTGTGTGTCTTCACATTGTCTTCCCTTTGTGTGTTGTGTGTTTGTGTCCCAAAGCCCCCTTTTTATAACGAAAGGACACCAGTAATATTGGATTAGAGACACTTGAATAATCTCATTTTAACTTGATTATTTCTATAAAGCCTTTCTTTCCAAAATCACATTCTGAGGTACTCAGGTTTAGAACTTCTATGTAACTGTTTCTGGGGGTTGGTGGTGGGCGGGGGGTGAGGGGGACCCAATTCAACCAATAACAGAACCTGAATAGCTCAAAAAATCTTGACAAAAAAAAAAGTTGGAAGACTTTTACTTCCCAATTTCAAGACTTATTACAAAGCTACAATAATCAAGACTGTGTGCAGCTGGCATAAGGATAGACAGATCAATGAAATAGATCTGAGTGTTTAAAAATAAACCCTTACAGTGCTTGTTTCGGCAGCACATATACTAAAATTGGAATGATACAGAGAAGATTAGCATGGCCCCTGCGCAAGGATGACACGCAAATTCGTGAAGCTTCCGTATTTTTTTTGTATCGAAACCAATTTGACAACAATTTCATATAAAAAAAAAAATAAACCCTTACATTTATGGTCAGTGGTTTTGAAAAGGATACCAAGACAAGTTGGAAAAGAATAGTCTTTTCCACAAACAGTCTGGGACAACTGGATATCCACATGCAAAAGCAATGAAGTTGAGGGTGTCTGCGTGGCTCAGTCAGTTAAGTGTCTGACTCTTGATTTCTGCCCAGCTCACAATGTCATGGTTGATGGTGTTGGGCTCTGCATTGTCATTCTCCCAAGAGAGTACCACTTGGGATTCTCTCTCCCTTTCTGCCCCTCCTCTGCTCCTGTTCTATCTCTCTTAAAATAAACAAACAAACTTAAAAAAAAAAAGCGGTGAGGTTGAATTCCTACTTCATACTGCATACAAAAATTATCTCAAGGGCGCCTGGGTGGCGCAGTCGGTTGAGCGTCCGACTTCAACCAGGTCACGATCTCGCGGTCCGTGAGTTCGAGCCCCGCGTCGGGCTCTGGGCTGATGGCTCAGAGCCTGGAGCCTGTTTCCGATTCTGTGTCTCCCTCTCTCTCTGCCCCTCCCCCGTTCATGCTCTGTCTCTCTCTGTCCCAAAAATAAATAAACATTGAAAAAAAAAAATTAAAAAAAAAAAATTATCTCAAAACAAATACCTGTGTGCAAGAGCTAAAACTAAAACTCTTAGAAAACAGGAGTAAATCTTTGTGACCTTGGGTTAGATAATGGCTTCTTAGCTATGACATCAAGAACACAAGCAACAAAAGAACAAATAAATTGAACATTATTAAAAAGAAAAACATTTATGCTTCAAAACACCACTAGGAAAGAGAAAAGACAATCTACAGAAAGGGAAAAAATATTTGCAAATCATTTATCTGATAAAGGACTTGTAGCCAGAAAATATAAGTAAATCTTACAACTCAATGAGAAAGACAAGTAACCCAATTAAAAATTGGCACAGGCATTTCTACAAAGAAAATATACGAATGGTCCATAAATACGTGAAAACACATTTAACACCATTAGCCATCAGGAAAATTTAAATCAATACTACAGTGAAATACAACTTCACATCCGCTAGAATGGCTAGAATCAGAAAGTCAATATCAAATGTTTGTGAGGATATGGATAAATTGGAACCCTCATAAACTGGGAATCCCACCTGGGAATGTAAAGTGGTGCAGCTGCTTTGGAGAGCAACCTGTCAGCACCTGACAGTTACAGATAGAGGTATCATATGATCAGGATTCCACTCCTAGATATATACCTGTATGTCCATGTACATGAATGTTCATAGCTTTATTATTTATAATAGCCAGAGAGTAGAAACACCCCAGTGTTCATCAGCTGATGAATGGAGAGACAAATGTGGTATATCCATACAATGGAATATTACTGAGTAATCAAAAGAAATCATATAAAAAAAAATCAAGACATACTACAACATGGGTGAAACTAGAAAACGTTATTCTAAGTGAAAGAAGCCAGTCACTAAAGATGTATGATTCCATTTATATGTTGTGTCCACAATAAGCAAAACTATAGAGCTAGAAAGTAGATTAATGTTTCCCTGGGGCTAGTAGAATGGAAGGGTTGGGGAATGATGGCTAAGGGGTGCAGATTCTTTTTTGAGTAAGGAAAATGTTCTGAAATTGATTGTGATGATAGATGCACAATCCTGTGAATATGATAAAAGTCATTGAATTATACACTTTAAGTGGGTAAATTATATGTTATGTGAATTATAACAATACAGCTGTTTTAAAACATATTCCAGTTTATATGGTAATTTTATAAGGTTAGGGACACTTCATTTTAGGGAAACATGAATATTTAAATAACATAAGAGATGCTATAAAATGGTAATACAAAAGCTGATATATATGGATTGATGGTTTAGATCAGTGCTGTTGAGTAAAAATATATTGCAAGGTACATATATAATTAAAATTTTCTAATAGCCACATTAAAAATTAAGTAGAATTAATTTGGGTAATATATTTGATTTAACCTAGTATGTAAAAAATTAACATTTCAACGTGTAATACATATAAAAGTTATTGAAGTATTTTACATTCTATTTTTTTATACTAACTCACCATCTCTTATGTATTATAGCACATGTCAATTCAGACTAACCACTTTCAAGTGCTTAATAGCTCAATTTAGTTTAGTGACTGTTGTGTTGAAAAGTACAAGTAGAGTGAGTCAGTGTGACTCCACAGGAAGTATAATCATGGTAGTTTAGAATGATTAGGAAAACATAGAGAAGATGATACTTGAATTTATTTTGGTCATTCATTCATTTACTGATTCAGTCATCCATTAACCCAAGAGATTTTGAGCTCTTTGTATGAAAACTGGTGGAAAAATGCAGACATGTCTTATCTCCTAGTGGAAAGTACATTGAACAGTTAATTATACAATTATTTAATTAGAGGAGGTTGCTTAAGAAATCTTTAGTGGAAAGAGTATAGGCTTAGAGTTAAATATTCCCTGGGAAACAAAAGATGATGATAACTGTGTTGTGGGATTGGTGGGAGTAAGTGAAATACAATATGCCCAACACTGTACTTGTTGTAAAGTGTTCAATAAATACTACTTTTTTCCTTTTCTCCTCCCACTTCATACTGTGCTCCTTGTTGACTGCATAAGTCTGGGCGTGGGACAAAGAGGCTTAGAACGTGGCAGAGTCCAAAAACAAGCTGGTTATCCAGGGACTCAAATGAGTTCCTTTTTTTTTTTTTTTAATTCCTCCACTTTGTTTCACCACAGAGTCCTGCTCCTTGAACTCAGAGCTCAGGTTTGTGCTGTTAGTACTAAGGCCTACTTAACCATTGTTTAATAGGTTTTTGTGGGCTGCTTTAAGAATATAAATTACTGCTGGGGCACCTGGGTGGCTCGGTTGGTTGAGCATCTGACTTCTGCTCAGGTCACGATCTCACAGTTGTAAGTTCGAGCCCCACTTTGGGCTCTGGCTGACAGCTCAGAGCCTGGAGCCTGCTTCGGATTCTGTGTCTCCATCTCTCTCTGCCCCTCCCTTGCTCATGCTTTCTCTCTCTTTCAAAAGCAAATAAACATTAAAAAATTAAAAAAAATATAAATTACTGCCTTTTCTGGAAATTTTTTATCTGTGTATTTCATTCCAAAAAATTGTATTAGTTAAAATGTGGAACTCTGCTAAATTAGTTAATTGTCTGTCTCTTGTTTATTCACATATGTAAGTGTTTTAGAAATATTTTGAGAAGTGTTGAAATGATAACTTTTTGAAAATCCAGACCCTCCTGTTACATTTCTTAGCATTCTGGTCCTTAAATTTTTACATTTTAAGATCTCTTAAAACTTTACCATATCCTTTTATAGTAAGGATAATTAAATATAAATATTAAATGTAGTTACATTATGCTTGAGATGAGGAATTGTAGGGACATTATTGTGTATTAAGAATTTAGATTGGGCAGCTTTTAGTTTTTTGTGTGTTAGCTGTATGGTTGTGAGTAAGCCCATTCATTTACTGATTGGGCTAATGATGTAGTTAGTGGTATGCTTAATATGGTCAGGATATTGTTTGTGTATTTACTTATTTACAGACTATGATAAGTGTTTTTTAAAGGAAAATAACTAGTTACTGTGAGAGGATAATAACAGAGGAAAATTACCTTAGATTTGGATAGTTCTAGACAAGGTATCTGAAGAAGTGACATGTAAGCTGAAGCCTAAAGGATAAAAAAGGAATGGGCTAGTGGGCTAGAGAAAGAACATTCTGGACAAAGTGAAACATCATATAAAAAAAGTCCTGAAGAGGCAAAGAGCTTTGTGTATTCAGTAAATCAAAAGAAGCCTTGTATAACTGATGAATGATAGTGAGCAAGGGGAAGAATGGCATGAGATAAGAATCAAACCAAATCTTGCAGAGTCTTGTAGAACATTTTGAAACTTTTAAGTGTTTAAATCAGTGAAACAAGATAGACAAGTGTAATTCTGAAGAAGTGAGAAGTGGAATATAGAGGTCTCTAAAAGGTTGAAAGAGTAGTCTGGGCTACAGAAATAAATTGGAGGGGTGCCTTGGCGACTTAGTCTGTTAAGCATCCAACTTTGGCTCAGATCATGATCTCGCAATTCGTAAGTTTGAGTCCCGCATCAGGTTCGTGCTGACAGCTCAGATCCTGGAACCTGCTTCGGATTCTGTGTCTCCCTCTCTCTCTCTGCCCCTCCCCTGCTCGTGTTCTGTTTCTCTGTCTCTCAAAAATAAATAAACATTAAAAGGCAAAGTAAATTGGAGAACCAACAGTTCTCAAATGATAGTATTTTAAATACCATGTATTTAAAGTTCTGGAAATGCCTAAGATAATTTGGGGGAGAGTATAGAGACAGAAGAGAAAGGGGATCTAGGAGTTCTAGAACTCCAACATTTAGAAGTTGGTAGAAGAGGAACCAACATAGGAGGGCCTTAAGTAATCAGGAATGTTTGTTGTGGATGACCAAAGGTCCTGAAATGGCAATAGGGAGCAAGGAGGACATTATTTTGAGATGTGTGAAGGAAATGAATAACCTCAGCCTTTGTGAGATTTATGATGTAGTTACATTTTCCTTAAGGCAAGAAGGTGGTGTTTGGTAGGCACAGAATGTAATTCAGAGAACATTCTAGAAGGGGTAAGGTTGAGGAGTCAACTCAGAAAAAGATATATAGAGTAGATGGAGGAATATATAATTACAAATGGGAAAGGCTTACATTTCTGGTGAAGATTTAGGTAAACAAGGGTATGACGTGATAGATTTAGTCCTTGAAGTCTTTGGTCAGCTGAAGGGATCTATGGCATTAGTGGTGGGGTCTGGACAGTTTTAAATAGTTTGTGGGAGGAGGAACCAGTTTCTGGTGAGTTAAGCTGGTGTTAGCAGGTTCCATTTGTGATATGGTGAGGCTCTGGGCTGGTCTCTTTAGTACTTTCATTTGTTAAATAGTAATATCTCATTGATTGTTTTAGGATTTAAATGAATAGTCACAAACTGGTTCATAGAAGTTGAGTCTGAGTACAGATATAGCCCTTCAGGAAATCTTTTAAACATACATCATTAAATGATGCATGATTTCCAAGCTTATTTTCTTGTATTCTTTTCTGTATTGAGTACAAGAATTAGTGCTTACTTGAAGAATAAACGTTGACTATGAATGAGGCACTCAATCCATTTCTTCATAATGTTTTTATACTCCAGGATAAATCATTCAAGTAGTAGACATTTGCTCATTTTTACTTTAAACAGTTCCTTAAGCATGCTTGGACTTTTTAGAACCAGTGAAGAAATGTTAGATTATAACAATAATACTTTTATGAAAAGAGTTATCTTTTTAGAACTTGAAGCAGATTCATCTTAAAAAAATTTACATGCTTAATTGTAGAGAATTTGAAAATTATAAAGAGGTAGAAAAAAAATAAAAATTTACCTGTATTCTTACTATGCAGAGCAAACTGTTTACTTTTTGGTCTTCTTGTCTGTCTAACATTTGTGTTCCAAATTGGGATCACATAGTACATAGCAGTTTTGTAACCTGCTCTTTTGTATAATCTTACATCATGAATATTTTTTTTATAGCTTCCTTCAGTATTCTTTGAAAATGTAATTGTAATGGGTGTTAAATATTCTGTTCAGTGTGAACATACATTTATCTAATGATTTACTATTGGGCGTCTAGATTGGTTCCAATTCAGTGATATTATATACAGTGCTTCAGTGAATATCTATATATAAGTCAATCATTTTTTTCTCAGTTTTTTATTACTTCTTTTCCTCCACCATATTCCTAGAAAGGGAAATACTGGATGAAAGGCTTTGTTGTTGGTGCTGCTGCATTTAAAGAAAATTACACTTAATCAAAACAGGATCTCATATAAAATAAGACCTCATATTTAACAATATATATGTATATATTTAGGTATGACATTATTGCTCTATTCCAACAGTGGTTGATTTTTTTAAATGTTTTTATTTATTATTGAGAGAGAGAGAGAGAGAGAGACAGAGCAAGTGGGGGAGGGGCAGAGAGGGAGAGGGAGATACAGAATCTGAAGCAGGCTCCAGGCTCTGAACCGGCAGCACAGAGCCTGATGCGGGGCTTGAACTCACGAGCTGTGAGATCATGACCTAGTGAAGTTGGACACTTGACTGAGCCACCCAGGTGCTCCTACATACCATAAAGTTTAAAATTTTGATTTAAAGTGTACAATTCAGTTACTTCTAGTATGTATACAGGGTTGTGCAACTGTCGCCATAATCTAATTTTATAACATTTTCATCATCCCCACAAGAAATCTCTTTTTTTTTTTTTTTTAATATTTTTTTTTTTCAACGTTTATTTATTTTTTTTGGGACAGAGAGAGACAGAGCATGAACGGGGGAGGGGCAGAGAGAGAGGGAGACACAGAATCGGAAACAGGCTCCAGGCTCTGAGCCATCAGCCCAGAGCCCGACGCGGGGCTCGAACTCACGGACAGCGAGATCGTGACCTGGCTGAAGTCTGACGCTTAACCGACTGCGCCACCCAGGCGCCCCGCCACAAGAAATCTCTTAACCCATTTGCAGTCACTCCCCTTTTCCTCCCCACCTCCCTCCCCAGCCCTAGGCAACCACTATTACCTTTTGTCTCTGTAGATTTGCTTATTCTGGACCTCATACAAACAGGATCAGGTAATTAATATATGGTCTTTTGTGTTTGACTACCCTTCTTTTATTACCATATTTTGCTAAACTCCATCAGTGTCTTTCTTTTTCTGTGCCTTTATTTTCCCACCTCATTGTTCCCAACCCCCTTCATACCTTTGAAATTTCAACTGAAAGACCACTTGCTCAAGGCAACCCAACCATGATTAGATGCTAGATCCTTCATTATAGTCTCCATTGCATTCTGTAATTCTCTTTTATATAGTCGTACCTCCACTAATATATAACTGGGCAAGTATTTGTTTGAATAATATTTGCTATTCTTACTAGGTGGTAGGTCCATGGGAGAAGGGAGTTTGTAATTTATTGTTGCGTTTTCACAGTCTAGGGAGAAATAAATACTTCAGTGAATATATTCAGGTGCTCAACCCACTAGAAGGGGAAAAAAGTTTGCAGAGGAGAGGGAGGGGGTGTATGTGTATTATTAACTATTAATGTAGCAACACTACTCATAGTTGAAAATGGAAGCTGAAAAGTTAGAAAATTAGTGGTTAATTTGGCTTTGTGTATGTGTATCAGATACTATAAGAATTGTCTGTTTACATTCTCCCAGAAATATGAATCTGGGAAATTTCTTGTAGGAAAATTTAAGACTCTCAGTGCCTAGTTAATTTTTGGAGTCCATTTATGTTGTTGGCTACGTTATCTGGAATTTTTACTCCACCCAAGAAGTCAAATAACACAACTAAAATATTCTCTTTTTTATTTGGAATCCATTTCTTCTCTGTCATGGTGCGTTGATTGTTAGGTACATTTGTTCTCTTGCTTAATGTTTACTTTGCCCCCTTTTGAGTAATGTAGGTACTTGGACAGAGGAATGAACTATGCGGGTTGTGTGTGTGAGGTCACAGTATAGGGTAAATAGTCTTTTTCTTCTCGATGAAATTTTAAGTAAAACTTTAAGGGTAATGGGTTAGATGGCTTTCTGTTGACCTTGTTGATCTGTGGGACTATTTATTAAATCTCTGAAGCCTTAAACTCTACCTACTGTGGAACTCTTCTATGAGTATGTAGTTTCAGTTTTTATAATGGAAATGGGTGAGAAAATAGGATGGCTCTACAGATACTTATTTTATAGCTAACTTTTATTAACAATACATTTCATCTATGAAGCGCAAATGTTTTACAGAATGGAAGGCTGTATTGGATGGAATCTCAGAGAAGCTCAACTTGAAAAAATTTTCGGTGGAATCTTGGTCCTGTTATTTGCATATGTTCATACCAGAATGGTTTTTTTTTTTTTTTTTTTGGTGTTTGTTTTGTTTGGTTTTTTGAGAGAGGGAGAGAGAATCTCAAGCAGGCTCCACGCTATGAGCTCCATCAGCGTGGAGCCTGCTGCAGAGCTCAAACCCACAAACCATGAGATCATGACCTGAGCCAAAACCAGGAGTCGGATGCTTAACTGACTGAGCCACCCAGGCACTCCCACACCAGAATGTTTTTAAATATTTTTATAATTTTACATGAGTAAAAAGTTAATTTAGTAATCTGGGCATTCAATAGTATCTTTTCCCCTTTGGCCTTTTCTTTAGAAGCAGGTTGATACATTAGTAATAGAGTCAACAATTAGAATTAAAACAGCTGTTTTAATGTGGCCTTTCTTTATTTAGTTTGTGATCTCTAATAAGTCTCTTAACTTCTTAGAGCTTCAATTTCCTCATCTGAGATGGAGGTAATTTCATGCACCTCACGGGATTAAGATGAGGTGCATTAAAGAGAGGTTTTTAGAAAAAGAAAGATTAAGAAAGGTTTTAGTGAAAATAATTGGTAAGGCATCTGTCTCTTTTGTGTAGTAAGAAATACTGAATCCAAATTTTGAATAAATACTGAATCTGGTTTTCTCAATAAATAAATTTTCTTTGAACAGAAAGCTTCGTAAAGGAAGGGGCTTTGTTTGTCTTTATTTATTTTTTTGTCTTACTCATTTTTGTGACCCTAGTTCCTAGCACATTCTGGTACACAGAATAGTGCTTATTAAGCATGTGATGGATTAATCAATAATGACAATGTATTTGAACCAAAAATTCTATCATATCATCATTACTTTTCTGTTCTCAAGATTTTTGAAACTTTTTGTCAGCCTAATCACCATTAATATGAGAGAATACTTACAAAATAGAAAGGATATGCATGCCATGAGCATATATGTGAGAATTAATAATATACAAAGCCACCTAAGGAGTGATTTATTGAAGTACAAGTATTGGAATTATAGGCTTGCATCCCTTTCTCTTGCTTTCATTTTAAATAGTACTCACTTTTCCACTGATTTTCTTTTAAAAATGAGGTTATGTTCCAGTGCTTCTGCAGAAGCATTGTGGAGGTATGAATAAAAAAAGAAATTTAGCCAGTGGTGTTAGCAAACTGGTGCAGGTCCTGCCCTGGTTTATTATTAGGTCAAATAAGTAACAGTAGGAGATGATAAAGACCATCTGAAAAGGGCAAGGTTAGGAATGTAGTTGTTTCCCAAGGACAAAAGTTCTTTTTCAAGAGAAAGTGTTTCCTGTCTTTAAGTCCTCTTGACTTCTGTCACTTTAAGTAATGAGTCAGCAGTGTGAGAAGTACTCTGCCCTGGCATGGGGAGTATCCAGCATATGCTTCTCTGATCCCCTGGCAAAAGGATTAGCCATACATCTTAGGCAGTGACAGAACCAAAACTTACTATAGTCCCACTGTGAGTGTAGGACTGTGTCATTCCAATGGTACAGTTAGCATCTCTTCTAGCAGAGCCTTGTAGTGAGAAATGCTAAATGGACTCTGCTTTGTGAATTTACCCGGTGGATCTGTCAATACTCTTCTGTGGAGACATGGGCCTAGGATTTGTCCTTTGTTCTACTTGAATGGTATTGCTAGGTTCTCTAAAGTCCATTTTTTTATGGGGAGAGTATTAGGGGATGTTAAACTAGTTTTAGAAAGAGGAAGAGGGGCACATATAAAAACCCAATATGGATTTGATTCCAACTAATTAGAATCAGGTGGGACAATGTTACTTAATTTATTTTTCTTTTAAGCATATTCCTTATTAACTATAAATGTAGCATCATTACTCATATAGTTGTAAATGTAAACTAAAATTAATTTGAAAATGTGTGGTGCCTCTTGTAGAAATGGAATTAATATAGGATTTATACCTGGTTATTTTATTTTTCATATTAGTGAGATTCTTGTAAAACTCTTAAGGGGGTACCCTACCTTATTTCTACTTTAACAGTTTATTAAGTTAAAATGTAATATCTTAGGTGTATTTTCCACCAAGATTATACAGAAAAGTCTTAACCTGTAAATAAATTGTATTCTAAAAGTTCATCACTTGTTTTGGGGGAAATTAGAACATATTTTTCCTTTGAAAGTTTTGTTAAGTATGTAAAATAAAAATGGCTAGGTGCTAGGCAGGCTATTCTACAAAAGCCTAAGCCATAATTAGCTCAGAGAGCTACATATTTATAGTGAAAAATAATAGTAAACAATAATATTGCAGGGGTATTAATTTAACAAAACTATTAAAAAACCCTAAAACTAGTTTTGAAAAATTCTCTTGAATGCTGGTAGTTGATTGATAAAAAGATTTAATTTGAAGGAGATAAAGAATAGATAGAGACTTGTGTGATGCTGACAGATCTTTCTGGTTACTTTCAGGACCTTTATAGGTTGATGGCATTGGCTTTTCAACTCATGGCTTTTAACTTTCTCTTGACTGGTATAGAGCAGAAGTGCTATCCTTTTGCTTACCAGCTGTGGTTAAGGGGTCCTGTCCTTCTCCCCCCCCCCCCCCCCCACTGCACCCCAGCTCTTGAGTGGAATGAAGAGAGTAGGGAAGAGAGAAAAATTTTCCTCTAAGATTTGAGAGGAAAAAAAAAAAAAAAAAAAGATGATGGAAAACCCTAGGATGTTGCCTGAGGTGGATTTAATTGACGGAAGAATAATGCAGGCTTAAGGGGAGGGGACAGTGTTAACAATATGAGGATTCCTGTTGGGGGAGAGAGAAGATGGTAAGTGTGCTGGGTTAGACATCCTTGTATTGGTCAGTAGGTGCTCCTGAGTATCTTTGGAAGCTGTTTAGAACTAGGTATGAGGAATAGTGAGCTATTTTGGTGTTTATATATGCATATATTTCAGAGTTTTTCATGATGTGGAACAGCAACCACCACCCAAATAATTGTATACATTGGAGTATTTTTAAAAAATTTTTAGGGGCGCCTGGGTGGCGCAGTCGTTAAGCGTCCGACTTCAGCCAGGTCACGATCTCGCGGTCCGGGAGTTCGAGCCCCGCGTCAGGCTCTGGGCTGATGGCTCAGAGCCTGGAGCCTGTTTCCGATTCTGTGTCTCCCTCTCTCTCTGCCCCTCCCCCGTTCATGCTCTGTCTCTCTCTGTCCCCAAAATAAATAAACGTTGAAAAAAAAATTTTTTTTTTAAATGTTTATTTATTTTTGAAAGAGAGCACAAGCCGGGGAGGGGCAGAGAGAGAGAGAGGACAGAATTCAAAGCGGCTGCAGGCTCGGAGCTGTCAGCACAGAGCCGGACCCGGGGCTCAGACCCACAAACCATGAGATCATGACTTGAGCTGAATCAGATGCTTAACCGACTGAGCCACTCAGGCGCCCCAGTGGGGTATTTTTAAAATAATAAATTGAATTCTTCTTTTTCTTCTTGTTCTTCATCTTCTATTATCTTTAAACTTCTGAAAAGTAGAATAATGTAGGCGGGAGATTGTGATGTAGAGAGATTTAGTCTTCACATTCCTTTTTCTGTTTATTGATTAGAAAAATCATGCTTTCCTGCTTTTTCAGATCCCAGTGTTTCTTATTTAGAATAAACCAGTCTAAAAAAAAAGCAGGAAATGCTCTTTGTATCCCAGCAAAAGTAGCAGCTGTTAACCAGTGGATTATTACTTTGTATTCTGATACATCTGCTCAGGTGCTTAAATGTTTGTTGTCAGTTCATTGATTTGATTTTCCTCAGAATTCCAACTCTTCTTGTACTCAATTTAGATGATTTGTCTCTCAGGTAACCTTATATCTCAGACAAAATGAAGCAGTTTTATAGTAAAAGATATTTTTGCAGTACATATTAAAAAATGTGAGGACATTTACTTAAAATGTATGGTTTTACTGGACAGTTATTTTTGTGACTATTTTGGAATAGAAGTAGGTGGCTTGATTTGTTTCCTTCTATTTTTGGTATTGGAAAGTGTACTAAACTTGGGAGTTGGAGGAACTGGGTTGTAATTTTCAATATTACTGTATAAGCTAGAGCAGTTTTACTTATCTTTTGAACTTCAGTTCTCTTTTCTCCATTTAGTATTGGTTCTACCTCCCTCATAGGACTATTGCCTGGCTAAAGTGAGGTAATGGGTGTAAACATGTTTATAAACTGTAAAGTGATTCATAATTTGTTACTATGTAATGATGATGAGTGATGGTCATGTGTGGTGATTGTCAAATCTCTGAATTTTGTGTTTGCATTTTCTTCTCTATTGAATGATCCAACCATTTTGAGAGGTGTTGATAAGAGTCCTGTGTCATCTTAGAAGAGTAGTTAGAGGTTCTTTCTTTAGTGACTTTTAGACATTTAGTGGTTTCCAAAGTAGAGTGGAATCTTGGATGAATTCATTCACCTATAAATAAATTAATATTTTACAGCCTATGTGCATAAAGCATAACATGGGGCTATAGCAATAAACGTGTGATAAACATGATTGTTGCCCTCATAGATTGGATAATATCCAAAGCATATTGGACCAGTTGAGAATAAGCAAGTCTTCTGGGGGAAAAGAAATCCCATCCTGCCTTCTTTCCTGCACCAGTGTTTGAAATTTAACAGAAAATTTTAGTTTTATAACCTCCACTTTAAAATGTGTGTAAAAATGTGTGTAAATTTGTATACTGTGCTGTAGGAAAAGCAATTTGAATTTACAGGTGGGGATAACTTCGGTGCATAGTTCAGGGGAAAGCAAGGCAGTGCGCTGTTACATTGCAGGGATCTGAGTTGTCAGAAGGCAGTATTGAGGATAATGGGGGTATTTGGCAGGCTGAGAAAAGACCTAGTTCATTAAAAAAAATGTAGAGTGTTGATATGAATTTTATACTCACTTAAAGGCTAAAATAAAATATATCAGCTTTGTTAGGGCTTGTTTTCTGGTTTTCTTCTGGACTTGTTGCTGCTCAACACTCAAGTTGTCAGAAGTGTGACCACTGGATCAGTGAGTGTGTTTTGTAAAGTAATTATTTATTTCTTTTGTCTAAGTGTTTTCCATTTACTCTTTCTACTCATGTACCATATACATATTCATTTTTGTCATATGATAAACTTCCTCATTAAGAAAAATTTAAATATAACCCTTATTCCAATATCCCTCCCCCAAATTTGGGCAGTTTGTAAATCAAACAGACAAATATATTTAAAACTTAAATATTCTAATGTAAATTCCTAAAAGCTGAAGTTCTTATACACATCCTGCAAGCCTTTTAGACTTTCATGGAAAATAAACCTGTCTCTAAAATGCATCTTGATATTGTTTCAAGTGAGGGTTTAAGACCAAGTGAAATATTTATTCATTTGGGGTTTGGTTTAATTTTATTCCAATTCACTGGAGTCAGAGGAAAAATATGCTTGATTCCAGGTCATGGTTCAAAAGTAAAATAATATTTAAGTTCAGGCTGTTGAAAATTGGCAGGATTCATTCTGGTTTTTGGTTTGTTTGGTTTAAAGTAAAATTAGGTTTTTGAGAGAAGAGAAACATTTTGAGTCAATTAAAATTAGTTCAAAAGGATTATGGATATTTTGAGTTAAAACTTTTGAGATACATACTTTTGCGATAGATACCTCAGAACCTTTTGTAAAGTATTTCAAATTTTCAGTTCTGCTGAAAATAGAAAGTTGATTTTGGGACCTCAACGCCTGTGTTGTTTTTTAGCATGGATTTAAAGCAAGGTAACATTGTAGGGTACAGGTTTTAGTTCTGAATCCTGTGGGTGCAACCAAGGGAGTTACTTCGGGTAAGTTATGAAACCTTTTCAGTTACCTTAGTTTCTTCCAATTTTTTTTTTTAACGTTTATTCATTTTTGAGGGACAGAGCATTAGAGGGGGAGGGGCAGAGAGAGAGGGAGACACAGAATCCGATGCAGGTTACAGGCTCTGAGCTGTCAGAACAGAGCCTGACCCTGGGCTGGAACTCACAAACTATGAGATCATGACCTGAGCTGAGGTCGGACTGAGCCACCCAGGTACTCCAGTTTCTTCCAGTTGTTAAATGATTATCGTGGGTATGTCACAAGGTTGTTGTAGGGTTTCAATAGTATTATAGTTCTTTCTCAAAGTACGGTCATTGGAACTGCACTAAGAATTAGAAGGAGTACTTATTAAAAATGCAATTTTCTGAGCTGCATTGCAGACCTACTGAGTCTCTTTAGGGGTGACATTCTATTTTCAGTAAACTCTCCCAGGTAATTCTTCTGTCTTCTGTGAGAGGTTCTTACAAACTGTAAAATGGTGCTCAAAGAATATACTTACATATAGACTGATACAAATTGAACTTAAGACCTCAAGAGGTGTCCCCTGCCCAGTTCTTATCCATTGCTGCATATTAATGCCTCAAAAAAACCAGAATTATTTGGAAAAGAGATATGAAACAGACTAATTCTCCTACCTATAAATAAATACAAATGTGGCACATTGGGTCATTTGTTTGGCTGCATGTTATCACCATATTTGCAGTAAACCCTTCATTCTGTTTTACTACTGGTAAGACCATTTGTACCTAGGGAGTTGTATCTGATCAATGGTAAGCATAAGAAGAAGCAAAAGCACTGCTTAAAGTTTAACACAAAGTAGTCAGTTCCCAAATCCTGACAATTGTGCTGGAGTAATTCTACAGAAATTCAACAGCAGACCTTTGCTGAGCACCTGCCTTGTGCCAAACCCTGTGTTAATAAGTGCTAGAGAAAGGTATATGATTCAGATAATGTCTGGCTTTCCTAAGAACTCCTTAGTCAAGTGAGGGGCTCAGACTCTTAATAATTATAGAACATTGTGATAAGCACTGTAGAAGAGCATATACCACATGTTAAAAGAGCATAGCAGGGCAAAAGAATGTTTTTTTTTTTTTTTTTCATTTCCACTGCCAATAATTCAAAGGTCAGAGAAACTATAATTTGTTGAGCACCCTCTGTGGGGCATGCACTTAAAAAAATGCTTAACCTATTAATCATCATAGCAGACTTACGAAGTAGCTGCTATCTCCATTTTATAGATACTAAGTGGTAGAATATGTACTTCAGACCTTGATATGACTTCGGAGTCCATATAATACAATATATTTCTAGCAAAAAACTTGACCAAATTTTTTTTCTTAAGGGGAGTTTTACGGTTTTTCAGAATTGATGCTTATTAATCCCATTTACATGGTATATTCCTTTGATTAAAAATGTATTACTATGCTGCCAGGGACTTTGGAGTTTTCTGTCTCATCTTTATCCTCCGCCACCCTGTTTTTCCTTTCTATTTCTAGAAGTGATATATAGGGAAACGTGTCCAAAGCCAGCCCATGTGTAACATCTGTCCGTTTTGTTTTCCCTGCCTCTCCTTTTGTTTACTCTGTCTTCAAAGGAAATGATAGCAATTCTTTTGTTTTATTTTTCTCAGTCCTCTAGATAGAATCATGTGGAAATGAATGATGTCTCAGGGAAATGTCTCTGCTGGAAAGATTTTTAGCATATCAAGGTTTCATAGAAATTGCCTTAAAATTTATATCATGCTTTTGGCCATTGGGGTTGATCTGGCTGATTGAAGTGCTTGATTGAAGTGCTTGATTGGCGTTCCTTTCTTCATAGTTTTGCTCTGGGGTTGTGAGCAGATGCACTCTAGCTAGAGCTTCCACATCATAGAGTCGAGTCCCTATTTCACGACAAGTTTATTTTTGAATTTGCTCACCTCTGATTCTGTGGACCTCAGTTCCTTACTTTTTATTTCTTTTGCTTATTTTTATGCTTTTTTCATGTTTTTAAACAAGTTTTCATGTTTTGCGAACATCTTGCCTTAATAAATGTTCCTTAGCGAGTTACTTAGGACAAAAAGTATTTGAACTTTGAGATCAAAACTTGAAAGTTTGACAGTAGTCAGTGTTTCCACTTCAGACAATCTTAATCATTCCTGAAATTGATGTTTGTTTTGATTCTTTTGAGTAATTTATATAATATTTTTTGATAGAGTTTTGCCATGTTATTGTTAAACATGTAAAAATAGCTGTTACTTCTCTTTGGGATGGAGAAGCATAGGCAGTGTGTTTACCCTACTAGTACTGTTGTTAGATAAAACAAAACAAAATAAAACAAAATAAATTCTTTAAAAAAAAAATTTTTTTTTAATGTTTATTTTTGAGACAGAGACAGAGCATGAACGGGGGAGGGGCAGTGAGAGAGGGAGACACAGAATTGGAAGCAGGCTCTAGGCTCTGAGCCATCAGCCCAGAGCCCCACGCGGGGCTGGAACTCACGGACCGTGAGATCGTGACCTGAGCTGAAGTCGGATGCTTAACCCACTGAGCCACCCAGACGCCCCAAAACAAAATAAATTCTTAACAATACTTCATACCTTCCTTGTCACAAGTAGTATGCTGGTTTCTCTGGGTTTTTGCTACAGACTTTTAACTTTGTTATTTCTGTAGAGAGAGGTTATTTTTGAGTTAAAGGAAATTGTTAGACAGTCATTGACTTTGTTCAGTATGACTTGTTAACATCTCTATAAGCCTCACAGAAAGTGTAGTTGTTGCTTTTCCTCAGCTCTAACTCTTATGAAACATCATGGGGGGTCTAGGTGGCTCAATCGTCCGACTTTACCTCAGGTCTTGATCTCATGGTTCATGGGGTTTGAGCTCCCAGTGGGAGCCTGGAGCCAGGTTCTATTCTGTGTCTCCCTCTCTGTCTCTCTGCCCTTCCCTTGCACCTCCCCTCTCAAAAATAAATAAACATTAAAAAAAATTAAATCTTAAACATCAAATCAAATGGCTAAAATATGAATGAGATTTATCATTCATAGAAAATTAGAATGTCAGTGTCAGATACCTCCTAAATATTTAAACATGCTTGAAGTGGCCTTTCGGTTTGGGGATGCTCACTCCACACTTGGATGCTTAAAAAAATGTAACCATGAGGTGTTGCTTACAAGGTACAAACCTATGTTTGAGAGGTTGGATACTAGGTCACACATATTATTTTAGGATATGCCTAAGGCTTTTAAAAAATTGTATTCTATATATATAACAGCCTTCAATAGAAAGTGGTTATTCTCTTGTATATCATCTTTCTGTTGCTTTATAAGGAGTCTATTGTGGTTTATATATTTAAGATTTATTTATTGTGGTAAAAAGTAGGGGATTTAATTCTATTTTCTAATTATAATAGGAAGTTTATACCTGCTGAGTGAATTTTAATTGTAATAGAGGATCCCAGGAGTCCTCTGGCAGGAGACAAAGCCTCCTGGAGCTAAGCTGTTCCCACTGTTCTGTTGTTGTACTGCATTTTTGGAGACTAGTTTTGTTGTAATTGGTATGAGACTCACTATGCCATGCATTCTGAGAAATTTAGCATTGGGCAGAGTGGTGACTTTTTTTTTTTTTTTAAATGAGGGAGATTTATTGCTTTCCAGTTTTTCATCAGGATTTTGGCCTCTTGGTAGCAGTGCTTTATAATGCTCTGTTGCTAAGATTGAAAATTATACAATTTCTGGTAGCAAATGTTAAATTGTTTGAACATCACTGAATCGATTATTTTACATTTTTGTTTTCCATGTGCTTTTGTTTTGGGATAAGTTTTGAAATCGAAGGTTACCAAAGTATTTTGGAAAATAGCTCTTTAGCTATTAATAAGTGAATGATTGAGGCCTGAAATCTGTAACAGATTATCATTTATTCTTTTATTTCTTACTACTTTGGAGCTGATCTTTTTATATTTTCAGAAACATCTGCTTCTTGCCGGGGGGGGGGGGTTGCGGCAATAGTATATGAAGTTAAAGTCTTTCAGCTGTAGTAGGAAGGTTGTAAAATATAGCAGAGGCAGTATGAGGCAAGGGAAGAATTCTTGCTACTCAAAGCTTTCATCTCTTAGTTTTACTTTCCTCATTTGCATAGTAAACATTATTATAATGTATCCCTACATTTATTGTAAGTATTAGAGTAGATAAAACAATGAACTGGATGGATATACAGTGAAATTTTATACAGCTATTTTATTGCTAAGGCGGCAAATTACAATGCCAAATGGTGGCATGCTTTTCCTTGGCACATTAGCTGCTGACTGCCCCATGTGCTCCTAATGCTCATGCCAAGTCATCCCCAGTATTATCTTGCCATTTTTTACAGCTCTGCTATTTCGGATCTCCGATGAAGCATTCTGAATAGAAATTCCAGAATGCTTGAGGTAGAAAGCCTGAGAACCATTGTTCGTGTTATACTTAGAGATTTCATATTAGTAGAGAATGTAGCCCATAAGAGTTCTCAGCATTTTCTGTAACTGCTCGAAAGAGAATAGAGTGAATCTTTAATTTCTGCTGAGATAGTAAGTCGTTTTTTTTTTTGTTTTTTGTTTTTACTAGATATACAAGAAGGTGAAAGGATTGGTCCTTGTCCATATCCAATCACAATTTAACACTAAGAGGCCTTAAGACTTAAAAGTCTCTTCCAGTGATAGCATCTGTAGTACCTATCTATTTATCTTTCTACCCTGCTTTAATATTTTTGCAGAATTACTTCATTTATGCATTATAATTTGCATATGAGAAAAAGCACGATTAGAAGTTAGGCATTACCCAGGCCTAATAGTTGATTTGAAGAGATTTTAAATCCCAGGGTTCTGGGGCGCGTGGGTGGCTCAGTAGGTTGGGCATCTGACTTCAGTTCTGGTCATGATCTCATAATTTATGAGTTTGAGCCCCACTTTGGGCTCTGTGCTGACAGCTCAGAGCCTGGAGGAGCCTGCTTTGGATTCTGTGTCTACCTGTCTCTCTGCTCCTCCCCCACTCACGCGCGTGCGCACTCTCACATTCTCTCTCTGTGTCCTAAAATGAAGGTAAAAAAAAAAAATCCCAGGGTTCTGATGGATATCTTTCATAGCTGATTCTTGAAACCCTGAAACAAACCATTTTTCTGAAATGTGGAGAAATGCAGCCTAAAGAGGCAAGTAAGGAAAGTCATTACACATGCTTATATTGTTTTAAGTTCTCTACTGAAAGCAAGTACAAAACTGTGGCTACTGTTTTCTTTATTGAAATATGGTTATACAGTAGAAAAGCATAATTTTTGTTTATGCCTCAGACAGCTTTTGTTTTCAGTTAAAGTTGTGGAATGCAACAGCCATTCTTAAAATCTGTTATTTTAGAAATAATGATGCTTTGTTTTGTGGATTAGACGTGTGAGATTTTGCAAGCAACCTGTTCAGTGAAATTATTCATAGTCCTTGAAATATATAGTTTTTGGTGATATGGTTTTGACTTGGATGATCTAGGGAAGAGTTGGTTGGACTGTATGAAATCAATTCTGTTTTTTATTTTCTTTGGACAATTGGATTGTAAGAAAATGTGTTCAGTACCTTGAATTTTAATCTTTCCTGAATCTAACCTTCTAGATGTCTTCATTTTGAGTTTAAGGTCAGAAGACTGTGATTCTGTCTTTAGAGGAATGTTACAAGTAAAGATAGGTTTATTTTACAAATGAAGAAGAAAATAACTTACATTAAGGTTTATAGTCAACCTGAAAAGTTGTAGTTAACATTAACGTGCTCAAAAGTGAAAGTGATATGGAATATTTGGGGGAATTGAGCATGATGATTTAGAATTGAGATTTGATTAAACTAGGTTTTGTAAATATATTAGATTTATTTTACTAGGAAGTGAAATGTGAAGGGATCATTTGAAAGCATTGAGAACTACTGTATATGTATTGACTTGTGCTGGGATTTGCATGTATTTAAAGTACATATAATACTGTTGTGAATAAAAATGTTGGTGTTGACAAGATTTGAGTTACCTTTCTACAAGTGGTGTTAGATTTGTGCTGTCATATCTGTTGGGCGTTATACCTTAGAACCAAAACCCTACATATTT
Organism: Leopardus geoffroyi; assembly: GCF_018350155.1. NCBI lineage: Eukaryota > Metazoa > Chordata > Mammalia > Carnivora > Felidae > Leopardus > Leopardus geoffroyi. The sequence goes on along the minus strand of NC_059333.1, from coordinate 66,106,618 downwards.
AAGGTAGTTAGCCATGATATAATACATAATGTAGACTGCCTGTAATTTACCTTGCTATCTTATGTAGGAATCCTTCATTGCTTTTGTGTCTGTCAGGAAGGCTGCCTTATAAACAGGAGCATTAATTAGTCACAGATATCACTTAGTGTGGTTGTTTTTTTTTTTTTTTTTGGTCTATATTAGTACCTTTGTGAACTAAAATGGCTATACATATTGGTTAAATGTGCCACTAACATTTGGATATTCATTTACCTGGTAATTTTATTTTGGGAAAAAACACTCAAACCATTGGAAAATGAGATTAATATATATTTTTTTATATGTGAGGTTCAAGTGAATACTTCAAAATCTTGGCTTGGTATCTAGAGTTAAAAACTACATTTTTTTTCTTTTATTAGGTTAGTATGAATTCAGTTAGCATCATACAAATAAAATTGATATAATGGAAGAGTAGAAGAAGAAACAAACGGAAAAAGTGCAGTTTAGTCAGTGAGCCTAAAGACTTGGATGTACTGAGATTTGGTTTTAGATTTGTCAGGGAAGAGAGAAGCACAAGTCATACTTGCTACTTACCAATGATTGTACTCAGTAGAATCTCTGTGTATTCTGAAATCACTAAAAGAACAATTTAAAACTCTTTAGAATCAGGTTCTAGGTAGCATAGTATGGTTTAGAATAGTTTAAGAGTTCAGAGACCCAAGATGATTGTGAACTCTGCCTAGGCAATAAGAGGTGGCTCTTGAGCTTGAATTGAAGAGTCTTTAGATTGTTACTGGGAAGGGTGGGAAGGCACAGAAGATAAGGCAAGAGCTATTGCCTGGGCAGAGACCACAGAACCAGTGAGCTACTTATGAATGAGGCTCACTCAGTTCAGAATGGGTTTGGTTTTTCTTTTCTTACTCCAAATTAATACTCTTTCCCATGTTCCTTTTCCCCATTTGACCTTTCTCTAAGAGATAGTTGATTTTCTTAAAAAGAAGTAAGATGCAGAGAAAGAAAAACTCAAAGCCTTACCTTCCTAAAGGCAGAATGGTCTGAATAGAGTCAACATATTTAGATGTTTTCAGTAGTATTTATTTTCAAGTAAAATAAGGAAGCCTTGAGAAAAGAACTAGGGCCTTCTTTAGAAAGAACAGATGGGATTCAAACCCAGGGTCCACCATTTGACTTTTGACCTTCAGCAAATTTAACATTATTTCCATTAGTTTTGTATGGAAACAGTATTATATACTTCATGGGGTGATTGTTTTCATTAAATAAATCCCCATATGTAAACTAAGCATGATGTCTAGTCTACAGAATGACTAAATAAATGGTGGTTAAAAAGTTACTTACAAATTGAAACAAATAGTTGAAGTAATTCTATACAATAAACTAAGATGAGCATTTAAAAATGATTTGTAGTAAAAAACATAGTTTACTATGTAAACTATTGTGTACTTCAGCAATTTTCTCTGTTTAATTCTTTACAGTTCTCATTTTTCTGTCTCTTGTTTCTTTTAGGAGACAAAGATGGCAGCAAGGTAACCACAGTGGTGGCAACTCCTGGGCAGGGTCCCGATAGGCCACAAGAAGTCAGCTATACAGACACTAAAGTGATTGGAAATGGGTCATTTGGTGTGGTATATCAAGCCAAACTTTGTGATTCAGGAGAACTGGTTGCCATCAAGAAAGTATTGCAAGACAAGAGATTTAAGGTAAGACCTTTGGTATTTCATGCATTTTGTTGCTATCAGTTGATGTGAATGAGTATTTTTTCTAATCATTTCTTTTTGCTTCAAATTTCATTTACTGTGCAGATTTATTGTAGACACTGTATTTTCTCTTGTGTATTTTGTAGAGATAAAAGTTACTAAAGATTGCAATATTATTTTTGAACCACTGCCTTAAGTGATATATGATTTTAAAATGCTGTGAAAGGTAGATTAAAATTCTTAATTTATACTTTTAAAAAGTGACCTCTCCTTGCCTAGGGTCTCATTGGTGTAGGAGACCAGAGAAACAGTACCTGTAGTGTTTGATCATTTGACTATTGACTATGCCTCCTTTCTTAAAATTTCCTTTGAATCTGTAATGCAACACTATCATTTTTTTCCCCAATAACTGACTTTTCTTTGCTATTTTCTTATGTCTTTCTTCAGTCTACTCTGAGAAACAGTTTATTTTCATTTCTTACACCAGCTCTTTAGGGGATCCTATGCATAAATGTTGAAAGGTCATCTCTATGTTATGGTATAGTGTAGAGAGTCAAAAGATCTGGGCTGTAACGTATGTTCTGCCATTAACAAGCCATGCAGCTCTGTTCTCTTCTCTACTTCTGCCACCTCTGCAACATCTTACTGAGAGTCTCCCCTGTACTAATAAGTATGCCAAACATGAAGGGCTATAAAAATAAATAAGAGATGATCACTGCTCTGAAATAGCACAGAGTCTACTATCTTTATTGCTCTAGAGTGTCTCAAACATTCTAAAGAGGTTTTTTAGGAAAAAAAAAATTGTTACACCTTTTGTCTTCAGTACTCTCTCTCCTAAGTACTAGTCCCATGTTGCCAAATGCCCACTGGATATTGATATCTGGTATCTCACATTGCAAGGGCTTCTTGCTTAATTCTGATCTGACTTTTGAGACCCGGTGGAAATCCTTTCTGTTGCTTCCCATTCCTTTTTGCTTTTTCCTTCTAATGATGTCATTCGCTTTGTCATTCAGACTTTTCTGGTCTCTCATATCTCATATCCACTTGTCACCCTGCATTGATTTTTTTTCTTTTCTTTACTGCCTTGATGATTTGTGCCTTCTTTCCTTTTTTCATCACTAGTAGTCTAGTCAGGCCCTTGCCATTATTTGGCTTACCTACTAGTAAGACTCTACCTCTGATCTTCTGCATACCACCACAAGAATAATCCCACACTTAAAGTTGATCATTATTTCTCCTACACACAATTCTTCTGTGGTTCCTCATAGTCTAGAAAATAAAGCCTGCCTAGTTCAGTAGTGTGTTCAGGGACTTCTGTAGTCTTATCTCCAAATACTCAGCTTTCCAAACCTTTTATGCTACTGTCCGTGAAATATATATTGGTTTTTATTTAGCTTCCTTTCTGTCACTCCCGTTCTCTTGCTAATCTAAGTCCTGTCCTTTATGAAATTTCTCAGATGATTCCGGCCAGCCATATGGATTTTGTTCTAAATTCCTTGAACACTTATTGTCCCTAAACTAGGAAATTCCAAATTTTTTCATGACAAGGACTCCATTTTTATTATATGTATCTCCTGGAAACCTGCAAAATCAGTGGGTTTGTTTTTTGTTTTTTGTTTTGGATTAGTATTGATGATAGCAAATACTTAACAAATTCTTGTTATATACCCAGTGATCTCCTAAGCTTTTTACATAATTAGTTTTATTTGAGCCTTATCATCAGTACTGTGAGATTGGTACTGTTGTTATTTGGCTAAGAAAACTTACGCACAGAGATTATAAATTAACTTGTCCAGGGTCACACAGTTAGCAAGTAGAAAATTGGGCAAGTATTTGAATCAAGCATTCTGACTCCAGAGTGCTTTGTTAAACATTTTATCATCACTGCATCAGAACCATATATTCTGTTTAGAAAGTATTTGTGTTTGTATTCTTGCTTTTTTTTTTTTTAATTAAAAATTTTCCCTTTAGCGTGGTTTATTTATTCATTTGAAATAGTTTGGTTCATTTGTTTCTGAATGTATCCCTTCTTAGAACTTTAACCCTGTTTTTGTTTTTTTTTTGTTTTTACTTTTTAAAAAATTGTATTTTCTATCTGTGAAACACACTAACATGGTTCCAAAGATCAGAAATATACAAGTGCCATTTCTTCTCTATTCCCTGTATTTTGTTTCTACTTGCTTCCTGTAGCTAGCCAGTCTCATTATGTTTTGGTTCATTTTTTCTGGGTTTCTTTTGCACAAGTGAGCAATTAAGTGTAATTTTCTTGGCTTCTTTTTTACATAAAAGGTAATTTATTAAGGGAGCTCTTTTGCACTTTGCCTTTTCTCTTGATATAGTTCTTAGAAATCATTGCATATCATTTCAGAGATTTTTCTCATCTAGCTGCATAGTATGCCAGAGTTGATTCAACCATTTTTGTATGTATGGATATTTCATTTCTTTTCAGTATTTTTTTTATCTCCAAGAGTGCTGCTATGAAAAACCTTCTCTCATATATTTTTTTAATTAGATGTGTATCTTCAGAGTAAATTAAGAGAGGTAGACTGCTGAGTCAAAGCATAAACACTTAGGTAATTTTGTTTGACATTGTTAAATTCCCCTCCATAATGGTTGAATCAGTTTGCATCCTCTTTGGTCATTTGAGTGCCTATTTCCCCTTAGCGTGGACAACTTGCCTTGCCTAAGTTTTTCAATTTTTGCCAATCTGATATGTGAGAAATGGTAGCTCATTGTAGTTTTAATTTATAATCTCATTATTATGAATGTAGTTCAACATCTTTCCATCTGTTTAAGGTCCGTTTTGTTTTTGTATGTGTAAATTGTTCTTTTTTCTTTTTGTCCATTTTTTAAATGAGTTTTTGGTCTTTTCCTCTCAACTCTGAAGAGTTCTTTATTACGGATTTATTTATCTGTGATGTATTGAGTATTTTTACCTTGTGTATTCTGTTTTTATACCATATGAAAGTCTCCCACTACCCCATACAGTCGAATTTATTGTTCTTTTCTTTTATCATATGTGGATTTAAAAAAAAAATTTTTTTTAACGTTTATTTATTTTTGAGAGTGAGAGAGACACACAGCATGAACAGGGGAGGGGCAGAGAGAGAGGGAGACACAAAATCTGAAACGGGCTCCAGGCTCTGAGCTGTCGGCACAGAGCCCGACGTGGGGCTCGAACTCACTGACCGTGAGATCATGACCTGAGCCGAAGTCAGACGCTTAACCGACTGAGCCACCCAGGCGCCCCATATGTGGATTTTAATTTATGATTAGAAAGCCTTTTCCTTATAAAGCCTTTCCTTATAAAAAGCCTTTTCCCCACGTTAAAGAGAAATTCAACCATTTTTTCTTTTGGTAGTTACAAGATTTCACTTTTTACATTTAAATTCCCTGATCTGTTTGAAGTTTATTCTTGTTTATGGTGTTTATGCCTCTGTATGGTATGAGTTACTGATATAATTTTATCCTTTCTTTAAAAAATTTTTTTTTATTACGTTTATTTATTTTGTGAGAGAGAGAGAGGAGGAGAGAGGCAGAGAGAGAGGGAGACACAGAATCCAAAGTAGGCTCCAGGCTCTGAGCTGTCAGCACAGAGCCCAACATGGGGCTCACACCTACAAGCTGTTAGATCATGGCCTGAGCCAAAGTTGGATGCCTAACCGACTGAGCCACCCAGGCACCCCGTAATTTTATCCTTTCTCAATCATTAACCGGTTAGTTGTTCAGTACAGTTTATTAAAAGGCCGATCTTTTCTCCAGTGATTTGAGATGCTATGGTTATTACATGCTAAATTTCCACATGTACTTGGTCTGTTTCTGGACTTTCTGTTCTGTTCCACTAGGTCATTTGTATGCATGTTCCTGTGTCAGTACCACATTATAGTATGTTTTAATATCTGGTTGAGGTAATCCACTCTTGAGGCTTTTTTTTTTTTTCTCCTAGCTTTTCTTGAATGTTTATTTTTCCATATGAACTTTGACATAAATTTGGCTAACTCGATTTAAAATAGGTTGCCGATACTCTTAATTGAAATTTCATTAACTCATTAACTTAAGGAGAACTAACCTTTTTGTGATGTTGAATTATCTTATCGAGGAATAAGAGATATCTATTTGTTCAAATTTACGTTTGTGTCTTTCAGGGGTTTTATTTATATAGACTTTTGACATTTCTTATTAAGTTTGTTCCTAAGTACTTATTGCTTTTATTGCTATTGTATGGTTTTGTTTTTGTTTTTATTTTAATTTTTTCTCTTACATGCTAAAAAGTGGTAAGTTCATTTCATTCCACTGTATCACCTTTCCTTTGTGAAACTTAAGTATTTGTTCTTCTTGCTAAATGTTAACTGTTTTAAAAAAAATAATAAAATTTGATACATTGACCAATTCATTTCTCTTGGTTATTATAATATATATACTACGAATTTTTCTGACAACTTAAAATTCTGTAGTTTCACATCTGTGGTTTACGTAGCTGCTGCCTAGGATTATATTAAATAATTAGATATTTCCAGAAAAAGTTTGAAGTCTTCTCCTTGCCCAATCAAATAAACCAACCTGTTGAACCTGCTAGTATCAGTGAGAGGCCGTTTGTTTTGGTGAAAAAACAAGGAGAGAGAAAACGGTCAGAGACAAAAAGAAAATCAAGAGGAATTACCCTGCATCAGCAATCATGTAAACTATATCTAAGACACTGAGCTTTTCTATTAGGAATTTCTGGAATAATCTTCATTTCAGTAATGTTTTACCTGCAGTTTGAATGCTTTTTCCCCCCCTGTGACCATTCTGTGATAAATTACTTAAACAGAAATTAAATTACTTCACTTAGCCAGTTTAGAAGTACTTGTTACAGAAAATGCTCTTGTGGTTTTGTAGAGGTAAAGTCCAGCTAGGTACCTTATGTAGGAGACCTTTGATATTAGAGCAGAGAGAAGATTAATCAATCCCAAAAGCTACTGACACTTGTTGAGGCCAGCTTTTCTAATTTGAAAATTGGTTAGTTGCATTTTTAATTAATGATCTTAGCTTCATAAACTATTAATTTCATTTCTCCCTTTGAACTAAGTCATAGGTTTCAGGTCTCCTGCTTGATTTCACTTGTTCTGTGGTTAGATATGGGAGTGGAGGTGTGAAGTGTCACTGTTGTTCTATTGTGAATAGAGAGTGAATAGAGCCCTACTTGTAATACATACCATTTTCGAGAGTGAGGAGAAATAATGCCTGGTTTGATCCTTGAAGGTATGATTATTCTCTGCATGATGTTGTGGAGACACCATAGAAGAAAGAAGACCTTGTTGTTTACATTAGTAGTTTTGTAAACTAGAGTATATTTATTAACTTTTTGAGTCTCAGTTTCATCATCTATGAAATGAGAATGCTACTACTACAGCAATGCCCCAGCTTACTGTTTGGCACAGAAAAGAAGTCATTATTGTGTTCCTTTTTTTCCCCTTCAATGTTGTATAAATCAAATGAAACAATGTATTATGAGAACATTTTCTGAATTTTATTTATTTTTAAAGTTTATTTATTTATTTTGAGAGAGGGAGAGAGAGTGCAGGCTTGGAGGGGGCAGAGAGAGGGAGAGACAGAACCCGAAGCAGGATCCATGCTCCATGCAGAGCCCAATGCAGGACTCACAAACTCATGAACCAAACCATGAGATTATGAACTGAGCCAAGATGAGGAGTTGTATGCTTAATTGACTGAGCCACCCAGGTGCCCCACATTTTCTGAATTCTAAAACTCCTTATAACTAAGTTGTTTTTATTTTTAGGCATTCGAATTACTAAAATGGCTATTCACTTTGGATTTTTACCTGTTTGTTTTACTTTCTATTAAATTGGGTAGTCTTATTTTGAGGCATCTAATTGTATTTATGTAACTCTTTTAAGTCATTTGTGGAAAATCTATTTCCTGATAAAACTGACAGGCAACTTGAAAAGAAGTATACTTGAAAACAGGCAACTTGAAAAGAAGTTTACTTATGCCATATGAAGCTATGTTCTTTGGGTCATAGAAACTTGTTATCAAGGGAAGCTAGAAATCAGGTCTTAACCTCTGGGGAGCAGGAAAGACAGCAGGTAGGAAAAATCTTACACTGCCATGCAGCTCTAAGGAAATTCTAGCAAAACCGGTTGGGGGAAGTCTCAGCCCAAGGTTGACTATCAGAGGAATCCATTCTCTCCTGGGAAAAGATCTCCATTAAATACATCTGCCATGCTCAGTCAGTTTCTGGAAACAGCACATGGGTAGCTTGGTATGGCCTGAACAAGGGAATGGCTTTGAAAGCTCAGCAGCTGGGCCGTTGATCAATGATGCTCCCTATAGTGGGAGATCTAAGAGACACATTTTCATAATTACCATACCAGTCCTTATAAGGACATTGCTACTTTCCTAAGTGTGTAGGTATGCTTAATGCTACTTTCCTAAGTGTGTAGGTATGACTAGTAAAATTTTTTAATTGAATTGAATTTTTAGAGACTACAAAGTTTCGTGTGGAACGGTCCTGTTGATTTTGCTTTTAAAATTATGTATAGAGGGGCTCCTGAGTGGCTCAATTGGTTAAGTGTTCGACTTTGGCTCAGGTCATGATCTCATGGTTCCTGAGTTCAAGCCCTGCGTTGGGCTCTGTGCTGACAGCTCAGAGCCTGGAGCCTGTTTCAGATTCTGTCTCTCCCTCTCTGTCTCTGCCCTTCCCTCCTGGATCTCTCTCTCTCTAGCTCTCTCAAGAATAAATAAAAAACATTAAAAAAAAAAAAAGATTCCATCGAGAAAACTTTTGGAACAAATGAATTCAGTAAAGTTGCAGGATATGCAAATCAATACACAAAAATTAATTGCATTTCTGTATGTCAATAATGAACTATCAGAAAGAGAAATAAAGAAAGCAGTCTCATTTACAATTGCATTAGAAAGGACAAAATCCTAGGAATAAATTTAACCACAAGGTGAAAGACTCTATATTGAAAATTGCAAGACAATAATGAAAGAAGTTGAAGATGACACAAATGGAATGATACTCTTTCTGTGCTCATGGATTGGAAGAAATCAATATTGTTTAAATGTCCATACTACCCAAAGTAACCTACAAATTTTGTATAATCCCTCTAAAAGTTTCATTGGTATTTTTTGAAGAAATAGAAAATAATCCTAAAATTTGTATGGAACGACAAAAAACTGAATAGCCAAAGCAATCTTGAAAAAGAAGAACAAAGCTAGAAGCTTCACATTCTCAGGTTTCAAATTCTATTACAAACTATAGTAATCAAAACAGTATGGTACTGGCATTAAAAAAAGATACATAGATCAATGGAACAGAATATAGAGAGCTCAGAAATAAACCTACACATACGTAGTTAATCTTTGACAAAGTAGTTGAAAGTATGTTTCTTGGTTTGTGCTTCTCGCTTACACTTGCTTGCTTTTTTTTTCCTTTGCTCATTTTTTTTTTTTTAAATTCCACATATGAGTGAAATCATACGGGATTTGTCTTTCTGTGACTGATTTTGCTTAGCATTATACTCTAGCTCTATACATGTCATCACAAGGCAAGATTCCATTTTTTTTATGGCTGAATAATATTCCATTGTGTATACATATCACATCTTCTTTATCCATTCATCTATAAATGGACACTTGGGTTGCTTCAATAGTTTGGCTATTGTAAATGAAGCTGCTTATAAACATAGGGGTCCATGTATCCCTTTGAATTAATGTTTTTATATATTTTGGGTAACTATCCAGTAATGCGATTACTGGACCATAAAGTAGTTCTTTTTTTTAACTTTTTGAGGACCCTTCATACTGTTTTCCAGAGTAAATGCATGAATGCAGTTTGCATTCTCACCTACAGTGCAAGAGGGTTCCTTTTTCTTCACACTTTCACCAACACCTGTTGTTTCTTGTGTTTTTGATTTTAGCCATGCTGATAGGTGTGAAGGGGTAACTCATTGTAGTTTTGATTTGTATTTCCCTGATAATGAGTGATGTTGAGCATCTTCTCATGTGTAATAGACTTTATTTTGCAGTTTTAGTTGTGTAGAAAAATCAGTGGAAAGTACAGTGTTCTCATACATACTCCCCTCCTCCTCAGTTTTCCCTGTTGTTAACATTTTGCATTTATGTAGACTTGTTACAATCAAACCAATATTGATACATTATTAGTAATTAAAAGACTGTAGTTTGCATTATAGTTCAATCTTTGTATTGTGTCTGTGAGTTTGGCAAACGTATAATGACATATGTCCACTATTACAGGGTCTTACAGAATAGTTTCACTACCCTAAAAGTTCCCTGAGCTCTCTGCCTTTTCATTCCTCTCTCTTCCCTCTTTCCCCAACCCTATTGATTTTTTTTTTTTTTACTGTTTCCATAGTTTTGCCTTTTCTAGAATGTTATGTAGTTGAAATCATACAGCATATAACCTTTTCAGCTTGGCTTTTTTCACTTAACAATAGATATTTAATGTGCTTGCAAAGTTTTTTTGTGGCATGATAGCTTGTTTCTTTTTAGCACTGAATAAGTATGCCAGTGTATTCATGTACTGCAGTTTGTTTATCCATGTTTATGCATTCACCTATTGAAGGATATCTTGGTCACTTCCAAGTTCAACAGTTATGACTAAAGCAGCTGTAAACATTAATGTGCAGGTTTTTGTGTGGATATAAGTTTTCAGTTCATTTGGTTAAATACCAAGTACCACAGTTGCTAGATTGTGTGATAAGAGTTTGTTTAGTTTCTCAATAAATTGCCAAATATCCTCCAAAGCAACTGTAAAGAATAATTTTGCATTCCCACCAACAGTGAATGAGATTTTTCTATTGTTCCACATCCTCACGAGGCTTTGGTGTTGTCAGTGTTTTAAATTTTAACCATCCTAATAGTAGAGCAGTAGTATCTAATTGACGTTTTAATTTGCAATTCTCTGATGACATATGGTGTTGAGCATCTTTTCATATGCTTATTTGCTGTCTGTATATCTTCTTTGATGAGGTGTCTGTTCATATCAGTGCTTATTAATGATTGTTTTCTTATTGTTGAGTTTTAAGAGGTTTTTTTTTTTTTTTTTTTTAATACTTAGGATAACAGTGCTTTCTCAGATACATGTTTTGCAGAGATTTCTTCCAGGCTGTAACTTATTTTTTCATTAGAAGTTTTAAGTTTTAATAAAAATTCAATTTCTCAATTTTTTCTTTGATAGATTATGCTTTTGGTGTTGCATCTGAAAAGTCACTGCCAGGGGTATGTGGATGGCTCAGTTGAGTGTGCGACTCTTGATTTCAGCTGAGGTCAAGATCCCATGGTCGTGGGATTGAGCCCCGTGTTGGGCTGTGTACTGAGCATGGGACCTGCTTAAGATTCTCCCTCCCTCTCTCTCTCCCCCCCTCATTATCTTTTTTCTCCCTCCTTCTGTCTCCCCCTTCCCCCCCTTGCACTTGCTGTCTCTTAAAATAAATAAAATAAAATAAATAAAAAGTCACTGTCAAACCCAAGGACACCTAGGTTGTCTACTATGTTGTATTCTAGATGTTTTGTAGTTTTGCCTTTTACAGATAGGTCTATGATATATTTTAAGTTAATTTTTGTGAAAGCTATAAAATCTGTGATTACATTCATTTATTTGCCTGTGACTGTCAGTTATTCCAGTACTGTTTGTTGAAAAGAATATCCTTTCTTCATTGAAATGCCTTTGACCCTTTGTCAAAGTTCAATTGAGCGTATTTGGTGGCTTTTCTGGGCTCTGTGTTTTTTCTAGTGACCTATTTGTTTATCACTTTTTTTTAAAACATTTTTTTAAGTTTATTTATTTTGAGAGGGGGGGTGGGATGAGTGGGGGAAGGACAGAACAGGAGAGAATCCCAAGCAGGCTCCACATTATCAGTGCAAAGCTCAATGCAGGGCTCGAACCTACGAACAGTGAGATTATGACCTGAGCCTAAACCAAGAGTTGGACGCTTAACCAGCTGAGCTACCCAGGTGCTCCTCACTTTTTTTTTTTTAACTGTAGCTTTATATAGTAAGTCTTGAAGTCATTCAGTGACAGTCTTTTGGTTGTTCTTCAATATTGTGTTCACTACTGGGTGTCCATAAAATAACTTGCTGGGTTTTTTGTTTGGCATTGCATTGAGTATAGATCATGTTAGAAAGGACTGGCATCATGACAGTATTAAGTTCTCCTACCCATGCACATGCAATATGTTTCTGTTTATTTAGATCTTTGATTTCTTTCCTCGGGGTTTTATGGGTGTCCTCATGTAAATTTTACACATATTTTATTGGATTTATATTTAAGCATTTCATTTGTGGGGGGTGCTAACATAAATTGTATTGTTTTTAATTCCAAATTCCAAATTTTTTATTACTGGTATATAAGAAAGCATTTGACTTTTGTACCTTAAACTTGTACCCGCAATCTTGCTATAATCACTTAATAGTTCAGGAGGTTTTATTGTTGATTTTTTGAGATTTTTACAAGCAGATTTTTACAATCTTTGTAAACAAAGATAATTTCATTTCTTCTCTTCCAATTCGGATGCCTTTTATTTCCTTTTTTTTTTTTTCTTATTGTATTCTGTACGGTGTTGAATGGGAGTGAAGTCTTTTTTTCTCTTGTTCCTGATCTTAGTAGGAAAACACCCAGTTTCTTCTCATTAAGTATGTTAGCTGTAGAGTTTTGCAGATGTTCTTTATCAAATTGAGGATGTATTCTGTTGTTGGATACATTTTTCTATAAGTGTTTATTAGATCCAGTTGCTCAATAGTGTCATTCAGTTCAACTATGTCCTTACTGATTTTCTGCTTGCTGGAACTGTCAATAACTGATAAAGGGGTGTTTAGTCTCTATAATAACGGATTTGTCTATTTCTCCTCATGATTCTATTTGTTTTTGCCTCAAGTGTTTTGATAGTCTTTTGTTAGTGCATTCACATTAAGAATTGTTGTCTTCTTCAAGAATTGATCACTTTTTCATTATGTAATGCCCCCCTTTATCCCTGAAAATTATCCTTACTCTGAAGTCTGCTTTGCCTGAAATTAATATAACTACTCCAGTTTTTTTGATTACTCTTAGTACAGTGTACATTCTCATCCCTTTACTTAAAAAAATATATATAACATTAAATTTACCATCGTAACTATTTCTTCTAAGTTTGTATTTTGCTGAACTCTCCCCCCCCCCCAGTTTTATTGAGGTCTAATTGACATAAAATTGCATATATTTAAAGCGTACACCATGATGATCTGTGTATGCATTGTGAAATAATTGCCTCAGTCGGGTTAATCAGCATATTCCTCATCTCACATAGTTACCTGTTTTTGCACATGTGCATGTGGTGACAACATTTAAGATCTCTCTTAGCAAATTTCAGCTATACAATAACTATCCTTACCATGTTGTATATTAGTTTCCCTGAATTTCTTCATTTTATAACTGAAGACTCCATCTTCCCCACTCCCCCAGCCCCTTGTAATCACCATTCTACTCTGTTTCTTTGAGTTTGACCTTTTTGTTCGTTTTTTAAGGAGTCCACATAAGGGAGTTTGTGCTTTTATTGTTCCCATTGACAGTCTGAAGTTTTTAAGTTTGTCATAGTCCCATTTGTCTTATTTTTGCTTTAGTTGTTTGCACTTTTTGGTGTCCCCTATCACTTGCAACAAAAAGGAATGAACCTTAAGGATATTATTGCTAAGTGAAATAAAACAGTCACCAAAAATCAAGTACATTGCCATCTCCAGTGTTCTGAAGCTCTTCCCCTATATTTGCTTATAGGATTTTTATAGTTTTAGGTATCATGTCTAGGTCTTCAATCCCTTTTGAGTTAATTTTTGTGTGTGGTGTAAAGTTAAGTTTTATCTTCATTCTTTTGCTTCTTAGTCCAGTTTTTCCAACACCCATAAGGGTAAGAAACTGTCTTTTTCCCATTGTGTAGTCTTGACACTATTGTTGAAAATTATTTGGCCATACATGAGGGTTTATATCTGGTTTTTCTTTTCTGTTCCAGTTGTCTATGTATTTGTCTCTCTGCTAATTCCATACTGTCTTGATTACTATTGGTTTGTAGTTTGTTTTCAAATTAAGAAGTATTAGACTTCCAACTTTGTTCTTCCTTTTCAAGATTGTTTTGGTTATTTGGGGTCTCTTCAAATTCTATATAAATTTTGGGATTTGGTTTTTCTATTCTTGCAAAAAATGCCATTGGCATTATGATAGGGATTGCACTGAATCTCTGGATGGGTTTGGGTAGTATTGACATTTTAATGTTACTAAGTCTTCTAAGCTACAAGCATGGAATGTCTTTCCATTTATTCCTATCTTCTTTGATTTCTTTTGGCAGTGTCTTAACAATTTTCAGTGTATAAATCTACTTCCTTGGTTGGGTTTTTTTCTTTTAAAAAAAATTTTTTTTTTAACATTTATTTATTTTTGAGACAGAGAGAGACAGAGCATGAACAGGGGAGGGGCAGAGAGAGAGGGAGACACAGAATCTGAAACAGGCTCCAGGCTCTGAGCGGTCAGCACAGAGCCTGACGTGGGGCTCAAACTCACGAACCGTGAGATCATGACCTGAGCTGAAGTTGGACGCTTAACCGACCGAGCCACCCAGGCGCCCTGGTTGGGTTTTTTTTTCTTAAGCATTTTATCCTTTTTGATGCTATAGTAAATGAGATTGCTTTCTTTTTTGATTGTTCAAATGAGCAATCAATAGAACCAATTTTTAAGTGTTCAGTTTGTATCTAAAACTTTGCTGAAATCATTTCTTAGTTGTAATAGCCTTTTCTTTTTTAATTCTTTAGAGTTTTCTACACATAAGATCATCCCTCTGTGAACAGAGATGATTTTGCTTCTTTTCCAATTTGGATACCTTTTGTTATTTATTTTTCTTGTCTAATTGCTCTGGCTATGATTTTAAGTACTTTGTTGAATAGTAGTGGCAAAATGGGCATCCTTGCCTTGGTCCTGATCTTAGAGGGAAAGCTTTCAATTTTTTTCAGCTTTGAATACGTTAACAGTGGGCTTTTCATCATGTATAACATATTGAGGCAGTTTCCTTCTGTTCCTAGTTTGGTGAACATGCTTATCATGAAACAGTGTTGAATTTTGTTAAATGCTTTTTCTGTACCAATTGAGATGGTCATTTGGCTTTTGTCCTTCATGTTGCTAATGTGGTATGTTTTCATTGATTGATTTTTGTATGTAGAACCATTCTTGAGTTCCAAGTATAAATCTTTGCATTATAGGTATAAAACTTGGTTGTGGCTTATAATCCTTTCAGTGTGCTATTGAGTTTGGTTTGCTAGTATTTTTTCGAAGGTTTTTGTATTAGTATTCATCAGGAATATTGGTCTGTAGTTTTCTCATTGTGTCCATCCCTTTTTTAAAATGCATTTGTGTCCTTTAAGGTGGGTTTCTTGTAGATTATATATAGTTGAGTCTTTAAAATTAATTTTTTTATCAAGTTTTATTTTAAAACTTGAGATATAATTGACATGACATTGTGTAAGTTTATTTTTTAAATGCACTGACAGTCTCTGTCTTTCATGTCAGTATATTTAGGCTTTTGATGTTTAAGGAAATTATTGATATAGTTGGATCATAGTTTTGCCATATTTGTTGCTGTTTCTATTCAGTGCTCTTGTTTCTTCTTTTGTCTTCCTTTCTTTTTCTGTTTTATCTGTCTTTAACTGAGCATTTTATTTGATTCCACTTTTTCCTCCTCTGTCTGAAATGTATTAATCAAAATGTATTTGGTTTCTAGCATTTATTTTTGAATATATATTTTTAACTTTTTATTATGGAAAATTTCAAACACACAAAAGTAGAAGTTCCAATTATAAAAAAAATGTCAAATATTTGTTACTCTTCTTTCATGCTTTCCCCTCAACATTTTTTTAAAATTTCAGGAATAGAATTTAGTGATTCATTTATATATAACATCTAGTGCTTACCCCAACAAGTGACCTCCTTAATGCTCTTTGCCCCTTTAGCCTTTACCCCCACTCAACACCTCACCAGCAACCCTCAGTTTGTTCTTTGTAGTTAAGAGTCTCCTATGGTTTGGTTTATCTCCCTCTTCTTTTTTATCTTGTTTTTTGCTTCCCTTCCCCTATCCTATGATATCTGTCTTTCTCCAACTAACTTATTTCACTTAGTGTAATGCTTAGTGTAATATACTCTAGTTTCATCCGTGTTGTGCAAATGGCAAGATTTCATTTTTTTTTTAATCGCCAAATAATATTCCATTGTATATCTATATACCACATCTTCTTTATGCATTCATCAGTCAGTGGACATTTGGGCTCTTTCCATACTTTGGCTGTTGTTGATAGTACTGCTGTAAACATTGGGGTGCATGTGCCCCTTCAAATCAACACTCCTGTATCCTTTGGATAAATACCTAGTTGTGCAATTGCTGGGTTGTAGTGTAGCTCTGTTTTAATTTTTTGAAGAACCTCCATACTGTTTTCCAGAGTGGTGCACCAGTTTGCATTCCCATTAGCAGTGCAAAAGGGTTCCTCTTTCTCCACATCCTTGCCAACATCTGTTGTTGCCTGAGTTGTTAATTTTAATCATTCTGACAGGTGTAAGGTGTATATCATTGTGGTTTTGATTTGTATTTCCCTGATGATGAGTGATGTTGAGCATTTTTCATGTGTCTGTTAGACAGTTGGATGTCTTCTTTGGAAAAGTGTCTATTCGTGTCTTTTGCCCATTTTTTCGGTGGATTATTTGGGTTTTTTGGGGTGTTGGGTTTGATAAGTTCTTTATAGATTTTGGATACTAACCCTTCATCTGATATGTCATTTGCCAGTATCTTTTCCCATTGAGTATACAGTGTACATTTACAACTTTTCGAAGTGTACTTTTAAGGAGACTGTACTAATCAGGGATAGTGCAATTACCTTATGACAGAGTATTCCCAATTTCTCCTTCTCATTCCATATAATATTACTGTCATTAGTTTCACTAATCCATAAGCTATAATCACTGAATACATTATTGCTGCTGTTATTTTGAACAAACTGTTGCAGCTAGATCAATTAAGAATAAGAAAAGTAAAATATATTCTACTTTCATTATTCTTTAATACTCTTTCTTTCTTTACATAGATACAGATTTCTTACCTATGTCATTTTCTGTTCTTCTGGTAAATATTTTACTTTAACATTTCTTGGATGGCAGGTCTACTGTTGACAAATTCTGTTAATTTTTGTTTTCTGAGAAAGTCTGTATTTCTCCACATTTGAATAATAATTTCACTGGATGCAGAATTCTAGATTTTTTTCTTTCAACATTTAAAATATTTTACTTCACTCTTCTTGTTTGCATGACTTTTGAAAAAAAGCTCAATGCAGTTCTTATCTTTGCTTGTCTATGGGTGAGGTCGCCCCCCTCCCCATCTTCTTTCAAGATTTCTTCTTTCTCTTTGATCTTTTGCATTTTGAAAATGATATGCCTAGCTGTAGATTTTTTGGTATTAATCCTTCTTTATGTTCTCTGAGCTTCCTGCATGTGTGGTTTGGTATCTGACATTAATTTTGAGAAATTCTCAATTGTTGCTTCAAATGTTTTTTCTGTTCCTTTGTCTCTTTGCCTTGTGGTATTCTCATTATGCATACATTACAGGTTTTGTAATTGCCTCATAGTTCTTGGATAGTCAGTTATTTTTTATTTAAAAAAAAAATTTTTTTTTTCAACGTTTATTTATTTTTGGGACAGAGAGAGACAGAGCATGAACGGGGGAGGGGCAGAGAGAGAGGGAGACACAGAATCGGAAACAGGCTCCAGGCTCTGAGCCATCAGCCCAGAGCCTGACGCGGGGCTCGAACCCACGGACCGCGAGATCGTGACCTGGCTGAAGTCGGACGCTTAACCGACTGCGCCACCCAGGCGCCCCATATTTTTTATTTTTTATTTTTCTCTGCATTTCAGTTTTGAAAATTTCTATTGTCGTTTCTTTAGGCTTACTGGTTCTCTCCTTGGCCATGTCCAGTGTATTCATGAGCCCATCAAAGGCATCGTTAGTTTCTGTTACAGTGATTTTGATTTCTGGCGTTTACTTTTGACTCTTTTTAAAGTTTCCATCTGTCTCTGCTTATATTACCCATCTGTTTTTGTGTTACCTACTTTTTCCATTAGAGCCTTTACTATATTAATCAATTGTTTTAAATTCCTGTTCTGATAATTTGAACATCTCCACTAAATTTCAGTGATTCTGATGCCTGTTATGTGTAGTCACACTTTAATTTTAGTCTTTTAGTATTTTTTTTTTTGTAAATTTTTTGTTGAAAGCTGGTTATGATATATTCACTAAAAGTTATTTAGGTAATAGGTCTTTTTTAGGGCTTGACCTTTACAAATGCTTTTTCAGTTTTTTAAATCCTCCTCCCCTCTCATAGGTGAGATAAGAAGACTAGAAGGGGCTGGAGTTTTATATCTCTCTTCTCACACATAGGAAGAGGTTAGAATTGGGTATTTCTTTTTCCCCACATCTAAGTCTAGAGAAGGCTAGAATTGGGTATTTCTTTTCCTCCAGTTCAGTTGCTCTGGTAGAATAGTTTTCTTTGAGGGCAGGTCTTAACAGAATACTCTGGGGTGCCTGGGTGGCTCAGTCGGTTAAGCTCCGGCTTCATCTGAGGTCATGATCTCACGGTTTGTGGGTTCGAGCCCCGCATTGGGCTCTGTGCTGACAGCTCAGAGCCTGGAGCCTGCTTTGGATTCTGTGTCTCTCTCTCTCTTTCTGCCTCTCCCCACTCACACTCTATCTCTCTCAAAAATAAATAAACATAAAAAAAAAAAAAACAAGCAAAACAGAATACTCTTGGGCCTGTTTATACATGTTTCATCTCATCTCCAGATATTTCCTAGATTTTCACTGTAAGGACCTGGTAGGGCTCCTAGAAATAAAACTGAGAAACATGTGGAGGCCCCCTCTGGAGTTTTTAACTCCCAGACTTGTTCATACTGCTCCTCTGTCCATTACAGTTTAGGTTTTCCTCTACTGGTACTGACTCTAGAGGCAGTTTCTGCTCCTGGGTTTCTGCTCCAGTAAGCTGTGATTCTGTATATGTGCCTGTTTCCAGTTTTTAGGGCAGTGGTTTGCCACGTGAGTCCTCAATTCTTTAATGGATTTAAGAAGAGTTGTTGACTTTTTTCAGTTTGTTCAGCTCTGTGAAGATGGGAAGGATGACTTCCAAGCTCCTTACATACTGGGCTGGAGACCGGAAGTCCTTCCTTTGCTCATTTTGGCTTTTTATTGTTGACTAGAGTTCTTTATTCTGGATACAGATTCCTTAGCAGATAATATGATTTACAAGTGTTTTCTCCAATGGGTAGGGCAGTTGGGAGAAGCCTTGTTGGCTATAGTAAGGATTTTGGCTTTAACTCTCTTCAAGGTAGGGAGCCATTGGAGGTTTTAAGCAGAGAAATCTCATAGTCTATCTTATATTTTAAAACGTGAAGATCACTCTGCCTGCTTTGTTGAACATAGATGGAAGGTGAACAGAGGGAAGCTGAAAGACTTGCACTAGAGAGGT
This sequence comes from Leopardus geoffroyi, assembly GCF_018350155.1. Classification (NCBI taxonomy): domain Eukaryota; kingdom Metazoa; phylum Chordata; class Mammalia; order Carnivora; family Felidae; genus Leopardus; species Leopardus geoffroyi. Next base: position 66,087,386 of record NC_059333.1, on the reverse strand, counting down.
AGTGAGAAATGATTACACCCTGGAGATACACACACACACCATGTGTTTTTATTGTTTTTTGTAGTGAGATAATTGTAAATATACCTGCAATTGTAGAAGTAATACAGAGAGATACCATGTACCCTTTACCCAGTTTCCCTCAGTGGTAACATCTTACAAAATATAGCACAGCATCACAGTCAGGATCTTGACATTAATACAATCCACCAGTCTTGTTGAGATTTCCCCAGATTTATGTGTGTGTGTGTGTGTGTGTGTGTGTGTGTGTGTGTACTTCTATACAGTTTTATTATATGTGTAGTTTTGTGTATTCACTAGAACAGTTCCATCATCACGAGGATCCTCTTACAACCATACTTATTTTTCTCCCTGCCATTCCTCCACTCTTAATCCCTAATTTAAAACCCTTGCAACAACGAGCAATCTGTTTCCCATATCTATAACTTTGTTATTTCAAGAATGTTTATCAGTGGAATAAATAGTGTACATAACCTTTTGGGATTGGCTTTATTTGCTCAGCATAATTCTCTGGAGATTCATTAAAGTTGTTGCATATGTCAGTAATTAGTTTTTTTTCTATTGCTGAATAGTATTTCATAGTATAGTATACTATGGTTTGTTTATCCATTCACCCTTTGAAAGACATCTGGTAGCTATTCTGAATAATATGGCTATGAACATTCATCCATAGGTTTTTGTGTGAACATAAATTTCCGTTTCTGTGGGGTAAGTGCCCAAGAGTGCAATTGCTAAAAGCTTGGAGAATTATATAAATTTTTTTTTTTTAGAGAGATTGTGGGGCTCCAGCTCATAACCCCAAGATCAAGAGTCTCATGCTCTACTGACTAAGACAGCCAGGTGCCCCTTGGATATATTTTGAAGGTAGAACCCAGCAGGATTTTTTGACAGATTGAATGTGAGGTCAGAGAGAAAGAGGATTCAAAATTGAAATTTCTTTGTAGAAGATTTTAAGCCTACCTGAGCAGTATGTATTTTATATCTAATTCACAATTTAGATTATTTATTTATATATGTCTAATTATAGTAATGTAAAAGAAAAATGTTACAGTAAACTTCCAGAACATTAGTTGATATTAGAAAGTCCACTATATATACGGTGTGTGTGTGTGTGTGTGTGTGTGTGCATGCATGCACGCGTGCATGCTAAGTTGTGAAAGAGATTGAATATATAAAGAATTTTCTTTCCTTGGCTTCTAGAACAAAAGATGGCAAACTGTGTGCCTGTTGCCTCTTTTTGTAAATAAAGTTTTATTGGGATATACATAGCCACCCATTCCTTTGCATATTGTTGACTGCTTTTCTTCTCTGACTGTAGAGTTGAATAATTGCAACAGAGACTGTGGGCTGCAAGCCTAAAGTATTTATAATCTGGCCCTTTATAGAAAATGTTGACTGACCCTTATTCTAATGTATTATTTTGGTGATTCATCTTTTACAGCTTTGCTCATTCTCAGTTTCTTGTATGATTCCTTTTCATCTGTCTGCCTAAATGTTCATATTCTCCAGGATCTTCTTCAGAATATCTTACCTGTCTTGGGGCTTATGTGACACCATCGTCTAGGTTTTTACTACCTAACCAGTTTCTTTTTTAGTGTTCTTTATAGGCTTTTCTGCTCCTGGAGACTCTGGCTACCTCCTTCTTATTTTACAGGCAATTTTATCTATTCCTGTAGCTTCAAGAACCATCTAGACCTCTTGCTAGAGGATAAGATGAACATATCAGATTGCTTTCTGGACCTTTCCATATCTGTGTCCTTCAGGCATTTAAAGCTAAACGTGTCCCAAACTGAACTCATTCCTTCCTTCTTCCAAAACAGCTTCCTAGGCCAGTGAACTCTATTGCCATGTTAATAGTCACATGAGTCAGAAGTTTGATAGTTATCACTCCCCTCCTTCCATTTACCAAAGCAGTAACAGTATGTGATCAAATAACTGTTGATCTGCCTCTCAGAGCCATTCTCTTCCTTCTGTCTTGACTCTTTCTACCTCCGTACAGGTCTTAGTTTAATTTATCTTCTCCTTAAAAACAAAAAACTTTTTTTGATAACCAGTGATCTTCCCAAAACAAATCTCTTGCTTAGAACATATTAGTGGTTCTTCATGGCTTGTAGTATTCAAACTTTTTAGCATTATATTTAAAACTTTCCACCAGGTCTCTTTCCCGAATTTTTCAAGGTACTAATAAGCAAAATTTTTATAGGTCCAAATCCCTATTTACCCTATCGCACTATCTGAGTGACCTACAGTTTCCACATTGTATTGTAATTGTTTGGTTTGCTTACCCATTGAAAACTGTGAGGACTATGAATTTTTATACGCTCAGTGCCCTGGCTCTGACACATAATTAGCTTCAAAATATTTGTTATACACAGGGAATTATTTTGAGGTGACATTCTAGCCAATTGTAGGGTCTTTGGGGGTATCTGAATTTACTCTGGAATCAAAGATTTAGAAATGGATTGAAATAAACACTTTTTCAGTCCTAGTGTGATTTCAGAAGAAGGATGATGGAACTTTAGGTAATTCCTTTTTGAAGAAGAAGGTATGTTTTGGAAAAAATAGCCTTTGAAGCAAAACTTTTTTTTTTTTTTTTAAGTTTATCGATTTTGAGAGAGAGAGTAAGCAGGGGAGAGTCAGAGATAAAGAGAAAGAGAGAGAATCCCAAGCAGGGTCCACACTGTTGTCAGTGCAGAGCCCAATGCAGGGCTCAAACTCACCAACTGAGAGATCATGACTTGAGTGGAAAACAAGAGTTGGATGCTTAACCGACTGAGCCACCCAGCACCCCTGAAGCAAAACTTTTGAAGTCAGTCCTATTTTACTAGATTTTATGAAAATGGAACTTTCTATGGTAGGAAAGATCCAGTGGAATGAAATTTGGTGAAGAAGAGAAGATGATAGCCATATGCTGCCTACCTGACATCTACAGTATTATTAAGCTTTCTGGTTGTTACTTCACCTAAAAGTTAGCTTTTCCTTTATTGAATTTTACATAGGGTACGTAAAGTACCCTTTAGGGATTCCCTTGACACAGTGCTTTTAGCTTGGGAAGTACCCCTCCCCCCCCCCCTTTTTTTAAAGTGTGAGATGTCAAATGAGGTAAAAATGAACAATAGCCCCTGTCTACTTTAGAGGAGGATATATATTAATGGCTATTGGTTAAACCAAAAGGATAATTTTTCCTTTAAATGTACCTTTCAGGTTTTCTTATACTTGTGTGTTATTTATTCCATCTTGAGCAGTCTTTTTGTTTTCTCTTATTTTGTTTTAGGTGGGAATGATAAAAATAGTTTACATGTAAGTTTTTATCGTTTCTGTATTGGAAAAAATTTGCCTTTATAGACAGGTTGTTTTTCTACAATGGATTTAAAATTTTTAACTATGATCTTGTAGTAAGAAGTAGATTTTACATTGCAACCCAGTGCACAGAAAAATAACTGAAGTAAGTTTGATGAAAAAGTCCTTAGTCTTACTGTATTAAACTTCTTATTCTTTTCTCCTTACGCACCCCCTTCTCATTTCCTGATTGGCTGATCCCACAGTTTGAGAATACTGGTCTACAGCAAGTTGTAAGGCAGAAGAAATTATAAAAACAGGGAATTTACTCTGTGAAAGACAAAGTAACCAGCTTTGAGAGCTCCGTCTCTGATACAGAAAGATACAAAATTCAGCTTTTCTTAAGGCACATGTATAGTAAGTTAGTTGGACGAGTTGTGTTAGTGTGTGTTGTGTTTCCCTACAGTGACTACAATGTAGTATCTGATTTCTATAAGGTACTTTTTGAAACGCATTCTTTTATATGACACTATTGAACTACAGTTTACAAAAATAAAAACCACGAAAGTATATACTCAATTCTAAAATATTGGTAGGTGCTGCAGGAATTTAGAGATTAGAGAAGATTAGTGTGAGTTGGAACAGCTGGGGATATAGCCTTGTGAAAGAGGTGGGAGTTGAATAGGAACTTCAAGGATGGATAGAATGTGTGTAGGTGGAAGGGAGGGATCAAGACATTCCAGTGATGATGTGATCAGTGGTTTAGAATTGGGAATGAGATAATATGGTCAGAAAGAGTGAGAAGTGGGATCTAGTTATGATCATGTTGGTTATGAGTGGAAGATAACATGAAGCTGATAATAAGGAACCAGAATATGAAGTGATTTAGACTTTATCTGGTAGGAAATGGGGAAATCGCTGTCTCTCAGAATTTACTTTGTCTGCTGATAACATTGCTACTCCAGATCTCTTGGTGCTATTTACTTGCTGTATCTTTTTCCATCCTTTTACTTTCAAGCTGTTGGTGTCTTTGAATCTGAAGTGTGTGTATCAGAGAGAGAATATAGTTGGAGCTTGCTTTCTTATCGAGTCTGACATTCTCTGCCTTTGATTGTGTGCTTAGTTAATTACATTTTATGTGGTTTTTGTTATAGTTGGAATTACCTGTGCCATGTTGCTTTTTGTTTGCTTACCTCTCATGGTTTTGTTCCTCTGTTCTCATGTATGGCCTTCGTTTTTTAAGGTGCCATTTGTAGGTCCAGGTTTGATTTTTTTTTTTTTTTTGTTAGTATTACATAAATTATTTTCTTTAAAAAAATTTTTTTTTACATTTATTTATTTTTGAGAGAGCGCACAAGTGGGGGAGGAGCAGAGAGAGAGGGAGACACAGAATCCAAAGCAGGCGCCAGGCTCTGAGCTGTCAGCACAGAGCCCGACGCAGGGCTTAAACTCACAAATGGCGAGTTCATGACCTGAGCCGAAGTTAGATGTGCAACTGACTAAGCCACCCAGAAGCCCCTTCTATCATCTAAGAACTGAAGACCACTCTGTTCTAGGATAGTTCTGCTGATTAGGCTCCTCATCTGCTGTGCAACCCCCAGCCCCTCTTTTTTTGGATTTTTTTTTCTAACCATAAAGCATTTTTTCCATCCAGATTCCCAGGTATATTAACTTTTATGTTTTGTAGCTCTTCTAATTCACTATTTTACCTGAAATTTTATATTTCCTGATCATATAGCTGGTACTTTTTAATATTTTTTCTGTTATGTAATTTGCCTTTATTAACTGGACTTTTGACAGCCAAGTATATTGTTGGAATGTATCTTCTTTGTTAATATATACTCTTCGAATTTATTACTGCAAAAACTTATGTTGTTAGGAAGCCATCATATTATTTGATGGTTTCTTTTCATGAAGAATGAACATAACTTCGAAACTCCCCAAAGGAAAAATTATTTGTGTGGTTTATAAATTTATCAGGACTGTACAGTTTCTGGGATGTCCTATTATAACTCTGTAAAACTTAGCAACTGAACCTTTCTTATGGGGCTCTCAAAAAAAAATTTTTTTTTTTTACCATATCTTGGAAGATAGTGGGGCTTGTAAGAGCTCTTTGCACCCAAATTTATGTGTTTAGTGAGAAGCTTGATTTTTATTATAGTTGTGAAAGATTCCAGTAGTAATAGCTCATTCCAGGTATCTCTGTCATAATATAGATCACTGCTTCTCAAGCTATTAGTTGTGAAGTATTAGTTAAAAAAATTTCCAGTTCATCAGACTGATATTTTTGTAACATAAAATACACATCAATTACTAGAAAAGTGAAATTAAAAAATACAAAATATAGGCCCCACTCTTAAGATTCATAAATATGAAATTATTCTGTCAAATTGCTGTGAAAGATTCTAAGCACTTATTCTCAATTTCTGTGTTTATCTTATCGCAAGACAGTAGTAAATAGTTCATAGACTAATAACAAATAGTTTGCAGGTCAGTACAGACCATACTTTTTATCTTGTTTAGAAAATTTTTGTTATTGTTTTAGTTTTTAAATTTTTAATTGAAGTATAATTGACATAATATTATATTTCAAGTGTACAACATAGTGATTTGACAGTTATATACATTATGAAATTCTTACCACGATAAGTGTATTACGGTATTATTGACTATATTCCCTGTGCTGTACTTTTCATCCCTATGATTTATTTATTCTACAGTGGGCACTTTGTACCTCTTAATCCCCTTCACCTATGTTGCCCAGCCTCCCAACCCTTAGACCATACTTTTTAGTAACATATCCATGGCCTGTTCTTTGTAGTGTTTATTGTTACGAAATTTTAGTATCATAGTCAATATGGTGAATAGCATTTATCCTTTAAAAAATATTTTCATGTGTTTCCTTTTCAGAACCGAGAGCTCCAAATCATGAGAAAGCTAGATCACTGTAACATAGTCCGATTGCGTTATTTCTTCTACTCAAGTGGTGAGAAGGTAGGTCTTGAAGAAAGTGTGTACTGAATATTGTGATAGACTTGTTATTCTAAAAATAGTCCTTGTTCTGCACCTGATCCCCCACCCTGGCCCAGTGAGTGAAACAGTTTTGCTAATATTAAATGGAAGAATTCTAAAGCATAAGCCCTAGTAATCCTGAGCTCAAGACATAATCATTGACTATCAGTAGTTATATCAGAAAATGTTAATGAGATGATAAAGGGAAATGAATTTTGAAGAATTTTCTTTTTTGGAACATTTGTCTTTAGTTCTTTACACACAAACATACACACACACACACACATATATTTATTTATTTTTTAAACTTCTGTGTTCCCTATGCGTTTCTGGAGCCACATGATAGTTCTAGTTGTTTATTAGAGGGTGGAAAATGATGTCATTTTGTTAAGTGGAAGTATTGGAGGGAAAGGGGAACAGGAGGACTTTAGTAGGACCAGAATGAGACTTCAACATTGGGAGGCAAATTTAACCTATCCTTGGTGAGGGAGAAAGTTAGAAAGGTACAGTATTATAGAGCTTGTTATACATGGTCATTATTTATGATTGCATTTAATTTTGTGAAAGCAAAGGATAATTTAAGAAGACCATGTACTGTGAATCCCTGACCCTTTTGGTTTTTCTCTTCAAATAATAATAATTAATGTCATTGTGCTCCCTGGAGATGGAAGCACAGAAAGTCTGTTTCTTCTGTTTTACCTTCTTCTTTCTGCCTGTTCACTGTCCCTTCTTCCCAGATTCAGTATTTTCCTTAAATTTCTACTTTACTGGTTTCTGGTGAGGGGGCAGGGCAAATAACAAACCACTTAATCTTTTTGGCTAAATAAATATGACCTTGGATAGGTTCATTTGATATTTTTGACGTCAAGTTGCACATACTATCTTAAGTTCCTAGATCTATAATCCCTCTTGATTACTAAGCCCAGTGTTCTTTTTACTTCATGTAACTATTTCCCAGTGTATCAGAGTTTATCATCTTCCATTAAATTTTAGTTAGGTTATTTCCTTAGAAGTTATTTTTTTCATGACAGAGCCTGTAATATGGGAAGATGCCTATGTATTAAGCCAAGACTGTGATATACATTCTGTAGATACATAAATGTTATTTATATATTTGTGTGTGTGTGTGTGTGTGAGAGAGAGAGAGAGAGAGAGAGACAGAGAGTGTGAGTCACAGCTAATGTTTTAGCAATGATAATTAGCAAATTGGTTCCTTTGTGACTCTTGTTTCTCAGGTGCTTGTATTAGGGACTGTAAGCCTTTTATAAGTATTTGAGCTCTTTTGTTTCTAAAGCCAATTATGAGGTTCATGCCACTTTTTTTTTTCTTAAAAACCTAGCAAACAGCGTGTTATGTCTTTAATTTTATTTGTTTTGATATGTCTTTACTTTTTCCTGGCCCTTCCCAAATAAAATTATGGAACATCTGTTATGTTCACAGCACTCTTACAATGGAATTTTGCATCCTCCTGACTTTTTGTTGTTAGATAATAGACATAATAATACGTCAGGGAGGAAAGTAGAGGTCAGAATTATCAAAGCCCCTAAACATTTTCTCCTGATTACTTTATTAGCTCTCCCTATATGGCAGATACTGTTTTTAGTACTTTACAAATATTAACTCATTTAATGCTTACAAAGATAAAGAGCAGAAAAAGAAGAATATCAAACTTTTGAATATAAAGCTGTGTTTGTGGTGGCATCAAAAGGCTTACCTATCTGGTTTTGGTCTGGTGGAAGCCCTGATCACAGTCTGCCCTCACCCTCACTTAATTCTGCCTTGGTAGTGACAGTGGACTATTATTTGTGTATCCCAATGGATGATTTTCCTCCCTTTTGCTGTTTAGAGCTGCTTATTATTAAAAATGGTCTTATAGATAAAGAGCAATTGAGAAGTTATTAAAGGAGGTTAACCAGAAGGACAGTGAACCTCTATTATAAAAAAGAAACTATTTTATAATGTTTTATTTATCTCAGAACTTTCTCTTGAGCATTGTAAATTTTTCATAGTGAAAAAAAGATTCCTCTTAATTTTGGATAGTTTCATTAACAAAACAGAAAGGGGAAAAAAAGTTGTGATATATTGCTGAAAATAATGATCCTTCCTTAACAAAAAGAGGTTTTCTGAAGATATGCAGAAATACACAGGTGCAGGACCTCCCATGATCTTCTAGCCACCGAAAAGATGATTTCTTCTTGCTTTCCTCACCATCTCTACTTCCATTCTTCTGAATTGTTCTGGCAGGGCTAACATTACTCAAGAGACCAGGTAATAAACTAATATGTCCCATATGAAAAGACGGGTTCTGCTCTAGGGTTGAGAGTTCAGGTTTGTTCTGTTGTTGTTGTTTTAAAATATTTATTTATTTTGAGCAAGAGAGGAGGGAACGCTAGTTGGGGAGGGGCAGAGAGAGAAGGGGAGAGAGAACTGAAGCAGCCTCCACGCTCAGCATGGAGCCTGAGGCAGGGCTTGATCCCACAATCTATGAGATCGTGACTGAGGCGAAATCAAAACTCAGACATTAATCAACTGAGCCACCCAGGTACCCCAGGAGCTTAGGTTTGTTATTATCAGTTCTGACTCTCCAAGAGTAGATTACTGAGAGTGAACTTAGAACTACAGTTGTAGAAAGGGATCTAAATGTCTTAGGAAATTCTTACAGACCTTTAAAGATGATTTCTGTCTGAAGAGAAGCTTGGTGTACTGCCTGTGTGTGCGTGTGTGTGTGTGTGTGTGTGTGTGTGTGTGTGTGTGTGTTTATGTTTATATATATATAAATTTGGGGGGAGGAAGTAACAAGTTAATAGTTTTGAGATGTCTCTGGGACAAGCAAATAGAAATACCCATTAGATACATGTATGATTTCACATGTAGTGGTGGTGGTGGTATCAGGAAGTGGGGTGCTAAGTGGAGAAATGATATTGACAAAGTTGGGTTGATAAGAGTTGTGTAGCCATGTGAAAGAGCTCTTAGGAGTTCTGGGAGAGGGGCTGTTTGAGACCCGCACAGCAAAGAGCCAGCAGTTTGCCAAGTATTGTCTGCTGGTCCTAGAATGTGTTGAGGGTGAGAAGAGTCCTCATTTGAGAGAGCTGTAGGGAAACCATTGCCTTTGGGTGGGATCCAGGTGGATCTGGGGAGAAGCAGTGTAAGGGCAAAGCAGTATAAAAAGCCTCCATGAAGAGACTGGGATTCAAAAGAGTTCCTTTTTGGGGTTTCAGAGAGCTTAGGGGACCATCTGGACAGGAGATCAGTGGTCAGAACAGGAGCCCAAAGGAGATGTGAGGAGTCAGTTAGGGGGATGATTTTAGAAATTTTGAGGTTGAGAAAGAGCAGAATTCAGTGTTTCAAGATTATAAGGATGAAAGACTTAGTCGATGTATGAGTTCAGATATGAAATATTTTGTAACCTTTTCATTGTCATCATTATCTCTCTACCGTTTTCTGTCTCTTCTATGCTTATTGTCTCACTTCTGTTTAGTCTCCTCCATCTACTTTCTGGGTTTTTGCTCCTTTTACTCTGGGTTCTGGGTCTCTCTATGTTTTGGTCTGGGTTTCTGTCCCTCTTTCTTGGTCTATGTCACCCCCTCATTTCTTTTCCCTCTTTAACTCTGGTGTCTGTCTGTTGCTCTCTCTCTTGGTTACTCTCTCTGTGGATTTCAGCCTCATCTCTGGGTTTGTGTACTCTTCTTTCATTGGGTTTCTTCCCATCTTTCGTTGAATGCCTGATCCTTCCAAATCTTTATATAGATTCTCATCTGTCCTGAGCCTTCTTCATTCTCTTTCTATCCTGACTTTTAACTTCTGCATCTCTACATATCTCATTCTATTTGTACATGTTTTACAAAATTGTATGAATAATTATTTATAATCTAATTAAATATTGGAGATCTCATAATATTTCTGGTTATTGGTTATATAGTATGTATTTCACTGAGTTGTTGAACTGCATAATACCCCCTAACTACTCCCACATTGTTATTTTTAATTTTAAAATTATAGCTAAGCTATCCCAAAGCTTCATCATAATTTTTGTCCATAAGCACTCTTTAGTTGTAGATGAAGTTAGAGTAGGATTGCTGTAATTCTTGGCAGATATTTCCACTGATCACAGTTTGAAAGGTTATATCTGTTTTGGTGAACTTGTCTTTATTTTGCTCCACTCTGCCATTTTATTTTATTTTATTTTATTTTATTTTATTTTATTTTATTTTTTTCAACGTTTATTTATTTTTGGGACAGAGAGGGACAGAGCATGAATGGGGGAGGGGCAGAGAGAGAGGGAGACACAGAATCGGAAACAGGCTCCAGGCTCTGAGCCATCAGCCCAGAGCCCAACGCGGGGCTCGAACTCCTGGACCGCGAGATCGTGACCTGGCTGAAGTCGGACGCTTAACCGACTGTGCCACCCAGGCGCCCCCACTCTGCCATTTTAAACAGTATTTTTATTTAGGGATTATGAATAATCAGCTTTTAGCATATAACTGAGGAAAGGAGTAACCAGGATGACTAAAAGAAGGAGGAATTAACTCAGAACAGAGACCAGAGATGTTACTTAGTCTTAGTTGTAGTCTTCTGATTGGAATTACTAGTGTTTGCTATAGTAACTAGAGCATCATATAGTCAGTTAGTATACTTTAGATTACCCAGTAGGTTTTAGTAACTGATTTAATTCAGAAAAAATAGCACTCTTTCTCCTTGACCAGAGGAAAAATGGGATTTTTGAATGTTTTGAAAGTCTAGGCTTAATATACTTTTGTGAATTCTGAGTACCCTAGAGAATGGTGTTTTTTCAATATCAGTATTTGGCAGTAGAAATTCCTTTCCCCCTAAATAAAATTTTATGAAGAACCCCTATTCTATAAATAGAACAGATAAAAAGGAAAATTGCTTTGGTTCAAACTGGGGTATGGGGCCAGCTGACTTTGCTTTTCCTGAGTTGCAGCTCACCTCTGTAGAACCCTAGGACTCTGAAGGACATAGTTTATAAACCACATTGTGTCTTTACAGGAGCCTTAAATTTTATTTAAATTAATTTTTTAAGAAAAATTTTTATAAGTAAACTTACGTGTGAAAATATCTTACCTTTGTTCATCATAGATTGATTACTTGGATAATAAAGAAATTGCCTTCCTTAAAATAAAACTCTCCCTCTACTTGCATGAGAGGCAGTTTAAATAGCAAGGATGACAAATTGATTTCATTCCTCATATTAACTTTGTTCTATTGATAGTAACTGTGTAGAGGGCTGTATGCAGAGGAAGATTCTACCACTGCTTTTGGGATCAGAGAGAAGAATGCTGTGCTTGATTATGCCTGTTTGTCACTAGCCCTGGAGAGGAAAGGAGGGTAGGAGTGAATCTGTTCTGAAAATTAAAGAGCACTAGCTGGATTTGCATCCCAATTCTGCCACTTGATAGCAGTATGACTGGGCAAGATACTTACTGTAGTAAGCCTTTTCCCCTTCTCATCTATACAGTAAGGGTTTTGTAAGAAAAAAGTGTAATAAGTTTAAGTGCTTATCATAGCACTTGGCATATAATTAACACTTAATAAACATTAACTGACTATTTTACAATTTATTGTTTAATAATAGCAAATATATATTACACTTGCTCTGCATCAGGTATTGCTGTAAGCACTTTACATGTACTTTATAACTCACTTAAACTTTACAGCGACCCCGTAAAGAATGAGTACTGTTACTGTCCCCCATTTTACGGAAGAAGAAACTGAGGCAATTGCAGTTAAGTAAGTTACCTGAGAGTCCTGCAGCTATTGAGTGGCAGAGTTAGGAGTCAACTCTAGAAAGTCTGTCTCCAGGGTCTGTATAGTATGCTATATATTACTATTTAGCATAGAATGTAAATTTCTCCAGGAGTAGTGTATTAGAAATATAACATTTAAAAATATCTCAGTAATTATTGCTAAACAAGGAGAAGTTGTATAGTGTCTACTTTGGAGAATTTTTAGAAAAGAGTAAATAGCCTTTTGTTCTATGACAAAAATTATAGCAGCAGTGATAATAATATCCAAAATTTATGTGGTGCTTACTGCCACATAGTTGTAGACTCTTCAGCTATTAGGTCTGTGTTCTTTCCAAATACCCACTCTCTGAAATCTTCCAAGTTCGTTTTAATGTCAGCCTGTTGGCACTATATAGTGTTTTAGGTACAAAGACAAAGTATAAGGTCTGTCTAAATGAATTTGAGAAAGACAAGAAAAGAAATATACTGTAAAATGACAAATGGAGTAACAATTACTTGCACTATGAACAGAAATACTATAGAGAAAAGTAATAAATTATCCAGAGTGGTCAGCAAAGGAATTACATAGGAAAAATGATACTTAGGGTTTTGAGGAGGAGCTCTTTAGATAAATAGTACAGTATAAGTGTGCCAGGTTAGAAGTACAGGATGTTTGAAATGCTTGGTGAGGTTAAACAACATAGTCTGTGTACAAGAGATACAAGTATTTTGAAAGTTCTGGTATATAAAGTATGGGAGTGTGGGTCTAGTAGTGGGAGGTGAGGCTAGGGATGTAGAAAGGAGTTCGTAAGTGATTGATTTGATCAAGGTCAGCCTCCCTATGTGAAAAGTGTCTTTTGTTACTTTTTAATTAAATGAAATCTCAAGTTATAGAAATGGTGTACGTATAGAAATGCTCTACAAGGTTATAACTGTGTACACCTGGTCTGCTTTACAAAATACAACTCTCCTCCATTCCTTTATCTTCTCTCTTTCACCTTCCTTATTTTGTGAAAATCACTGGTAGCAGTGAATTTTATTTACTGAAATAAAGACGTTGTGTAAATAACTCCACAATTTTGTTACTTAAAATTTCATGTTGAATTCTATTAAAGTGGTATACATATTATCTGTATGAAAATTTTCCTGATGATCAATGCAGGCTTTTCAATAGGAGTGTGAACTAGAGAATGAATGTATAGATAATGCAAAATTCTTGAGGTAGATGAATTGTCAAGGCTCTTCATAAATTATAAATGATAGCAAGTGAGATGATAACTGTCATTTGTTTGAAGATGTGAATCTATAGGTTTCTTTTGAATATCAGTTACCACCTTGTTTTTATGTTATTTTAATATATTTTAATGAAACTATAAAATATTACAGTTCATACTAGAAAAAAATTGAAATAACACAGGACAGTAGATAAAAGTAAAATCTTTAACCTGATATCTAAATCCTCAAATCCCTCTCTGTAGAAGTAAATTTCCTGTATTCATATATGAGCATGTATATCACATGTTAATGTAATAATACTCATATTATTTTGAAACATGTTGCCCTCATTCCCCAAAATATAACAATATGGTGTTTTATGTCTATATGCATAGACACTGCACCTAATTTCCCCCATTGTTAACATCTTACATTAGTATGGTTACATTTGTTAGCATTAATGAATCAAATTGATACATTATTATTAACTAAATTCCATAGTTTATTTAGATTTCCTTAGTTTTTCCTAATGCTTTTTTCTCTTCTATGATCCCATTTAGGCTACCACGTTACATTTAGTTATTTTGTCTGTTAGGCACCTCTTGACTGTGACAGACTTTTCCTTGCTCTTGGTGACTGACAGTTTTGAGGAGTACTGGTTGCTTGCCTCACTATTGGGGTTTGTGTGATATGTATCTCATAATAAATTGGTTATTTGTAAAAGTCCACAGTGCTGTGTTCATCACATCATATCAATGGCATATACCATTAGCACGACTTGTGGATGTTATTAACCTTGATCACCTGGCTGACCTAATACTTTTCAGTTTTCTCCACTGTGCAGTTATACCCCTTCCCTCCCACCCCTGCAGCTTTCCATGCTCTGTCCTTTGTAAGGAAGTTACTTTGGAAGGAAACCTACAGCTCAGAAGGGAGGACTTATGTTCCTTCTCCTTAAGAGCAGATCGGCTACATAATTATTTGGATTTCTTCTGCATGAGACATGGTCTTTTCTCCCCCATATATTAATCTTTTTAGTCATTTTATTGATCGGACTATTCCAGCTTTGGCCTTTGGGAGCTCTTTCCAGTTAGCTTCTGTCTACTTTTGACATACCCTATTCATGTGGACTTTTGTTTAGTTTTGCTTTTGAGCATGTCTCTACTTTCTGGCATGCAGATTATTTTTAATTTCTTGCTCTACGCAAATTTCCAACTGTCTTTTAAAGTTTGTTTTCATGTTTATTTATTTTTGAGAGAGAGAGACTGAGAGACTGAGCACTAGTGGGGGAGGGGCAGAGAGCAAGGGAGACACAGAATCTGAAGCAGCCTCCAGGTTCTGATGGTCATCACAGAGTCCAATGCGGGGCTTGAATTCATGAACCACAAGATCATGACCTGAGCCCAAGTTGGACGCTTAACCAACTAAGCCACCCAAGCACCCCTCCAACTGTCTTTTTGTGTGCACATGCAAAGACATATTTTCATACACATGATTCCTAGAAATGGCATTGCTGAGTTGAATTGGATCTCTGTACATCTCTTTGGGATGTATTATATTAGTGCATTGATTTCCCAAAAGGTTGCAAGAGTTTGGGGTTTTCAGCACAAGTGTATAATAGTTCATATTGAACAATGACCCTGTCCCAATACATACTTTTCTCAGATTGAATTTTCTTTTCTGGTTTGTTAGGTGAACAATGATAGCTCATTGTTATTTTTATTATAGTTCTTTAATTATGAATGAGGTTAAGCATCTTTATTTTTATTGGCCATTGGTAGGACTTATCAGCCATTTGTTTATGTCCCTTTAAAATTTTTTTTTTTCATCGGTACGTTAGTATTTTCTTACTGACTTCGGTCATAATTAATGAGTTATTTGTATTTTAAACAAAACAAATTAGGGGCAGCTAGGTGGCTAAGTGAGTTAAGCATCTGACTTCAGCACAGGTCATGATCTCGCGGTTTGTGAGTTCGAGTCCTACATCGCGCTCTGTGCTGATAGGGCAGAACCTGCTTTGGATTCTGTTTCTCTCCCTCTCTCTCTCTCCCACCTCTACTCGCACGCACACTCTGTGTCTCTAAAAAAATGAAATTTAAAAACATTAGTCATTTGTCCTATATGAGCAGAAATTTTTTTGCCAAGTTGTCAATTTTTAAAAAATTATAGTTGATATACAATGTGTGATGGTATTTTTCAGTGTACCATAGTGATTTGACAACTACGTACATTACAAAATGCTCACCATGATCAGTGTGTTTACACCTGTCACCATACAGAATTATTAATGATATTATTGACTACATTCCCCATGCTGTATTTTTCATCCTTGTAACTTACTTATTTTATAGTTGAAGTTTGTACCTCTTATTCCCTTCACCTATCCCCCCATTCCCCTCCCCTCTGGCAACCATCAGTTTGTTTTCTGTATTTAGAAGTCTCTTTCTGTTTTGTTTGTTTTTTCTTTTAGATTCCACATTTATGTGAAAGCATATGATATTTGTCTTTCTTAGTCTGGCTTATTTCACTAGCATAAACTCTCTAGGTCCATCCATGTTGTCACAAATGGCAAGTTTCATTCTTTTTTATTGCTGAGTAATATTCCGTTGTGTATATATGCCACATCTTTTTTATCCATTCATCTATTGATGGACACTTATTTTGCTTCCATGTCCTGGCTGTGGTAAATACTGTTGCAGTAAACATAGGGATGCATATATCTTTTCAAATTAGTGTTTCTGTTTTTTTCAAGTAAATACCCAGATAGTGGAACTAGATTGTATGGCAGTTCTAGTTTTAATTTTGGGGGGAATCTTCATACTGTTCCACAGTGGTTGCACCAGTTTACATTCCTACCCAGCAGTGCATGAGGATTCCCTTTTCTCCACATCCTCGCCAACACTTGTGCTGTTTCTTGTCTTTTTGATACTAGCCATTCTGACTGGTGTGAGGGTGGTATCTTGCTGTGGTTTTGATTTGCATTTCCCTGATGATTAGTGAGATTGAGCATGTTTTCATGAGCCTATAGGCCATCTCTGTGACTTCCTTGGGAAAATATCTATTCAGGTCTTTTGCTCATTTTTAATTGGATTATTTGGGGTGGTTTTGGTGTTGAATTGTATGACTTCTTTATATATTTGGGATATTAACCCCTTTTCAGATCTATCATTTGCAAAGATCTTCTGTCACTCAGTAGATTGCCTTTTTGTTTTGTTGATGGTTCCCTTCACTGTATAAAAGCTTCTTAGTTTAATGTAGTCCCAATTGTTTACTTTTGTTATTGTTGCCCTTGCCTGAGGAGATGGAACCAGAAAAATATTGCTAAGGCAGGTATCCAAGAATGTACTGCCTATATTTTCTTCTAGGAGTTTTATGGTTTATGTTAGAAAGTGGTCTGGTTTCATTCTTTTACATGTAGCTCTCCGTTTTTCCTAACACCATTTATTGAAGAGATTGTCTTTTCCCCCATTTTATATTCTCACCTCCTTCATTGTAGATTAATTGACCAAGGTAGGTTTAATTCTGAGTTCCCTGGTTTTTCCATTGATCGATGTGTTTGTTTTGTGTCAGTACCATACTTTTTTTATTATGGCTCTGTAGTGTAATTTGAAGTTTGGGATTGTAATACCTCCAGCCTTGCTCTTCTTATCAAGATTGATTTGGGTATTTGGGATATTTTGTAGTTCCATACAGATGTTAGGATTATCTCTTCTAGTTCTGTGAAAAAACACTCTTGGTATTTTGATAGACATTGAATCTGTAGATTGCTTTGGGTAGCATGGACATTTTAACAATGTTAATTCTTCTAGTCTGTGAGCATGGTACATCTTTTTGTTTGTGTTGTCTTCAATGTCTTTAATCATTGTTTTATAGTTTTTAGAGTATAGGTCTTTTACCACCTTGGATAAATTTATTCCTAGGTATTTTCTTCTTTTTGATGCAGGTATAAATGGGATTGTTTTCTTAATTTCTCTTTCTGCTACTTTGTTATTAGTGTGTAGAAATACAGCAGATTTCTGTATATTACTTTTGTACCCTGCAATGTTACTGAATTCATTAATTAGTTCTAATAGTTTTTGGTGGACAAAAATATTGTCCTTTTTTAAAATTTGGCTCTTTTTTTTTCTTCCGGAAAGTTGTATAAAAGTTTTATGTTTTTATATAATCTTAATAGCATCATTTTCCTTAATAGCTTATAGATATTTTGCCTCCAGGATTGCAAACACACTCATGTTTTCCTCTGGTAGATTTATAGTTGTTATTTTTTTAACTTTTGTAGTTTTGATATTTATTTTGTGTTATATATAATGTGAGATGAGGATGAAGCTTGCCATTATCTTGTATGCCAGGTACTTGTCTCCCTTTCCCCATTCCCACCCCTCGCAAGGAAAAGAATATTTCCCTTTCCCTAATCGACCCACTTTACTGTTAGTGTTATTCCCATCTCTGGCCTACTCTGGCACACCCATTGGAGAAAAGGCATTCATTTTTAAGTTTTTTGTTTTTTGGGTTTTTTGGCGAGGAGGTTTGCTAGTCAAGTTCCCAAACCCAGTTCTGAGGAGAATCCTGGGCTGTCTACTTTGTTGAATGTCTTCTACTGGGGTTCTATGATAAGCCGCTTTGCATTCCATCAAATTTTTAGAATTATAGCATGATTTTGCTTAAAGCTGCAGCCTCAAGTAATTTTGTTTCCTTGACCTCCTTGACCTCAAAAATCATCTGTCTATTTTCCAAATGTTGGATAGAGTTGTCTCAGCTCTTGTTTAGTTGTTAGGTGTGATCAAAGTTTTATCACTTAAATTTATTCCTGACTGAATGGTTTTAGAGTAGAGTTCACAGAGGAGTGATTACCAGCAATTAGAGAGTAGTTTGTTAATTAAAGTGACAACTAGAAAAACTGAACCACTGAGAGAAATACTCCCTAAATTGTACATCATGTAATATTTTAGAGATTTCTGAATAAGATCCATTTTGTATATTAGCAGAATTCTTTTTAAAAGATATATAGCATGGGGCACCTGGGTGACTGTCGATTGCGCATCCGACTTCGGCTCAGGTCATGATCTCACGGTTTGTGGGTTCGAGCCCCGCATCAGGTTCTGTGCTGACAGCTCAGATCCTGGAGCCTGCTTCGGATTCTGTGTCTCCCTTTTTCTCTGCCCCTCCCCCACTTGTGCTCTGTCTCTCTCTCAAAAATAAATAAAATGTAAAGAAAAAAAAAGAAGCAAAATTTAAAAAAATTTAAAAGATGTATAACAGTGACTCCTTAGTAAATTTGGGGGAAACCTAGTAATTGTCCTTTGAAATTAGTACTTTCTCATGTGAGAGACTGTTTTCAGGCATATCCATTCAAATGATAGTTTTTACATGTTGTATTTTTATATTTGGCTTTTAAAGCTTATAGCTAAGCTGTGAGTATTCAAATATTGTCTAGTAACCTAAAAGAGAGAGACTACATTGAGAAAATGGCAGACCTAGGATATTTTAGAAAATTACAAGTGATAGAAAAGCTGAGTCGTGGTCCTTTCTTCTCAAAATCTTAGCATACCCTGTCCTATGAATTATATTTTTCATGAACCTCCCAATAAAACTACTTTTGGAATGTGAAAATATTAGTCTTTTCTGTACTTGATGTTTCCTACAGATGGGCTTTCCTAAGGGATTATTCCTATGACTATTACATTTAGCAGAATATCTGTCTGTAAGTTTAATAAGAGTATTTAAAGAACATGATATTGTTGAGCCCATTTATTTCAAATCAAGAGCAGTGATAGTGTTATTAGTTGGCTGCTTTGGTTTCCAGCCTTAGGATCCAGTTAGATTAAAAAAAAAAAAGTGGATGTGATTTTAATACAAGCACAGAACAATGAAATAAAAGGTATTTACAGTGCCTTTAAGTATAATGAGACACCTTCAATGTTTCAGAAAATGAAGACATTCAAAATGACAGTTTTAAATGTATATGGACATTTATACTTCACTTACAAAATGGACAGATGTCCTGTATGGTTCTAAAGAAGTTGCAAGTTTTTGAGAATTAATGGAGTGAATAAACAAAATATATTTGAGCAAAGAGACAGGTTTATGTTAATCTGCAAAGCAGTAGTCTAAATATAATTTAAATCCCATATTTCTCATAGCGTAGTGAATTAGAACATTCAACCTATAGCAGACATGGTTTCTTTAATCTTTCTTTGGTGTATTCTGCTTTTTTAATGTTAGGAATAAAATACATTGCCTAAAAATGGATACTTATCCATATGTCAAATGAAGCCTGAACTGTGCCAAGTAGAGTGGAATTATCTTTACTGATCTGAACATAATAGTTCAACTGTAATCTAATATTGCATTAAGTTTCTCATTAACTGCACCTCAATGTAGATTGCCTTTTGAGTTCTCTTCATTACACCTATCATTTATTTTCCAACTGAATTGCTGTCAAGTCTTATCTGTCATTCTACATAATAAATTGATACTTTGAGTTTAATCATAGGGTTTTGTATTTATCTTTGTTAAATATTATATTGTAGGTTTCCTGGATATTAGAGTTCTTTAAACTCTTACTTGGTCTTCCATTTTAAGCCATTCTTCTTGGGTTTGTGTCAGTCTTTGGTGATTGTGTTAAAGTCAGAAATTGTAAATTGCCACATTCATCCCCTGATGTGTTTTATTTGGCTAGTGCATTCTGTTAATTTTTTGTGAATTAGGATGCTTACAGTTAAGTTTTGTACTATCTATCTGATTTATTAACCACTACCCCTTACTACAGTACCCATTTTGGCCTCACACATTTACATTTGTTGCTTAGCCATTGAAGGCATTTGCTTTTGCAACCCCTAATATACGAAATCATTTTTGAAAATATTGATTGGGACAGGGGAAGGACAGAGCTTATACAACTAAAAACTAGAAACTCTTCTCGAATTTGACATTAATGTTTTCATTTTTTATTCTTCACTTTTGGTATACTGTTTAGCAAATTAGTTAAATTGTAATACAGTGCTATACATACCTTCAGGTCATTCATAAATCATAAATATATCATAATTAACTCTGTCAAATGATTTATTAAAATTAAGAAACCCTGTAATTAGCTAATCAGGTTTTTTTTAAAGGATAGTTTTAACACCTGTGTTAGTGACCTTTCTGAAACCCAAAGCTTACCATCACTTGAATTCTATGTACACATCCCTTTGACACCAGCTGGATGTTCTATTTATGTGTTCCTTTTATTGGACCTCAACTTCACTTGAAGCTTCTTGTCTAAACTTCATCTCTGAAATTTAAAAAAACTTTAATGTTTTTAAATTTATTTTTGAGAGACAGAGCGTGAGTCAGGGAGGAACAGACACAAAGGGAGACACAGAATTGGAAGCAGGCTCCAGGCTCTGAGCTGTCTCAGCCTGACACGGGGCATGAACCCACGAACCACAAGATCATGACCTGAGCCAAAGTTGTACACTTAACCGACTGAGCCTCCCAGGCACCCTGTGAAATTTTCTTCTCTTAGCCTGCAGTATTACTTTCACTACCTTTAGTTCTGCAAATGACCTTATTTCTTATTTTACAAGAAAGAGCGTCCTTAAACATATACTTATTTTGCTTACAATTCTCACTAACTTAATTTATTTTAGGTGTACAGGAAAAAAAATGTGGTGTCATTTTTTTCTAACAATGATAGTAGTGAAAATTTAGAGACTGTTTAATTAATTTCAACTTATTTGTTTCTCTGGTTCTCTGTTACTCTCATGTTTAGCGAGCCAATATACTTGCCCCTCCCAACCTCCCTTTTCTTTCAGTCCTTATTGCCTAAGCCCTGATGTAGGCCTTGGATTCTTACAGGTTTCTAGAGGCTGACACTGCTTTCACTCTTAACCTTCCTAACTCCTCCTTGCCCCCTTACCATATCCCACTTTGCACAGTGCTGTTTGAGTTAAAGCCGACTTGTAAGACTGTCATCCTAATTCTTAAATAATATTCATTGCCTCTGAGTTTAGTTTATTCACCAAATATTTATTGAGTACCTACTATGTGGTAGGCAATATTCTAGGTGGAAAAGAGCAGTGAACAAAAGACAGTCTTATTTCTCATTGAGCTTAGTTGGGGGGAAGCAGACAATGTAAACTATGTGGTTAGAAAACAATAAATATCTTGGGAAAAAATAATATGGGGAAGGTAGGTAGGATTGTGGGGTAGAGGAATTGGGGAGAGTCCAATTAAGGAAAGCCACTCTAAAACAGTAACACTTTAGCACAAATTTGAAGGAGGTGAGGCAAGTGAGGTGCGTGTGTATGTCTCGGGGGAGAATATTCTAGGCTGAAGGAGTAATCAGTATAGAGGCCCTGAATGTGAAAACCTGCCAAATGTGGTCAAGAAATAGCAGGAAGCTGCTGTTGTCACTAGAGATGAGTGAGCAATGGGAACAGCAGTAAAGTAGAGGACAGGAAAATAAGGAAGTATGTGTGGAGGCCTTTGCAGACCACTAAGAATAAATCTTAGTGAGATAGAGTGGAAGAGCTACAGTCTAACTTCTGTTTTGTTGATATTAGATTAAAGGGTAAAGATGGAAGCAAGGAGACCATTTAGGAGGATATTGGCAATAATCTAGGTGAGAAGTGGTAGTGGTGGAGACTAGGGTTGTAGCAGTGAAGATGGTAAGAATTGATTAGATCCTGAATAAATTTTAAAGGTGGAAACATTAATATTTTTTTGGTGTATGTGTATGTGTGAGAGAAAGATGGGGGTGGGAAATTAATGATGATTCTAAGGTTTTCAGCCTGAGCAATGTTAAGTGCACAATTTGACATAGTAGCCTGGAGTTAAAAGCAGAGGCCCAGCATATATATGAATTTGGGAGTCATCAGTGTAGAGTAGTATTGAACCTTCGGACTGAATGAAATCATCACGAGAGTGAGCTTACATTAAGAACAGTGATTGGAGGACTGAGCCCTGGGATCCTCCATTCCTTAAGTGAATGAGCCAGAAATGGAAAGCAAGAAGAGTAGTCTTTGAGGTAAGGTGAAAACCAGAAGAGTATAGTGTTTTAGAACCCAAGTAAAGCAGGCATTCGGAAGAAGGGAACATGATCCAACTATGTTAAATAGTGGTGCTAAGTCACGTAGAAAGGGAGGGATAAAATGATGACTGAAAATTGGCATTGGATTCAGCAACAAGGAGATTACTGATCTTGAAGAACAATTCTGCTCGAGCAGTGGTGATGAAATCCTACTGGAGTAAGTTTCAGAGAGAATGAGAAGAGACTGGTATTGGAGAACGTCAGTTTAGACGCCTCTTTGGAGGAATTTTACTGTTATAGGAGGCCAGAAAATATGGTGGTAATTAGTGCAGTTAGAAGGAGTTTTCTTTTTAACAATGGGAGAAATAACAGCAAGTTTGTGTACAGATTGTAATGCTCCCAAAGAGAGAGAAAAATTAATGGAGAGAGATAGGAAAATTGCTGAAGCACTGATTGTGATTAGGAGAAGCAGAATAGTATGTGTGTGTGTGTGTGTGTGTGTATATAATTATTATTTTATGTTTAGTAGGGTATACCTTAAAAAGGAACTTAGTTTAGTTAGAGAAGGGAAGGAAAAGCATATGGAATTAGATGATGTAGATGGGTGCATGTAGTGGTGCAAGCAAGGACATCAGCTGAGGGTGAAATGGAAAGAGGGGTATCGGAAATCAAAGAGAAGGACAGAAAAAATCAAGTATGGTACTTTGGAAAAGTGAATAGACTAGGCAAATATACTATTGCTGGGCCAATTGAATTTCTTGATGATGAATTTAATGTGAGAAACAAACACCACAGTTTTAGCCACATTCAGCAGTTTGGGTGCAGGCATGGAATGGATGGAAAGCTGGATTTAACCACGGTTGTGGCTTATTGAACAGGTATGACTTGACACACTTTTTCATAAAGGGCCAGATAATAAATATTTTTGGTTTTGCAGGCTAAAGTCTCAATTATAACTATTCAGCTCTGCCAGTGTAGCCCCAAAGCAGCCATAGACAATACGTACATGTATGAGCATTGCTTTGCTCCTTAAAACTTTATTTATAAAAACAGGCATCAGGCTTTTGCTGTTGTTTACTGACCCCTGTGTTAGAGAGTGAGGATAATGGTAGACTGTGGAATTTAAGCTGGATATGGAGAGAAGAGAGGAGAAAACGGGAGTGAGCAATAACGCAAAGGTAATAGAGTCAGTGGCATACTCTCTCACTAAACTATTTCCTGTGCTCCACTGTATTCATTGATCTCATATCTTGTATATAGTTTTCTCTATGCCTTAAGTGCTCCTCTCATACTCAATTTAGATGTCATCTCTTTTATACCTACACCCTTATTACTTCCTTTGCAGTGGCTACTGACATGGAAAATGTCAGTATTAACATGAAAAATTTTCAGTAACTGCTGAAAATGGAAAATTTTCACTTCATTTTGGTAGATAACATGATTTCAAATTGGGAAGATTGTGAAAGTTTCTTTACTTACAGATTTTCCCATTCAGTAGCCAATTCTGGATTTGCATGTGATTCTCAACTTTGTTTTCTGCTTCATTTTATCTATCTGCTATTGTTCACATGAAGAGAGAAAGGGTAGCACTCTGTCCCTCTTTCCTACTTTGTACTTAGTTGGAATTCCCTTCTTTCTCTCCACTGATCTTGGATTTGTGTCTTTAGGCTGCTGAGAAAGGATGTTTAAACATATGACCTGCAATAAACTTGTGACTATGGTAACTCGCCTCCTTATAAGTTATTCTTTTTCTTTCAGTTACTTGTAGAAAACAGTGGTTATTCTACTAATTACAGACTATTAGACAACCATAGAACCTTGTAGAGGTTAGAGAAATTTTGAAGATCATCTAGCCCAATTTTTCATATTATAGTTAAGGAACAAAGCCTAGAGAGATTGACTTGCATACATTAGCACAGAGCGAGGGCTGGAAATCTTAGCTCCCAGTTCAGTACTCACTCTACTACAGTGACAGCTTTCCTTATAGGATATGAGGGTACTGGTTCTCAAACTAGAAAATATGAAATTTTGTGGGGCACTGGGGTGGTTCAGTCGGTTAAGCTTCCGACTCCTGATTTCGGCTCAGGTCATGATCTCTTGGTTCCTGAATTCAAGCCCCATGTTGGGCTCTGAGCTGACAGTGCATGGCCTGCTTAGGATTCTCTATCTCCCTCTCTCTCTCTGCCCCTCCCCTGCTCTCTCTCTCTGTCTCTCTGAAAAATAAATAAATACACATATTAAAAAAAAGATGAAATTTTGTGACAGGTGATATCCTCTTATAACCAAAATAACAGTTTAAATATAGTTAGGAATCTTAACAGTATTGAAATGACTATGTTTTTTCCATGAAATTATTAGTAAAAAGGTAGACTTGCTTTTACTATTATAGTTACATTCTGAATTATTTTTGTATAATTAAAATTGAATGCATGAATCTTTCCTTAAAAATCCAAATAAGTAGGAAAAAATCTGAATAAGTGACTATATAGAGATTTTACTCTAATTTGAATACTTAAAAGACTAGTTTCTAAGTTTGTTTTTTCTGTTTGTTTGTTTTTAATAAACTCTTTCAGAAAGATGAAGTCTATCTTAATCTGGTGCTGGACTATGTTCCGGAAACAGTATACAGAGTTGCCAGACACTATAGTCGAGCCAAACAGACGCTCCCTGTGATCTATGTCAAGGTATGTAAAAATGGAACAACTTTCCACTTTAAAAAGTACTTACTATGAAGCAAGAAAAGTGCTGGATGTGTTTTAACTATATTATTGCATCTAATGCCAAGGGGGGAAGCTGCAAAGTAGGTATTGCTAGAGTTTTGTTAAATTCTTGTATACTTTTTAAAGTGTGAAACCTTCACCTTTTAACCTTTCATGACTCAGATATTAGAGATAACTTGTCATCTTTCTGACAAGTGAATTTTTCATAGACATTTATGCATTTTAATTTCGTTAGCCATAGCACCTTTTAATTTAATTTCTGATACCTTTATTATGCCATAGACCAAAATAGGAGCAGGCATATCATATAAAATTATAAAACATCTATATGTGATCAAATTAAATATTATATCACCATTTATAGATATGTTGTAACTGTAGCTAAAGTTTAAACTTTCTATAATTTTAAATATGCACAGATGTGCATATTAGGGTGTTACTTAAATTTTAGTGCCTAATGTCATCTCATGGAGACACAGAGTGTCACAGACCGACTAGGAATTTACCCAGCATAATTCTGATTAAAGTTGTGATCGCTAATTAGAAACATTTTTATTGTTATTATCATTATTATTATTAGGTTCAGATCTTTATTTATTTATCTATTTTTAATAATAATTATAATAATTTTCTTTTCTTTTTTCTTTTCTTTTATTTATTTTATTTTATTTTATTTTTTTTCAATATATGAAATTTATTGTCAAACTGGTTTCCATACAACACCCAGTGCTCATCCCAAAAGGTGCCCTCCTCAATACCCATCACCCACCCTCCCCTCCCTCCCACCCCCATCAACCCTCAGTTCTCAGTTTTTAAGAGTCCCTTATGCTTTGGCTCTCTTCCACTCTAACCTCTTTTTTTTTTTTTTTTTTCTTTCCCCTCCCCCATGGGTTTCTGTTAAGTTTCTCAGGATCCACATAAGAGTGAAAACATATGGTATCTGTCTTTCCCTGTATGGCTTATTTCACTTAGCCTCACACTCTCCAGTTCCATCCACGTTGCTACAAAGGGCCATATTTCATTCTTTCTCATGGCCACGTAGTACTCCATTGTGTATATAAACCACAATTTCTTTATCCATTCATCAGTTGATGGACATTTAGGCTCTTTCCATAATTTGGCTATTGTTGAGAGTGCTGCTATAAACATTGGGGTACAAGTGCCCCTATGCATCAGTACTCCTGTATCCCTTGGGTAAAATCCTAGCAGTGCTATTGCTGGGTCATAGGGTAGGTCTATTTTTAATTTTCTGAGGAACCTCCACACTGTTTTCCAGAGTGGCTGCACCAGTTTGCATTCCCACCAATAGTGCAAGAGGGTTCCCGTTTCTCCACATCCTCTCCAGCATCTATAGTCTCCTGATTTGTTCATTTTGGCCACTCTGACTGGCGTGAGGTGATATCTCAGTGTAGTTTTGATTTGTATTTCCCTGATAAGGAATGACGTTGAGCATCTTTTCATGTGCCTGTTGGCCATCCGGATGTCTTCTTTAGAGAAGTGTCTATTCATGTTTTCTGCCCATTTCTTCCCTGGGTTATTTGTTTTTCGGGTGTGGAGTTTGGTGAGCTCTTTATAGATTTTGGATACTAGCCCTTTGTCCGATATGTCATTTGCAAATATCTTTTCCCATTCCGTTGGTTGCCTTTTAGTTTTGTTGGTTGTTTCCTTTGCTGTGCAGAAGCTTTTTATCTTCATAAGGTCCCAGTAATTCATTTTTGCTTTTAATTCCCTTGCCTTTGGGGATGTGTCGAGTAAGAGATTGCTACGGCTGAGGTCAGAGAGGTCTTTTCCTGCTTTCTCCTCTAAGGTTTTGATGGTTTCCTGTCTCACATTCAGGTCCTTTATCCATTTTGAGTTTATTTTTGTGAATGGTGTGAGAAAGTGGTCTAGTTTCAACCTTCTGCATGTTGCTGTCCAGTTCTCCCAGCACCATTTGTTAAAGAGACTGTCTTTTTTCCATTGGATGTTCTTTCCTGCTTTGTCAAAGATTAGTTGGCCATACATTTGTGGGTTTAGTTCTGGGGTTTCTATTCTATTCCATTGGTCTATGTGTCTGTTTTTGTGCCATCAGATCTTTAAAAAAATTTATTGAAGTATGATATTTTTTACCTATGACATTGTGAAAATTAGGAGTTAAGTTTCAAAGTCTAGATATCTAAATATAATTTTTTACATTTTATCCTTTGTAGTGATGACTCTAGAAAACAAAATGGCAGTGACTCTAAATATTTTAAGATTGAGTATTGAATTTTACTTAATAATTACAATTTTAAACTTTATAGTAATAAAATGGGTACCAAAGCAGGAGTTTGCTAGCTAATTTTGACAAGGAGCCAGGATTCCTGTTGAATTCAGTGCTAGGAATTTAAAACTTAGTTGAGTTTGTGGTTCAATTGATCATAGTAAGAACTAAAAAGACACAGTTTTTGTACTACAAATTTACTTTAGTATTTTATTCTGGTTTTAAAATAGCAAGGCCCTATTCAAGATAACCAGCATAATAGAATATCCCTTTGAAATCCCTAAATCTAGAGTAATCTTTGAACTTCTCAGTTTAGAATGGTGATGGTTTCATTCTGCCTGCTCATAGCTCATATTATTAAATGTGGAGCACTGGCAAATTTATGAAGCAGAAAAAAACCCTAGTAGGATTTAGTTCTTGAAGTTAAGATCCAACTGCTTTTGGGCAGTTACCACTCCATTCTCTCCTTAACTTCCATGTTGGTAGCTTCCATATTGGTAAAATTGTACTCCTTTCTTTCCTGCTCACTATATAGCATTATTGGTCTATAAGACGAATTTACCATATGAGAAAACATTTTTGGAACTATAGAATAAAAGTAACAGAAGACCATAAAACTAGATTTAAAAAGTGACACATTGAGAACATTTAATAAGAAGTGCACAGTGGTTCTACCAGTTTTTTTGTTCTAACTCTAATTCAGCAAATAAATGGTAAATGATTGCAGCTTAATGTGAAGGTTAATAAAATATTTTATTCCTCCTCTGGTAAGGAGAAAAAAGATTACACAAATAACTATAAAACAGGAAAAAAAAAGTGTTACAAAAGTTGTTAGATATGTCCTGTTCTTTTAAAATGGTAAAATTTCCAAGAGAAGGTTATAGTAATACCTCTATTGAATCTGTCCTCCAAATTTACTTACCTCCTAGCAGATCTCTATTGCTCCATAGCTGAGCCAGTACCTATTTTCCCACCAACATAAAATGTGCCAAATGATTTTCTTATCCTATATCTGTCTACAAAAAGTTTACTTACTTCAGGATCTTTTAGCTCCTCTAAACATTTTTTTATTGAAGGTTTCAAATAAAAATAAAAAAGAAAATGAAATAATGAACCCCCATGTCCCCATTATACAGCTTCAACAATGACTAGTTCATCGCTATTCTTTTCATCAACACCACCGTTTATTCCCTACTTGCTTTATTTTGAAGCAAATCACGGATGTTATTTTCATCTGTAACTATTTCAGTATATATGTGTACATGATAGGGACTTTCTTTTTAAAAACTTAGCTACAATATCATTGTCTTTACCTATACAAATAAATAGTAAATCATCAATATTATTAAATATCTAGTTACTATTTTTATTCCCAAAATGTTATATTACATATGTTGTTAATTGGGATCTACATATGTTAGAATTGGGATCTAAGTAAGGTCCGTATAATTGATTTATGTTTAATGTTTCTTTTTTATAGACTCACTCTCTCTTAAACTTCGTTGTTAAAGAAACTTGGGTCAGTTGACCTGCAGTTTGTTGGTCTGGATTTTGCTGATTGGATTACTGTAGTGTTAATATGTTTCCTGAAAATTGGTGATTAGATATATTTTTGTAAAATTTAAGACTACTTCATATATATTGTTGAGAGCTTTCCTAAGGAAGCACGTAATGTCTGTTTTTTTGTGATGTTGTGGGCATTGATCATTGCCTAAATTCATTAATTTATCAAGGCTTACAAAATGTTGGTATTCTAATATTAGTTCTTTTTAAATTTATAAGCTGGAGTAGTTCTGTAAATAGAAACTTTCCATGTCAGCTCTTTGGTTACCCTCAGATACTACAGTTAATATAAAAAATACAGGATATATATTTGATTAAATCCCTTTATGTACCAAAATTTATAATAATTAGTTGGTTCCATAGAATTGGTTCCATAGCAACCCCCAGAGGTGACCAATGAGATATTTTTTGTTGTTGTATGTTTGTTTTAAAATTTCTTGCATGAGTCTTAATTATCTTCACTAGCTTCTTCACTTTCTGTCATGATAGTGTTCTAGATTCATCTTAAACATTTCTTCCCCAGACTTGGACTCAGCCTTTCCTTCAAGAAGACCTGATTCTTTTAGTGAGAAATGGTGTTTGAGACCATTGTCTGGATGTTAGAAGTGCTAATTGCTACAGGGTTGTTTACTCTTTCTAGGGTTTTTAGTGGATAGAGCTAGAAAATATGTGGATAATTTTTTCAAAGATAGCATGGGGTATCTTTATTTTTTTAGCCTCAAAATGAATGTATATTGACATTTCTAACTAAATATTGGGGGATGCAACAATCTACATTTGTATTTCCTTTCTCTTACATTAAAAATTCCAGTTTCGGGGGGCGCCTGGGTGGCGCAGTCGGTTAAGCGTCCGACTTCAGCCAGGTCACGATCTCGCGGTCCGTGAGTTCGAGCCCCGCGTCGGGCTCTGGGCTGATGGCTCAGAGCCTGGAGCCTGTTTCCGATTCTGTGTCTCCCTCTCTCTCTGCCCCTCCCCCGTTCATGCTCTGTCTCTCTCTGTCCCCAAAATAAATAAACGTTGAAAAAAAAAAAAAATTCCAGTTTCGGGGCGCCTGGGTGGTGCAGTCGGTTAAGCGTCCGACTTCAGCCAGGTCACGATCTCGCGGTCCGTGAGTTCGAGCCCCGCGTCGGGCTCTGGGCTGATGGCTCAGAGCCTGGAGCCTGTTTCCGATTCTGTGTCTCCCTCTCTCTCTGCCCCTCCCCCGTTCATGCTCTGTCTCTCTCTGTCCCAAAAATAAATAAACGTTGAAAAAAAAAAAATTCCAGTTTCAATGATAGTATAATTACTTGTTCTGTCATATACTCTACATACAATATTCTTATAATAATAATACTGACACTACCATCACCAACTGAAAATAATTTAAGATCTCTTTGCAGTTCTTTTTATTCCCATGGTATATTTCATTAGGTATAAACAGTTAAATTTCTTTTTTAAAGAAACATTGAATAATTCCTCTCTGTGTGATTATATCTCACTAAGCTTTATTTCGTTTTACTTTTATTATAGATGGCATTTTAAAATTTTTAAATTAATGTTACTTTAAATTTTATGTCAAAATTGATATAAAATATTTACATAGTTACAAAGTAAAATCTACAAAACAAGATATATATAGTCAAATAAGTTTAGCTTTTATCCCTGTTTCTTCTACCGTGTTCTTTCTTTCCCCCAGAGTTAAATATTTAAAATTTTTATGGTCCTACCATAGGTTAATAAATAAGCAAATGTATATAATTATTTTATTCCCCCACCTCCTTTTTATGTAAATGATTATATATTATGTACATTTTCTTCTGTCATACTTTTTAAATTAAAAATATATTCTGGGTTGGGGCGCCGGGATGGCTTAGTCAGTTAAGTGACTGACTTCGGCTCAGGTCATGATCTCATGGCTTGTGAGTTCGAGCCCCGTGTCGGGCTCTGTGCTGACAGCTCAGAGCCTGGAGTCTGCTTCAGATTCTGTGTCTGCCCCTCCCATGCTCATGCTCTGTCTCTCTCTGTTTCTCGATAATAAATAAACATTAATATATATATATATATACACACACACATACATATATATATATATATAGAGAGAGAGGGATATTATGGAAATGGCTCTGTATTAATATGGGCATTTCACCTTCCTTTTTTATAGCTGCACATTAGTGTATTATATGGCTATGTTCTAATTTATTAAGCTGGTAACCTATTAGTGGTGTATTGTTTTCAGTTGTTTGTTTTTGTTTTTGCTATTAAGAAATAATGTAGTGAAGAGCCTTGTGCTTTCTGTGTTTTTGACAGCATGTATTTGGATGAGGTCTCTGGCATTCTATATTTTAAAAAAGAAAATAATATTATTATGCATATTGAAGTTGGCAAACAAAGAAAGATATAACATTCCCCCTTACCCCTTGTTGAAAAAAGGATGGTTCTTTTATAAACCACAGACCTTCCAGAGTCTGATTTATTGGCCCTGGACATTGTTCTTTGAGGACACAAATCTATTCTTACATTTCAGAGTCTAAAAAAGATAAAAACGTCTTCTGAAATTGATAATTTGATCTCCTTCACTTATTCCTTCTACCTAGTTTTATTATTTTTTTTTTTTAATTTTTTTTTCAACGTTTATTTATTTTTGGGACAGAGAGAGACAGAGCATGAACGGGGGAGGGGCAGAGAGAGAGGGAGACACAGAATCGGAAACAGGCTCCAGGCTCTGAGCCATCAGCCCAGAGCCCGACGCGGGGCTCGAACTCACGGACCGCGAGATCGTGACCTGGCTGAAGTCGGATGCTTAACCGACTGCGCCACCCAGGCGCCCCCCTTCTACCTAGTTTTATAAAAAACTATTTCCATGAAAAATATTGGATTGGAAGATGGAAGTAAAAGTGATAAACACATATAACTCTTGTCTTCATAGACCTCACCATCTAATAAGGGGTTGTTTAGCATATATGTCACCAAAATGGCAACTACAGTCCTTTGTAATTTTATGACTTCCACTTTTTTCACTTTTTCTGGGGAAGTTGAGTATATTATATTGTATTATTACGTCAGTCCTTTCTTCAGTCTTATA
This sequence comes from Leopardus geoffroyi, assembly GCF_018350155.1. Lineage (NCBI taxonomy): Eukaryota > Metazoa > Chordata > Mammalia > Carnivora > Felidae > Leopardus > Leopardus geoffroyi. The sequence continues at coordinate 66,055,516 of NC_059333.1, read as the reverse complement.
CTACGGGTTGCTTTGTAGTTGACAGTGGTTAATATACAAGTTAAGAAGTTTTTGAGTACCTTTCCTTTCTGATGTGCATCATTTATAACTAAGTCGGTTTTAAAATCCAAGTCTGAAACAGATGCTGGGAAAATCGTCATTGTGAACTTGAATTTTTTTTTTTAATTGGAAAGACATGTTTAAGGATATGGTGTGAGTACACAAGAAAGCTGAGGGCATTTTTGTGAATTATAAAATTGTTATTCTATTATTTGTTTTAAACAGGTTTAATAACACAGAGGAAAGAACATTGGACTGGAGTTAGATTTGATAACATTGTAACTGTTCAAACTGTTCATTGGGCTTCAGTTACCACTTCTGTAAAAATGAGGATAAATGAGCATCTCACAGAGTGATTGCAAGAATTAAATAAACAAAAGGGTGAAACCTCTTGGTTTGACAGTACCTATTAAATAAATCTTGAATTTAAAAATGTGTTGAATACCTCCTGAGTTTCTAAGTTTGTCATTCTAGTTTTTACTTAGTGATCAAGCTATTTAATGGTTACATTTTCCACTTTTATTTAATAGAATAAAAATACAACAAAATATGGAAATCATTATTAAAGAAGTGTACTTAGCCCAAGCCAGTATAGAATATTTAGTAATTGATTTGGATTAATTGCTTAACCCCTGTGCCTCAGTTATTTTATATGTAAAATACAAATAGCAGTACCTATTTAGATAAAGGTTAAATGAAAACACAGGCAAAGCATTTAGAATAGTGCCTGGCACATGATAAGTTATTTTTCTTGTTATTGCTGTCTTAATAGGCGTCTAGATTTTTTTTTTTAATAAATCTAGAGAAGGCCTCTCCATTTTTTTTATAAATAAACTTTTACAGAGTCAAAAAAACAAAAGATATGAAATTGCATATTTCATTCTTTATCTTTTCAAAAGATAAAGTGAGGAGAATGAATATAATGAGATCTTTCAGATCAATGAATATAGTAAAAAGACCCCTCAACCTCATTTAAGCTCTAAGCATTTTTGACAAGAAAACCTTTTTTCCCACTGATTATTGCTGACCTAGACATTAGTGTCCTGACACAGAGTTTGTAAGTTCTCTCCTTTAGTAAATGAATGCCTATGAACTCAGTTTCTTCTTGGAGCTCATTTTCTTAATGGTAGTAAATAAACTTTTAGGGGTGCCTGGGTGGCTCAGTTGGTTTAGTGTCTGACTTTGGCTCAGGTCATGATCTGCCAGTTCATGGGTTTGGGCCCCACATCGGGCTTTGTGCTGACAGCTCAGAGCCTGGAGCCTGCTTCAGATTCTGTTTCTCCTTTTCTCTGCCCCTCCCCTGCTTGCATTCATATTCTCTCCCTCCCTCCCTCCTTCCCTCCCTCTCTCTCTCTCTCTCTCTCTGTCAAAAAATAAATATATAAACATTAAATTTTTTTTTTTTTTCAACATTTATTTTTGGGACAGAGAGAGACAGAGCATGAACGGGGGAGGGGCAGAGAGAGAGGGAGACACAGAATCGGAAACAGGCTCCAGGCTCTGAGCCATCAGCCCAGAGCCCGACGCGGGGCTCGAACTCACAGACCGCGAGATCGTGACCTGGCTGAAGTCGGACGCTTAACCGACTGCGCCACCCAGGCGCCCCAAATTTTTTTTTTTTTAAATAAACCTTTAGAATCCTGAGAGTAAGCTTTAGGACTTGAAGATGGATTCTGTGAACAATAATACTGTGGTAGAATTAGGAAGCTTTTTAAAGAGTTACAGGGATACCTAAGTTCCTTAATTCTAACTTTGGGGACAAAATGCAGACCTTACCTATACATTTTGCAGCATGCTTCATTAAAAAAATTTTTAATTTTTATTTATTTTTGAAAGAGAATACGAGTGGGAAAGGGGCAGAGAGGAAGGCACAGAATCTAAAAAGTAGGCTCCAGGCTCTGAGCTGTCAGCTCAGAGCTTGATGTGAGGCTCAAACTCATGAACCACAAGATCATGACCTGAGCTGAAGTTGGACCTTAAACCGACTGACCCCCTAGGCGCCCCAACAACATGCTTCATTTTAAAGATGGCTTAAACTTTTCCAGCTTTAGTTCAGTATTAACATTAATGATGTACTGAAAGTCAGTTGTAGTTTTCATCAATGCCTTTGAAGGAAAGTAGGTCTCACGTTAACTTCAAGAAACTGAGTCATACCAATAGCCTCCTTAGGTGATGCCTTATATCAGTGCTTTATCTGACCTTTGACTGTCTTTGTTGATGTTGTTGTTTTAACCAAGATACTGGTGTCCTTGATTTGAATCATTTCAAAAATTCTTTCCATGATGTAGAGGTAACTTTGAGGTAGAGGTCAGAAGGTAAGTAGTCAGAAAAATTTAAACACCAGCCTTGGGATAAACAGAAGTTTAAGAACTCATTTTCTTCATGAAGTACCTCTTTTCCCCAGCCAAGAGTCTGAGTCTTTCGTCCATGCAGACTCAGTTCCTCAGTGTATTTTTTTGTAATAGAATTGAAATAAATATTCTTTAATTTGATGTCAGTAGTCAGCTAGGATCTGTTCTAAATGGTATTTTTTTTTTTCTAATTTTATTTTTGAGAGAGGGAGAGAGTGTGACTGAAGGAGGGGCAGAGAGAGAGGGAAACACCAAATCCAAAGAGGCTCTAGGCTTCAAGATCAGCACAGAGCCCAACGAGGGACTTGAACCTACAAACCATGAGATCATGACCTGAGCCAGTCAGACACTTAACTAACTGAGCCACCCAGGCATCCCATTAAATGGCATTTTAAAGTCTACTTATTTCTGAAGATATTACAGGAAGAGTCTATGCTGTTATAACGGAGTTACTGATGTCTTGATAGGACACCAACTATAAATTTTCTCAGTTGACATGTGAGTTTTCTCAGGCCCCTGTATCAATAACCTGTATGGCTGACATCTCAGAAAAATGTTATTCTGAAGATGAAGTTGTACATACTTGTAAAGAATGATGGACTTAAAAAAAACAGAAGACTTGGCTTCTGGTCTAATCATTGTTGTCATCATTGATTTGGAATACCTCTCTGGCTTTTCTGTTTTGTTTGTTTTTTGTTTTTTTTAAAGAAGCCCATCTTAGCGGGCTTAAGGCAAGATGTCAATAAAATAAAAAATTGTAAAGCACATTGTAGCATTTCCTTTTTTAAATTATTAAAGGATAGTGCAAATATGGCATGGTTAATGCAACTGCAGTTAGCTAATATAGAAATGACATGAAACTCTTAAAAGATTGAATGCTGTTCTCTTTTGAAAATCTGTTGCTTTATTTATTTACTGCTTAAGGATTCTGATTTGTTTGGGGCAGAAAGTCTTCAATTAATTTTTACTGTTTATTCCAGTTGTATATGTATCAGCTGTTCCGAAGTTTAGCCTATATCCATTCCTTTGGAATATGCCATCGGGATATTAAACCACAGAACCTCTTGTTGGATCCTGATACAGCTGTCTTAAAACTCTGTGACTTTGGAAGGTAAGCTAGCTCTCTTTTCTTCTTTCTTTCACTCCTCCCCTACCTCACTCTCCTGCCCTATATGCTCTTTTAAAAATATATGCCTTTTACAGTGTCAGTCTAAAAATACCATAGTCCTTATTCAGGGAGTATAAACTAGTACAGGTTCTTGTGAGAATAGCTTTGGTAAATTCTGTTATAATTATAAATGTGTATAGTCTTTCATCCAGCAATTTAATTCCTAGGAATTATTCCCTTAGAAATACTTTAAAATAGTGTATATACAGGGATTTTTATTATAGCATTGTTTATAAATGTCAGTAGGAAAATGACCAGATAAATTCAAGTATATACACATAAAATGTAATACATACAACTGTAAAAGATAATGAGGTAGCTGTCTGAATTTAAAAGGAATGATGTCTAAGAAATATTAAATTGAAAAGGCAAGGTCAAGACTATATACAGTATGTTCCTTTTTGTGTTTTAAAAACACACATAGTATAGCCACGTGTATACAGATATATGATTATTTCTGGAATGATACATAATAAAACCACATTGGTTGCCCCTTAAGAAGGGAAACTGGGAGTATAGTATAGTTGCTTTTTCATTGATGGTACTTCTGTATCGTTTGAATTTTTTATTGTGTTTATATTCCTTTCTCAATAATAATAATTTTTTTTAAATATTATCATTCATTACTGCATTTTTTTCCACTTCAGTGTTAACCTTAATAGCAGCGGTTTCTTCCTTTTCCTCTTTAAATGAGTCTCTTATTCTCCTTTTCTGCAAATTCTAGTGCACTTTGTTTTCTTAAACTAATTCCTTGGTAATAATATATTGTGTAATAAAACTTCATCCTTTTTATTTTCATAGTGTTCCACATCTTGTACCTCTTTGATCTACCTCTCAACATGAAACCAAGCTTACATATTCATATAACTTAGTTAACCTTCTTCCCCCTCGATTAGTTTCTCTCCTCTCAATCCCTAAGACATTGCAACATAACTTGAATTCTCTCCAATTTTTTTCATCCTCACAAATTCTTACTTTTCAGCTTTTCATAGATAGTGACCTACACCTCCTAATATCTCTGTTCCCACCTCTTTGTAATAGTTTTGTATTAACTTACAGTTTAAATTTTAGGTTTAATATAAGATATATTTTCCACAGGCTGTCTCTTAAGAGTGTCTTTAAAAAACAAGCACATCTGCTCTGTCAGGAATTCATTCTTAGTCTCACAAGGGTGTGCTCCTTCATACCATCCCCTTTTTACAGTTCACTGATTTCAGACACCTATTGTGGGATTCAGCTCATTTTGCAGGCTAGAACTCTTCCCTAAACTATCAGAAAGGCTGAAGGATGTTAAATCAAAACTGTTATCTGATGATGGAAACAAAGCACTACTGCTTAATACCTATCTGTAGGACAAACTGGAGATCAGTTGAGTATTACTGTCACAGGGTGTCTTCTGCACTGACAGTGACTGGTTAGTATGAACTGTGAAGAGACTGTGAGACATCAAGCTCAGTGAAGTTTCTGTTCTCGCTATAGTGTCAGAACACTGTTGCTATGGACCTTTTTATTGGGATATAGAAGTTGTTTTGTTCTAATCTGTTTGGAATAGGGATTTCACTTGTATGGTAATAGGTCATTTTTAATAGCTCTGATAAGTAACGAAACTGCCTGTTTTGTTTTTATTAGTTGGTTTGGGCAACTAGAGTTTTCCATACACTTTAGATTCTTAGTGCCAGGTTAATGGTGACTTGAACAAAGCAGTATTACTCTTTTTCAGTAATTCTTTACTGGATGAAATAAAGCCTGGAAATAGGTTGAAGAGTTGGACTTTCTCAGAACTATTTGTAGTCACTGCATTGGATCCTCTTATTCTTCAAAGGGCAGGAAGTAACAAACAGCCTCACCTGAAGGAGAGAGGTAGCTTCATCAAGTATTGAGGAAACCTACAGGGTTTCCGATATTACCTTCTTATAGCGAATTTTCTGACTATATAATAGGTATCTATCTTGTTAATAAAAAGAATCCTTTTTTTTTTTTTTAAATTTAGAAAAGTTTTATCAGTTGAGCTGAAAAGGTGTCTTAATTTTCACGCAGCCTAAAAACAAGGATTGATATTATTAATTTATGAAATTGTTGCTCTGTGTCAGTACTGGGGGAGAATATTAAAAAATATACTGCCTCCCACCTTCAAAAGTTGTAATGAAGAAAGAACAGGTTAAGGTAAGAGTTACCATTGACCAGAAATAAATGGAAGAAAAGAAAAATCCAAACTTTGAAACCTTTATGACTATTTTCATTTGTCTCTTCTCTGTTTTCCTACACCATTACCTCAAAGTTTTCCCTTTCTTGGTTACTTACATTCTTAGTATTTTGATTTTGTTGTGTTTGTATTTATTGCCTCTATCTTTGCTGTCATCATATGCCAAAGTAGTCAGCTTCTACAGGTGTTTATTTCAGTGTATCTTCAAATGATCTTGAGAGACATCTCAAAAGAAACTAATTTTAATTTACTTTAATATTTAAAATACATGCCACAAAGTATTTTGGGAGGAAAGTTGGAGTAGAGAACATGTAACTAAACTTCAGACAGCAGAGTTAGAATTCAGAGACCGTGAATCATCTGTGTCTAAAAGTGGAGGGCCTGTATTCTTTATTGGGTAATGTATGTTTAGACAATTAATAAAGGGACCTACATAGTGGAAAAAGAAAGTAGATTGGGGTCTGTAAGCCTTGGGATAGTCACTCTGAGGCAGAAGCCAAAGTAAAAGAGAGTGATCAATTTCTGTTAAAAATACATTAAAGAAGTATTCATTCTTATAATCCGTTATTATGCTTTTAGTGGGTGGAGGTACTTCTTTTTCTGCCCTTTCTTTGTATTTTGGAGGTAGTATTCAAGGAAAAGAGGATCACAAGAAATTCAGCATTTATCCTTTTATGACTTTGTCTCTTTTTCCTTAGGTAACAGTTGACAAATGCATTCTTTAAAAGCTACTGTTATTTTTCTTTTTTAAATACTGTTATGTTAAAACTTTGTTTCTTTTGTCAGATAGTTACGTTTTATATTTTCCTTTTTGTATGTTGTGTGAATGGATTGTGTGAATCTTAGATAAATGGTCAGTGTTGTGAATGATAGCATTTAGCTTCTCTTAAGGTTTAGACTTAGTTTAAAGAATTTCTGCTTTTTATTTTTTTTCATTAGTGCAAAGCAGCTGGTCCGAGGAGAACCCAATGTTTCGTATATCTGTTCTCGGTACTATAGGGCACCAGAGTTGATCTTTGGAGCCACTGATTATACCTCTAGTATAGGTAAGTACTGACTAAGAATATAATGGCTTGTAATTGTTACTTGTATCTTGTTTTTAGTAATTTAGTATTACTAATCTATACTTTAACTTAAGTATAAAAATAAGAATGACCTAAAGTCTGTTTCTTCTTAAAGACAGATGTACAAAAATGTGTAAAATATTTTAAATTTCAACTTTTAGAATTTAAGATACCTTTACTATTTTATTTTACAGTTTCTATGATTTTTAGAAAAATAAAGCTATTCTTTATGAGTGTGTGGTTCCATTATGATTACATTTGTTTTTAACCTAAAATTTCAAATCATTCCTAAGTATATCTTTTCTTTTTAAAAATTGCAATTCCCTTGAAATACTAACTTCTGAGCTTGATCCTGGTGGAAAATTTACATCCATTATGTTTATGGTGAAAATGATAGGATGGCCATATTGTTGACATTCCTACTAGGCTGTCCCAGTGGGTTATTTAATTTTAAGTCAGGTCACAAAAAATAATTTTGACTTTTTCATTAGTTTGGCTAATGATTCTGATTCTGATTCTGTAGAAGTCTTCACAAAATATCTTTAGTGATAGCAGGAATTGAATAGGGACAGTTTGCTTCAGTCTTCAGTGACCTCTTCTATCCCATTTTAGCCCACTAATAGAGAACATAGAGTACCATCAGCTGGACATGAATAGTGAAGCTAAGAAAGGAGAGCAACTTTAGGCTAGGTGTGTAGGTAGAGGTCAAAATTATTTTATTGTATACTATTTTTTTTTTTTAATGTTTTTTTTTTTTCAACATTTATTTATTTTTGGGACAGAGAGAGACAGAGCATGAACGGGGGAGGGGCAGAGAGAGAGGGAGACACAGAATCGGAAACAGGCTCCAGGCTCTGAGCCATCAGCCCAGAGCCCGACGCGGGGCTCGAACTCACGGACCGCGAGATAGTGACCTGGCTGAAGTCGGACGCTTAACCGACTGCGCCACCCAGGTGCCCCTATTGTATACTATTTCTGAAGAGAATTCCTTAGTCCAAAAACAGAAACAAGAGCATGCAGATTCCAAACCAACCAAAAAAAACCAACCATGGTTACAGAAAACTAAGAAAAACCACAATGTGAACCATTTTTGTCTTTTAATTCAAGTGGAGGGGCGCCTGAGTGGCTCATTTGGTTGAGCATCAAACTCTTGATTTCAGCTCAGGTCATGATCCCAGGGTCATTGGATAGAGCCCTGCTTCAGGCTCCATGTTGAGAATGGAGCCTGCTTTAGATCCCCCCCCCCTTCCCCTCCCTCTCCCCTTTGCCCCCCTTCCCCCTTCCTCTCCCTCTGTACCTCTCCTCTGCTTACATGTACACTCTCTCTAAAATTTAAAAAAAAAAGTTTTTAAAGTAGTAATAATAAAAAAATAATACAAGTGGAAATTCTCTGTTGAGCACAGACCTCTGGACAGAAACACATTACCATTTTAAAAAAATGTTTTTTGATGTTTATTTATTTTTGACAGAGAGAGAGAGACAGAGCATGAGCGGGGGAGGGGCAGAGAGAGAGGGAGACCCAAAATCTGAAGCAAGCTCCAGGCTCTGTGTTGTCAGCACAGAGCCCGACACGGGGCTCGAACTCACAGACCACGAGATCATGACCTGAGCCAAAGTCGTACGCTCAACCAACTGAGCCAACCAGGCACCCCCACATTACCATTTTTATTTTGCCAAAGGACGAAATGCCAAAGAGCAATTTGATTTGTGCCAAGGGGCCCACAGGTTTTACCCACCAATTCTTATGGAAAATAGCTTTGCCCTTTAGGAGCTCTGAAAAGGTCTAGGAAGCCCAGGACCCTTCAGACCATACTTTAAGACTTGTTGCACTAGAGGATAGAGAATACAATGGGTGTGTGTGTGTGTGTGTGTGTGTAGTGCTGAAAGTTTCATCATGGCTGTGTATGTTAAGGGACAAATGAGAAATAGCAAAAGGTATTTTGATTGGAGTAGAACTAGATTTGAGTTCCAGGTTTGTTATGACTTAGTTAAGCTATGAAGTGGAGATTGCTAACAGTTCTGCCTACCTTTCTGAGTGGCTGTGGTGATTAAATACAATGTTAGTGAAAGTACTGTAGAAATGTAAGATGGTATTCACTTGTGGTATTTGTTAACTAGATTCTCCATGAGAGCAAATTTAAGTCTAAGCCCTTTATCTTTGGAAATATCATTGGATTTTCCAGCTGCTTTATATTTTATTCAAATATATGATACTGATCATCTGCATACCAGATATTGGGATGAGTTGTGCCAGAGTCACTGAAAGTAAATGTAGTTTGCTTCTTTTTAGAAAGTCATGACCGTATCATCTGACTCAATAAGGCATGTTTATTATGAACTTGTGACCTGCTTAAGAGTGCCTAGCACTCTTCTATAAAGGTCCATGTGCCTAGCAGTTCTTTGAAATTGTCTCACAAAAGAGGAGCCTTTTAGTCCATTTTCTCTCTTAGGAACCACTTCTCTGGATATTATGAGTACCTGCTTTTCAGTAACCTCCTTTGTATGGCTAAAGCCAGAATCTGACTTTCTAGGCTTAGGACTCACCTCAGCTGAGGTCTTTTGAACCATAATAAACCTAGATTTGACCCCCTCCCCTTTTTTTAAGGTTATTTATTCTGTGAGAGAGAGAGAGCATGAGCTGGGGAGGGGCAGAGAGAGAGGATCCCACACAGGCTCCGCTGACACAGGGCTTGAACTCATGAACCGTGAGATCATGACTTGAGCCAAAATCAAGAAACAGATACTTAACTGACTGAGCCAGCCAGGAACCCTGACCTCCCTTTTTAGACTTGGATATTTCCTCTCATGACTCTGGGAGACTTGTAGACAGACAAAAACAAAAATACTTAATAGTGTACTAATGCAGGTACATTTTAGGAATATTTTTAACAGTGTTATTTGAAATGAAAGAGTAGCTGTTTCTAGTTAGAGTATTGTCATATTTAGATATAACCAGAACTAAGGCTGATGGCTCTGATTATATTGTCTTGCTGAGAAATGGCAGAGAACAAATGGCTTCTTTAGGACCAGGAATTGAGTTTACAGGCCCTTGAAGAGACAAGTAGCTATTCTTCGATAGTGAGGCAGTTATTCAAGACAGTAATGTCTAGGGGCGCCTGGGTGGCTCAGTCTGTTAAGCACCCGACTTCGACTCAGGTCATGATCCTGCGGTTCCATGACTTTGAACCCCACATTGGTCTCTCTGCTGTCAATGTGGAGCCCTCTTCGGATTCTCTGTCTCCCTCTCTCTGTCCCTCCTCCACCCTCACATGCATGCATGCTCTCTCTTTCAAAAATAAATAAACATTAAAAAAAAATAAAAAAGATAGTACCTTGATTGGGAATTGAAATTGGATTCCAGGCCTACCTCTGCTACTCAGTAACTTTACCTTGGACAAGTCACTGAACTTTATTGTGCCTTAATTTCCTTTTCTGTGGATTAAGTATGTTAAACTAGGTAGTCTTGAACACTTTAACCAGGAATTAGAGTTAAGTATGAAGAGGAATGCTATTTTGGCTGAAACCCCAAATAACCAGATAAGTCAGTGGGCCAAAACACTTACTTTTCATGCCTTCTGTTAATTCTGTTTTATTCTGTTTGGAGAATATTATTCATTTGTCCCACGAACTATGAACAGAATAGATTTTGGTATCTCTCAGAAAGTGAATGATAGACCACTGGTGTAGTTGCTCTCTAAATCTGTGTCAACCCACTAAGCAATAGTATCCCTTAATGGTTTGCTCCTTGTCTCCCATATTTGTACCTAATTCCTGCCTAAGAAAGTATTTCCCATGGTTTTTAATGAACATTTACTTATTCTTCTGCAATTTTTCCAGCCTTGTCTTCTGAGATGAATTATTCTCTATAGAGGAAAGAAATGAGTGCATATTACCTTCTATCTAGTTACCTAGGTAAAGGTATATTTTTAAACCTAGATCAAGATAAAGCATTTATGTTCATGAAGATATACATCTTTTCCACTTCATTTTAAGAGTTAGTATTACTTGACTTTGAGTGAAGTAAAGTTTTGTTAGCAGGTTTTGATATTTTCTTCATTTAGCAACTAATATATCAAGGAGGGCTCTTTGGGTGTTTGCAAAATAGGTGTCTTGGTTATCATTGCTTAGAACTGGACAAAATCAACTTGAATTTCTTAAATAAAATTGTTGAATCCTTATTTTCCTAGGTCAGTAAAAAGTTAGTCACTGGAACAGGGATTTCTAATCCCTTTTGATAGTGCATCTAACCACATCAGACCTTTTGAATTATTCATTGTTCCAATGTCATTGACCATTTTTCTTTATGCTAGTAGATGAGAAAGCCCAGCACTGATTTATGTTCATCTCCTAAAGCATTTGATTGTTGGTTCAGACAAAACCCAGGAATCTCAGTATTCCAGAAACTGAAAATTAGCTTTTTCTTGAAGGAAGTCTTAATGGTAGGCATAAATAGAGTAACCATGTAATTTCTTATTTGGTAATACTTTTAAGATAGAAAGGGAATGCTATTAGTAATTATCCCAGGACAGTAAATCTAAACCAGGACTATCTTGGGTAAGCCAGTATTGTGTACTTTAAATTATTTTTTTTTTTTTTTAATTTTTTTTTCAACGTTTTTATTAATTTTTTGGGACAGAGAGAGACAGAGCATGAACGGGGGAGGGGCAGAGAGAGAGGGAGACACAGAATCGGAAACAGGCTCCAGGCTCTGAGCCATCAGCCCAGAGCCCCACGCGGGGCTCGAACTCACGGACCGCGAGATCGTGACCTGGCTGAAGTCGGACGCTTAACCGACTGCGCCACCCAGGCGCCCCTAAATTATTTTTTTTAATTAAATTTAGTTATAAATTATTAAAACTTATTTTAAAAGTTTGCTCTCAGGATTGAGGTAAAAGTGAATTATTTTGTCTTGGTTTTTCTTTTTTTTCTTAAAGTATTTTAATTTTACAACAAAATAACTAGCTGGCAGGCTCAGATCTCACATTCCCATCCAAATTTGGACTCTTCCCTCCTTCATTTCTTTTCTCTCCTCAATTGTAGTTTACATATTTCATTTTCTCTTGGTACTCATTCTGCTTGGTTTCTGACTCTGCTTGCTTTCATATACCTTGATATTCATTCTCACATCTCTTGTTTTCCTTTATGCTTGTCCTTTGCTATCATGAAGCTCTTCTTTACCCTAACGTCCTTTCACCTGGTACTTTTTTCTTTTTTTTAACATGAAAAATTCATATATTGAAAAACTAAGTACAGAAAACTTCTAGTTGGCTAAAATAAGCAATGCACAGTTAAATAAACCATCCTCATACCAGATACTATATATAGTCTGCTTCTTACCCAAATTACCACCTGGATATACCATAATAATAACAAAACTTACATATTGAAAATTAATGATTATATCTCTAATCTTAACCTTGACCTCTTCAAGGATTTCCCTTTTTTTTTGTCCTTTTTTAAAGCTTTTACTTAAATTCCACTTAACATACAGTGTAATATTAGTTTCAGGTGTACAGTATAATGATTCAACACTTCTATATAACATCCAGTGCTGATCACAGCAAGTGCATTCCTTAATCCCCATCATCTACTTAGCCCATCCCCCTACCGACTTCCCCTCTGATAACCATCACTTTCTTCTCTATAGTTAAGATTCTGCTTCTTGGCTTGCCTCTGTCTATATTTTTTTTCTCTTTGCTCATTTGTTTCTTAAATTACACATATGAAATCATATGGTATTTCTCATTCGTCAGACTTCACTTAGCATAACACTCTAGTTCCATCCATGTTGTTGCAGATGGCAAGATTTTGCTCTTTTTTATGGCTAATATTCCATCACATATATCATATCTTCTTTATCCATTCATTAGTCGATGGTCACTTGGGCTGTTTCCATAATTTAGCTATTGTAGATAATACTGCTATAAACATTAGGGTGTGTGTATCCCTTTGAATTAGGATTTTTGTATTCTTTAGGTAAGTACCTAGTACTGCAATTGCTGGGTTGTAGGGTAGCTCTATTTTTTTTTTAAAGAACCTCCATACTGTTTTCCAGAATGGCTGTACCAGTTTGCATTCCTACCAATAGTGCAATAGGGTTCCCCTCTCTCCACATCCTTGCCAACACCTTGTGTTGTTGATTTTAGCCATTCTGACAGATGTGAGGTGAGATATCTCATTGTAGATTTGATTTTTATTTCCCTGATGATGGAGTGATGTTGAGCATCTTTTCATATTGCTTTCAGCCATCGGTTTGTCTTTGGAAAAATGTCTGTTCATGTCTTCTGCCCATTTTTGGTGTGTTGAGTTTGACAAGTTCTTTATAGATCTTGGATACTAACTCTTTATCAGATATGCCATTTGCAGATATCTGCTATTCTGTAGGCTGACGTTTAGTTTTGTTGATTGTTTCCTTTGCTGTGCAGAAGCTTTTTATTTTCATGAATTCCCAATGGTTGATTTTTGCTTTTGTTTCCCTTGCCTCGGGAGACATATCTAGAAAGAAGTTTCTGTAGCCAGTGTCAGAGAGGTTATTGTCTATATTCTTTTCTAGGATTTTTATGGTTTCAAATCTTATTTTTATTAAAAAAAATTTTTTTTTAATGTTTATCTTTGAGAGATAGAGAGAGACAGAGTACAAGTGGGGGAGAGGTAGAGAGAGGGACACAGAATCCAAAGCAGGCTCCAGGCTCTGAGCTGTCAACACAGAGCCCGATGCAGGGCTCGAACTCACAAACCGTGAGCTCATGACCTGAACTGAATTCAGACGTTTAACCGACTGAACTACCTAGGCGCCCCATCAGGTCTTATTTTTAAATCTTTAATCCATTTTGAATTTATTTTTGTGTTTGGTGTAAGAAAGTCCAGTTTCATTATTTTGCGTGTTGCTGTCCAGTTTTCCCAGCACCATTTGTTGAAGAGACTATCTTTTTCCCATTGCATATTCTTCCCTGCTTTATTGAAGATTGACCATATAGTTGTAGATTCTTTTCTGGGTTTTCTGGTCTGTTCTGTTGATCTATGTGTCTGTTTTTGTGCCAATACCATACTGTTTTGATCACTACAGCTTTGTAATACAACTTTAAGTCAAGAATTGTGATGCTCCCAACATTGCTTTTCATTTTCAAGGTTGCTTTCGCTATTTGAGCTCTTCTGTGGTTCTGTACAAATTTTAGGATTGTTCTAGCTCTGCAAAAATTGCTTGGTGGTATTTTGATAGGGATTGCATTAAATGTATAGATTGCTTTGGGTGTATAGACAGTTCAACGGTATTTGTTCTTCTGATCCATGAGCATGAAATGTCTTTCCATTTCTGCTTCCCCCCCCCCCCCCCCCCCCCAGTGTTTTATAGTTTTCAGAGTACAGGTCTTTCACCTCTTTGGTTAGGTTTATTCCTAGGTATCTTATGGTTTCTGCAGCAATTTTGAATGGAATTGTTTCCTTAATTTCTTTTTCTGCTGTTTCATTACTGATGTATAGAAGTACAACAGATTTCTGGACATTTATTTTGTATCCTGTGAGTTTACTGAATTCGTATACCAGTTCTAGCAGTTTTTTTAGTTTTGGGTTTTCTATAAGGTATCATGTATTCTGCAAATACTGAAAGTTTTACTTCTTCCTTGCTGATTTAGGTGCCTTTCATTTCTTTTTTTGTCTGATAGCTGAGGATAGAACTTCCAGTATTGTGTTAAATAACAGTGGTGACAGTGGTCATCCTGTCTTATTCCTAACCAGAGAGGAAAAGCTCTGTTTTCCCATATTTAGGATGATATTAGCTATGGGTTTTTCATATATGGCCTTTATGATGTTGAGGTATGTTTCTCTAAACCTACTTTGTTGAGGGTTTTTATCATGAATAGATGTTGTACTTTGTCAAATGCTTTTTCTGCATCTATTGAAATAACCATATGGTTCTTATCCTTTCTTTTATTAATGTGGTGTATCACATTGATTGATTTGTGAATATTGAACCACCTTGCAACCCAGAAATAAATCCCACTTGATTGTGTTGAATTTTTTTTTTTTTTTTTTAATGTATTGTTGGGTTTGGTTTGCATCCATGTTCATCAGGGATATTGGCCTGTAGGTCTCTTTTTAATTGGATTCTTTATCTTGTTTTGGTATCAGGGTAATACTGGTCTCATAGAGTAAATTTGGAAGTTTTCCTTCCTTTTCTGTTTTTTGGATTTATGAAATAGAATTCATTCCTCTATATATTTGTATTTAAAAATTATAATACATTTAAGCACATTTTCCTGTCAATTGTATTACAACACAGAAGCCAACCATTTAAGGTTTAAAATTTTTTATCCTAATTTACATTGGCCTAAAACCCTGTGGACAAGAGATTGAACCCTTGTTTGTGGCTGTTCTGTAAGCACTGCTAATGTACAGAGGTTGTGTCACTTTGACTTATTTTAAAGTATGATAAGTAGATAAGCATGCCCTATGTTTGGGTGCTGTAATCCCCTGCCTTGGTTGTTGAAGATTTGAACATCTGATATTTGATAATTAAGTAGACCCCTTTGTTGGAATTTTCTTATCAGCTTTGTTTCCTCTTTGGTAAATTTAACACTTTAGGGATGGTTTGAGGGCTTTCTTCCCTCGGTTTTGGAGTCTACACTTTTTTGCTTGTGATATTTATTCTGGGATCAATGTGAAATTAGAACATGTATACAAATAGTTTCCAATGCATCTTAAGCTACACGCATTACTAACTCTTGTTTTCTCTTTTCTACAGACGTATGGTCTGCAGGTTGTGTGTTGGCTGAGCTGTTGCTAGGACAACCAATATTTCCAGGGGACAGTGGTGTGGATCAATTGGTGGAAATAATCAAGGTGAGAGTTTGAATCAGAGTTTTTGAATGCAGTGAATTTTTTTGTTATTTTAAGACTCCATATCACATACACCCAGGGAAAACTTCAAAAATGGAAAAGATCACATAACAGGGTCAGGTATAGAGGAAGTATAAGAACACAGCCTTTTGGTTTCTAATTGAGTTATTTTTTTGTTATATGATCCTATAAAAGGTATTTTAGATATATCGTATGCATAAAACAAGGATATATCTGTTATTTAAAGTACTCAAAAGCCTTAAGATCACTAAAATGTATGTACACCAAATAAAAGCATAAGTTATGTGTATTTTTGCTCGCCATGTCCTGTCTGCTGAGCACATGATGCTTGTATTTTTTTCAATATATGTAAATATCAACATGTACAAACGCTCATTGAGAGAAGTAGAATTTTGACTTATGGGTTTAATATAATTTTAATTATTAGATCTTATCAGCACTTTTATTAACAACACTAGATTTAAAATATTACTATCTTGGAATTAATATTGTGTCTTAAGAACAGTAGGGCTGAGATTTTAATTGAGTTTTTAAATGTAATTTTTAAGAGTTTTTAATATTTGAGACCTTAAATTTCCCACCCCCTTTAAAAAAAATCTAGTGTCTATATATTTACACCACTAGATAGCTTCATTCTAAGGTTACAGTTTGTTCAAAGCAGCAGTACCTGCTGTCTTTTGGGTTTTAGTCTTGATTTTCTAAATATTTCTTAAAAATCTAAAATTGAAAATCTCCCCAGGGGTCTTGTAGTTCAACTCTCCAATCAGTGAAAGAACCATCTTACTTACATTCCTGACAGGATGGATTTGCAGTGTTTCCTTAAAGACTTCCAATATCAAATCACTACTTTGGAATCCCATCTGCTTTGTATCTAGATAGCTTGAATTTAGTTTTTATTTGCTGAGCCATAACTCCTCAGTAGCTTTTACCAGTTGTTCACAGAACTATGATTGTTACTTAAAAATCCTTGGATTTCATTCTATAAAAATATGTTACTTTTGATAAGGTGATTTTGTGAGTATGGTTGAAGAGACTACTGTGTGATCAAGAATCTTAACTATCCATATTTTTTATGATTTACACCTGAAACCTCTGTGGTATATGCAGTCTTTTTTGGGTAACCATCTTTCAGTTCCACATTAAATTTTAACCTTTGTTCAGCAGATCTGCTTCCTTTCTGATTCTCACATTACACTCAGATCTGAGTTCAAATAATTTGGTCTTTTTTGTTTCAGAAAAGCCCATTCCCCATTATTCAAATTAATATTCCAATACAGGGTTTGGCAAACTTTTTCTTTGGAGGGCTTAAGGATGTCATAGAGATAGGCAACAAGAGAAAACAAATTTCTTCAAGTTTTTCATCAAGGAACATCAAAATATATTAATAATTGAGTATAGTTTTTTTTTTTTTTTTTTGTAATACAAGGCTACTAATTAGAGGAATGGAGTTCTTTTAGAGGAACGGAGTTCTTTTGAGGCAGGGCTATAACATTTCTTTTCATTGGAGTTAAAAGTTAGTATTCCCTATCATCAAATTGATATCTGTGTCATCAAAATGATTATTTGTAAAATCAGTTCTTAGTTCATAGACCACAAAAACAAGAGTTTGGGCCTTAGTTCGACCATACTATAGTGCAGTCATTCAGCATTTCTTTTATCCCCAGGTTTTCACTTGATGTACTTGAGCTCACCATACTATAATTCTCTGGGCATATTGCTATTCTATTTGTCATTTATGTTTAGCTTATTAGAATTATGTCATTTTCCTATGGATTATAGTTTAGAATCTTGTGATGATTTATTCTGTTTGTCATTAATTTCAGTTCATATACGATACAAATGAAATTAGTCATGAAGCTAAGTGGCCTTCTGTAATAAGTCCCTGTCTCATGCTTGCCATCATATCTTATAAATCTTTGTATCTAGAGCTTTTCTTATCACCACCATTATGGTCCTTTTAATTCATTTTTCACCTAGTATTGGTTTGTGCTTATTTAATAGATTTTAGTAGAAACTGTTACTTTGTTATTTATTGATGATTTAAGACTTTTCATTTTCATATAGGGCTTATTTGTTTAAGTGTTAGTTAATCAATTTGTAGTTGTAGGCCAACTCTGAAATATGTGTTGTCTTGTCATCTTGCATTTATATGTAAGGAACATAGTCACAACCCTACTGTAGTTCCACGATCACTGTCTATAGATGTTTTGAAGGTGATATGAGATAAAGGAATTAGGATCCCGGGGCACTTTGGAATATCCAGCTTCTTGATCCCTTTTACAGTTTTAAGCATAAAGACCCTGTACTAGTTTACTACCCATTTGGTGACCTGAAGTTATATATTACATTGAGATTATTAGACATTGTGTTGTGGTATGTGTGAGTAGTATGTACTAAATCTTACTGCCTGGAGGTTAATAAGCATTGTATAGGTTTTGTGTATGTGTTTAATATAGCTCTAAAATCTTGTTGATCTTGTATATTTGTTTTCTAAATATTGGACATCCGTGATGTTTCATTGACATAAAAATTCATAACTAATTCTGATGTAACTTCTCTAGTTTTCCTGATCTAAATTGTAAATCAGAAAACAAGTTGTGTTGGTTAGCCTTTAAGTTAAATGTTATTAAACACATTTTATAGTTTAAACAGATATTGTCAGTATTGCTAATCAGGGCTTCAAGAATAGATTTGAGGGGCGCCTAGGTGGCTCAGTTGGTTGAGTGTCCATCTTCGGCTCAGGTCATGATCTCGTGGTTCATGAGTTCAAGCCCCCACATTGGGCTCTGTGCTGATGCCTCAGAGCCTGGAGCCCGTTTCAGATTCTGTGTCTCCCTCTCTCTCTGCTCCTCCCCTGCTCGTGTTCACACACTCCCTCTCTCTCAAAAATAAATAAAAACATTTTTTAAAAAATTTAAAAAGAAGAATAGATTTGAATTTTCTATGAAAGTGATCTTATAGGTGCCCAATTCCTTTCTCAGTTTTTTTGAGATAATATAGTAATGAATCCTTAGGATATTTAGGGAATCTATAAAAATCTGTTCTTTTCTATTTTCTCCCTTTAAAATTTTATGATTGCTTTGAGTATCTGGAGGTAGCTGACCGCCAGTAAAATAAATACTCTTCTCTCAGGATTTGAGTTTATGCAGAAAATGAACAATCATACAGCAAATTTCATATATTTTATATGTGATAGACTTGCCACATTATTTTATAATGAATAGGGACTTTCTTTATCGTTATGTTTTATTAGCCAATGGCATCAAAATAGTTTTCAATAAAGATTTAAGTTGAATTAAGCTGCAAGACCATTGTTCATTCATGAATTTGGAATTATCTAGGAATTAATAAGAAAAGTTGTGATTGTTGTATATGTTGTTTATTAAATTTTGTTGACTCAGATGCTCATGCCAGTAATTTGTAGCATGAGTAACAGAGTTTTATAAACTGAGCTAACTTCTTCTCTCTCTTTTTTTTTAATGTTTATTTTTGAAAGAGAGAGAGTGCATGCATGCAAGCGGTGAAGGGGGCAGAGAGAGAGATTTCCTCTCTCCCTACCTTCTAATAAGAAGAGTTTTATAAAATATTTAGAATAAATCCAAGTATGTTATCTTCAAATAAGTTAAAAGTATAAAGGAAAATGGAATTGAAAGTCTTGAAAAATCATTTCTAAGTGTGAAGAACACTTTCCGAGGTTGGTTTCATACATAGGACCATTAAATCAGCAATTCGTTATGCCAGTTAATCTCTGAATATCAAGAAATGCTTGGATCTTCAAAATATTTATAAAAAGAGAAATTCTGTCAAGGACTTCTCAGTTAAGATTTTTTTTCCCTGTCAAATTCCTCCTTAACATACTACTTAAGATAAGTTCAAGAAATATCTCCTGTCAGGAGGAGGGGGGTGTTCAGCGTCTGACTTCAGCTCAGATCATGATCTCATGGTTCGTGGGTTCAACCCCCACTTCAGACTTTGTGCTGACAGCTCAGAGCCTTGTGCCTGCAGATTCTGTGTCTCCCTCTCTATTTCTCCCCTGCTTGCACTCTGTTTCTCTCTCTCTCAAAAATAAATAATAAAAAAAAAAAAGAAAAATATCTGATGTGGTTTCAGCTATCTGATAAAAAATACAATATTTGGGGAAAATCTCTACCAGGAGTTTCACAAACACAGGTTCCGTGACATAGCATTGTCCTTTGGCACCTCTGCTGTCAGTCATAGCAGTAGAGTTCTTTAGAAAAGAGTCTTCTGAAGACGTGGAGAAGGTAGTTTTTTATTAATGCCAATTACTTGTTTTATAATTATACTGTATTTTCTATGCTCAGTTCAGGAGACTGAGAATACACAGACACACAAATACAAAGAAAAGAACAAAAGCAGTTACAGTTCTGGCACATCATGAAAAACAACTTCTATAAATATTTTGATATCCTTTTCTGGACGTATATATGTTTAAACAAAAATGCCATCTGTTTTGTAGACTTTTTTTTACTAAATAACTCATTTCATTTCTCATAAGAAGTATATTTTGACTAAGTGACTTTTAAAAATGCATAGATTCTATTGTATGATTATATTCTGAATTACATAATTGGTTTTGAAAAGAATAGCATAACGAAGGCAATGCGATATGTTATTTCCTTGAAAAGAAATTACATGATATTTTTGGCTTCTCAAAGATTTGATTATTACATTATATAAATGACAAATTTACCCCATACTCCCCAAATGGATTGAAGTTGAAGCAATCTCTGAAGCTCTGAACCTGGAAGTGCTGTAAATTTTACTGAGTTTCTTATCCCCCTCCGAATTCTAAACTATAAATTTCAAGTAAGGAAAGGTGAACTTCAGTGCAGAGCTCAGTTTCTGGATTATAATATTACAAGAGGCTCCTGGATGACTGAGTTGGTTAAGCATCCAACTCTTGATTTTGAACCAGGTCATGATCTTATGGTTTGTAAGAACAAGCCCCGTGTTGGGCTCTGTGCTGACAGAGCGGAGCCTGCTTCGGATTCATTCTCTCTCTCTCTCTCTCCCTCTCCCTCTCCCTCTCCCCACCTGTTCCCCTCCCCCCTCCCCCTCACCGGTCTCTCTCAAAATAAATAAGTATTAAAAAATAAAATATTGGGGCGCCTGGGTGGCTCAGTCGTTTAAGTGTCTGACTTCGACTCAGGTCATTATCTCACAGTTTGTGAGTTCGAGCTCTGCATCCAGCTCTGTGCTGACAGCTCAGAGCCTGGAGCCTGCTTCGGATTCTGTGTCTCCCTGTCTCTCTGCCCCTCCCCTGCTTGTGTTCTGTCTCTCTGTCTCTAAAATAAAGAAACATTTTTAAAAAATAAAAAATATCTCAAAAAACTAAAAGTTTGGAAGAAACCAATTACTGTGTAGAATTTCAAATTTTAAATGAATTAATGTTCCTAAAGATATCCTTTTATTTATTACATAAATGTTTACTTATGCTTTGTAATAATTTGGCCATTGCTCCCTAATGGAAGAGTTTTAGAGCAGAATTGGTCAGAGTCCTATTTCTTGATAGAATTTCAATGGGGCTTCCATAGTTTTAGTAGCTAGCCTTTTAAATTTGGATATATTTCTTTTAGAAAAACATGACATTAAACATATAGATACTTAAATTATTTGCAGTAATAAAATTATTGTAAGGCAATTAAAGTTAATTTATCTTATAAAACAACTTTACTAAATTGTTTAATTTCTCTTAGCAATAATTACTGTTTAGATCTGCATAGGTAGCTCTTCCATAGATAAGAGCTAATACAATCTTTCCTCTAGTAGAAGCATTATTTGAGAAATTTGAAAATAGGAAACAGTAAGATACAAATAATCTTTTGATTATGGGATTATAGCTAAGTAGGTGGACCTCATTTCTTATGCCTGTAAGTAGAGAAAGATTTAGAAGGAAAAAGATTTAGCAGTGGAGAGTGGGATTAAGGGAAGAGGGAAAGGAGAAGGTTTTCACTTTTTATTGTTCTGTGATGTTGATTTTTTGAAACAATTGTTATTTTTTTGCAGTCACAGAAACTAGGAAAACAGATGTTTTCAATTGTGCTGGAATCTTTTGTTAGTAAACAAAAACAGTTAAGAGAACCCATTTTGTTATAAATGTTTGTCTAAACAGTTTTCCTGGTCTTCCAGCTTGACTGATGGTTGTAATATAATTTAGACAAAGAGATCAGTGATTTCTTGGTTCCTCAAAATCTGCATTTTCAAATATTGGGAAACTACTGCTAATCACAAAAGCTGCCACTCGTTGAGACTTTACTCTGCACCAGCCACTGAGCTAAACACTTTACATACATTACTACATCAACCCTTACATTAATCCTGGGAAGATGGTGATGATGGTGATGGTGATGGTGATGATTATGATGATTACCACCACCATATCCAGGAGAGGTTAGATGATAGAAAAATTCTATCTGATTCATCTTTAGCTAAATTGGTGTCCTCTGCTTATAGAATTTTATAGCTCTGGGGGAAAAGTATGATCCTTAATTTTAACTTGATATCCAGAACCAATTGAGTCATATTTATCATATATTACTGTTAAAAAAAGAAACATGACCACAAACTAAAGGAAAAAGCTCCTAAATTTTGTTGTGATGAATACACCAAATCAGCTTGAGATGTCTTTGGACCAGGTCTAATTGTGCTTTATCTAAAGGAATCAAAGTTATAATGGTGGATTTCTTTGCTTTCAAGTATAGCTCAACCTTAACTTTCACCATCTTTGTTTAGCAAACGTTTTAGATTTTCAGTTATCCTATTCCCATATTATGGCTTGTTCAACATCTGTGTGTGTACACTCTCCTTTCCTGGCCTAACACTCTATCAAATAGTCTCTCGTTCAGAGCTTTAAGATATTAATTAAATCAGATTTTAAGAAGTATGAAAAATACTTACTTTCCTAAGATTTTTGATGGATCCGTGATGTGTCTTTACTAATATGCATTTGGAGTTTAAAGCTATGTTACCTGGTAAAATTTCTTATGTAATAGAGCTCTTTTGTTGTTAACAGACTGCAGGGACAATATATTAAACTTAATTCTGTCTTCTTTTTCCACTTTCCAGAACATGTAAGTACACCCCATTATACATTGTGGTATACACTTTTACTTGTGTGTGTGTGTGTGTATAAATATATATATACATATATATATAATATGTAATATATAGAGTATTTGCTTAATTCATTTTTTATTGTTTAAATTTTTCCATGTTTGTTACTGACCAGAGCAGCAACTTTTAATAACTTTTGGATCATGGACCACTTTGAAAATCTGATCCTAGCAGTGGACTCTTCTCTAGAAAAATGCGTACATACCAGAATTTTACATATAATTTCAGGTGATTCTTGAGCTTTCTAAGCTCATTCAGGAACCGTAGGTTAAATATCCCTAAGCTAGTGCAAGGAACTATGGTTATGCTTTGTAGTAACCGCCTGCAGTGTAGGTATTACACATACAATATGATGTAAACATTTTTGAAGTAAGTGAATGGATAAAGGAGGCATTAAAGTAATTATTTTAATGTACTGCTCATCTGCCTTTTTACATTAAATAATGTTTTCCATAGACCAGAAGAAGCATCCTTTTTAACTTACTACTATGAAATTTTACTGGCTATATAGTAACTTACTCATAGTTGGCTAAATCTCTGTACACTATGGGTATGTGTGCCCAGGCATAGAAAGTGGCTTCCTGGCAATGTGACCTGGTTCATCTTTTGACTTGAGAATAATGGCATTCATTTGAAATCTTTTACTTTTCTCCAAAACAACCAGTGTAGGATCATTTAATAAGTTGCCGGTATATGTTTTATTTAAAGAGATATTTTCACACAAATGAAGTTTCATGACATTGTCACCTCAAAACTAATTTACTGGTAGTCCTATTGTAGAATCTGAGTCAAAAGACCATTCATAGGATTACTCTTCTTGGGATAAAGTACCATTTACTTATCAACTGCACATTCTTCTGCACAGTTGCATTATTTGTGTTTGGCATAATCTCTAAAGTATGTAAAGGGGCAGGTGAGAGATGGGACAGGGAGAGAAATCTGTCAAGTTAACAGTATTCATAGTCCAGACTCTGATTTCAAGACTGATGTTTTTACTGAGAAGAACTCTGTGTTTCCTTTTTAAGCAAAAGGTTAGAAGTTTTGAGAGCAATGATTCTTAACAGCTGAGCTGTGAAAAAAATATGAAGAAACTGGAAGCATGGAGAGGGTTTATAGTTTATAAAAGCATACTGAATGCTATATCATATTTATAAAACACAGGTTGTGTTTTATTGATATATATGGTACAAGGAAAACATGAAAAAATCTTGGTTGATTATGTTACAAAGATCTATAGTGTTAGTGATTCTCGAAGCAAGAGTTGGATGTTGTGTGAATAAAATGTTTACATACTCAAAGAGGGTGTGCTATTTTTTTAAGTTTTTTTTTTTTTCTATGTTTATTTATGTTTGAGAGAGAGACTGAGGAGGGGAGGGGCAGAAAGAGAGAGACACACAGAATCCGGAGCAGGCTCCAGGCTCTCAGCTGTCAGCACAGAGCCCGACGTGGGGCTCGAACCCACAAACCATGAGATCATGACCCAAGCTTAGTTGGATACTTAACCGACTGAGCAACCCAGGTGCCACAGGGGGTGTGCTAGTTTTAAAGTTAAAAAAATAAAGTGGTTTCTTTTTTTTTCTTTTTTTTTTTTTTAATGAACAGATTCTGATACCACCCCCAACACACACACACAAACACACCCCTGCCACCCCTTTTTATTTTTATACTCCTTTGTTGAGCATACTACTTCAGTTGAGATTCACCTAGAAAAAAAGGTCTTTTGATGCCTGTGAATATGTATCAGCCAAGAATGACTGTTTTACTTACATTCAGTAGTTTGCAAAACAATATTCCCTTTTTAGGGGGAAGGAGGAGACTTATTTCCAAGTATAAAGTTTTATTCAAGAAATAAAGAACGAGGGTCAAAACGGTCTTTAAAAAGAAGAATGAAATGGAGGAATTGTACTTCCCATTTTAGAAATTTATTATGTAGCTGTAGTTATCAAGACAAGTACATATACAATGGGATAGTATTTGGCCATAAGAAAGAAGGAAATCTGCCATTTTAGAGCATGGAGGGACGTTGAGGGCATTATCCCAACTGAGATAAGCCTGACAGAGAAAGACAAATACTGCATGGTATCAGTTATATGTAAAATCCAAAAAAAAAAAGAAAGAAAAAAGTCTAAGTCTAGAAATAGAGAGTAGAGAAGTATTTGCCAAGGGCTGGGGAATGGGGGAAAATGAGGAAAGGCTGTAAAGGGTACAGACTTTCAGCTGTAAGATGAGTAAGGTCTGAGGATCTAATGTAAAATATGGCAACTATAGTTGATAACACTGTATTATTTCATTGAAATTGGGAAAGAGAGTAGAACTTAAATGTTCTCACCAAAAGAAAAATGTGTGATGATGGAGATGTTACTTAACTAGATGGTGGGAATCCTTTCACAGTGTATATGCACATCGAATCACTACGTTGTATATTTTATGCTTTAAAAAAAAAAAAAAAAAAGGACATGGTGACACAAGTATAACTCTACAGATCAAATAGGATTGAGAGTCCAGAAGTAAACCTTTACATTTATGGTCATTTGGTATATGACAGGGGTTCCAAGGCAATTCAGTGGGGAAAATATAGTCTTTTTAGAGCTTAGAACTGAATATCCATACACAAAAGAGTGTGAGGTTGAACTGCTACCTCATACCGTATTATAAAAATTAACTCAAAATCAATCAAAGACCTAAATGCAAGAGCCAAAACTGTAAAACTCTTAGAAGGAAATCTTTGTGACCCTCAATTAAGCAGTGGTTATTTAGATATGACAGGAGGCACAAGTGATAATAGAAAAAGTAGATACATTGAAATTCATCAAAATTAAAAACTGTTGTGTTTCAAAAACGTTAAAAACCCACAAAATGGCAGAAAATTTTTACAAATCATATATATTATAAAGGACATATCTAGAATATATAAGGAACTCCTAACAACAATAAAGACAGCCCAATAAAAAATGGGGAAAGGGTTTGAATAAACATTTCTCTAATGAGATACCTATGGCCAGGAAGCACAAGATGCTTAACATCACTACTCATTAGAGAAATGCAAATTAGCACCACAATGAATACTACATCACACTCACTAGGATGGCCAGAATAAAAAGACAAACAATAGCTAGTGTTGAAGATCTGGAGAAATTGAAACACTCATGCATTGCTGGTGGGATTGTAAAATGGTGCAAACCAAAAATGGTTTATATATGTTAACTATGTTTAAAATATTAAACATAGAATGGCCATATGACCCGGCAATTCCATTCATAGGTCTGTATCTCAGAAAGTTGAAAACACATGTCCACACCTGTGTTTGTACATGTGTACAAAGTTGTATATACATGTTTATAGTAGCATTATTTATAGCCAAAAAGTGGAAACATTTTAAATGTCCATCAGCTAATGAACAGATAAAATGTCAAGCACAAAAATCCACATGTTATATGATTCCATTTGTATGAAATGTTCAGAATAAATATCTATAAAGACAGATTAGTGGTTGTCAGGAGCTGGGAGGAGTGGGGATGAGAGTGATTGTTCTTAGGTACAGGATTTCATTTTGAGGTAAAGAACATATTATAAAATTAGATGGCAGTGATTGTTGTACACCTCTGGGAATATACTAACAAACCACTGAGTTATATAGGAGTGAATTTCATGATATATGAAGCATATCTCAATAATGATATTTTTTAAAAAGATAAGAATGAGTGCATCTACTTATGAAACTATTGATTGATAAGGTAGCTTTGTTGTTACTCTGATCATATTTTTGCAAAGGACTCTAGATGACTTCTCATATTTATCCATCTACCCCCTGGCACCTGATCAACTGACAGATGGTACAAGAGTGAATGGACTAGAGCATGGAGACATAAAGGAACCCTCCTACACTAGTTCACCTTCCCTAGGCTGAAAATTTAAACTAGCCAAATCGTATAGTTTTGTTCAAATGACATGACAACTTGCTGCCCTTTTCAGTGAAATTCCTAATGGAATTTAAAAATTTGTACTGCTATTACAGCTTTTTATTCCTTGCCTTTTGGAAATTGGAAGAAAACCCTAAGAGAGAAACATTGTACCATAAAGACAAGGGTTTCTTATATGAAAATTTCAATCATATGTTATAGGGAAGAGGCAGATATTGGATAAAATCTACATAAGTTTTCTGGGGGTGCAAATGTAAAGTAGTAATTCCAATGTCATTAGAATACTGATAGTTTGAAATAGAATAGCTCAGTGACATGTTTTCTAGTTTTAGATACATTTGTCAAGCTTATGGTGTAGGCAGCCAAACCTGAGAGTTATCCAAACTGGAAAACAGTTCTTTTTGCAGAAAAGAAGTGAAGATGTTTGATTGTTCAGCCATGCTACATATAATCTCTCTTGCCTCTAGGTTATTCAATTTTTATCCACTTATTTAAAAAGCTTTATTATATAATAGGCCTGGCCATGCGCCCCTTTAATCTTTCAGGGAGCATACCACTTTAACTATTACTAATGTTTTTATTAGGTGCTGGGCTAGAACACAGAGAGTCCTTGCTCTCAAGGAATTCAGAGACTAAGAGGAAGGGGGGAATAACTGAGGGCAATGGAGTAAAGTGGGTATTACCCAGAAGTATTACCCAGAGTACAAAGGCAGCATTGTATTTGGAGGGAGTGCTCTCTGGAAAGGTATCATGGGACAAGTTACTCTTGAGCTGAATCTTGAAGCAAGGAAAGGTATTCACCTTTTTAGAGGACCTTTTAGAAGGAAATAGAGGACATGTGCATGAATTTGGGCAAAGACGCTTAGTGAAATTGGGTCTGTTACGTGTTTATGGTTTGAACTTAAGGTTCTGAATGGTGGGTATACTAGGATAGGAGTTTACTGGGACAGAGAAGGCTGGAGCTATGGGCCATAGCCGGACCACATTAGCTTGTAGGTAGTAGGAAGCCACTGCAGGAATTTAAGCAGAAGAGTAAAAACTGTAATAGGATTTCTTTTACTTCACCTTGCTGTTAAGGCTGCACATGTAGCATTCTACTGCTGAAGTTTGGCGACCTCTGGTGTTGAGCTATTAAAAATAAAGCTGTGAAAGAACTGCTTATCGTACTATAGTCAGATGATTCTTGGCTTTCTTTCTTTGAAGAAATAAGTAAGTCCTCATTTGATATTTATCAGTGTCTGGGTACATATGTAGCTAAATGAGTGGAAAATGTTACAACAAATGTGGATGGGCCTGGGTGCAAATGAAGTGATTGATTTAATCATGAACAGCATTCCCAACCCAATGTGGCCGACTAATCTCTGATTTTTTGGAACCTTTCACCACCTTACCTGTCATGATCTAGGATGGTGGGCCAAACAAAAGGTGTTTTTTTACAGTAAATGGAGAGGTCTTATTCTAATAATAGATAACAGAATACATATACTCTTAACAGTAGTGTGATAATTTTTAACATCTCCCCTCCCCCCCCTTTTTAATTGTGCGAACTATCATACTTACAGAAAGTACATAAAACATTTATGTGTAGTTTCATTTCCTTTAAGTCATGGCAGAACTCAGTTTTTAGGAAACCCAGAAAGAGTTATTTTTTTTCTTACCATATGTCCTTAATCTAAAAGTTTTGGAGAAAAATATTTTTCTATCTTTTAAAATTCAAGGGAATTTTAAAGAGTTGATAGGATTCATTTCAAACATTCTTTTTTTTTTTTTTAATTTTTTTTTTCAACGTTTATTTATTTTTGGGACAGAGAGAGACAGAGCATGAATGTGGGAGTGGCAGAGAGAGAGGGAGACACAGAATCAGAAACAGGCTCCAGGCTCTGAGCCATCAGCCCAGAGCCTGACGCGGGGCTCGAACTCACGGACCGCGAGATCGTGACCTGGCTGAAGTCGGACGCTTAACCGACTGCGCCACCCAGGCGCCCCTCAAACATTCTTTTTTAATCTATCAAATGAAAAGGCTCAGTTTATATAATTTGAAAAATTCCAACTATATAATTGAGGTGGAGTAAATCAGGTAGAAATATACTCCTAATAGCGTATCAGGTAGAAATATATACTCTGTATATAATAAAACTGAATATAAAACCTAAAGATATACTCAAATAGAAATAGGATAGTCAGTTAAATGTCCTCTGTGTTTATTGTATTGATTGCAGATAGTGATGCTTTTAGAATCTTTGCTCTTCATAATTTGTCATTTACCTTTCAGCCTGTATCATTGCTGTCCCTCCATTATCCAGTTCTTAGTCTCTGTTCCTATTCAGCTGTTACTGTTATCCAAATCAGGCTGTTTTCCACTTCACACCTATCATGCATAGAATGCGTGTCTGACTCATTTGCTTCCTAGACTCTTTAAGTAGAGTCAGCTCTTGTCTCTCCTTCCAGAACTCTTTCCTAAACCCCTTCCCCTTCCTCTAGAGCAGGGTAGCACTTTCATCTCACACATGTATCTACGCTTATTTTGTTGTACTGATCTTTGCTGATTGTAGAAGTCTCTCTGCCCTACAGCT
The DNA here is from genome assembly GCF_018350155.1 of Leopardus geoffroyi. Classification (NCBI taxonomy): domain Eukaryota; kingdom Metazoa; phylum Chordata; class Mammalia; order Carnivora; family Felidae; genus Leopardus; species Leopardus geoffroyi. Next base: position 66,026,208 of record NC_059333.1, on the reverse strand, counting down.
CTTTGAAGATAGGAACTCAATAAATGTTTTGAATGAATGAATGACTTAAGAGGCTGAGCACAAAATTTTAAATGCCTCTTGATTGTCTTACCTTTGCTTTCTTTAAATATTTATTTTGAGAGAGAGAGAGAGAGCGCACGTGTGCTTGCAGGAGGGGGACAGAGGATTTGAAGTGGGCTCTATGCTAACAGGAGAGAGTCCAAAGCAGGGCTTGAACTCCCTAACCAGGAGATCGTGACCTGAGCCAAAGTCAGACACTTAACTGACTGAACTACCCAGGAGCCCCATACCTTTGCTTTCTTAAAGACCATGTATATATTATATATAAAATAATTCTGTAGAGTTTGGTACCTACTCTGACACTTTAGATGCTGGCCTTAACAGAGGATAAGGATAAGCATCTGGTTATATTTAGTGTAGTAAATGTATCACAAATTACATAGTGGTCTGTTTTACTTTTCAAGTCAACATCATCCAGGTGTAATTTACATAAAATGTAGCTGTTATAAGTATATAGTTTAATAAGCTTAGACAAATATATATAACCATGTCCAGGTCAAGATTTAGAACATTTCCGTCACCCCAAAAGTGTTCCTGTGTACAGCCTGGGCTGAGTAAATATTCCAGTGTATGCCAGGCAGACCAAGACAGTTGATCGTTCTCTTCATGCACCTTCGCAGTTCCCCATCTTCTGTCTCCGATGACCATTGGTCTGCTTTCTTTCAGTACAGATTTGTTTTTCTTGTCTATAATTTATTATGAATGTATGTTTCTTTTGTATCTTTTTTTGCTCAACATCATGTTCTTGAGATTCATCAGTGTTGTTGCTTATATCACCTGTTTTTTCCATTTTATGCTGAGGTATATTCTATTAGAACACACTTTTTTTTAATCTCTTCACCTGTACATGGACATTTGACTTGTTTTTGGTTTTTGGCTGTTGCAAGTAAAACTGCTATGAATGTTTGTTTACAAGTCTTTTTGCAGGCATATGCATATTTCTTTTCAAGAAAGGACTTGAAAGTATCTATAAAGGACTGAAGTTGTCAGTCATATAATAAGCGTATGTTAACTTCATAAGAAATTAGCAAACTGTTTTCCAAAGCAGTTTTACTATTTTTCACTCTCACCAACAAATAAGAGAGTTCCTGTGTTCTACATTTTCGTCTATACATGGTATTCAAGTATAGTCTTAAAATTAATATTATCATTAGGAAATGTCCCTCTTTAGTTTAATTTCTTTGCCCTGAAGTCTCCATTTTCTGACGTAGACACTCCATTTTTCTTATGATAAGTGTTTGCATGGTATAAGTTTCTGCATTTTGACCTATGTGTCTTTATATTTCAAGTTTCTCACAGACAACATATACTTACTTTTTTTATAGAGTCTGACAATTTCTACTTTTTTAAAAGTTTTATTTATTTCAGAGAGAGAGAGAGAGAGAGAGAGAGAGAGAATCCCAAGCAGGCTTAGCGCCATCAGCACAGAGCCAAACGTGGGGCTCAATCCCATGACCCATGAGATCATGACCTGAACCAAAATCAGGAGTCGGACGCTTGCTTAACTGACTGAGCCATCCAGGCGCCCCTTTTTTTTTACTTTTAAATAGTGCAAGCCTTTGCATGACATTCCAAATTTATTGAACTACTGATGCAAAATTATACAAATTGTGCTACTTTACTTAAGGCTTTTAGTTTACACTTGACCACCTTTAAGCAGTTATGGCTCCCAAAACAATTTAATAACAATAGTTTCTGTAAGTTAGGCTTTGCAATTAAAAATTCTTGCAATAAAATTACAGTATGCACAACTGTGCATAATATGGCACTTACCCACTGTTTAACATTCCAAGCAAGATTTTATGCATGTGAAATAATCACGGCAGGCAAAAATACTAAAAGTTGAATGCTTAGTATTGCAAATATAGTTAGACATGAGTAAGCATAGGATTTACAGTGAGAATCTACAATTAAGGAAGTCTGAAAGTGATTTATCAAAGTTTGAGGTTTGTTAAACTTTCTAATCTTGTTTAGCTAATTAGATGCTTGCATTTCTTCATATAATTCTTCTGTTGCCTCAGATCTATATTAACCGTTCAAGATATTCTTTTTATTTTTTTTATTATTGTTTTTTTAAATGTTTTTATTTATTTTTGCAACAGAGAGAGACAGAACATGAGCAGGCGAGGGCCAGAGAGAGAGAGAGACACAGAATTGGAAGCAGGCTCCGGGCTCTGAGCTGTCAGCACAAAGCCCGATGCGGGGCTCGAACCCACAGACTGTGAGATCATGACCTGAGCCAAAGTCGGACACTTAACCAACGAGCCACCCAGGCGCCCCAAGATATTCTTTTTATTAAGTTGAATTACCAGATATGGGTAGATTTATTTTAAATCATTTTTTATTGTTAATTCTATTTTTTTTAGCTTTTAATTATAGCCTTGTGATCTTATAAAATCTTAGTATATCCTGCACAACTCAAAGAGATTCAGACTTCATTTTATAGTATAATCATTAGAGTTTAAGAAAATGATTTTTTTGAATTATTTAAAAAAAACTTTTCCTTGTTTTTTCCCTTAATATTAGGTAGACCATTTTAGGGAGTCAACTACACATGTATTTGAATCCCATATTTACAGCTGACAAACTGTAGCTTTGAGAAGTTGGTTTACCGCCATCACTTGTAGGTTTCTTTTAAGTGTAAAATGGGTAATAAAGTATTTATAAAGTTTAAATGAGAAAAGAAAACTGATAATCCCTCACGCAGAGCTTTCTATATACTGAATGCTCAATAAATATTTCTTCTCTTTGTTCTCTCCTTTTCCTCACTCATGGACCTTTTGAAAGGAGAACTTACATATGCTGTCTCCACTTACTTCAGATGATTGTGTCTGCTTCCTCTTTTCATGGTTGATCTCACCATGGTCAGAAGGGAAGTCTCTTCACAGCCAGATGTAGTAAACACCTTTTGGGCTTTATTTTAGCTGAGCTAATTGTGTCGTAAGTTACCTCTGTCCTATAAATGTTTACTTTCCTTGGCCTCCATGGTATCATTGTCTGTAGGACTTCTAGTCTCTTGGACTTCTGTCTCAGTTTTCTTTTTAAATTTTCCTTTTACCTATATATTTGTGTCCCATGGGCCATCTTTAGTGCTCTTCTCCTTCAGCTCGCTTGACCTGTTATACACTGTCGCATCCACCAAGCACCTGTACATCAAGTACTACCAAACCTATTTTCTACCCTCATGCCCTCTTCGAAATGATATACCTAATATTGGCCCCTTAGTTCTTCTTGAATGTCTTAAATATTATTTTTTTTCCAGCACTATGCGTTCATGCTTAATAGCATCAACATCTTTCACGGCTTCCAAAATTAGAAATAAATATTGTCTTCCAATCAAGTCCAATAAATGGATTCTTTGATACCATCTCCTAAAATTGTTTTGCCACTGATGAGATTTGAATTATGCCCACCTCTGCTTCTAATTAGTTTTAACCTGAAAAGGTGCTCCTTCTGGGCCTCATTTTTTCTCATCTCTAAAACTGTTTGGAAGAGGTCAGAGTTTGGCAACTACGGCCCAGGAGCCAAACGCACTCTGCTACTTATTCTTGTAAATAAACTTTTGTTTATGGCTGCATTTTGCTACAGCAGCAGAGTTGAGTAGTGACAGAGGCTCTGTGACCTACAAAGCCTGAAGTATTACTCTGATGCTTTATAGAAAAAGTTTGATGACCCCTGTTCTATGGGATTTCCCATTTAGTTTTCATCTCTTTTAGCCAACCTGGGGAGAACCTGGTTTAAGATTTTTTAAAAAATAGTAAAAAGAATAGAAAAATATTATAGTAGTTGACTATTTGGCAAGAGAAGTTAAACATAGAAAATCCTATGACATTAGAATCTCTGTTTCCCCATCTAATGGCCTCAGTGAGTCATGATCATGTGGCCATAACATGCATAAGAAGTTCTCCATTGCTGCTTTGTGGTAACAGACTAGTTTATTTGGTTAATTGCTTTTAACTAACTGATAGTGAATAGATCAGTGATTCCACTTACTGGTTAGTAACTAGGTTCTTAGAAGTCACAAATACACATATTTTAAAAGTAAAGGACATTTAAACTCTGACCATCAATTATAATTATAATTAAGAATCTTTTTTATATCATTATTTGCCAAAACATTATTTCTCAGTGTGATAACAGATTTTGCACATATATACACTGTGTATATTGAAAGAAGATTCGAAATACACAGAAAAATACTTATGTAAAAGTCATAAATATTGAACCGTAATTAATTCCAGTACACATATTCTGAGGTGTACTAATGTCTGCAGCTGACTTTGAAATGTATCAAAAAATAAGGTGAATTTATATATGTGTGGATAGATGGATGGAAGTGTGATGAACCAAACACAGTAAAATGTTAATTATAGAATCTGGGTAGTTGGTATAAAGGAAAAGGGTTTTCACTGAAAAAAATACATATAAAATTTTGGGCAAATGTTGAGATGTGAGTAGCTCTGAGATAGGAATTTAAGGAGAAGTTATGGGAGTGAAAACACACAGTATACCTTCTTGCTTTCACATTAAATAAATTATTAAAAGTTTGTATGTTAAGCAAACTTGTATATATGGCATGTTTCACAGCTGTTTTATTGTGTATTTCACAGATTTACTTCACCTTAGGTTATAATAAAAAACACATAAGAATTATAACATTCACTTTGTAACTGGAATTCTCGTGCTTAGCCCCTATTGGAAAGTTAACCAAATGGCTGATAAGTCCATGTGATCTCTGTCCATACAGTCTGCATTTACTAATTGGACATCATTCAATTCTCATTTCTTTTGGCATTCTTACCAACTAGTAGGGAGTTAGGACTGTGTCTTGTGTTAACAAAGTACTGAATAAATAGAGGGGGACTGCACAGGAAATAGTGATTCAAATGTGGGCATTTTTCTTAAATGTCATTTCGTTTACTGTGAAATATATCATAATACAGAAATATATTAAAATGTATTCAGTGTAAAGCACAATAATAAAGTGAATATCATGTAATTATTACTCATATTAAGAATTAAAGGTTAGAGGTTAGAGAGGGAGGGAGCCAAAACATAAGAGACTCTTAAAAACTGAGAACAAAGTGAGGGTTGCTAGGGGGTGGGAGGGAAAGGAGGGTGGGTGATGGGTATTGAGGAGGGCACCTTTTGGGATGAGCACTGGGTGTTGTATGGAAACCAATTTGACAATAAATTTCATATTTTAAATAAATAATATTTTTTAAAAGGTTATAAAAAAAACAAAGGAATTATTTATGCCCCAATCTGGTTATAATCCCTCCTATATTTTCTCTGTTGAGTTTAATAATCCATACTTGATTTTTCTAACAAATATTCCCATGTTTTTTATTTTAGTTTTTATTTCCCATGTTTGTTTATTATATAGCTTTAGAATTTTACTATATAAACTAAAATATACTTTGGTCTTGCCTGCTTTTAAGCTTTATATAAGGCAGTCCTACTGTATGTATTCATTGCTGAGTGAAAACACCACTTTGTGAGATTCTTCAGAAGGGATGTGTAGTTAATGTACCATTTTATGACTGTACCTCAATTTATTAATGCTACTTTGGGATTTTTGCTTTTGCCTGCAGTATTTTATTATTATGAACAATGTTGCTTTGGATGTATAAAAAGTTTCTCTAGGTTAGAGGATATACCTTAAAATAAAGTATAATAAAGGAATTAGTAAGTTGTAGCATCATTGAAGATATGCATTTTATTTATTTATTTATTTATTTATTTATTTATTTATTTATTTTTCAACGTTTATTTATTTTTGGGACAGAGAGAGACAGAGCATGAACGGGGGAGGGGCAGAGAGAGAGGGAGACACAGAATCGGAAACAGGCTCCAGGCTCTGAGCCATCAGCCCAGAGCCGACGCGGGGCTCGAACTCACGGGCCGTGAGATCGTGACCTGGCTGAAGTCGGACGCTTAACCGACTGCGCCACCCAGGCGCCCCGAAGATATGCATTTTAAATACTCAGTTATTCATGTCATTGTTGTTGTTGTTTTCTTCCAGTAGTTAAAAGAATCCACTAGGGTTGCATTTGGGGAGCAGAATTATCGATTAGTTCACACTCCCTTCTTTTTCACTCCTCTCCCTCTTTCCCAGTACATATACACACATACATAGACACACAGACGCGCATGCGTGCGTGCGCGCGCACACACACACACACACACACACACACACACACACACACACCCTTCATTGAGAGTCTAAAATAGGATATTAGTGTTTGCTTTATTACTTAAAAATAAAAACTGAGGGGCTCCTGGGTGGCTTAGTCAGTTGAGCATCCAACTTCAGCTCAGGTCATGATCTCACAGTTCATGAGTTTGAGCCCCACGTCAGGCTCTGTGCTGACAACTCAGAGCCTGGAGCCTACTTTGGATTCTTTGTCTCCCTCTCTCTCTGCCGCTCCCTCTCTTACATTCTGTCTCTCTCTCAAAAATAAATAAACATTTAAAAATAATAATAATTGGGGCGCCTGGGTGGCTCAGGCGGTTGAGCCTCCGACTTCAGCTCAGGTCATGATCTCATGGTTCGTGAGTTTGAGCCCCGCGTCGGGCTCTGTGCTGACAGCTCAGAGCCTGGGGCCTGCTTCCGATTCTGTGTCTCCCTCTCTCTCTGACCCTCCCCCGTTCATGGTCTGTCTGTCTTCTGTCTCAAAGATAAATAAACATTAAAAAAAATTTAAAAAAAATGATAATAAAAATTAAGATTCCTTTTTAGCCTTCATATTTTAAGTGTGAATAGTTCCTTACTTACAATGTCTGATGTCTACAGCTACAAAAGCCAGTGATTTCCCTTCCCAATACTAGATAATACCTTGTTCCTGTCTGTAAAGTTGGACTTCTGCTACAAAAAGGAAGGGAGCTTAAATAACTGGAGATACGTTTCCAGTGCCCAAAAGTGAGCTTTCCACAGAGTGATGTGTTATAATTTAGATCATTTTTACACGTCTTTTTTTATCCCCTCAATGACATCAGGGGTTTGCTCAGAAATTGTCTTTTAGGCAATTAAAAGTCATTTTATAGTTAACTAGATTCTTTTCTTACTTACATTGACAAATAATAGTATATAACTCTATAGCTCAGAATGTTCTACCTCTCTTACTTCAACTTTATATATTCTTATACTTAGTTTCTGAAAGATATAATTGACATATAATAAAGTGCACATATTTAAAGTGCACAGTTTGGTAAGACGTATGCACATAAGAAACTACCACCATGAAATCAAGACAATGGACATATTCCTCACCCCCCATAATTCACTAGTACTCTTTGTAAGGCTTGTCTCCAGCCTTCACAATCATGGCTTTCCTTTCTGTCACTGGAGACAAAATTTTCTACATTTCTGTACAAATGAAATGATAACAGTAGGTACTGTCTCTGGTCTGGCTTATTTTACTCAGTGTAAATTTTTTTAGATTCATCCATGTTCTTTTTCTTATTAGTGAATAGTATTCCATTGTATGGGTATACCCTCATTTGTTTATTTATTCATCTGTTGTGGACATTTGAGTTGTTGCTACTTTTTTGGCAGTTGCAAAAAAAGGTGCTATGCACATTTGTGTAAAAGCTTTTGTATGAACATATGCTTTCATTTCTCTTGGGTAAATACCTAGGAGTAGGAATGATGGATGTATGGTAAGTATATGTTTATGTCTTTAACATACTGCCAAAGTATTTTCTAAGGCGCCATACAATTTTACCTTTCCACTAGCAATGGATGAGAATTCCAGTTGTTCTACATCCTCACCAGGACTTGGTTTACACAGGCAATCTTTTTTTTTTTTTTTTTTTAACTTTAACCTTCTTAATAGGTATGTAGGTGGTATCTTATAGTTTTAACTAGCATTTCCTTGATAATAATGAGGTTGAGCATTTTTGCATGTGCTTATTTAGTTTACTATCTGAGTGTTCTTTGGCGAAGTGTCTGATTCTATCTTTTGCCCATTTTTATTGGGTTGTTTGTCGTTTTGTTTTGAGTTTATAGGAGTCTTTTCTATAATCTAGATAGGAGTCCTTTGCAGAATGTATGTTTTGCAAATGTTTTCTTTCAGTCTGTAGCTTGCCTTTTTGTTTTCTTAAGAGTGTCTTTTGGGGGCGCCTGGGTGGCTCAGTCGGTTCAGCATCAGACTTCAGCTCAGGTCATGATCTCACTATTTGTAAGTTCAAGCCCCATGTCAGGCTCTGTGCTGGCAGCTTGGAGCCTGGAGCCTGCTTCGGACTCTGTGTCTCCCTTTCTCTCTGCCCCTCCCCTGCTCGCACTCTGTGTGTGTCTCTCTCTCAAAAATAAGTAAACATTAAAAAAAAAAAAAAAAAAAAGAGTGTCTTTTGAACAATAAAACTCTTAAAATTTTGATTAAGTTCTGGTTTTAATGAAGTCTAGAGAATTAGAACCAAAAAACAAACCAGAAAAACCCTGAAATTCTTACTTTGCCCTGATTATCCACTGGTTACCACACAAATCCAGTACTTATTATTAAGTTCCACTCCTTCTTTGCCACTATTTTTGAATTACAAATGGCTGAATATTGTAACAAATTTGTTTTATACCAGGCTTTAGAATTATAAAGAAAGATATGTATCATCTTTCTTCAAAGCACTCTCGTTTTTAGTAATTTATGTTTCTTCCTGTCATCTGTCTTGTGCAGTCAATTCCATAGACTTTCCTTTGTCCAGTGCATACTGCATCTCTAGAGACAATGATGCATTCAATATATTTTTATTTTGTATTATACTCTTTCCCATGCACAAATATGTAATTTCATTATAACAAGAAATCTCTTCTTCTTTGTATTCTCCATATGTCATACATAGCATAGTTCCTTGGACACAGGGAACAATCACTAAATACTCACTGAATGGTATTATTGATGACTGTTTGAGTAAGTTCTCCTTATTAATTTATTGATAATAAAACCTGTGGGGCACCTGGGTAGCTCATTCCATTAAGTGTTTGACTCTTGACCTCATCTCAGGTCATGATTTCATGGTTCATGAGTTCGAGCTCCACGTCGGGATCTGCGCTGACAGAATGGAGCTGCTTGGAATTCTCTCTCCCCCTCTCTCTGCCCCTACCCACTCATTCTGTCTCTCTCTCTCTTTCTCTCTCTCTCTCAAAATAAATAAACTTAAAAAAATTAAAACCTTTGACTACACTAAATGAATAAAAGATCTCATTTCAAATGTCCATGGTTACAGTAGATGGTTTTTCTAGTTAGAACAAAGATGTTTGATTTTTACTTGAATGCTTTTGAGTGATCTTTTTTTTACAACAGTGGCTTCACATTATGATTATCTCATAGAAGTCTGTGTAGGGTAGTATAGCATTAGGATCCATAGCCAGTTAAAAATTAAAAGTCTTGGAGCGTCTGGGTGGCTCAGTCAGTTAAGTGTCAGGCTCTTCTGACTTCAGCTCAGGTCACGATCTCACCCCCATGTTGGGCTCTGCGCTCACAGCATAGAGCCTGCTTGGGATTCACTCTTTCCCTCCTCTCTCTCTGCCCCTACCCCACAAGCGCGTGTGCTCTTTCTCTCTCTCTCAAAAATAAACTTAAAAAAAAAAAAAGTCTCGTGCAAAGTCTGCTCTTTTTAACGAGTTTTGTATCTCATAACTTTGAAATTCCTTTTTCCAATGAAACCAATATGCTAAAACAAAGACTTAATATTTGTAAGTATATAGAAAAATATGGCAATAACTTGCTTTCTTTATCTAGGTCCTGGGGACACCAACAAGGGAGCAAATTAGAGAAATGAACCCAAACTACACAGAATTCAAATTCCCTCAAATTAAGGCACATCCTTGGACTAAGGTGAGTCAAAAAGAGTTTTTTAAAAAGCACATTAACCAGTAGTTAACTTAAACTTGGGTTTCTCATTGTTCTTAAACTAAACTATTTTGATACTAGATAGCTGCCTGAGTACAAAGTATACAGCAGCTCTGCATCTAAATATAGTTGGGTAGTATCAGTGTGTCATTGATGGTATATAGTTTTGTCCCTACTGATTTCCTATAGATGGTTTTCAGCCTGGGTTTTTATTTGTAGGATAACGACAGTGTACCTATATCATCAAAATAAAGAATTTCACCAGGAGTAGTATCTTATATATAAATTTTGACTATGTAAAACTCAGAAGTTAATTTCTTCACACAATTAGAGATACTTTTTCAATATATAGCATATGAAAATGTATATTTCATATATTTATTTTTAAAACTATTATGTAGATCTTATTATAGATTATACTGTCTTTTTTCTTTTATTTACTTTCCTGTTGGTGTTTTGGGAGAGAAATAAAAAGATTTGATCTGGCTTGGAGTGTACATTGAAAGTATTGATATGTTAATGGGATATCACTAGCCCTTGGATAGCCTCACCCCAACATTAGATGGAACCAATTGTAAGAGCATAGGTACTAATTTACCAGAAAATTGATTTTTTGCTTTGATACTTAATTGAAATAATTTTAAGAGAGATTTTACTTAAAAGTTTTTTCAGTTCGGTGTAATTTGTGAGATTAGAGCAGAGGAAAAAAATCTCAATCAGGGCTTATTGCTAGAGTGAATCTCTTATTTTATAGATTCAGAAACTCTGGCCAAAGATACCAAGTGACTTATTCAGGATTACATAGGTGGCCATGACAAAGCCAGGATTAAACTTCTACTGTGTGTGTGTGTGTGTGTGTGTGTGTGTGTGTGTGCGCGCATGCAATGACAGACTTTAGAGTTATGTAACATCTACCTCTTCTCGTCTTTATGTATATTTCATTATATATTTTTGTGAGTTAGAAATGTTCAGCTCTTTTATGGTTCAAGCAGAGATTTTCTGTACTTAAAAATGTAGATGTAACATTTTGTTTTGAGCATTGATGGGTTCATTTAGTTGGTTATGTATCTTTTATGATAAGAGGTGAAATAATTTAGGGCTATAGATGAAATAATTTATATTCCCAGATTCAAAGTATGTTTCTTTCTGTAAATTGTACTATGGTTCTCGTTACTTTTCCTTCAAGTTCTCAGAATCTTATTATCTCTCTTCACTGCAGAAGATCCTTTTGTCACTAATTACTTGTTTAGAATCGGAGATCTTGGTGTTTTAGTGCCATAATTCTAGGTTAGCTTTTACTGGCCATGATGTTGCCTTCCCCACCACACCTTTTAAAATTTATAATAAACACTAAGTATTCTGAGATAAACCATTCTTTGATCTTTACGCTTAAAGTTTATTTTGAACTGTGTCAGAAGATACTTAGGGTCTCTCACCTGGCTCTAAACTCAGAGATTCCTAGGTGACCTTTTGGGATTTAAAGGTTGAGTTGTGGTTTGAATTCAGTGAAGTTTTATAAGTTAAAGTATAAGTGACTTGTAGTATACTATGATTTCAACCATGTTAAAGAAAAACAAAAAATAAAGAGAATTTTATATATTGAATAAATACAGGGAAATACTCCAAAATGCTAATGTTTGAGTGAGATGAGTGTAGGTGATTTTATTTTCTTTGTTCTGCATTTCCACACTTTCATTAATAAGAGTGTCATTTTTATGAAGAAAGAAAAATAAAGCTCTTTTTGGTATAATCTAAGTATTCCTTACATGCTACCCTTAATATAGAGTATCTATCTAACCAACATGATGCTGAAATTGAGGTCATGAAATTTACTTTAACAGTTTCTATCCTTTTTTTTTTACATCAAGACTGCTGCCAGTATTAGTGTGTGTCATATTCTGCATTTTTTCCCCCAGGATGTATCTTTTGAAGTATTAGCTAAGATGGAACGTGAGGTGAGGAATGGTTGTTTATAATTAAAATGCAGCCTGCATAAGATTTGTGGTCAATATGTATACTTTACATCTTCCTCTACTTATGTGGACTCCTGATGTTTTATATCTTACAATAATGCTCTTCAAACTTGAATAATCTATATAAAGCCCTTTTGTTTGTTTGTCTTCTTTAGGCTTCCATTCCTATATACCATGTGTAGAATGATGACTCACTTCTCCCACCTATTTTGTGTGTTCAAACTACTGTGAACTCTTCATTCATATAGTGTGCCTTGGCATAATTTGATTTTCACTTAGTACAAATGCATTTATTATGTAATGAGTACACTTATGTTAATTACTCATTAGCGCACATAACTAGGTTGATGTTATTGGTTGTAAACACAAAACCAAATTCAGACACAGAAATTCCATGACACTATTCTGTCATCTGGATGAATCTAGATGATCCAAAATATGCTTATGTTGATTTTTTTTTTTTTAATTTTTTTTTTTTCAACGTTTATTTATTTTTGGGACAGAGAGAGACAGAGCATGAACGGGGGAGGGTCAGAGAGAGGGAGACACAGAATCGGAAACAGGCTCCAGGCTCTGAGCCATCAGCCCAGAGCCCGACGCGGGGCTCGAACTCACGGACCGCGAGATCGTGACCTGGCTGAAGTCGGACGCTTAACCGACTGCGCCACCCAGGCGCCCCTTATGTTGATTTTTAAAATAGGTTATTATCAAAATGAAAACAAAATTTTAAATTTTTGGCAGGAAGTGAGTCCCCTGTCTTCTCTGTTATGATAGTAAACACCAGCCTCAGAAGTACTGTCTTATGCTAGGCTGCCAGTGAAGTTATTTTTTAAGAAACACATAATGTTCTCTAAAGAGAAGAGCTTCTTGCCTTTTGAGGGCAGGTAACAAAGTCTGGAAACAAAAGCTGCTTTGCCTTTATTTTGGTCTTCTGATAGAACCTACATTAGGTCCATTTCCTAAAACTGTGAGCATGTGAACCCTGCTTTTCTGTGCTGCAGTATAGTACAGCTATACCCCCAAATACTGGAAGCTGGTGTGCTCAAAAATGTAAGCAGACAGAAAGATCAAGAAAGAAATATCTTTTATGCAAACATTGAAGTGAAGGGATTTAGATGTGTAGGAAAAATAGCAAACAGAAAAACTAGACAATGAGATGTTTCTAGTATGGTTTAGGGCAGGAATCTTGAGAATTTAGAAATCTAATAAGTTGCCCTTGACTATTACTTAATAGCCAGAGCAATCTAATTCATTGATTTAAAGTTTAAGTAGGAAAGAAAATGCTAATGTTTTGAAACAGGGACCATTACTGAGTGGGGATAAGAGGATAAAAACCTCCTGCATTGCCGTATACTGTAAACTTCAAAGAATAAAAAGCCAGATGGACAGGAAAACAAGTGATGCAAAGAAAGTTTGAGAATTAAAAAGAGATGGAAATTGGCTGGCAGAAGAGGAAGCTTAAATTCTGCACTTAGTATACCGAGGTATGGTTAAATGACAGTCTGTCTATTAGGTATGAAGTGAGGATCTAGTTTGAACATCACTCCTACTCTTTGTGCCTGGAGTTTTTTCTTTTGCAAGATACCAATTAGCTATTGTCTTTTCTAGGATTCTTTGGAAAATAGTAATATGCACATAAAGGATTATTTTATTTTAGTTCTAAAGTAATATAAAGATCCTGCCTCCAATATAGTTCTATGATTTGTCCTCTCTGTCCTGCCCGGGGTTTAGTTTTGGCCATCATCGTATCATAGAATTGTTAAAACAGCCTCCTAACCAGTTTCCCTCCTTCAGTTTCACATCTTTTTTTTTCTTTTTTAATGTTTGTTTATTTTGCGAGAGCACATATGTGTCAAGCGAGAGTGGGTTAGAGAGAGAGAGAGAGAGATAGAAAGAGAGAGAGAATCCCAGCGTGGAGCCTGACACAGGGCTTGATCATGCAGAGCTTGGTCTCACAAACCATGATGTCATGACCTGAACCAAAATCAAGAGTGGGACGCTTAACCTACTGAGCCACCCAGGTGGCTCAAAGTTTTCTTAAAAGTACATGTAATACTGTCACTCCTATTTAGAAATCTTCTCTGATTACTCATTGCTTTTAGGAAAATATGACATACATATAAAGACAAGGTGATGATTATGTCCCACTTCTGCTTGTCTAGTTCAGTTATTAATTGAATGTCCCTTCACTCTCAAAGGGTCCCATTTTGGATAATAGATTATACAGTCATTCTGTTCCTTATTGTTTCTTTTTTTCTCCAGAAAAGCAAGAAGTTTATTCTTGTTCTGTTCCTGACCTTTCTAACCTCTAATTTTCCCCCAGAGAAGCGATTTATATTTCTCTTTTATTAGCGTCTTTTCACACTTGGAAGGATCTTCTTCTTGCCTGCTTACCACATCTTAATCTTTTGTCAAGACTCAAATCTTAACTTCTCCCATGAAATATTTTCTAATTTTCTGAGCTCTCCATGATTAATTCCCACCATATAACTCTTATAGTACCTTTCAAGTTATACCATATATATTGTAGCAGTTCCTAATTTCTTTTTCATAATGGTAATAATAAGATGGATATCAGTTACTTTAAAATGTTTGTTGCTAAGTCTTTGGAACACGTAGTAAGTTTAATAGTTAAGTGTCTGTAGGATATATGGGGCCGTAGATTATTGGTTAAGTATCACAGAAAGCAGTATCCACAAGTCAGTCCTTACATACTCAATTTCTTAGAACACTGTCCACATACTTGAAAATGAATAAATGTAGTACTATTTACAACTAGCTATGAGTAAGCAGAAAATTGGGTTCGAGGTCGTTTCAGCTGTTAAAGGTACCAGACTAGATAGGACATGGTACATTTTTTATTCTCTATGTTTTTTTTTTTTTTTTTTTTTTAATTTTTTTTTTTCAACGTTTATTTATTTTTGGGACAGAGAGAGACAGAGCATGATCGGGGGAGGGGCAGAGAGAGAGGGAGACACAGAATCGGAAACAGGCTCCAGGCTCCGAGCCATCAGCCCAGAGCCCGACGCGGGGCTCGAACTCCTGGACCGTGAGATCGTGACCTGGCTGAAGTCGGACGCTCAACCGACTGCGCCACCCAGGCGCCCCTATTCTCTATGTTTAAAACTAAACACAAAACCTTACTGTACTTTTTTTTTCCTACTGTACTTATTTTTTGAAGACTTTATAATTTTACCTTTTTTTTCTGAGCTTTTCAGTACAATATTTTTCACTTGGTAAACTTAGCTGTTTCAACTATAGTTTAACACATTTACAGTTTTAAAAAATGCCTTCAGAGGGGTTGAGAGAGCACAAAACAAAATTTGTTGTCAGACTTCTTTTTTGCAGGCAAGCTTATCAACCTTTTCTGGTTTTGCTCACATGTATTCCAGAAAGCCTAAAACAATGGTGGGATTTCTACTAGTTCCTAAGATTGCACCTGTCTGTTTTGTTCTGTTGCTTAGGTAAATTAGTTTTATATTATTACTTAACATCTGCCCTGAACATTCTACTAATCCATTATCACTTGTGTCAAAAATACACTGTTTTCTACTGAATTTTCTACCTACATCTTCATTAGTGCTAGAATAATCACCTCTTCTCTAACATTTATTTTCCCATGTGCGTAGACTTCCTCATTTTTCTAGTTATACTGGCTATGCTCCCATTTCTTTGCTGAAAACTATGCACTTTAAAATCTAGCCCCGGGGCGCCTGGGTGGCGCAGTCGGTTGAGCGTCCGACTTCAGCCAGGTCACGATCTCGCGGTCCGGGAGTTCGAGCCCCGCGTCGGGCTCTGGGCTGATGGCTCAGAGCCTGGAGCCTGTTTCCGATTCTGTGTCTCCCTCTCTCTCTGCCCCTCCCCCCGTTCATGCTCTGTCTCTCTCTGTCCCAAAAATAAAACGTTGAAAAAAAAAAAAAAAAAAAAAAGAACTGTTAAAATCTAGTCCCTAGGGTGGCTAATCCCTATGTAAGATGGATAATATAAACAAGAAAGAATACTAAGGCATAAGTTTTGAGATCACTTGTGGGGAGCAGAGGGATAGGGTTGGAGGTAAATTAAAAAAGAAAGCAAAAATCTACTTTTAATATATCATTTTTTCCTTAAAACACCTATCTCCTATGTACCCAGCACTGTGCCGGATACCATAAAGTATGAAAAAGAAGTAAAATATATAGCCCTTGTTTTTGAAAAGCTTACAGGTGATATAAATGACTCAGTTGAAGCAAATATTGAATAATATATAACCAGATACTTGATTGTGTGCTGTAGGTGTTCAGAGGTGTTTCACGTGCTGTATAGGTATAAGGCAGATCTCCAGTGAGGGAGGTAGAGGAAAAAAGGAAGCCTTCTTAAAGGTGATAGAAGAAAAAGGTGGGGTGGGCTGTTGAAGGAGGATTTTGATTTGATTAGATGTTGGTAAGGTCAGGAATTGTTGTAGCCTAGGGGACTGTCCCTTAAGATGAGGAGGTATGGATAAAAAGAAAATATTCCTATATAGGAAGGTCAGTCTAACTACAGTAACTATTTTGTGAACAATGAGAGATTAAATTGAGTAAGTGGACATTTGGTAAATCATACTTCTGGGTAAACCTGCAGTACTATTTTATCAGTGAGTGATGTTAGAGGGAGAAATTAACTAAATGCTGATGTCAACACATATAATGATTTCTTACTGTAGTAGAGCTCAGGAAAACTCAATAAGCCTTTTAATTAGTACAGATGAAATTTGTTGAATGCTGTCTCTGTTTTGGCTAAGGAAAGGATGTTTGTGCTTCTTATGAATGATGTACCACATGTGAACTCTTTAGTAGACTTAAGTTTTTTTCGTAGCTCCTTAACCTGGTTAATTAACATAACTCTTCAACAAATTTATGGCATCGTCTCACTTTTAATCCTATATTTAGGTTTACAAATTGCAAATAAGTTTAGATGATAAATAGACTGCTTGAGAGGCAGTATTGGGGTTGCTCTTTAGGAGTGTTCATGGTTTATCAGTCTTCAACATTGGGTGCTTGTGTATTTTGTGTATAACCAGAGAACAGCGTCTATGTTGTACATTTATCACAATGAAATCTAGGAAAGAATAGCTGTTCGGAACAGGCACAGCACTTGTTCTGTGTTCTACTTAGATTAATTATCTTTGCCGTAGGCGTTTTTACATTGCTCTGGTTGGCTGTTTAATATAGTAGAATTGCTGAGAGCTGATGCTATGAGAATCAATCATAGGCCTTGATATTTGTTTATAAATGGTAATTTTAAAAGGCTTAAGATTCAGTTATAACAGTTAGCTCCAGGTTGAAATTTGGTATTTGATGGCAAAAGTTTCTGTCTAGGACATGTAAGGAGAAAATTGCCTGTCATTTTTGAGTTATCCAAATGCAAATTTATTTTGAATAATTCTTCATTTAAGGACTCATTTGCATTTGTTCAATACCATAGAGACTTTCTTTTTGAAAAAATGAATTTTTTCTGTTAGTTTCTTCTATGGACTAGTATTTGTGGTGAGAGTTTGCTTCAATTTAAGAAAATGAGTTGCTGCACAGGTGAGGTAGTATTTGAATCACTTAAAAGTTCATGTCAGTGTTTTAGTTCTTTTCAATTTTTCCTTTCTGTTTTCTTTCTTTTGTTTATTTATTTATTTATTTATTTTTTGCTTTGTTCTGTTTTATTTTATTTATTTACTTTTGTTTTTAGTTTTTACAGGGGGTGTTTTGGGCTCTTCATGGCCTTGCTAACATACTTGGCTGGCCATATTTAGTCTGCGCACTAATTGTTAGTTGGCCCAATTGAGTCTTACTTTGTGCTCTCATTTTTTTTAGTCTTGCTTTCTATCTTTGTCCAGCTGATTGTGTTTTAGTTCATGAGAGATTTTTATTCTGACGGGCCGGATTTTAATCCATGTACTAAATTTTAGTCTGCAGACTAAAAGTAATCCGCGGATTATTTATTTTTGCAAAATATTAATTCCCCCACTGGAAACTATCCTAAAAGAATGTTAAATTCTCTTAGAATAGCCAAGGGAATTCACAGCTACTGGTGAGTTCTGCCATTTTTTATTCTCAATACCTAGACATAATAGATCCTACTACCTCCCTTGCATATTTGGCTCCGTTGTGCCTAGGTGTTGGTGTACATTACTATGCATGTCACCTATAACTGTGACTGTCCCTTAGTTGTATTGTTTATTGTATATATTTTTTGTTTAGCTTTTGGTGGGTGAATTGGGCATATTTGCACATGGAACTGTGTTGAATTTGTAGTGCTCAAAGATGTAGCATTTTTTTTTCAGTGAGTTTTTCCAAAAAGGAAAGAATGTTCTATATTTATTTTTACTAAGTAATGGGTGCAAGGGTATGAGGGGGCAAAGCCCACAATAGAGAAAGTAAGTTTATACCCGCACTCCTGAGGTGATATGTCAATTTCCTGAAGAATCCTAAAATAATGAGAATGTCAGCAAATATCTTTTAGCAGGGAAGTCAATCCAAAATGGAGAATAATCCGCGGTGGCCTGATCCTTCTTAGCTCACACAAATTGAAAATATCTGGCTTGAAATCTATAGTAATATAAATTAAATATATTTATTACTTTCTTCCATCACTAATAATTAAGCAAAAAAATGTTTATACTGTCTAACTGGAATAAATTAATAGATAAAAATTAGCATATTGGGAACTGATATCTTTAAAAGCAGGCTAATATGCCCCATCCCAGTCATGTCAATGGATGATGAATCCAGGTCGTAGAAGACCAAACACTTTACTTTGGGAAGTTTACTTCTAGATTTCATTTTGATTTTAACTTTTTTTGGTTTTGTATTTTTTTAATAAACGCACTGGCATTGGAACATAATAAATTAAAATTAAAATGTTTCTTTATTGTGCCTCACCATTGCGCAATCAAAAATTTTTTTGCATACACTGTGGTGAAATAATTTTTAAAACTTGGACTTGCTACTGTGGAGACTGATGTTTAAAGTTTATAACTGTATAAACATTTTCTATGTCCCCCCCCAACACCATGGATTTCTTATAACACTGGATATATTTTTCCTTGCTGGACTATTCTCTTTTGGATTGACTTCCCCTGTTTGGATTATTTCACTGCATTATCATCTTTAGGATTCGTCAGGAACAGGACATTTCACCTCAGGAGTGCGGGTATGTACTTAATTTTTTTTTCCCAAAATTTCAGGGCAGGTCTATAAAACTAGGGGGAAAACTTTTTTTAGAAAGGCAAAACCGTTATTCATTCTGGAAATGTAAAAGTAAAAACAGCATAGGTAGCTAGCTGTGATTTCTTCTTCGTTTACTATGTGGCGATACAGGTTTTACTTATCATATATTTAGGTTGTCAGTCTCCTGAGTGATTTATTGACATCTAGACTAAAGTTTAGGAATTGTGGGGTTTAAAAATTACTTTTACAAGAATAAATATGAACAACGATACGCAGCAATAAAGGTTATGAATCTTAAACAATTTAAATGAGTACAGCAGCAGAAGCTTTGTTATTAGCCAGATTTCAGTAGTTACTGGCTTCCTTTTCTTTAGACACAAAGATAATTCAGAAGAGCTGTTTTCTAGTTTGGCCTCTAATTTTTTGAAGTTGTATGCTACCACACCCTATATTATGGTCACAAATCTGAACTTTGGTGGACACTGGTTTTGACTCCACATAATTTCCCACTTAACCTTTATCCATAGAGTACTGGTCTTATCAGGAATCTCTCAAAGGGTATAAAAAAAATAACGGATACTTTTTTAAAGGCAGCTTAAGTCTTGATTTTAATGTAGGCTCTTAGAATGAATTCTTCTTTATTGTTTTTAACTCTGTTTTTCCATGAGTTAGGATTCCCTGGCAAAATAAGCTAATACCTATCTTAGTACCAACCTGGATGGTCATTTGTAGCCAGTAAGATACTAAAAGGATGTGGGTGACTTTTTTTTTTTTTTTTTTTTTTTAAATAATCAGAGATAAGGTTACAGTACTGGTTTATTAGTACCTTTAACACAAAATCTTCATTAATATAACATGAAATTTTTCATTAAAGTACACTCACTGTCCAGCTACCCTACATTTGAATGTTAGCAGGAGACACTTATTTCTACTTTTAGTGGTACTTTTAATTCTACTTATGTGCTCCCATATTGGTGCAAAAGCATTTTTCCTTAGACTAGCTAGCAAAATAAATCCATGTGCTGTGAAATAAATGCAGACAGCCCTCAGGGATAAAACTTCTCAGTAATACTTGATATTTTTATGAAAGCTTTTCTGAGTTTTCCCACTGATTATTTTCTTTTACATTCTGAGTTTGAAAATGAACCTGGCTAGAAAGCAAGAGAGGGAAAAATTTCTTAGAATAGTGGAAGATCTGAACGTTTCAAATAATATAATACTTTGAAGATTTCCTTGACTGAGGCAACTCAGATCACTCAAAAGAATAAAGATAAAGCAGTTTTTGACTGTACAGAGGGTTTTCTAATATGGTCAAATGAATAATTAAGGCCTTTAACGTCCTGAAATGAATTCCTACTCAAGCCAATTTCTCGATTTCCATGGAAAATATCTTTATTAGCAATAAACTTTGTGTAAAAACAAAAGAAAAAAAGGTTTTCACTGTAGAAAGTACTCTTACAAGTAGTCTCTTGAAAAGTAATGAGCTCTATAGTAGTAACTAGTTCTCCTACCTCCAGTCTAAGTGAATGGCCAGATGTAACATGAGCTGCTCTCGTCAGGAAACCTTACTCCCAGGGTCCTCCATGCCTCATCACAATCTACATGTCCTTCCTGCACTGTTTCCCTCCATTTATACTTTTCTGCCTCTCTTTATATGTCTGTCTGCTGCCACTACCACACCCTCTGTTATCCTGTGTTCTTCCTATCAAGGGGTATACGTTTCATTTTTCTTTTGTTTCAAAGGCTTTCTGTTCATCTGTTTATATTTATTTCTGTTTTTCTCCTTTCTGTTTTTATTCTTCAACTCTCCATAATTTAGAACAGTTATTTTCATAGTTTTATGTATTGATTAAGCATTTCAAGACATAGATGTGGAAGGCGTCTGTTCTTTTAAGCAAACTAGTTCATATGCATTTTGCTTTAATATAGCCTTCAGTTGACTTTTTCTGTGAATTAATGGCTCTTAATGAAAAGTACATTTCTTTCTCCCTAATTAAAACCCTAGAATATTCATTCAAATGAGGGTAATCTGGCCATGTTTGTGATAACAGCTACTCCTTGAGAAAAGCCTTGGACATTTTGTCAAATTCTGGGTACTCAAGAATTTTTTTCAAATAAGGTAGACTCTTATATTAAAGAGTTAATACCAAGTCACTGGCATTTGTAAATAGCTTTTCTCTTTTAAAAGATCTTGATTACCAAATTTGAGTAGGGCTGTCAATTATTCTGATAATTATTCTGCTAAAAATCACACAAAAGAGGCAGCTTTTTATTTTACTGCCACAGTAGTCAAATCTTTTTTAAAAATTTTATATTTTTCTAGGTGTGCTTACCTCCAGAATCCAGTCTTTCTCTTGTGCCTGTATTTTGTGTGCATATTTAATTGTGCTGTAGATTTTTTTTCCTATTTCCCCTAGTTTTTTCTCTGAGCTTTTCTCCTATAGTTTTTAATTAGCAGTTCACCCCAGTGTGGTGAAGCATATGCAGTTAACTCTTTTCATTCTAGAAGCTTCCTTTCACAAATGCAACCATGTTGTTGTACGTGGTGGGAATTAACTCAGTACTCAAAGGATAATTTGCTAAGATTCTTACACTGAAGCATTAATTGTTCTTTCCCTTTTTTTTGTGCTGTAGGTCTTCCGACCCCGGACTCCACCGGAAGCAATTGCACTGTGTAGCCGTCTGCTGGAGTATACACCAACTGCCCGATTGACACCACTGGAAGCTTGTGCACATTCATTTTTTGATGAACTAAGGGACCCAAATGTCAAACTACCAAATGGGCGAGACACACCTGCACTCTTCAACTTCACCACGCAAGGTAATTCCAAACACTTAGCTCTTTTTACCATTTCTGAGAAAACTACGTATGTGTGTGAAGTGACATTCTGTTAATTAAAATCTGTGTAGGACAAAAGTGGGCACATTAAGTGTTTATGCAAGTAGGGAGCATTTTTTCTAACCACTTACTAGGCCACTACTTGTATGGTTTGGACAAAATAGTGGCAGATAAGATTTTTCCAGTAGACATAGCTGCTCTCATTTTTGGCAGATTATAATAAATCTTGGCACAGGAGAAGTTATAGAGATTTCACTAATAAGACTAATGTACAATTTAACTTTCAGGTTTGTATTTGAAACTTAGAATGTTAGTATTTCTTGCTTCCCAAGGATTTATATCAAGTTTTTTAAACCTAGAAATAAATTGGTGGCTATATTTGTATAAAGTCAGATATAAACAGGGAAAACTGGAATTCTGTAACTCTTTCTTAGAACTTATATAAGGGATGTAGGTAGAGAGATTCTTATCCCTGCTGGGGCTTGGCACTATTGCTGCTGCTGAGAGAACATTGAGAGGAAAACAGAGTTTGTGAATCGGTGGTTTCTAAAAGACCCAGGGAAAGTCATTATTTCTTAACCACTTCTGTGTTCACTTTTCTCTCTGATTAAGACCTTAAGTGATTCATTTAATCAGCCATACTGCCTTTGATGCTGTGATTTTCTTCATAAACTGAACATTAAAAGTGTACAATTTCCTGTAGATAAAACACGCAATAAATATTCGATTGATTATTAGTTTAGTCAAGCTAAAAATATACAAGGGAAATGGAGAGCTTTGTGTGACCAGGAAATATATATTTCCTTTATTCTAAGATGAATTCCCCTCCCACTCATATTTAAACTTGGAAGTGGAAAAATGCATTTTGCTTAAGCAGTAGATTTGGAAGACCTGAGTTGTTAGTGAAATGGACTTGGGTGATTCCATTGATTATAATCTTAAGTGGTCAATAACATGTAACTATTAGCAGTGCTGATACAGTCTTAAACTGCATTCATAAAGGTAAAAGAAAAATATTCAGATATCCTGGGATTAATTCTGACTCTTTAGGGCTGATCAGAAATCATTTGGAATGTTGTTTTAGGTCCTGGCTACGCCATTTTAAGATGTTAATGAAAGACGGGTAGGGTATACAAAGGAACAGAACCGACAGTAGATCCTGGAAAAGTGAAAACTTAAAGAATACCTCATAGATTATCTTCTAAAGAAAGGTGCTAGCCTATATTCTTTCTCCATATTATAAAATTGGAAATAGTAGGTAGCAGAAAATTAGAGAATACTACATATTTGAGTTTATCATGCAGACCTCAGCCCCTGGCATAGATAGAGATTAATAAATAAAATTACTGATGAGTCAGGGAATTTTTCAATTGTTTAACAGTGGAACAAGTGTTTTTCAAAATACTGATCTCAGTATGAGGAAGAAGCTGGATGATGTCCAATGTTCTCCAATTTGGCAGTAGGTTAGACTGGGAGACTCTTGGCCTCTTCTGGAGCAAAGGTTCTATATAATTCCATGTCACTAAGAAAATAAACTTTATTTTCAGTTCTTACTGTTCTGTTTTAATCAAGAGTAGTACATGTAGATTGAGGAAAATGTTGAAAATGCAAAAGAAGTATAGAGAAAATTAAAATCACAATCCTGAAGTAATCACTTTTACCTTTCAAATTAATCACTGTAACATTTTCATAGTGTAGCTCTTTTCAGTCTTTTCTCTGATGCATACATATACTGATAATCTTTGAATATAAAGTGATACTCTATTTTCCCATTAAGATCACAAAAGGGTTTCTTTTGATTAACTCAAAAATATTTAAAATTATACATTATACAAGATTAATATTTATTCAGGCATTTCACTTTTTTACCTCTCATTTCATGAAACAATTTTATTAATACTTTTTATAAATGCATCTTTTACATCTGTGTCTTTGTCATCAGTAGAGCTACTTTTTGAACTATCATAGATTTTTAGGTTATATCACCTAAATTTTTTTGATATGAAGCACTTTTTGAATCTGTATGAGGCCACCACTGGAAATTCTACAGGTATCAAATTTCATAAGTTTTTTTTTGTTGTTGTTGTTTTGTTTTGTTTGTTTTGTTTTGTACTGTAGGTGTCTGTTAATTAGCTACACATATAACTATCTGCTGGGTTGCTTTTTAAAGTGGTCTCTAAAAGGCTCTGTATACAGTGACATCCAGCATTTGTGACTGTGGAATCTTGACATCAGAAACTATTATGTTAATGTTAACTTTATTTGTTTCTCTCTCTCTCTCTCTCTCTTTTTTTTTTTAACCACTTTTGTCAGGTGAACTTAGTTTCCCAAACAAGCATTGATTGTGGTTTTATTCACACGAAGTATCTTCTCCAATGAGTACTTTGTTTCTCAAATACATGAATTAAGGAAGCCTTTTGTCAAGTAAGCAATTCAGTAGAACCCCAAACACACATGATATTTATAATGGACACATTTTGGAGAATGATTCTCCCTATATTCAGACATATTTCGTATAAACTCTTTAATACACCTGTATGTGTTGGTCAAAACTGAGATACTTAAACATTTTATTTAATCAGATTTAAAAATCCAGGATTTGGTTTCATTGTTCATATATACGATTCTTTACTCACTAATAATTATTCATTATTACTAAAGAAAATAAAATTTTAAAACAACTAAATTTATTATTCTATGGAATCCTAAGTTTTTTTGAAAACTGAGGAAACATTTGTATAACATGAGCCATTTTAAAGTAAGCAGTTCAGTGGCATTTAGTATATTCACAATGTTGTGCAACTACCACCTTGATCAAGTTCTAAAACATTTTCATTGCTCCTAAAGAAAACATACCCATTAAGTGGTCAGTCCCCATTAACTCCTCCTCCAACTCCTGGCAACCACCAATGTGCTTCCTGCTTCTGGACTTCACTATTTGGGATATTTTATATAAATGGAGTAATACATTATGTGACCTTTTGTATATGGCTTCTTTCACCTAGCATAATGTTTTCAAAGTTCATCCATGTTGTAGCATGTGTCAGTATTTTATTCCTTTTTATGGCTGAATAATATTCCACTGTAGTATGTCTTAATCAGTGTAGGCTGCTATAACAAAACACCAGAGACTGTGTGGCTTAAACAGCAAACATTTATTTCTCAGAGTTCTGGAGGCTGGGAAATTCAAGATCAAGGTGCTAGTAGATTTGGTGTCTGATGAAGACATAGTTTGTGATTTGCAGACATCTTCTTACTGTATCCTCGTATGGTAGAAAGAGATTACGTCTCTTGTGTCTCTTCTTATAAGGCCACTAATCCCATTCATGGGGGTTCTACCCTCATGACCTAATTACCTCTCAAAGGCTCCATTTCCAAACACTATTACGTTGGGGAGTAGGGCTTCAGCATATGACTTCTAGGGACACAAACAGTCAGTACACAGTGTATGGATACACCACATTTTGTTTATCCATCATCTGTTGGTGGATATTTGGCTTGTTTCTACCTTCTGGCTATTATGAATAGTGCTGCTATGACCATTTGTTTACAGATATTTATTTGAATACTGTTTTTAATTCTTTTGGGTATTGCTGAGTCATGTGGTAATTCTATGTTTAACTTTTTGAGGAACTGCCAAACTATTTTCCATGGTGGTTTGCACGTTTTATATTCCCACCAGCAGTTTACAACAGTTCCAGTTTCTCTACATCCTCCCCAATACTTATGTTCCTTTTTTTTTTTTTTTTTTAATAGCCATCCTAGTGGATGTGAAGTGGTGTTTCATTGTGCATTGTGGTCCTAAATAAGTTTATTGCAATAATGAATCACAGCCTGGTAAATGCTATTTACCTATTCTCTAGTAAATTACATTCATAAGACAAACTGACATGAAAATAAATTGACTTAGATTTTAGAATATGGTTTTGAAAATATTGGACTTTTGTGAATGGACAGTTTTTCATATTATTTAATCAGATTTACTTAATTATTTTTTTAATAATTAAATATTTAATTAATTGTTAAAGAGTTATTTAATTATTTAATAGAGTCAGCTAACTTTAATGTCCTTAGAAGCCTCCAAAGTTTTTATTAACTTCAGCTTTGACATATGCGTTTTAAAGTAAAGAAAAGGCTCAACTTGAAGAAGAATAAATAATTTAGCTCAAACTTTATTTTACATATCTGTTATTTACAAGCTTTTTAAAAGGAGTGACGATTGTTTTATTTTGGTATTTCAAATTGTTATATTTGCCCAGAATATCAGATATAATTATGGCTCTATGTATGTCTGAATATACATAATATGTCTTTGGGGATTTAAAGGTGTGTGTATTTGGTGTGTATAGAGTATATGCAATCTCTACGGCGCTGTGACTCTGATTCTGTGCATATTAGTGAAAAGGATATGCAGGAGTCTTTGTATCTGTTCACATGAAATGTGTAGATATGTTCTTGAAATCCTTTTCCATAAAACTAAATGTGTTAAATTGAGAGTGCCATCATTTTGAGAGATGGCCCTTCCTTTTTAAGCATTACAATGCCCTATCTTAACAGCCATTCTGAAACTGGGCTGTCATCACTGACTGGTAGTACTTTCTCCTTTTCCTTCTAGATCACTGTTACACTCGAAGAGTGTTTCTGCCCAGGGAAGAAGTGTTGTTTGATGTTATTCTATTTGATCTTCTGTATTCTGATTTTGGATCAGTGTTTCCAAATGATGATCTTGTTTACCAAGGCAAAGATGTAACTGTTGTGCAGATGCAACTTTAAAGCACATATTAATAGCAATAAATGAACAACCTGAATAAAGCCGGGTAATACAAGAACTTGGAAAAGGAGAATCAATCCCCCAATTGGTTGTATAGCTAGAGAGGGTTCAGAGATAGGAAACACTGGGGTGGGAGGGTGTTAGTGAGGTTCTGCTATAGGCAGAATAAAACCCTCCTCCAGCCTCATACATTTTCAGTGAAGTCTGTACTAATTCCCCCAAGTGAAATAAAGATAACTCCTGATCTGCATGTAGTAGGTGCTTAATTAATGTTTGAGTCACACATGCCACTTTAAGTAAACACAATATTCATGTAACCAATATTTATTGGACATTTCTAATGTGCCTTCTAGTTGCTGTTAGTGTTGTTTTAACTAGTAAACCTGCCATATGAATAGAACTATGAAGATTAAACACTTGAGTAAAATACAGGGCTGTATTAAAGTAAAGCTTAACAATAAAGCTAACTGCAATTTGATATTTGTTACTGTGCCACAAGTAACTAGCAATAAATGATCACTAGTATTACTCATAATTAAAACAAGCATTTCTGTGATCAGCTAGAGGAGGAAGAAGAGGAATGAACAAGGGACGGAAAACTTGGAGATCCTTTTAACCTTCTGGATTCACAAAACAGATTATCAGACATCTCATTTTTCTGGCACTGGGGCTTCAGTGCTCTGGGACCCCCTGAATGATACTATCTTCATCTAGATGTTGGAAACCTGAAGAGACCTTTGGCACACCCTCTTTCCTTCAGTCATTGGATCTCAAAGGTTGGACATAACTGAATCAGACGTCACGAATTGGAATCAGGAAATCCCAACAGGGATCAGTATTTTCTTTATTCACCAATTCCTTGCCTGTTCCATGGCTAGAATATATTGGGAAATTGGTTGCTTTGTATGTTTAAGTGAGTCTACAGTTAATCCCACCACACCTCCCCAATACCAAATTTTCTACCTAATTTGTATGAAATTTTACAAGGAAAGTTATTTTAGCAAGCATTGTCCTGGTTGGGGATTTCACCACCAGATCTTTTAAAATACTAACATTTTGCTGGGTAACTTCTAAAATATGTCACTGCTATAAATGTAGTATACTAAACACATTCAGACATTTTTTGGTGACTGGTACAAATTGTGATGCTCCCTCTTAGGCAGTTCCAAGGCAAAGTAGTCATGGATTTGTGTAGATATTATGTAGTCCTCACATTAAACATCATTAATATCACTAAGAAGCAGTAGTGAGCCTTCTAATTATTTTACTACTTGTCTGACCTTCTAATAAGCTTAATTATTTGTTTAATTTTAAGATTTTGTTAGAAACTTGGTCAGGGATTTTCTGGACACTTTGAAATTGTTAGGAGAAGAAAGGAGCAGTTATAATAGGGTTATTTGTTTATTAAAAAAAATCCATAGAAGCAGCATTAGGATTCAATAATGTGGGTGATCAAGGTGTACATCCTAGCATTTGAATTCTTGCTCATGAAAAGTACACAGATGAAATGGGCATGCCATTGTGAAATTGTCTAAACCTTTTTGTGAGAGAAATACCACTTTACCTATAATAGACAACCACTGGCAATTTTCATATGTATATAGGAGGCCTGATATACACATGAAGACCTCGACCTAATTGCAGAAGAAAAATCACGTCTGCTTCTTTCAGTGACTCCTTTCGGCAGGTCTGCAGGTTGAGCTTCAGAACTAATGAAGAAGATTCCTCTCTACCTGATGAGTGGTATTTTATTACATCACTGTTAGAGAAGGTCTGGTGAACAAAGGGATTGAGTTCTTCCCTCTGTGGTTAGCACATTGATTGCTTCTCTCCAACTTATCCTCAGCTTTCACACTATACACAGTTTGAACAAACATATACACCCTACCCACCCACTGAGCCACTGTCCCCCCTACCCCCCCAAAAAAACCTAGGAAAGTTTCTTATCTACTTATCATTGAATTTGGGATTCATATTTGGAAGAATAGAAACTTTAAGTTAAGGAATACTTAAGGTTTTGTCAACTAGATTTATGTTTTGTTTTAATATTTTAAAAGATTGCTTTATCAAGTAGTCAGGTATGTTTGAGTTTATTCAGTTTGCCCTTTCATGGGAATGTTTCTTCTTTCATTTGCATTATAAACAACAGTGCAGCAAAATTTAGCTAAATGAATTCAGTCAGCTTTTTAGTTGATGAATATCTATCTTGGCTTTATTAATTTTTTTTATTTTATTTTTATTTTTTAAAATTTACATCCAAATTAGCATATAGTGAAACAATGATTTCAGGAGTAGATTCCTTAATGCCCCTTACCCATTTAGCCCATCCCCCTCCCTCACAACCCCTCTGGCAACCCTCAGTTCTCCATATTTATGAGTCTCTTCTGTTTTGTCCCCCTTGCTGTTTTTATATTATTTTTGTTTTCCTTCCCTTATGTTCTCTGTTTCATCTCTTAAAGTCCTCATATGAGTGAAGTCGTATGATTTTTGTCTTTCTCTGACTAATTTCACTTAGCATGACACCCTCCAGTTCCATCCACGTCGTTGCAAATGGCAAGATTTCATTCTTTTTGATTGCCAAGTAATACTCTATTGTGTATATATATACCACATCTTTATCCATTCATCCATCGATGGACATTTGGGCTCTTTCCATACTTTGGCTATTGTTGATAGTGCTGCTATAAACATGGGGGTGCATGTGTCCCTTGGTAATAGCACACCTGTATCTTGGATAATTGGATAAATGTATCTTGCCTTTATCGATACCTATTTTAAAATTCATTTTGCTTTTATTTAAATTGTCCATTAAAGTGTTTGGTTATGGAGCACATAATGATTGATATACACCATCAAAAGATTCTTAATATTCCCTGATAAACTACTATATGGTTTTTTTGATGGATAGTTTCATGGTATCTGCAGTTGGTTAAAGAAACCTTTATCATCATTAACATTTCCAAAGCCTTCTGAGCCTGTTGCTATGTTGTTTTCAACCATGTCTCTGAGATAATATGGTCTATCTTATTCCTACCTTTTCTCCAAACTAGCACCAATTCAGTATTATGGACCTCCTTGTTTCCTTAATTATCTCCGTACTCTCA
The DNA here is from genome assembly GCF_018350155.1 of Leopardus geoffroyi. NCBI lineage: Eukaryota > Metazoa > Chordata > Mammalia > Carnivora > Felidae > Leopardus > Leopardus geoffroyi. The sequence continues at coordinate 65,996,435 of NC_059333.1, read as the reverse complement.
AGCCTAGGACAAATATTTATTAAATAATACTATTTACTTTTTTTTTTCAGCTTACTTTTTATTTTCAGTCTTTTCTGTACTTCTTATTCTCTGTCTTCAAGAATACATGCACTCTCCCTGATCCTGAAAAGTTCTGTTGCTTTGCTGTACCTGTCCTTTAAAATATCATCTTATTTTGCTTTGTGGTGCCCACACTGCAGTTTGGATCTGCACTCATTGCCTCAGTTCCCTTATTTTTCATTGTCATGGATAGGCAAGGAGACCGGGAGTGGGTGTAATTCTTGCAAGCAAAAAATCATTACAGCCATTTTGTACCAGCCGCATAGAAGTGCCCATAATCTGTCCCCACAAAAGGAATAGACTTTAGTGTAGAGAACAGGACTATAGCAGGAATATAAGGAGGCTTCCTTTTTCACATAGGCAAAAGTTACAACAATTAACAATCTCTCTGAAGTAGAGAAAAGCTAACAGATGGAAAGCAGTGGACTTCAAGGAATCCCTATAATTAAGGAAAAGAAGAAGGATAGTGAGTTATAGATAATGGGAAGGGTTTAGGATTCCTTAACTTTTAGTATGTCAAAGTCAAAAAAACTTGCAAAAGCCCCCTGCCTCCACCCAAAGGCCACTCATTGACTCTAGGTTAAGAATCTAGTCTTTGTAGTTGTTTTGTGGAATTTACTTACTCTCCCCTCTGTCTTTGGATATGGCAAAACCTCCAGGATCCCACAGCTTCTCTTTTTCTTGTTTCCTTATTTTCTTCACTTTTCTCCTTTCTTTTCATTAGTTACCCCTCTCTCCCTACCCTAGACCCAAATGGCTGTCTACTACCTAAGGAAAAAGAGGTTGCTTTTTTCAAGCCGTGTGTGTGTGTGTGTGTGTGTGTGTGTGTGTGTGTGTGACCTAAAACCACCATGACCCTTCAACTGGATATACAGATACATAGAAATATAGGTGATCTGATAAGAGAGTAAATGAATGGGAGAAAGTGGGCAGCATGGACAGTAAGTACAGTGACCACAGACTGCTGATATTCAGTTCATTTTAAAGATAATATTAAAAGTGGCTTTGTCAAAATGCCTTAAAATCTCTGGTCATCTTTTCCATTTTTAGATTTTCTCTTAGATGTTGGGCACTTAGTCATAGAGATCATTTTTTTTGTTTTTAATTTTTATTTATTTCTGAGAGACAGAGCATGAGCAGGGGAGGGGGAGAGAGAGAGAGAGGGAGACACAGAATCTGAAGCAGGCTCCAGCTCTGAGCCGTCAGCACAGAGTCCAATGCAGGGCTCGAACTCCCAAACCGTGACATGAGATCTTGACCTGAGCCGGAGTCGGACGTTTAACCGACTGAGCCACCCAGGTGTCCCTCAAAGAGATCTTTTTAATTTAAAAGTGCCCCTATCCTGAATAGGTTGAATGCCTTTCTTGCTGGCTTATTTGTGCAGTTGACCTTCCATTTTCAATTTCTTTTAATCAAAGATGGTTATCTTTTTCTCTGACTTAACACAGTTTTATGCTCAGTATTGATAGACACATGGGAGGATGGATGGATGAATTTTAAGAAGCCTTTCTATTTCAGCAGATTTTAATTGTAATTGAGATAGTAAATCTTTTAGGTTAATCAAAAGTAGTTACCACACCCTGCATTAATTTTTATTACTAGAACCATAGAGTCATCAGCCATGGTAATTAGGATTCTCTTGCTTTCATAGATACAAGATTGTGGGTTAAAATTGGATTAACTAGAAATAAAACAACTTAGGATCTTCCTTTTCCTCTGTGAGAACCAAAACAGCTAAAAGCTGATTATGAGAAAACAGCATCTCTTCAAACTTGATGATTAAGGCAATGGTTTTCTAACTGGCTTCCAGGGAAGACATGAGAAATACTTCTATCCAGGGAAGCTGCCTTACATCTTCTCATTTAAGGGGAAAAATTAATAAATAGTCTTCACTCAGTTTTAGGCTTTTGTTCCCATTCATTTTTCATAAATCTTGGGATAGGTTTGTTGAGAGTTTTTTGTTTATTTTTACGAGAATCTGGTATCATTTAGTATAAAATTTAGATATTTAGGTACCAATTTGAGTAAGTCCATATTAACAGGGGCTTTGCAACAGAAAATGTTTTTAAGCTACTATATTAAAACACTATTTCCCTTGCTAGGGGCTGGGGGGAGGGACAAATGGGGAGTGAGTGCTAAAGGTTTCCCTTTGAGTGATGACAGTGTTTTGAAACTAGAGAGGATGGTTGTACAACATTGTGAATGTACTAGATGCCGCTAAACCGTACACTTTAAAATGGTTAATTTTGTTATGTGAATTTACTTTAAGATTATACTGTTTAACTTTTTTTTATTCCATGCCATATCTGTAAATTGTCAAAATGTATGCAGTAGCTCAAAGAATGTCTTCCTGTAACTAGTACGGTTGTGTAATTACCCCTTCAAATTGCAACACTTATGAGCATGAAAATCAACAGTCACTAGATAAATGCTGGGATAACAAAAATAAACCAGAGTTATCCCGAGCAGACCAGGAAAACAGTCACGTTACCAAAGCTAATACCAGATACTTACATGTAAGAGCTCACTACCACTTCTTGCTATATGTGTGCATCATTAGATCCAGTGTCATCTTAAATTGCTTCTTAAGGCTTATATATAGAACTTGATTCTTTAAAGAAAGCCACTCTGTTTACAGTTGACAAAAACTTCTACATGAAGGTAAAAAACCTATTTCAAACTTAGAATCAAAGTAATGATCTTACTGAGTTAAAAAGGAAAATAGAGTAGAATAAAACCATTCTGATTTTTGGGGTAACTGGGTGACTCAGTCGGTTAAGCATCTGACTCTTGGTTTCAGCTCAGGGCATGATTTCATGGTTTCATGAGTTTGAGCCCCAGGTCAGGCTCTGCGCTGGCAGCATGGAGCCTGTTTGGGATTCTCTCTCTCTCTCCATCTGTCTCTCGGCCCCTCCCCTGCTTGCACTATTTCTGTCTCTCTCAAAATAAATAAACTTAAAAAAATTATTTTTAATAAAAGCAATGAAACTTTTAACAGTCAGGTAGTTTGGTCCATGCATGCATACGCAAACAATAGTCCTAGTCTCTTTTCTATGACATAATCACTCTCAATTCCTGTAGTCAAATACTGTCAGAGCCGTATGGGAAAACCTAGTATATTTAAGTTAATGAAAGATGGAAATATATCTTAGTGATATGCTTATTCTCAAACCATCAGCCAGTACAGTTCCCTAAGCTATCTTTACTTCTCAGACATACTCTATTTTTAGCAGATAGTGCCTTAGTTATGTGTACAACATTTCTGTGGACTTTGTCTATAAATTGATTTCTAGCTCATTGATTTAGTTTTAGATGTAGGTTTATCATGTCTTTTTTTCTGTTAAGCCAGTGTTTTAATGCAGTATTTTATGCTTATTGTTAACAATAAAAGTAGTTTCACATACAGAGTTCAGAATGGGTTCTAACATGTATCTTACTTCTCTTTAGAACTGTCAAGTAATCCACCTCTAGCTACCATTCTTATTCCTCCTCATGCTCGGATTCAAGCAGCTGCTTCAACCCCTACAAATGCCACAGCAGCCTCAGGTGAGAACATAAGTCTCTTCCATAAAAACATATTCTGTTTTGATGAACATAAGGGAAGGGAAACAAAAATAATATAAAAACAGGGAGGGGGACAAAACAGAAGAGACTCATAAATATGGAAAACAGAGTGTTACTGGAGGGGTTGTTGGAGGGGGGATGGGCTAAATGGGTAGTGGGCATTAAGGAATCTACTCCTGAAATCATTGTTGCACTATATGCTAACTAATTTGGATGTAAATTTAAAAAAATAAAAAATAAAACAAGTTATTAAATGCAAAAAAAAAATACTCTGTTTTTTTTAAACACATGATTACTTCCATTTTATTTCATTTGATACATGTGAACATTTAATACCATCCAGGTATTAAAAACATAGCACAGCCAAATGAATAAATGTGAATAAAATGTTGCTTTATTTCCAAAAAGCATGAAAGGACCCCATAAATACTTTAGATATAAATTGTAAATATCTTAATGTTAAATTCTGTCATCTTAGTTGTTATATTAAAAATCATTCTTTTCAAATAATTTCTTGATTAATATAGGTCAGATGAGATACCTGTACCAGGAAACAATCTGTACAAATGTAATAATATTGAAGGTAATTTACTTTAGTTCCATCACTCTGAATGTAAACTATATATACTAGAGAGGCAAATTCTCAAGAAGTATAAATATAGATTGGTATAATTTAATATTTTGAAAGGGCTAAAACTGTAGTGTAAATACACTTAACTAAGATTTAGATCAAAAGTGACTAGATCTCATCAGTGAAAAAAAAAAAATGCCCTCATGGTCTCCTACGTTAGAGCTCGGGTATACTGCTAGTCTCCTTAGCCAGCTAATGGGGCCTGATTTTGTGAAAACTGCAGATATTCTGAAAATCTCCCAATTCTCTAATGAATTTAAAGGTTCTCCAAAGAATGGCTAGATGCTGTTTAAAATGAAGTTTAAATCATCTGTTATATTGAATTGAGTTTGATCAGACCCATTTTTGCCTAAGGGCATTGATGCTGCGAGAGATAAAATATTTCATTATTAGTTCTTAGCATTCAGCAGAAAGGTCATAATTCATCTCTTGTTTTCTGACACACAGTTGTTTGTTCCTCTGCAAAGTTTTTTTAGAACATTGCTAATAAAGATGAGAAACATTTCACTTTAGTCCATGTCCTACCTTCATTCCAGAAAAAGTCTAGAAAGGTTTCTTTTCTAGTTCTAGTTCCATCAACACATGCTACTTTGAGAAAGTCATATGAACTTCATTAGTTTTAGTAATGTCTTATTAGTTTTCTCAACCCGTACAATGAGTGGCAGTACTCTCCTAGAGTAATATTGTAAAAATCAAATATATGCTGAATTGTGCTTTAAATTTTTTAAATATAAATGTTTTTAAACTATGACCAATTTATTTAAAAGCAAGATAGAATTGCTTAGATGAGCTATTAATAAATTTAATAAATCCCTGGCCTGAGTAGAGTAGGTTGATTGTTCAAAACATGAAACAGCCCCTAACCCTGAATTAATGCAGTTACTTGTTGAGCTAGTTTCCAGGAGTTTTGTTAGAATTGCTTTGGATTATGAATACAAATGAGAATTATGATTGGTAAGTTTTGGGTAATTTTAAATGACTTCCTTAGTATGAGATACTAAACAAATTAAGGTTTGGGGCATATTATCTGCCTGGTCGAAGCATAGTATAACCTGATCTTTATGTTGCATTGATACAAGTTACAGCAGATTCCCCCACACACACACCCGCTGCCAAAAAAATACAGTAAAACCTTGGTTTGCGATAATTTGTTTTGAAAACATGTTTGTAATCCAAAGCACTTGTGTATCAAATTGGATTTCAAGAACCATTGGCTGAGTTGTGGTCATATGACATTCTCCATCAGGTACTACACTTATTACAAGACATCACTCGTTTATTAGGTTAAAATATATTAGAAATGTTTGCACATCTTGCAGAACACTTGAAGAACTCGCAATCCAAGGTTTTACTGTGTGTGTGTGTGTGTGTGTGTGTGTGTGTGTGTGTGTGTGTATTAAAGCAGTTGAAATCAGCTTTCAGTATAAATATGGAAATGACATTGGACTCTTGTCCTAAGAGTTTACTTCAAAGTTGAAGTAAAATAGAGTATGAGGAATTTAATACAGGGAGAAGATACTTGAGTATCTTAATATTTACCAAAGAGGATTTCAGATACTGCCTTGAGCTTCCTCCTAGTGGCTAAAGTAAATAAAGAAATGCTACCTGTTAAAATTTCCCATTGTTCATTAAATAAGCACACTGATGGCTTAGGAGAAGCAAAATGTTTCTGGCCCTGCTGTTTGAGTATTTCTCCCTTGGGGCCTCAGATTTGGTACTATAAGAGATACATTAAATGAAGTTCCCTTCAGCATTCCAATAATAAATGCAATAATGAGTTTTCATAAGGATACCTTTTTAAGTGCCCCATGGTATAAGCCAACAGCATAACCCCACAGTATAGTCAGGGGGAAACCATTTTCTTTTGGGGTAGTAGTGAGAACTAAAGTATGTTACCAAACGTGTCTCAGGAAATGCTGATCTAGATGAAGGAATTGACTATGCAACATTAACAGCTGTCTATATTTAAATAAATATGTATGTATGATTATTTATATTTTAAATAAGAATTTGGCAATGTGGGTTATATTCTTTAATAAGACCTTAAAATATACATGCTCTTATTGTCTCTCTTGGCTTCAGTTTCCTTATCCATAAAAAACAGGAATAGTAAATACTCATTACATAGACTTGTGAGAAGATGTAAAGTATAAAAGTGCTTAAACTAGTGTTGTATTCAGAGTTCAGGTGATGACTGCAGGTAAATTGATTTAAGACCTGTTGGAAGGCATTACTGTATATAACAAGAGCCACCAAAGTTCATACTTTTTAGTTCACTAACCCCACTTTGGAGATCTTAACTTCAGGATACTTTTAATAGAAGACAAAAAGCTACCGTGTACAGAGATACAAATAGGAATAATTATATAATAACAACAAGGAGAGCCAGTCTGATCTGAATGGCCAACAGGAGGAGATTGTTTTGATATATTATAGAATCTCCATCTTTATGTAATTATAAATAATTCTGAGCTTATAGACATTTGTAGAAATATTCATTAAATCTTATGTACCATGTTGGCAAGTGCCAAAATTAATGTTTGTCTATGGATAGAAACACGTTAAATATATACAAAAATTAAAACAGTTGTGTTAAATTAGTGGGTATGGATGTTGATTTTTTTTTTTTTTCTCAAAAACTTTCTTTCTAAATTGTTTTTAAAATACCTCAGTTTCTGGGGACATTATAGTTGATCATGGCTCTGATAAGAAACTCTTGAAAATTATATATACTATTCTGTCAATAAAATATGATTTTGCATATGTATGATATATAATTTTATTATACATATTAATATATAACAATTTTATATGTGTGTGTGTGTGTGTGTGTGTGTGTGTGTGTGTGTGTATATATATATATATATATATATATATATATATATATATATATTCTGAGTTTCTCCACACTTCCACCTCTCCTTCACTCCATTTGGAAGACCATTCATCTAAACTATTTAGAGTAATAAATCTTGAGAAATTGTAGTTTTACTGATCAAACATGAATCACTTTAAAGATTATCTGGTCCAAAGCCAGATGAGTTAAGTGTGAGATGTGGTAGGGAATTTTAACTAGAGCAGTTTTCTCTCTTTATCTGTTTTGTATATCAGTCTTCTGAGTAAGGTTTCTTTCATTGCAGTGGTTCTGCTATTAAATTTAAAAACCACTGATTTCCTGTTGGTGGGAATGCAAATTGGTGCAGCCACTCTGGAAAACAGTGTGGAGGTTCCTCAAAAAATTAAAAATAGACCTACCCTATGACCCAGCAATACCACTGCTAGGAATTTACCCAAGGGATACAGGAGTACTGATGCATAGGGGCACTTGTACCCCAATGTTTGTAGCAGCACTCTCAACAATAGCCAAATTATGGAAAAACCCTAAATGTCCGTCAACTGATGAATGGATAAAGAAATTGTGGTTTATATACACAATGGAGTACTACGTGGCAATGAGAAAGAATGAAATATGGCCCTTTGTAGCAACATGGATGGAGCTGGAGAGTGTTATGCTAAGTGAAATAAGCCATACAGAGAAAGACAGATACCATATGGTTTCACTCTTAGGTGGATCCTGAGAAACTTAACAGAAACCCATGGGGGAGGGGAAGAAAAAAAAAAAAGAGGTTAGAGTGGAAGAGAGCCAAAGCATAAGAGACTCTTAAAAACTGAGAACAAACTGAGGGTTGATGGGGGGTGGGAGATGGGTATTGAGGAGGGCACCTTTTGGGATGAGCACTGGGTGTTGTATGGAAACCAATTTGACAATAAACTTCATATATTGAAAAAAAATAAAATAAAATAGTAATTGACCAAAACAAAACACAATAAAATACTAATTGACATTCAAAAAATAAATAAATAAAAACCACTGATTTCAGTTCACCTTACTGACTGGTGAGAACTAGCCGTCTATCCCAGGCTTCTGTATATTCAGTAACTGGAAGCTCATTACTGCAAGAATGAGCATATTCTGTCTGTATTTCTGTTAGAAAGTTTATCCTTTTTTCAACCTGAAATTTGTCCCCTATACTTTCTTCCATTCTGTGTTCCTCCTCTGGAATTATATAGAACCAGCCCAATCCTTACACCCAAAAGTCCTTCAAATTTTATGATGACCAACTACCCTCCATATTAATGAGGATTTCAGATTCTGATCCTGAATATGTTCTGTGTCAAGGAGTTAGGTTTTCTGTACAATTATATACACGTTTCATAAACATAACAATTTTTGGCCTCCTTTTAAGCAACTAATAAATTATGTCCAACAGTACAAGCAAGGCAAGGCCTACTTAGAGATTTTTTTGCCTTTACCCAAGTTACTGATAAAATAAGTTAAATAGTATTAGGCAAGGCTTATTAGAAATTATTTTTCCGGTGGCCTCTTGAGTGATTGTTTACCCTTGCTTAGCTATAGACCAACTTTACAATGCTTATGTGTATAATAATGTTATGAAAAATTTTATAAAATGCTTTATTGTTATCAGGAAATTTTTCAAGAAATGTTTTCCATCAAAAAGGTAACTATCAATGGAAATTAAACTTCTTTTTTTTTAAGACTTAGGAAAATTTCTAGTGTCTACTATTTGTCCACTGTGGGTTTCTGTAATCCATTTAAGAGTTTATTTCTTGGACTTTTGATTCTGGGTTTAAAGACATTTAAAATGTATAGATTGCCCTCACCTTCCTTGGGCTGCATTTTGTTTATTAGGATTTTTGTTATATCCTTTCCAGGTTGAAAACCCTTCTAACAGAAAAGGGAATCATGATAGGAGTTGGACAAGGTCTGTCTTCTCTGTCTTTTTACCTGGTCAGAGGGTTTAACTTTTCTTGACCTTATTTTGAAAACCTTATGCTGTTACCTTATTTAAACCGAAACTGGCCTGTTCTTACAGGTTCATACTGTTATTTTCTGTTATTCCTTGGATATGTGCCCCTCTTAAAGTTATCTATATTTAAAATTATGACTTTATCAGAGAAAACCCTTTCAGTTGGTTTCTTTGGTTCTTCTCCCTTTACTTTGCATTGAGATTATTTGCAATTGCTTGGTCAGAGTTTTGTTTTTTCTGATGTTCTATTTCTTGTCAGTTTTGAGCCCCTTTTGAAGACTATAGCCATAAAATCATACCTATTGTTTCCTGAACTTTTTGAAATCCATTGACTGAATCCATTGACTAAAGTCATGGCTCAGAGTTAGCCAGGGCCAGTGGTTCCCTTTACTTGCTACTACAGTTATTTTTACTCCAGAATTCCTGTCACCTACATTGCTAGTCAGTTCTTTCTAGCTGGGCAGAATTACACCCAGAATAATTTCTCCCATTGTTTGTTTTCACTGATTTTGAGAGTTAAAATATTATACAAATTAAGTCCATATATCAAATACTTTCCAAAATGATGGTTACCATCCTTTCATCCCCTCCCCAGGTACTATTATCCTTTGTCTCTTTGCCACTGTACTGTGTGTTCTGGGAAAGCTGAATCCGTATCTTGTCTGATTGTAGAATCTGGAGGGTATGCCCTCAAGTGTTCCATTTCCTAACCATGTCCTTTCTGTTGTCTCTTTATCTTAACCCAAATATATATGGAATTTCTAATAGTATATAACTTTTAAAAATGGGGAATTTTCTCTATTAAAAACATAATATATAGTTATTGTAGAAAATAGAAGCCTCCCATATTCTCAATCCTAAGATTAATGAAAGGTAACATTTTACATATTAGTCTATATATGAATGGGCAGTGAGACATGTTTTTTTTTTTTTTTTTTTTTAATGGGCTGTGGTATTCAGGGGGTAGGGGGTTAGGACTATACATCCTAAGCCTATACCATAATTTATTTAACTTAATTACTTATTCTTGGACATTTGTGTTATATCTCAGTCTTTAAAAGTATAATTGCCAAGTCAAAAGATAATGAAAGATTTTTAAGTTTTTGATACATAGCAAATTGCTTTCCAGAAAGTATGTCCCAGTTTACACTGCCCACTGGCAGTGGATATATTTTTCCATTTCTCCATTACCTTAACATTAGCCAGCCCAGAGTGGAGGTGGAGAAGGTGCTGTGTGCATGTGTGGACATGTATTTTTAGGTATTATTAACTTGGTAGCCCAAGAATGTGGGTGTCTTTTTTAGGTACAGTGCTATACTCATTTCCTCCTATTGGCTCTGTGTTTGAAATACATCCATCCACATGTGTCAGTTTGACACAATGACTGACACCAATGAGGATGTACCTATCCTGTGTTAAGGTTTCAAGTTCACTTGGCAAGTTTTTTATATAGATACCTAAAGTCAAACCAGCTTAGTTATTATTTTCATCAGAGCAGCAGTAAGTATTATTTTCAGGAAATTTTTTTTTTTTTTTTTTTTGAGAGAGAGAGTGAGTGAGTGCACGAGTGAGGGAGAGGGGCAGAGGGTGAGAAAGAATCTTAAGCAGGCTCCACTCTCAGCACAGAGCCCAACATGGGGCCCAATCCCACAACCCTGGGATCGTGACCTGAGCTGAAATCAAGAGTCGGGGGGGGGGGGGGTGGGTTCAACCAACTGAGCCACCTAGGTGCCCCAGAAATTGTTTCTTTTTATTCAAAACCTGTTTTCTCCCATTGAGTCAAAAATTGTACCTGGGTTTTTCCCCCCCTCCAAAAGTTGATTAAGTTGATGAACATCCTATCAAATATTCTTTTAGATGTTCTTCAAATATTCCTTAGTTTCTTGCCTGAAGTCACCTGCTTATATTCATATAAGCATATTCTTTATTCCTAAATTAGGTGAAAGTGTTTCCTGTGTCCCCATGACCTTCAGTTCCCTACCCTGAATGACCACGTTTCTTCAATGTCCTCTATGCCTGAGCCCAGAACACCTCTCTGGTGCTGGCAGATAAACTATAAACAGTCTTATTGACAAGTCCTCCAACTTTGCTAGTGGACTAGTTTGGCTCACTAGCATCTGAATTGCAGTTCTATTTTGAAATGACTGAAACTACTTGCACATCTTTTCCTCAGAAAAATATGAAAAAAGAGGTAATGATGCTTTGCTGAAGAGGGGTTCCCCCCTCCCTCTCCCTCATTATTATACACCCAAAACTGTCAAAAACTCATAGTAGACATTATAAAGAGAAAAATGAAAATTGAGTCCTTTTCCTTACAGATGATACGTTCATTTCATTGATGTAGGTTATGATTTCAGTTTAAATACAAGTTTAGGGTATCCATTTGATTCTCTGTAAATAATGGTCTTATTCCTGTGTCAGTTAATAACTCTAATATCTAAAATATGATTTTTTAATAAAGATATTTCCACTTGGAACAATTTGAATAGGAACTTCCTGAGTTAGCTACACAGTATAAGTAACATATCCCAGGCTGCCAAAATTTTATCTTTTAGAGGAGTTGACCTGTCGTGAGACATTTCTAACTGTTAATAGAAAGACAATAGTGGCAAATAGCAACATAAAATGGACTTGGGAGAGTATAATAAAAGAAATAAGGAAATAAAAGTGTACTTAAAGCTAGCCAAATATACTTATAAAGTACATGTGAAATAGAAAAAGGATTTGATATATTTGAAATATGCTCTTTCACTAATCTGTCAATGATAAAAATACTAAAAATTTAATGATTTTTTATAGCTTTTAAGAACTTGAAACCTGTTGGGGCGCCTGGGTGGCGCAGTCGGTTAAGCGTCCGACTTCAGCCAGGTCACGATCTCTCAGTCCGGGAGTTCGAGCCCCGCGTCAGGCTCTGGGCTGATGGCTCAGTGCCTGGAGCCTGTTTCCGATTCTGTGTCTCCCTCTCTCTCTGCCCCTCCCCCGTTCATGCTCTGTCTCTCTCTGTCCCCAAAAAAAAATAAATAAACGTTGAAAAAAAAAAAAAAAAAAAGAACTTGAAACCTGTTTAGGATAAATAGGGAACTTTTATTTTTATTTAATTTCAGTTAAAATTAAGTAACTATGTACTATGGCTTAGCAGCCACCCTATACGAGAGTGTAGATAGAACATTTCCATTGTTGCTGCGGGGCCAGTGAGCACTTATATTACTTAGAAGGCTTTATCTTTTATAAACCCATAGTTGCAGAATGCTGATTCATGGTGGCACGGCTTTTGGAACACCCAGCCTCCTATGTTTTCTGTCCTTCCCTCCCAGCTTGTTTCCTTGTTTGCTAACTCTCTTTTCATTTAAACACTTTGGCAACAGTTTATAAAGATGGGACTTTCCATTCACTCTCCTTCCCCTTGCCATTTGTACATTTGATTAAACACATTGGGAGGGAGAATAGACAGTACTTGCTGATGCATTAGATGTAGGGGGATAGGGAAAGGAAAGAATCCTGGTGATCACTTGTGGTTTATGACCTGAGCAACTAGGTGGGACAGTTTCCTCAGTATTGAGACAGCTGCTCAATGAATCCATGACTCAGTTATCTTGCTACTCTGACAGTTCTCTGAAAGGCTGAGAGGTAGGGGAGAAGCTATGGTTCCTCTCCGAGAAAAATGTATGTGTATTATATATGGAATTTTGTACATCAAAATTTTCTCTAGAGCATGGGGCGCCTGGGCGGCTCAGTCAGTTAAGCCAACTCGATTTCGGCTCAGGTCATGATCTCATGGTTTGTGGGATCAAGCCCCACTGTCAGCATGGAGCCTGTTTAGGATTCTCTCTCTGCCCCTCCCTTGCTCACTCTTGCACATGCTCTCGCTCTTTCTCCCTGTCTCTCTCACTCAAAATAAATAAGCTTAAAAAAAAATTCTGTGGGGCAAAAGTTGCACCCTCATGAATTTTATTGAGAACCAGATACCTTAGGGCTTCACTCTTGGCTTCACTATGAGGTTGCCCTACTTGTCATTTTTGTCTCTGAAGCCACACAGAATAAAGTTGGTTTCAGTAAATACATACACAAATTCCGTTTGCGCTATCCAGCACAAAAGCTACAGAACCATAGAATCTTCTTAGAATTAGGGGAAAAAACAATTGATCATCTGATACCATTTTCCTTGCCTTTTTTATGTTTTATTAGGAGCATACCTAATCTTATAAAGAGAGTTGGTCAGGGATGCTCTCATGGGCTTGTGAGTGTAAATTCTGCCTGGCATTTAACTTATTTGACCTATGTGTATGTGTTAGTTTTCTGTTGCTACAGATTAAGATACTCCAAAATTTAGCAGCTTAAAACAAGAATAAACATTTATTATCTCACATGGTTTATATGGGTCAGGAATTGAGAAGTTGCCTAGATGGATGATTCTAGGTCAGAGTCTTTTATGAGGTTGATGTCAGCCAGGGCTCCAGATATTGGAAGGCTTACCTGGGGCTGGAAGATCTGCTTTTAGGATGGCTCATTTATATGCTTGGTGAATCCATCCTGGCTGCATGTCCCCTTACCATGTGTACCTTCCATAGGGCTGCTAAAGTGTCACATTGTGGCAGCTGGTTTCCCTTGAACCAAGTAATCCAAGAAGGAGGACGGAGGACAAGGTGGAAACCAGTGTCTTTTATGTCCTGACCTTGGAAATCACACACCATTCATTGCCTCTGCAGTATCCTATTGGTTGCATAGGTCAGCCCTATTCCTGGGAGAAGGGACTACCTTAGGGTATTGACATCCAAGAGGCATGACTCATTGAGGCCATCTTGGAAAGCGGCTACCACAGTGTGTAAGAATGATCTTATACCTTCATTCCTCAAAGCTGATTATTCTCTCCATTCTCCCTGAAATCTGTCCTTTGTTGGTTGGTTGGTTAGTTGGTTGGTTGGTTCTGAAGTAGCATTAGAAGGATGGTAATAGGCACTGGTTTCTAAGAAGCTTAGATGTCAGTGAAATATCGCCTCTATAGTTGTTTCCAAAACACTTGTATCTCTGTATACCCCATATAGATTGAGAATTAGGAAATAAAATAACTGTATTTTTAATTCATATCATAAATTCACAGATCTGTTTTAATGAGTAACCCTTTTAGATAATAGAAATAGGCTTTTAGAAATCGTAGTAAATCAATTACATAGGAATTGGGTCTGAATGAAAGTCCCCTTAAGCTCTTTTCTCCCTTTGCCAGGAAATCCTTTCTTCTGTCCCCTGTACTGCCCATAAAGGCCATCATTCTCTTCTCTAATCCCTCTGTACTCAACTCAGTTCTCCCGCTTGTCAGCTCTGCAACCTTGGGCACATTACTTAATTTCTTTGTGCCTCTATTTTCCCTTTGCAAAATGGGAGCAATAATTATACCTATTTCTTGGGGTTCTGTGGGCTAAATGACATGTTGCAGTGTACTTAGTATGATGTCTGGCACATTGGTAAGCACTCAGATGTTAACAGTTGCTGCCCCTTTATTATGGTGGTGATGGTGGTTATTGCAGTCACACTAAACTATAAATTTATGTATTTTTAGATGTCTCTTTTACCTTTCCATTGATTGAACAATTACTATAACCCAGGTGCTGTGCTAAAGCACCTTATGGGTCTTATTTCATAGGCAAGTGATATTATCTCCATTTTACAGATGAGGAAATTAAGACATAGTAACATAATAACCTGTTACAGGATCACACAGCTGTTATAAGTTGTACTGCTGGGTCTCTTAGTCCATGTTTGTGGAATTAGATTAGATTTAAGAAAGATGTGTCATTGTGAATTTCAAAATAGCATGTCAAGACTAAAAACAAGAGACTGTATAGTCAGTCTGTGGTTATTCATAGTTGAGTTGGATGCTTTATAATCAAAAGACGTTAGCCTATCCTTTAAACCATAATGCCATGTAGCATCAATTTTACCAGTATGAATGTTAAAGGGAAGGGAATGCAGGAGAAATGAGCAAAATGAATTTTGCTGCTTTTAAACAGTCACTGTTTAAATGTTTGAGAAGAAACGTTATAGAAGTTAACAGTAAACATCCAAATCCAGTGACAATTTGTAATTAATAAACGTTTTTATTATAAAAGGCCCATATTCAATTACATAAAATAAAATAAGGGGCGCCTGGGTGGCTCATTCGGTTAAGCATCCGACTTCGGCTGAGGTCATGATCTCACAGTTTGTTGAGTTCGAGCCCCGTGTCGGGCTCTGCTGACAGCTCAGAGCCTAGAGCGGGCTTCAGATTCTGTGTCTCCTCCTCTCTCTTCCCCTCCCATGCTCATGTTGTATCTCTGTCTCTCAATAATAAATGTTAAAAAAATTGTTAAAAAAATTTTTTTTTTAATAAAATAAGGTTTCTGATTTGACAGTAGGAACAAAGTAAGTATGTACCAAGAAGAGCATCTGAAATGTAGTTTTGTTCAGTCACTAAGCCAGGTGTTCTGTTGGAGCTACTATTGAGTTTGTAGAACTTTATATTTTCTTTGTTTTGCGTTTCTCCTCCCTATACTTTGTCTGCCTCTGAAAAACAGATCTCAGTTCTTTTTCTCAAAGACATACATAATTTGACTTTAAGTGGAATTCATTGCAGTGGGCAAAGGTGTTTTTGTTTGATGAATGAATACAGTCGTGTGACTTTAGGTATCAAGGATATTTGTAATCAAAGTAATGAGCTGTTAAAATTTTAGTTACTAAGTGATTTGGAGATAATTCAGAGAAGAAAAAAGAGATCATTAAATGACAAATCTGAGGAGCTTAAGTGTCTTTTCAAATTTTATTGTTCGGAAGGTGAATTTGTTCTGGTTACATGCACACAATAGGATTTTTCTAAAGAGTAAATTTACATAATGAGCTGGATGGCCTTGTAGATGAGCCTTAGTGGTTGTCCTCTAGTGTAGCTGATGGCTGACATGGCCAGAGCTGCTAACAATGCTGGTATATTTGTTAAATGGTCAAGCAGATAAATTCCTCATGATTGGTAAATCTCTTAAGTCCCGAAGAAGACCAGAACATATAAAAAATGAGAGAGGAGTGCTATTTGGTGATGATCACGCATAGTTTCTGAGCGTCCGCCAAAGCACGGGAAATGCCACAGTAAGTTTGGACTTGTGAAGAACATTGTAATTCTGAAATAGCTCTGTGGCCTTTCAGACTCTTTCTAGACTTGTTTTTTAAGCAGCCTGTGCCTGAATTACGAAAATGATTGTTTTTCTTGAGGAAGGCTTACAACATGTGCATAGACAGAAATTGATGTTATCCCTGATGATAGAATTTGGATCATCATTGAAGAGTAAAATTCCTGCTAAGAAAGACATATCTAAGAAAGACCAGGAGTCATGAAGAAAACATTTTAGACATTGTTATTTACTGATTATTGGAAAAGGCATGTACCTGCCCTTGGAGAAAGGTTCTGTGTCATATACCCTGCCACCTGTCTATGTGCCATACCAATGAGTTAATGAATGTAATATGGTCTGTGCATGGACCCTGTGCTGTAATGTTTGTGCTTATTTGCATGAAAATAGGAGTAGAAGTAGCTATTAAGTGTTTTGAAGGAAATTAAATGAATTACACGTAACCAAATTAAGAGATATAAACATTTCTTCCCCAAAGGCTGAGTTAAATATATAGAAGGAAGTCTGGAGGGCAGGAAAAATCAGGAATTTAGAAAAGAAGTTTAGTTTTTATAGAGTAGCCATTGGAATGATAAACTGAACACCTAATCCTTACGTGAAGAGTTCCTGTGTGTTCTTGGGTTTTTTTTGTTTCTTCCTCTAATTAAGAAAATTCAAACAAGAAAGATCCAAGGACCAAATGTTACATTCAGCCATAACAGTTGTTTAACTCATCATAGGATATAGCTATAGCCTCTAGGGAGGCAAAACTTCTGGACTTGTTTTTTAGTGTCACCAGCTTGTATGGTCAAGGGCAGTATGACTTCTAGGGAGATGGCTCATAGAAGTTACCCATCCCAGTCAAGCCACTTCTCTTCTTGCTCAAGGCTTAGCATGAAGTGCTAGGGAGAAAATTTGCCCAACTGTGTATTAACAGTCACATGCATGATGACACAGGGACGTGGCTGGACTAGCCGACTGAACAGCAGTCTTGTTGCCTACCTGAGAGGCAGTGCTGCCCCAGATGCAACTAAATAACTGCTTAAATGTTAATAGATGCTGTGGAATAATAATGGAGTTTAAAGGGGGGGGGGGGCCTAGAAAGTGAACAGCTGAACTTGATTTATGCATAGCGCTTCTGCCTCAACACTGACCCGTATTACATTCATTGCCTCCACCCATTTTATACTTAAGCAGATGGCACATTATAACATGGTTCAGAATTTTTAGCAAGTTTCGCAGCTGTGCGATGTTCATTTATTTTCAAGTGAGCTGACTCCCAACTGAGTATTCATGCATGTACTGTTAATCCCAGCTGTAGCAAGAGTTTTGACATAAGTGGGGTCTGGCCCCCTAAGTCTATAACTTAACTCAAAGACACTATCTTTCCTGCACCAGGACCAGGCCAAGGCATGGGTTTAGCTCTAAGCAGAAAGAAATTCGGATTTCATGGTATTGGCCGTATTTAAAACAACATTTTTAGATACAGCTTGGAAGACCACTGGCTCACAGTCTGCAATTCGGGCAGTGTGCTTTTCTCTTCGGGCTGTTACAGCACTGCTCATGCTCTCTCGGGACTTTTGATTTGCAGATGCTAATGCTGGAGACCGTGGACAGACCAACAGCGCTGCTTCTGCATCAGCTTCCAACTCCACCTGAACAGCCCCCAGCGGCCAGCTGCACAGGAAAAACCACCAGTTACTTGAGTGTCACTCAGCAACACTGGTCACGTTTGGAAAGAAAATTAAAAAGAGAAAAAAAACCTGCTCATTTTAGTGTTCAATTTTTTTATTATTATTGTTGTTCTTATTTAACCTTGTAAAATATCTATAAATACAAACCAATTTCATTGTATTCTCACTTTGAGGGAGATCCAGGGGGTGGGAGGGGTTGTGGGGAGGGAAGCGGAGCACTAGAACACACAATCTCTCTCCCACGACAATCTTTTTTATCAAAAGTCTGCTGTTGTATACTTTAAAAACAGGACTCCTGCCTCATGCCCCTTCCACAAAGAAGAAGACTTTGTTCTGTGCTGAAGTTTTTTTGAACTTTGTTTTCTTTTCAAGTCAAGTGTAAGACTTTGGGCTAGTGCACAGCTTGAAATTGGTTGGGAGCTTTAGCAGGTATAACTCAGTGGGGACTTAAATGTCACTTGTAAAATTAATCCATATCCTCTGGTATTTGAAGACTTGCCTTTGGCATATTGGTGGCAGGTGTGGCAGATAAAAAAGGAAATGTGTATCATTTGTATGTAACCCAGGGAGGTCAATAAAGTTTGAAGATTCTTAATTGACTTGATAAGGTCTTGTTTTGCTCGTAATCAGTGCTAGTGGTGAAGAAACTCAAGAGCAGGCGATCAGAGGAGCAAGCGTGCTCTGAGTGCAGGTCTTTGTTTGCCTGACTGAAGGTTCTCTGCAGATCTTAGTACAGTTTAACCTAGTGGCCTAGGAGAAGGCTGAGAGGGTGTTGAGCCAGTCACTCTGGCTGCAGCGGTCAAAAGCTGATGAACCTGGAGGAAGGGCACAGGCCAAGGCCAGATCTCAGCACTGTGAACGAATTTGTCCAGACTTGTTTCTAAAGTTGCTTCCCTTGGAAAGAGACACTTGAGAGGACATTATAGTTAAATAATGTGAACTGTAACAGTCTACTGGTTTATTTTTCATATTTTTTAATTACAAATTGAGCTTGCAGAAATTGCCACATTCTGCACATAGTTCTAATTTTAAATCCAAATCTAGAAATCTGTATTTAATTTCAGCTTTTTTTTAACCTCATGCTTTTAAATTTTTATTTATTGATGTATGTCAGATAGACCATTATGATTTTAGATGGTAGGAATTTTAAGAACTACACATCAAAATGGTATAAACAGTCACGTGTACTGCTGACTTTATAGGAAAGCTGATTATATAAATGTGTGTATGTATATATGTTATATATACATAGATTCAATACTGCCTTTTATTTTTGTTTTTGTCCACAGTATCAAAATCAACTGGTTGAAGCATGAGAAGAAGAATGTTTCCCCCCACACCCAGTTAAGAGTTTTTGTTCTGTTCTCTTTGTGTATCAGTGAATGGTATAAGACTCAGTCTCTGTTTTTGAAGAAAAAGCAATATTCCTTGGAAAGCAAAGAGGATTGAAGGATTATGTTTGCAGTGAGGAAATAGATTTTCACAACTAGTTTGTTTTATACTTTTAAGGTTGCCATCTTTGTGGGCCTTATATACTCGAAAATGAACCTTAGTCACCTTGGTGCTTATGGGCCATTACTTGACCTATGAATCTTTAAGGCACAATCAGTTGTACTTTACATTTAAAGATCACTTGAGTGATGGCCGCCTTTCCTTTCTACCACTCTTTCTCTACACACCTTCCAAGGTTAGCTGATGACTGCAGGGCTGAGGAGCTGAACCCTAGACTGTGTGTAGCCTCCCTTCACCCTCATTGCCACCTGAGGTCATGTTCGGGGTCTTGCGCCCTCCCTGTGATTGGGAAGTAGAGTCTCTTGGCGGCCCTCACGCAGGTCCCAGTTCCCTGTCCTGCTTCTTAACCAAGTGTGTGTGACTCTCCAAGAGAGTCCTACTGCCTGCTGAAGTGAACCAGTACCCGGAAGGGCAACTGTGAGCCGTCTTAGTTTTCACTCACTGTTTAGCTAAGCTCTTAGGCCACAAAAAGGGTTTCTCAAACCTCTGGTTGTATCAGAGTTCGTGAGAAAGGAAACACACTCAGTCAAACCAAATCAAACAAATTGACTTTTACATTTTCTAATGGGCTTCTGAGAGCTAATTAAGATTTGAAAGAAGTCTGAATCAAAGTATTTGGCTGGGTAATTCCTAAAGGGAATGGCTTTGATAGACCATTTTCAGAAAAGATTTATAAAGAAGCTGAACAGCAGGTCTCTGACAGAGAAGTAAACCTGCTTTCACACCAGACTGCCCAGCCAAACATTTGGACACAGACACTACTCTGGACTTGGTATACCCACTAGAGTCCATAAAAATCTGCGCTTGTTTTGGGAAACACTCCCCCCTCCTTTGCCCCCATAATTGGGGTAAGAGAAGAAGAGAGAAAAGTACAATGCTTTTCTCTCATTTTATTGTGTGTGTGTGTGTGTGAGGGCTGAGGTGTGTGATTTTTCTTTCTCAAGGATCATGGCGGTATCACAGAACTCTTTTATACAAGTGAGATCCAGGTCTCTGAATATCTTTTTGTAAATAATAATAATAATAATAATAATAATAAAAGCTCCTCACCAAATTCAAGCTTGTACATTATATTTTCTTTCAGTGTTTTTAAATTTAAGTTTTATTGTTTTGTATGTAAATATGTGGACCCAGGAACTGTTATTAATGAGCAAAAAGTTACTGTTCAGGGCAGTGATTCTGTTTAATAATCAGACAAAATGTAGACGAGCTTTTTAAAGCCATATAGTTTTAACTCTGTACAGTAGGTACCGGCCTGTATTATTGTAACAATAACTCTAGCAATGTATAGTGTATCTATATAGTTTGGAGTGCCTTCGCTTCCATGTGTTTGTTTTTTGTTTTTGTTTTTCATTTTTTAAGTTTTAATTGGTTTTTCTATCCATGTGTCCCTGTCCCGCCCCTTTCCCTTTGAAATACTAGCTCGCTCCTAACAGTGTCTTTGCCCCTTCCACAGTTAATTTCAGTGATACCATGCTCAGGAGTGGAAAGAGGAAACCACGTTCATGATCTCATTTCATTTAAGCCCTGCCTTGGTTTTGGTTCTGAACAGTTGTTTCCTCCTCAGTCAGTACCAGTGACGAGTTTCATTTCATACTTAAGTCCATCCAGGGACTTAGTGTAGTGCCAGCGAGCCCTAGATCTGGAAGATACCGAATAGATTCGAGTTTGCTCATCTCTTCCCCAAATCCTAACCATGGGTCTTACAGACAGCAGATTCCAGGAGCCTTACATGCCCTCCTCTTTATCTGCTTCCCTCCTGATAGAGAGAGAGATGGTTTTATAAATCAGAGTTTCTTAATAGTATTGAGTTTTGATACATCAGTGGTCTAAAATGCTACAGTGCAATTAATTACTAGCAGTTACTGCACAGAAATCCAGCGTGCTGATAGAGGGCTGTTGTTGTAACAAGGGAACTTTTAGCCCATCCCCTCCCTCCTGCCACCTCTACCCCTGTTTAGTAAAATGTCATTTTAATTTCGTTCTTAAAAAAATAAGTTTAATTCTTACTGTGTGCCCATCATGAAGGCCTTTTTTGAAAGAAAAAAATCAAAATCATTTGTTTTGCCTCCGAGTACTCCATATAAGATGTCTTGAGTAGTAGAAAAAAAAAAAAACTTTACCAAACCAAAGGTTGCTATTTTTGAAACATCGTGTGTTCATTCCAGCAAGGCAGAAGACTGCACCTTCTTTCCAGTGACATGTTGTGTCAGTTTTTTAAGTCCTCTTAATTTTTAGACACATATTTTTGGTTTGTGTTTTAACAAAGCCTACCTGACCAGTCATCTTGTCTGCACCAATGCAAAGGTTTCTGAGAGGACTACTGTATTCTCTATCCCTGTGGATATAAAGACACTGGCATTTCATTTCTTTTTCCCTTTCCTTTTTAAGGGATTTAACTTTGGAATCTTCCAAAGGAAGTTTGGCCAATGCCAGATCCCCAGGAGTTTGGGGTTTTTTTTCTTTGTTTTAAACCAAAATTGTATCTGATTTCTATTGTTGATGTTAGTGATCATCTAACCACAGAGCCGAACACTTTCTCCCCTATATAGAAAAATAAAGCAAGCATGCTTTCCAATAAAATCTGTCTTTTCTAGTAGAAACCTGAGCCACTGAAAATAAGAGAGAAAAGCAGAGTAGAGTCCCAGACTAAGGTCTACGTTTGAGAGGCTTTGAAAGTAATCCCTGGGGTTTGGATTATTTTCACAAGGGTTATGACGTTTTATTCACGTTTGTTGCTCCGTTTTGTACCTCTGCAATAAAAGCAAAATGACAACCAGTACATAAGGGGTTAGCTTGACAAAGTAGACTTCCTTGTGTTCATTTTTTTTTTCTTATTATATCTGTCTACAGGCAGATACAGATAGATGTATGAAAATGTGCTTGCCTGTAAAATTTGCATTTATAAGTGTGTTGCCGATGGATCACTTGGGCCTGTACACATACCAATTAGCGTGACCACTTCCATCTTAAAAACAAATCTAAACAAAATTTATTATATATATATATATATATATAAAGGACTGTGGGTTGTATACAAACTATTGCAAACACTTGTGCAAATCTGTCTTGATATAAAGGAAAAGCAAAATCTGTATAACATTATTACTACTTGAATGCCTCTGTGACTGATATTTTTTTCATTTTAAATATAAACTTTTTTGTGAAAAGTATGCTCAATGTTTTTTTTTCCCTTTCCCCATTCCCTTGTAAATACATTTCGTTCTATGTGACTTGGTTTGGAAATAGTTAACTGGTACTGTAATTTGCATTAAATAAAAAGTAGGTTAGCCTGGAAATGAAATTAAAATTCACAAGTGTGTGGTCTTTATTTCAGTACCCAACCCTCTTTTCTTCACCCTACCTATTCTGCTACTGCGGTATATAGTCACATCACCATCTCCGTTCCTCCAATTAGAGAAACATGGATCTTTGTTATAAAAATCAAGATGCAAACACTAGTTCTCCTTCTTTAAATGATCTTATTATATTGTATGGCCCCAAGAGGTGCAGCTTCCATCTTGGAAACCTTTGGATTTGATGTAGAGGAAGCTTTGCAGACACTGCTTTGAAAAGAACGAAATGTCCCTGAAAGGGACAAATTTTTAAAATGTGTATAAGCTGCTGTCTTTGATTACTGTGTTCATGGTTTGGTGTAGCTGTATTTTCTTTTAACTTTCATCCCATTAGTAATGGTCTTTGGGAGTATCTGTAAAATATATGAACACCACAAACAGTGGGGCTGTACCTCCCAGGTTACCAACACATGTTGTGTTTGAATCTGCTCATTTCCAATACTGGATGATGTATGTAAACATGTTATGTCTCTTAGTGCAAAAAGAAACATCATTTTTTTAGGGCTGGCTCACTCTGTCAGGCCTAATCTAAAGGCTAGATATAAAGTCATGTGACTGCTGCTTCAATAAAAACAAATTTATATTGGATAAAGTCTGCTCTCTATTTATTTTGTTTATGGTGGTGGTATGGGATTGGCTGATATCTGTAAAATAGTTAAATATGTTCACCAGTTGCCAGGGGTTTGGGGGGAAGGAAAGGAATCCATGCAGACCTAAAGATCACACTTGTGGGATGGGCCTCCTGATGGCATTGAAATGCATTTGTTTGGGATTCACCAATGTTTTATTTCCTGCCTTATTTGGAGTTGGAATTGAGCAAGATACCCTTTTAACTTAAAATCCCGGAAAGTGCATTTTTTTTAATATGTAAGGTCTTCCAAAAAGTACTGAGTAACCTGTCCTTTGGATTGTGTTTCAAGAGAGCAATGATAGCAAATGCCATTTTACAGGTGCACCAGAAGAGTAGTTGGGAAAGGGAGGGATCAGATGGCAGAGTTCAGGGAGAAGTCTGTGAAAGGAAGTGACCAAAAGTGATGATGTGGCCACCCATTTCTCAGGTGTGAGGTATTCATCCACCCCCTAGCACCTACAGATTTAGAAGCACTGCGGGCATGTTAAGGGAACGTGTCCAAGGCAAAAGGGAAGCTGGTGTGTAACATGACATGATGAGGCCCACAAGTCAGCAGCTGGGAAGGGATGATCAATCAAATGTTTCTCTTTACATCCTCTTTTCTCCAGAAAAGAGAGGCCACCCCGGGCCTTCCCACAAGAAAACGTTATCAAGGCTTTAGTTGGGCCCATAAAGTCTGGGGCAGGTAGAGACTGGCCGCAGAGTGCCTCTGATAAATGGGGGAACCAGAAGGCAAGCAGTACTTACTTAGAAGGGCTTTTCTGCCTAATTCTAGGGATGGACTCCATCCTCACCTAAGGCAAAACCTAGTAAATGAATAGCAGCCATTGGGATGCCTAGAAATGGACAGTTCTAGGTGTTCAAAGGCTCAGGAAAGGGAGTAATAGAGTAATCCAAATGTTAGAGAGTAGGCAAGTTGAACCTGGCTCCTAGCCCTATAAACTCAAAATCCACAAAGTATTCTATGTGAGCTATTTGGTGTTTCTCACCTCGAATCTAAACTACACTTGGAACTACAATAGTTTTTATAATATACATAGCTCCTATGTTCATATCCGTTCAGCTGCCCACATATTTTTAAAATCAATATGAGCACATAGGAGTTTACATCTCATCTTAATTTCACCTTACTGCAGCCTACATTTAGCAACTGTTCTGGGCTCTTGAATTCATAGCACACTCAAAATTATTTCAATGGGGGAAGAGGAGATGCATGTGATTTATGAATACAGTTGAATGAAATTTATATTTCCAAAAGAGTATAATTAGACAAAATTCCCGGGAACAAAATCTGTATTCATTGTATCTGGAGAGAGGAGCTCTTTTTTCCTCAGTTTCTTTTCTAAAAATGAGTGTGTTCTATATCCTTGATGCAGAAGAGGCTGATAAGTCTGGAGGGGTGGAAAGAAATATGCTTGCTTGATTTATAGTATCAGTGATTTCTTATGTTCTCAAAGTTTGGCCACCTTCTTGTAAAATGATAAACAAGTATCTG
This sequence comes from Leopardus geoffroyi, assembly GCF_018350155.1. Taxonomy (NCBI): domain Eukaryota; kingdom Metazoa; phylum Chordata; class Mammalia; order Carnivora; family Felidae; genus Leopardus; species Leopardus geoffroyi. The sequence goes on along the minus strand of NC_059333.1, from coordinate 65,971,533 downwards.
TTCCTCAAAATTCAGTTATAACACTTATAGCTTCATTTGCATCAAAACATTAGACATTTAAAATTAATTCAGTTACTACGTTTAAATTTTTTATATATATGTACACAAACACATACACAATTGGGGAGATGTAGCATTTTTATATGGTTTTTACATGGAATAATCGTGAGCAAACCAGGTGAAATCATTTTTATGTTTTTACACCAATAGCCTTTAGATGTGTAAAGGGCAATAATAAAATAAGTAGTAAAGAAATATATAATAATACTTCTATTTTCCCACCCCCACATTTCTTTCTCCCCCAGAAAAGAAGGCAAAAAAAGGTTTACATCTCTAGCCAAAAGTTATTTAAGTCCTCTTGCCTTTATTTGACACTAAACTCAGGAACCTATTTGCTAAGCCTGTCCTTGGGTATAGAATGCCTTTTGTGAAATTAGTCAAAATACAATTTGCACAAAGGGCAAAAACATTTTTAGTCAAAATGGCTATAAACAACGCAAACACTTTCATACTCTGTAGCTTTCAAAATAGACGTGTAAACAGGAACATACGGTGCATGTGTATCTAGACGGTTTATTAACTACCTGCCAGTGTAGCCTTGTCACACAAAGCACCCCTGTGTTCCAGCCTCAGGAGAAAAGCCAAGCCCCAGTCCATATGCGGAGCAGACCTACACCAAGGCACACACATATGCACACAGCCAGTTCGGTCCCACGAACACACGTTCCAGAGATCCCTCACTTGGGTCCTCAAGTGCATGCAGAACCCCACATGGCATTCACAGAAATTCCTTGTGTTTCTTATGTCAATTATCACTGCTTTTGATCAAAGCTATTTGTTTCTGCTTTGTTAGATTGAACTTGAAAGTATTGAAGGTCGGGAACCATGTCTGAGTCAGCATTGTATACCCCACAGCGAGCTGCAAACTGTTGGTGCTTACTAATGTGTTTGAATGGATGCAGAGACACAGAATGAGGTGCCCAGAAAGAAGGAAGAATAGACACAGAAGTCATGACAAGCTTCTGCCATTTGCTACAGGCCTTCAGGCTTCTCTCACAGACACAAATGCACCTGCTGATGAACACAGGCCTGGGACTCACTGAACAGCTCAGGACAAGAGGCTGCAGGTTGGGAATGAGTGGGGTGGGAAAGACAGGGATACTTAGAGATAGCAGTGGAAACATCCAAGAAGCTAATGAACTTGGGTGCGAGCATAGACTCCCAGATGGTCCAGCCCCAGTCACCTCTTCCCCTCTCCCACCATGACACTAAATCCCCAGACCACAGGGCCATTTCTAAGGGGAGGGTGATCTCGCCTCTGGACGGGCCCAACCTATAGGCCAGTGCACTCTTCATCAAAGTGCCTATGTGGCTTCACTCTCCATGCTGGGGAGACCCTTATCCCCTTCCTGAAGGATGCCAGGCAGCATTGTCAGAGGGGGTGGTTGTGCATTCCCTGGGGAGGCAGGACCTGTAAGGCATTGTCAGCTCTCAGCCGTATCCATCTATCTAGCCCCAGGAATGGCAGCTCCGAGGGCTCTGGCTGCCCCACGGAGGCTCGTCCAAGGGGCAGCTGCTCAGCCATCCGTGATGCTGAACAACTCCCGCATGAGGGGGGTAGCAAAGGGGTGTATGTCCTGGATGCGAAGCAGACGCTGGGTGTGCTGGGCATTGATGCTGCGGAGCTCGGTGAGCATGGCCATGATCTTCAGGAACAGGAACCTGCAGACCAGCCAGAGGAAAAGTTGGGGGTGCAGCCCACCCTTGTCCCCATCCGCCAACCCTGGGACTGCTTTGAAGTTGCACAAGTTTGGAGCTTGGATGTTCTGTTAATCTCAAAACATCTCAGGCAAGCCAAGAGATAAGGTTCAGTTGAATTCCTGAAGCTTCCCTTAGTCTGTGGAAGAAAAGGGCAGAAAAGCCTTGGGGGGATTGAGGTGTGGATTTGCACTCTCCACTTGCCCTTAACGCATGGGGCTTGAGTCCCTGTACACAGACATTTCCATGGGAAAATCCGGGCATTGCAGGGGCCAAGTACATAAGGCAATCTTGGAGAGAAATCACTGCCTTGGCTAATGGCTGTGGGTCAGGACCAAATGGAGTAGTTGTGGAGGCAGGGACTACAGGCTGCCCTGAAGATCCTTCCTGCATCTAGCCTGGTATCTAGTGTCTCAGACAAACCTTATGCCTTAGTTTCCACATGACGCCTCCTGGCTCCATACAGGGGAGGACCAAGCAAATCTAGACCTGGTCACCCCCAGCATCCAGATGCTGAGCTCAAAATAAAGTTGAAGCAGGCCAAGTAAGGACTTGAGGTTTTAGGCTCAGCCAGCATCCCCAGTACAGGCCTTCACCCCTCAAGGCCGAGGCCTTCGGGCACCAGGTCATGGAGACTGCTGAGGGGATGGAAACCCCCATCTGGTGAAGCCCTGAGCTTTGCTTCCTCCTTTGCTTGTGACCAGAACAAACCAAGAAGTTTCCTACCCTGTTTGCTTGGGTTTGTTCCTGGAGGTGTGGGCCATGGACTTATCCACCCGGGGCTAGCTCCAGATCCAACCCAGCTGGCTCTGGACCCTGAGGCTCCAGTCCCTCGCAGGACAGTGGTGGCACCCACTCCATGGGGCTATTCTCAAGATTAAAGGTGACAATACATGTAAACTGCTTGGTACCAGGGCTGACACTTCTCAATACAAATGTATTTCTTATTATCATCATTATTGTTATCCTGGTTATCTTTATTATCATTGCAGTTCTTGCTGGCTCTTGCTAGAAGACCCCGTAGGAGCCTCAGGAGAATTCCTGGCTGTTCCCGTCCCTGGCTGACAGGAGCGTAAAAGGGCAGGTGTGAGCCAGGGAGCAATGTCCATGGCTGGGCATGGCCTCTGGCCCTCCTCAGGTTTCTCTAGTTGGGCTGAAGCTCAGGCTGACTGGGCAGGAGGCCTCACTGGAGGTCACGGAGCAGGGCCCCAAAGCCCCAGCAATCAGAGGCTGCCCCAGGAGTGGCTCCAGTCTGCCCTCCCAGAGAGGCCTGGGGAGGGGGCGGGGCGCTGGAGGATGGGGCTGCTGAAGGGACCCCCTCACACCCTCCCTGCTTGCTGCTCACCGGTGGGCAGGCTGGGGCCGATTGCACTCGATGTAGGCCTTCAGGGCGATGGCGAATCTCTCCTGCAGCTGGTCCACCACACTGCGTTGTACCACACCAGGGCGGTCTGGTGGGGAGGGGAAGGCCGTGTGGTGCCAGCAAGACAGTGGGGGTGAAGACAAGCTCAGTTCCGCCCAGAGAGGGCAAAGGGCCAGCCAACCACCTTCCAGAGTCAGAGGCACCCAGGCCAGGAAGTAAGGGTAGCACTGGGAGAGCTATTTATCACCCCACCGACCCATGGAAAAACCAGCCAGGGTCCCGGTCCTGGCCAAGCAGCAATTGGGGGGCAAGGCCATTCATTGGTTGGGACCCACCCTGGGGAGGGTGGGAGATGTGGGGGTTGGGGGTGTTGCTGCCTCCTATAGCTAAGCCAGGGGGGGTGTGAGCAAGCGGGGGGGGGGGGGGGATGAGGGGGGGGCGGTGCGGAAGTGGCCGCATAGGCCAGGTGGGGTCATCACCTGGGGAGAAAAGAGAGATGGCCTGCATCAGCACATACTCCTCCTTATGCAGCTGCAGCTTCTTCAGCATATAGTGGAATTTCAGCACGGGCTCCAGGAGAAGCTGCTGGAAGCCACCTGTGGGTGAGTGTGGCATGAAGGGCAAGCAAACTCCTCAGGAAGCTGACCCAGACTTCCCCTCACCAAGGTCTTGGTTCCAAATGCCCAGATCCTGGTGTGGCTCCTCCCCTCCCCCTGGGCTGTCCTTCCCTCCCTCTGCCCTGGGGGCAGACGTCTGTCTGGCACCTGCAGTGTCCTCCAAACAGTAGGACAGCCGGCCACACTCCCAGGTTCCAGTCTCTGCGTTGAACACTGTGTTGAATCTCAGTTGGCACAGCTCAAAGGTGGCCCCCTTCAGCAGGGAGATCTGGTCTTCGATGGACAGGTCCCTGGCAGCAAGGATGGGGGGCGCCAGCTTCCACACGGGGTCTATGGGCCAGCCCCCTCCCATCATGCAGAAATCCGGTAGGGGCAGGTAGCAGGGGCCCTGGCCCCATGAGGAGTCCTGGCTTTTGGATTGCCTCCACTCTCTCCCCTCACAGCAGCTGAGCAGATCGCTCCTCTCTGCCACCCCCTCCAGTGCATGAGTCCCATGCAGCAGGAATATTTGCTTCTTGCTGTCTGTTTTAGATTTAATTTCTGCCACTTCTCTCCAGGCAGCCTGGATGCCGCAAGCCCTGCTCCCAACACTGATACGGGCCTAGCCACAGTGGCCACCTCTGACATTCCTGGATAGACTGACACACCTCCCAATCTGAGAGGCCCACCCCCCAGCTCCCCATTGAGGGCTGTTCCCAGTAGGACCCCAAGAGGGAGGACAGTCAGGCTGGCTCTTGAGGGGGCCCTCGGCCTGGCTTTGGTCTCATCGGAAATCCAGTCCCTTGTTTTTTGCACCACCTCCCTTCTTTTAGATCCATAATTTCAGGAAGTTGATCCTATTCTCTCGAGTCTCCCAGTGCCTGGCTCACGACCTGGCAAGCAGCTGGCTTTGAACTCTATACTCTTTGCTTCCAAATCTGGTCTCTCTGATTAACTGTGACCCTGTGCAAGTTCCGTGACCGGGGTGAACCTCAGTTTTCTATTTGTAGAATAGAAAGAAGGTGATACTAATGTGTACCTCTAAGGGTGACTGTGCTCACAACTGTGGTCACAAGAAATGGCAAGTAACCTCACACCTCGATGTTACATTGTGGGTCATCAGATGTCAGTGGGGATCTGCGAGATCCACACATGGAAGTAAGCCTTTCTCCCTACTCGACCTAATTTGCTACAATCTGACCGGTGGCCACCCCATTAAATAAGGCCTGCGTGTCACCCACAGGGCCACAAGGGGAACTGGTGGGGTCCTGGAATATGACCTGCCCTCTGCCTACTGATGGAATCAGGGGCTTCTTGTATGTGTGACTCAGCTGTAGCTCACCAGGCCTGGCAAGACCAGTGCTCGGACTGAAGAATATGCCTGTCCAGACCTGACAGACTACATATCACGGGGCCATGGTTGCCACCACACCAGAAGGTCCCAGGGGTTCTTGCCAACCTCAGTTGTCCATCATTGTCCCCATACCTAGCTGTGGGGAGCCCAAGCCTTTGGTTCTCAGGACCACCCCTCTTCCTCATGACCTTCACAACTTTCTCTTGGTGTCTGTTCCTGTCTCTCCCTTTCTCCCGCTGGACTTCCTTCCCTTTCCTTCCTACTCCTTCTTTGTTCTTGAACCATCAACTTGAGATGGCCAACTCCTGCCCTTTTGCGGGGCAATAGGGAAGAGATTTACTATCTGAATGCCTACCATGTATGTGCTGGCTGCTCTTAAGATGTTTTCTTATTTCACACAACAGACTTGCAGTGGGCGTTATTAGCAGACGAGAACGCTGAGGCACAGTTGGGTTACATGGCAGGCCTGCAGTCTAAAGCTAATGAACCAGAGGGTGAAGCCTCCACTTCCCAGCAGTACCAGGTGCTTCAGGCCGGGGGGGGGGGGGGCAGGGCTGGTAGAGATAAAGGAGGGTCTGTGGGCTCCCAAATGCAGAGGGATCTACCCTTCACCCTTTGAACCTACTAGCTACTGCCTGCTCCTTTCCACACCATTCACCCAGCTCCTGTGTCCTACCTGAAGTGGGAGATGACTTTGGCAAAGTTAATGATGCCCTTGAACATGTAGGTTGACATGTCAGCCATGTGGGGCAGCAGGGAAAAGATCTCTTTCCCACTGCTGTCAGCTTGGGGTCTGTAGTTCCAGACGCTGCCATCTTTCCCCCGCAGCCGCAGAGAGACCTTCAGTGAGCACAGATCCTCCCTGATCTGGCTCCACTTGGCAGCGTCTTCCCCCGATGGAGTCTGCAGAGATTCCGGAATCCCAGGACCGCTGCTGAGCACTTCTGGCAGCTGGGACAGGAGCCAGGAGGTGAAGAGAGGACAGGAGAGATGGCATGTGTTCTCCCAAACAGGTTTCCACACAGGCCCAGAGGGTGTGCACAGCCACAGCTGCAGCCTGAGAGGACGCACAACAGCAGGTACATACACACACACACACACACACACACACACACACAGAGCACTTGTTTCTTCTCTCTGGGCTTCCGCTGTCGGGTGGTGCACTTTCTCGATCTGCCTGTCCATGTTCCCTCACATCCTGTCTGGTCTGAAATGAGTTTGCTCTCTTCCCAGTAGGAGGTAAGGGGTCTCCACCTATGGGTGTGTTCCAAGCATGCCTGACTTAGGAAGAAGGTTCTGGGAGCTACAGATAGAAAGAACAGATTTCTGGGGCGCCTGGGTGGCTCAGTAGGTTGAGCGTCCGACTTTGGCTCAGGTCATGATCTTGTGGTTTGTGAGTTCAAGCCCCGTGTTGGGCACTGTGCTGACAACCTGGAGCCTACTTTGGATTCTGTGTCTCCCTCTCTCTCTGCTCCTGCCTTGTCCACGCTCTGTCTCTCTCTCTCAAAAATAAATAAAACATTAAAAAAACAGAAAGAAAGAAATAACAGACTTCTGGGGCCACTGACTGCCAGCTCTCTGAATGGAGCAGGCCACCCAAAATACTTGTGAGCACAGAGGAGGAGGGGGGCACTGGGATCAAACATGGCTAACGTTGCTGGGGTCACAAATGTTTCTTAAATCTGTAAAACCCGTTCACAAATGCCACCCCCATGGTCCTGACCCTGTCCTCATAAAGCCCTGAATGCCAACAGCCCTGGGGCTACTCAGCTTTCCAAAACTCTATTTATGGCTCAGACCCAATTGCTACCTGCTGTGGAGGGAGAGAAAAGAAATTCTCAAACCTGAACTTGTGTCAGAATCACCTAGGGGTTCCTGTCAAAACACTGACTGCTGGGCCCTCCCTCAGAGTTTCTGACTCAGCAGGTCTGGGAGGATCTGAGAACTGGCACTTCTAACAATTTCCGAGGGACACTGCTGCTGTTGGGGCAGGAGCCACTCTTTGAGAACCCCTGGGCACAAGACTGGGGTTTTGAAGAGCTAGCATAATGGCTGAGCCAACTGGAAATCCTCATACCCGGAAATCCTTGAAGTGGGAGAAGGTGGTGTCAAAGGTTTTCATCTGAGCATCCATCAGCTCTCTGATCATTGTCTGCTGTTCCTCAGTCAGACTCTTGGCTTCCAGGGGCTGAGTGCCCATCCGTTCTCTCTTCTTCCTCCTGATCAAGGCCCGCCTCTGCTCCACAGCCGCGTCCGACATGATCACTGCGGGGATAACCAGAAGCAAGCGCAAGCACCTGCTAGAGCTTGGCTGCACTTTGTGACAGGAGGGGACGTGCTGGTGACAAAACTCCCGCCTTTCCCAGGCTCCCCTGCTTAAGGGGAGAGAATGAGGTGTAGCTGGTGTGCTGTGCACGGCAGTGGGTTTTGGGACAACGTTGTAGAACGGTGGGAAGAACTCGGGCCGCAAAATCAGAAGGTGCTGGGTTTGCACGACAGCTTTGCCATTTACTAGCCGTGACCTTGAGCAAGCTCCTTACCGGCTCTTGGCTTCAGTTTCCTTCTTCATAATATGGAGTGGCAATGCTCACCTCACACCATTGCTACGATGAGGCATTGGGTGGAAAATGCCTAACAGAGCTCCTGGCATGTAATAAGTGGTCAGTGGCACCTGATAGTATTTTTTTTTCTTGGTGGATTAGATACTAGCAAGACTCCTCAGAGTCCCCCAAGGTATCTGGGTCTCCAAGACCCTAGCGAGCTGGGGCCACTGCTTAGCAAGAAATATCAACTCCAGCCACTTCCTATGTAGCCTGGAGCCTTAGGGCCTTCCGTGGATTTCTGGAGCCCACTTATGTGTGCAGAGCAAAGATGTGGGGTTGGTGTGAGGAACAGCAGGGACAGCCAGGGGAGAGACTTGCTTTCTGTCCACATGCCCAGGGAACTTGTCCCCTGAAAGAGGCTGCCTACTTTGTGACGAGTGGAGAAAAATATACACTAGAAGCTTCCAGCCTTTTCCCGATTAGCTTTGAACTCAGTGACCTGGGAACACAATTATAACACCAAAGCTTGGCAGGTAGAATGAGAGCATCCTCTGGCACCTGTCTGCAAACAGTTCCTCTGTAGGACACCAGGTTTGGGAGGCTGATGGGCACCCGCTACTGGAAGGTTGGAAGTCATATCACACCATGGGTCTCTGACTTCCTTCTCCCAAAATCACCTTGCCCAATTTTGCTAAAACACCATTAGGACACTTATGAAGGGGACAAAAAGAATCATGCAAGGGCACCTGAGGGGAGCGAGGGGCATGAGATGCCCACCACACCTGCCGGAGCAGAGAATAAAGATGCCCTGCACCCGTCAAGTACCTCCGGCAAGGGCCCGTGGTGGTGCTGGCAGATGGCCCACAAGCTCTGCCCAACTTCGCCCGCGGCACCCAGGCCATGGGCTGACCCCTGCACGCTCACGGTGCATGTCTGTACACGTGCTCATACACGTCCCCACGCTCCCTTCCTACTTGCCCCCCGACCCCGGACTCAGTGCCCGTGCACCCCAGCCCACACCCGCCCAAGGCACTTCCCGCCGCTCACTCTCCTTCTTCATGCCGCTCTCCAGGCACTTGCGGAGGCGGCAGGCCTGGCATTGTCTCCGGGTCTTCTGGGTGATCTCGCAGGCGCCCTTCCGAAAGGGGCACCTCAGCCGGGTGTTGCGTTTCATGGCTCTCCTGTGAGAGAACAAAGAGCAAAAGGTAGGTTCGGGGAATACCCAAGCTTCCCAGGCTGGGGGGCTCCAAGCTACATTTCACTCTGGACTCTGCTACAATCGTACAACGCCACGTTCATTTCTCGCTGGAACACGGGTGCCCTTGACGGGCATTGGCCACGCCTCACCCCGTGGGACCTGAGAGCAGCTGAAGCTTCACCACGTCAGCCCCAAAGCCCGTGCTTCTTCACTTGGGAGATGCGGAGCTGCCTCAGGGCCTCCCTGGAAGTCCCCCGCAACCCCCCGTTTGTTCTGGCCCCCCACCCACGACATGCTGACTGGCGGCCCATCTTAGGGATCCTAGGGTGGGTCCTGGCTCTGGGGTCCATGTCCATTCACATGTCCGGCCACCAGGAAGAACTCTGCAGAGGACCAAGTCAGGCTGGCTGTCCTGGGAATTCAGGAGGGTCCTGAGCGGGCCCCTAGGTGGGAGCTGCTGTGTACATACCTGGCCCTGAGGGCAGACTGGGAATCCCTCCTCACACATTCTCTCTCTGGCTCTGCTTTCCTGGTCAGCTGCTCTTCCTCCCATCTGAGCCCTGTATGGAGCTTCGGCCTCACTCTTTCTTCACTTGGAACAATGTGAGCCCTTCTGTCCAGGCCTGTCTTGCTCTGGCCTGGAACTTCTTAATCCTTAATTTTTTTGGACCTCCCCATTTCCCTGCTTCTAGATGAGATTGCTTTGTCCTACTCTTCTTTTCTTTTATGCCTTTCTTTACTTAACAGTCACTCCCTAAAGCTGGTTTGAGTACTTGCAGTTTGGCTTTCCTCTTTTATGAACTGATTCTCCATTTTATTCAAGAACACATGGAGAAACAAAGGCATATCTTAATGAGAGGGGCCCTTTTCCACGTAGGGTAGGAAGATAGAAGAAGAATTCCCCTGAGATAGTCATGGCTCTCTTGAAACATTAGGAGGCTTTTGAATGGGCCACTGCCCCACACTCCCGGGAGATAGGTCAAGCTGAGGCCCTGAAGCAGTGCCCAGCGGGTAACGCAGAACCCCATCAGACATGACCCAGTGTCGGAGGTGGCAGGTGGGCCAATGTTGGCAGGTAACTACCTGAAAAAGCCCTTGCATCCTTCACATGTCATGACATTGAAGTGGTAGCCAGTAGCCTTGTCCCCGCATACACGGCAGATTTGGGGACCCCCGTCTCCTTCAAGTGCGCTGACGGTAGGCTTCCCAGGAGCTGAATCTGCTGCTCCGCAGTGCATAAGGGCAGCATGTTTCCAGCTTTCTCCAGGTCTTTCCTCCAGGTTGGCTGCCGGGCCTCTTGGGCTACAAGTGAAAAAACCACAGGGAACGAAAGGGCTGGACAGAGACATGCTGAGGCAGTCCTCACTGTGGTCGCTCACATGTGGTTCTGTGGACCCAAGAGCTGACCCCAGGTGGAAGATTTGGGGGTGGGTTAGACTTGTTATCAAGAGAGATGTAACCATGGCATTGTGTATACAATAATAGGGCCCTGGCACGTTGAGCAAGCACAATGGAGAGAGAAGGGGAAGGAGAAGAGATGAGAAGGAAAAAGAAAAGGCTATCTGGGTTGAGTTACAGAATATACTAAGATTAGGAGCCCATGATCTGGTCAAAGGCCCATAGAACAGCCCACTTCCTGGAGATGGTCTGGGACTAGGGAGACCCGAGGGAGACAGTCTCTCAGGCATGTTGTGGCCCAAGCTCCCAGAGAAAACTTAAAAGCTGTGCAGAAAGAGGGATTTCAACTGAGTAACCAAGCAAATGGGGAGAAAGACAGAGAGGAGCCAGGCTCAGGAAGCAGGAAGAAAATGGCCCAGGTCTCAGTCTAGCTGGGACATGAGTGAATAATCAAAGAACTTGTACCCATTAATAGAGCTGTGTTCAAGAGGCTCGCCCCAGGCAGCTTGCACCCGGACAGCGTGACTTGGATTCTGTACTTAGAACGAGCACAGAGGACGGTGAGCAGAAATGGGGAGCTGTCCCGTTCATGACTCTTCTCAAAACTTCTCTGCGCACTGATTCTGAAGGGCTGCCACACCACAGATGACGCTGCCTTTTCTAAACCTCAAATAAAACCTTAGTAAAATTTTAACACTCGAGGGGCTCCTGGGTGGCTCAGTCGGTTAGGCGTCCGATTTCAGCTCAGGTCATGATCTCGCGGTCCGTGAGTTCGGGCCCCGCATCGGGCTCTGTGCTGACAGCTCGGGGCCTGGAGCCTGTTTCAGATTCTGTGTCTCTCCCTCTCTCTGACCCACCCCCGTTCATGCTCTGTCTCTCTCTGTCTCAAAAATAAATAAATATTAAAAAAAAAAATTTCAACACTCGAGTTTCTGTTTCCAACAGCATGACAGATGACAGCAAGCAGTTTCACCTGTAAAGACGAATTAGAAATTAATCTGTCCTGCAGCCCCGACCCTCCAGAAAACTGCAAATAAAATAGGCTGACAGAAACTTGAACTGAACCGGTGTGCACAGAATCTGCCCTGATTTTTCAAATCATAACACTGACCTCAAATGGGCTTGCTGACAAAATGTGTATGCAGAGCGTTCCCAAAAACCTGAAGCCAAGTATTCGATTTAAAGAGCTTTTGGGTGGGCAATGTTCCCAGACACCCTCAGAGGCAGACACACTCCTCCTCTCTAGAGGAACCACTTTCCACCCAGGCACAAAGAATCATACAAGTAGTTTTCAAGAAATACGAGCAAAAACTCACAAATCATGAACCAGAGACGAACACAGCAGCCTGAACAAGAGCCAGCAAAAACAACTTACAGCAGAATTACACGTACAAAGAATTGTTCGCAAAGGGACAAAGGAGAGGAGGCTTTTACTTATGCTGTGTCTGACTGATACATTCTCCAGTTCCGTAATGAGGGGGTATTAGGATTAATGCCAGAGACTCATTTCAGGGCATTTGTGTAACTTTTACTTTGTTTGGCCTAAGCTTACTGTTAGACAGATCTTGTACATTCTGCAGTTCAGTCTCTCATGTGGTCAGGAAGCCCCAGAGACCCTGTGACAGCTATGCTCCCAAAAACCTATGCTCGCCAAAACCACCCCTCCTGCGGGCCACACCTTAGCGCCATCCTTTCCTGTGAGGAATCCGGGAGGGCCTGTGACTTGCTTTAACCAGTAGAGTCGTCAGAAGTGACACTGTGCCAGTCCTGGGCCAAAGCCACAAGGCCTGGTAGCCTCCGCTTCTGCCCTTTCGGGAGTCCTAACCCACCATGTGAGAAAGTTTAGCTACGCTGCTGGGGTGATCACCCCCTGAAGGGACCATGCGGAGAGGCCAGGTGAAGAGGGAAAATTTTGACACGACCAGATGACAAAGACCCAGCTGCCCCAGCCTTCCAGCCATCCCCATCAAGCCCCAGACATTTAAACAAGCGCTTGTGGACGTCCCAGCCTAGTTAAGTGTCCTACTGATGTCATGTGGAGCAGAACTCCTGACTGAGCTCTGCCAACACAGAATCATGACAGAAAATAAAATGGTGGCTGGTTTGGGGGAGTAAGTTTTGGGGAGGTTGTTACATGGCAAGAGATAATGGAAACAGAATCCCTAGAGTTTTGTTAGAAATAGATCTGACCTGGGGTGGATGGGTGTGCCAGCTGATGCCTGCAATTCTGTCCCTACTCCCCCCTTACATCAGTCCTTACAGCATGGTGTCCTGTAGACAGGAAAATTACAATAACTTGGTGACTGGTATGTCAGCCACATCTCTCTTTCATGTGAGTTTAATAAGACTAATTAAATATGCAGTTTCAATTGAATCCAGTTGTGTTTGCTCTGGGCGTTGCACCTGTTCCTCCATGGCTTGGTAATCTGAGCATGCTGGAAAATGGTGCTACAGGGAAGACAAGTCTGAACTTGGGGAGAGAGAAAGGAAGGAGAGTGATGCATCCCAAGGCGACAGTGGAGGGAAATTCTAAAGGAAACGTGAGTTAAGTGTCTGCTATGGAAGGAGCAAGAGAGACTTCGGTTAATACTGGGACCAGAAAAGAATCCCACAGAAAGCTGGACATGATGGTCTTGGATTCACAAACAGGAGGGAAAGAGTGGACTGGGTGCCCTGCTTCTGTTGAGAAGAGCACCATGGCAGTTGCCAAAGCAGGGCATTCACTAAGTTCCCAGTCCAGCGGTTCAGAGGCTCTTCCACTGCCCTCCATATGCACCCCTGGAGCTCCACCTCCACCAGGGTGTCCCTTCCTGCATGTCCACACGCTGCACTCTGCTCAGTAAGTGATTCTCCAGGGATACCGTGTGAGACACGGGCACTATCCTCTCCTGCTCTTCCCTGGCTCCCTCGCTGGTCCATGAGCAGAACCACCCAGCCAAGGACAGACTCTGCCCAGCTGGTGTGGAGGAACGTTCACCAAATTCTCAACTTAGTCAATGGGCAAGCAGAGGTAGGCAGTAGTTAGATTATGTGGGGTCTGAGGCTTCTACAACTGGAGGGGGTCTTCTTCAAGAAAAAGAATACTCATTGCAAATACATAATTAGGTACCAAAGAGAATATGTATTTGTGAGAAAGATTAAGAAAGGAAATCACAATGAATTACAAATATTAATATTGTCCTTTGTGGGAAACAGAATAATGGCCCCCAAAGATATCCAGGTCCTAATCCCTAGAACACGTGAATGTGCTTCCTTATATGGCAGAAGGGTCTTTACAGATGTGACTGAGGGTACAGACCTCAAATAGGGAGATTATCCAGAAGTAACCATGTGGGCCTGATATAATCACATGAATCCTGAAGATCAGAGATACATTCCTGGGTTTGGTCAGAGGAAAAGATGTGACAGTGGAAAAGTGAGCAGTGAAGTCTCTGCCGGCTGGTCTGAGATGTGGTCTCAGATGCTACATTGCTGGCTTTGAAGATGGAGGAAGGGGCCATGAGCCAAGGAATCTGGGCAGTCTCTAGAAACTGGAAAAGGCAAGGAAACAGATTCTCCCCTAGACCTTCCAGAAGGCACCAGCCTGACAACACCTTGATTTTCAGTCAGTGATACTGACTTTGGACTTCTGACATCTGGAACTATAAGATAATAAATTTTATATCAGGCCACCAAGTTTGTGGTAATATTGCAGCAGCAATAGAAAGCAAATTATTCCCCTCAAAGAACAATGATTTTGTAATGTCATTTTTTATGCCAAGAACAGAAAGATAATAAAGTTTTTCCTCTAGCATCACTGGTCAAAATTTGCTTTTTATTATGATAATGGGAAAATTTTTCATCTTCCCATCTAGCTGAGGATTGTTGTCAAACTTAAGACCTCTATCAAAATTCTTTCGTATAAATGTTCATATAGGGAAGAATTTTGCACAGTCTAGGTTCTGGCTCCACACATTTCAAACCTCATTCCCCTCCTTTAGCCTGTGCTGGCCACCTGCGGTGATAGTGGACGAGCAGCAGAGTGGGGCATTCCTGGGACCCATTGCTACACTGGATGGGTAGCAGGAACTCAACTTCACACGCAAGTAACCACCACCACGTGAATACACCCAAACTACACGTATCCCCAACTCAGCTGCCCCTAAACTAATCTCCAATGAGCCCATGGCCGGCTTCCATCAACCCCTGACTTCAGGGGAAATAGGACAGTGGAGTAGAAATCGTCTCAAAACAACCATGCTTAAATATCTTCCTTTTGAAAATGTTACAAAAACACACGACTGTGGGAAGGAGCCTATGTAAGTAAGGGGCCCAGAAGTTTAAGCTGCATTAGCTAAAATCAATCTCTTCTCTGGTTCTGTTGCTCCTGTAAACTAAGCTACACAACTTGCTGGTGTCTCCAGGAGGGACCACATCTCAGACCGTCCGGCAGAGCCTTCGCTGCTCAGTCTTCTCTGTGTTACAGGCTGATGCTGAGGTCAGGCCCAAATGCCTTGACAAAAATGGCAAAACAGGAAGTCTTCAGAGAGGCCCCTTCCATTGATCGGGACTGCTTCGCCTGTGGTTGACCCTCTCCTGCCTCCCTGCTGCACCATTAACTCTTTAATCTTCTTCAGTGACAAGGATTGAAGCTTCTGTTTCTGTCTGGTAACTCTGAAGGGGCAAGAGTGGACTCTGGCTCGAAGAGAAGGGATTGGCAGCAGTGTGGGAGTTAAAGTCAGATCTGGGGTTTTGAAAGGACACCCACTAAATAACTTTTTTTAAGCACAGAGATCAAGGAAAGCTTTTGGTAGAAAAAAGCATTACCCCCTCCCCTGTCCCCTCACATCAGAAGATAAGATGTGTCAGATAAAATGCCAACATTTGTGAGACAATTACATGAGAAGAAATGATGTTGCAGACAAGTATTCACAGCCTCCCATCTCTGTCCTCATAAAGGAGACTCCTAAATTCACCCAGCCTGACCTCGCAGCAAGAGGATGCTAAGTAGGCCCACCCCATTCACAACGCCCTCAGAGGGGCTCCGGGTTGGACCAGGTCCAGGAACCTGAACAAAGGGTCCATAGACTTTCTGGGTGCCTGTGAAGGATGGGGTTACTGCTCTCTCTCAGGGACAAGTGATCCAGTGACCCACTGAGATCCTCTCCTAGTGACACTGAAGGCAGATATACAGACACAGCAACTTAAAGGGCTGACTGACTGGGCTGCTGACAAGGGAGCCACCGTATTCAAAGGGTATCAAAATGTTGCTAGAACAAATCAGAAATGAAGTAAATCATAAGCTGTTTCCTTTCCTACTGAGGTCATCATCACCCTGAGGCAGAGATTTAAGCACTCCTTGACCATGCAAACTAGTCCCTGTGGAGTAATCGGGGGCACTTGTATGCCTGTCACGCTGGGCCACTGCAGCCAACCACTTGAGGAGAAGCCTCTGGACAACCCTGAATAACCTGCTAAAATTGGCAGAGTCAGAAGCAGAATCATGTGTGGTGTAGGGCTGTTTTCATGGAATGAGTAGAATATTATCGAAACACTTAAACATGACTTCTAAGAAGTTGTCTGGTTTGGAACATGGCACAGAATAAATTACTTATTTTGACCATGAAGTACGTGATACACCTTCTGCATCAGAAAAAAAAAATCACTCACCAACAAATATATGAAAAGATGCCTGGCAACAATCGTTAGGGAAATGCAATGGGACCTCACTTTACATCCGTTAGGATGGCTGCTGTCACAAACCCAGAAAATAACAAGTGTGTGGCAAGGATGTGAAGAAATTAGAACCCTCGTGCATTGCTAGTGGGAATGGGAGATGGTGCAGCCACTGTGGAAAACAGTATGGTGGTTCCCCCAAAAATTAAAAATAGAACCATATGATCCAGCAATTCCACTTCTGGATTGAAAGCCGGGTCTTGAAGAGATATTTGCACACCCACGTTCACAGCAGCGTTATTCACAACACAGGTGGAGGCAACCAAAGTGTCCACCAACGGATGAATGGACAAACAAAATGTGATATATACATATAACGGAATATTTTCAGCCTTGAAAAGGAAGGGAATTCTGACACAGGCTACAACATGGACAAACTTTGAGGACATTACGCTAATGAAATAAGCCAGTCACAAAAGGACAAGTACTATATGGTTCCAGTTGTACGAGATACCTAAACTAATAAAAAGCTAACCTCATAGAAACGGAAAGTAGAATGGCGGCAATGTATAGGCATTATAGTTAATAATACAGCATTGTTAATGTAGTCAGTTGGCTAATAATACAGTATTATTTATTTGAAAGCTGCTGGGAGTAGATCTTAAGCATTCTTACCACACACACACACGCACACACACACGCACACACACACACAGTTAATTAACTATGTCTACTGTGTGGGGCGATGGATGCGTTAATTATTCCGATGTTGGTAATCATTCTAAAATGTATATGTATAGCAAATCATCACGTTGTACATTTTAAATATATACAAATTTATTTGCAGTTATTTCTCAATAAAGTATAAAAAGGTAGGAGAATGGTTGCCAGGGGCTGGAGCAAGAGAGGAATAAGGAGTTGTTTAATGGGTAGAGTTTTAGTTTTATCAGATGAAAAAAGATCGGTTGCACAACAATATAAATGTACTTAACATTACTGTACACTTAAAAATGGCTAAGACAGTACATTTTATCTGTATTTTACCATAAATTTTTAAAACAGCATCACTTGTGGGGCACCT
This sequence comes from Leopardus geoffroyi, assembly GCF_018350155.1. Lineage (NCBI taxonomy): Eukaryota > Metazoa > Chordata > Mammalia > Carnivora > Felidae > Leopardus > Leopardus geoffroyi. Next base: position 65,954,587 of record NC_059333.1, on the reverse strand, counting down.
GGGTGCCTCAGTCTGTTAAGGGTCCGACTTCAGCTCAGGTCATGATCTCATAGTCTGTGAGTTTGAGCCCCGCATCGGGCTCTGTGCTGACAGCTCAGAGCCTGGAGCCTGCTTCCGATTCTGTGTCTCCCTCTCTCTCTGCCCCTCCCCCACTCACGCTCTGTCTGTCTCTCTCTGAAAAATAGACATTAAAAAAATTTTTTTAAATAAGTGAAATAACATGACTTGTCACTAAATAAATGTTGATCAAATATTTAACGAATATTAAAAGGGAAGGCCAAACAGTAGACTGATGTGAGTGGCCACATATCTCAGTCCTGCTTTGCACAGGCAACCCTGACACAGAGAAGGCAGCTGTGGAGCCAGGCAGGGCCGTGAGGAAGCAGACGGCAGGGGCAGAGATGAAGCAGGAGGAAAGGAGTTAAAGAAGTAAAGGAAAGAAGAAGCAACAGTAGTTAAAAGCACTACAGTGAGAAATAAAAAGATAACCAGGTCACAGTCCAGCTGCGCTTGAGCTTGAACGTCCCTGGCTTTCCAGCCACATTGGAAATCGGCGACAGTAAAGATAAAATTTCTGCCTGCCTTGTCTTGTTCGTCTGCTTCAGATTCCACGTTAAGGGAACCCAGAGCACGTGCATATAATTTCAGAGCAGGTTCCCCAGCATTAAAGTGAATACAGATCACCTGGGGAGCTTGTTAAATGCACGTTTTAGTCCCTGGGTCTTGGGTGGGCCCCGCGCCTTCTTTCCCACAGGCTCCTGGATGCTGCTGGTGCTGCTGGTCTATGTCCACACTTGGAGTGGTAAGGACCTAAGAAATCCAACTAACCCAGACAGAAAATCAGCTGGACACAAAGAGGACACGATGGAGAAGATGACTGAGCGGAAGGCAGAGGGTATGGCAATTCAAACATTTTGGGGGTTCTACAAAATGGGGGAAGTAATCAAATACACATATGAAATAACCGGGCTTGTAAATTGTTGTCTAAAGTCAATATACATTTGGGGGTTAGACAGCTCCTTCCAAGGAAAAGGGGGTGGGGAGGAGGTGAATATACATTTAATCTTCAAATGAGTCAAATCAAAAAGCTTTGGAACTAGGTCGCCAAGATTATGGGGAGGAAAGCGTGGGCAACTTGGACTTGAAGCCAAAAGGAGTCTAAGTGGAAGGAGAAAATGATACAGAACTCATGATTTTAGGGATGGAAACTATTGGAAGCAGCAGGATTATAATACACATATGTTTATGTATAATATATCTTATGTGTGTAGATATATGTATGTATCTATACACATAAATGTATAAAATCAGAAATGTATGTATGTATGTGTGTGTGTATATATATCAGAACTGGCCAGAGGGTAAAGAGGGGAAAAAGCAGGTAAAGGGAAACTTACACAATAACTGGGTTTCTAAGAAATTGACAGTGAAGCTTACAAACTCTTGGCTTTATTCGGTGAAGGGAGAAGGTAGAAAATTTTATTAACTCCTATTACACAGGTTTTGTTGTTACAAAGTGAGGTGCCAGTGAGGTAAGCAGAGTGAGGTCTTTCCGCAGTTGAGCAGGGCAAGACAGGTCTTACTGTCTACAACTGAGGAAACTGGGGCTGTATGTCCAAGGGCACAAAGGCAACAAGTGATTGAACTTCCTTTTCCCTTTATTCTGATTCTTCCTATAGTGCAAATGGATACACTATGTACTATGTAAGTTACATTTTTTGTCACAAAAGTCACAGGGATAAAATGAGATCATATATTTAAAGTTTTTTTAAAAATGGATCAAATATTGCACAGGACTCCCTCCTTGGCCCTGACATGGGACAGGCACCCAGAGGGAACTTAGCAAAGATCACATTACATGAATTCAAATATGAAAAGTCAGCTGCTATCTTTAGGTGGCCATAAATGAAACATGGCTTTTGTTCTTCCTGGGGTACAGGCATCAGATTCAAGCTGTCAGAAAATTTGTTCCTAGATACAGATCAGGGTCAAGAGCTGGTATCAGCCCAAGTCAAAAGCACACCCTGCACCATTTTCCAATATTTAACAGGACACAATGACTTCTGATTGAACTGTCTCTTACATACACATGCAGTGTTCTTATTGCCTAGGGTTTTATAGTTTGGCATTCATAGAGACCCAGGAGAATTGTTTCATACATTACATGAACAATTTGGATATATCTCTTTATCTTAATTTCCAGTTGGATATTGTTATTTTGGTGTTTCACAGAAGTTTAGAAGGTATGGCAGGTGGATGAGGAGGTATTGGGTGATAGGCAACTCTTCCCAGTCCCCTTCAAATCATACCACTTAGAAGGCACCACACACACTCCTGTGTCAAAGAGTCCGACAGAGCAGTCTCCAAGAAATATGAGTCCACACATGAAATAAAAATGAATTAAAATCAGAAATGTGACAAAAAATCTAAGACCTCTAAGGGTTTATGAATGGTACCCTTAGAATTGTGCAGTGTACTACTCACATAACTGTATACATCATCCCTAAGACTATGCTTGGTCTTAACTATTCCTCTGCATTGTTCTGGAAGGCCAAGAAAAGGCAATACGACAAAAAAAAATTAGGCCTGGCAAACTGACACATTAGTAAGCAGGAAAATGCTTAATAAATAGCAAGCATCAGGGTGTGGAGGAACAGTATCATTCCCTGCTGGTGGGAGTATAAATTGGTGCAGGCACTATGGAGGGGATTTCACAGTAACAAAAATTAAAATGCACATAATCTATGTATAATACATATAAAGTTAATGAGGTAGAGCTACATATGGATGTGGAAAGTCTCCATATGGAAAACAGATATGAAAAGTTTGTTGAGTGGAAAAATAGAATGAGAATAATATGACAACAAATGGCTTATTAGTACACATATGTGTATGTGAATGCAGAGGAGACTGGCAACAAATACCCCAAACTAGTTATAGCAGTTACTTTTGGCTTAAGGAGATTAGCTTTATCTATGCTGATTCTTACCTACTTACTTACTTACTTACTTATTGTTTCAAGTGTTTGCTTAAATTTTAGTTAACATATAGTGCAATATTGGTTTCAGGAGTAGAATTTAGTGATTCATCACTTATATTTAACACCCAGTGCTCATCACAAGTGCCTCCCCTCAATGCCCATTACCCATGTAGCCCATCCTCCCCTAAAGCAACCCTCAGTGTGTTCTGTATAGTTAAGAGTCTATTTTATGGTTTGCCTCTCTTTTTTCTCCCTCTATGTTCATCTGTTTTGTTTCTTAAATTCCACCTATGAGTGAAGTCATAAGGTATTTATTTCTCTGACTGACTTCTTTTCGCTTAGCATAATACTCTCTAGCTCTAGCCACGTCATTGCAAATGGCAAGATTTCATTCTTTTTGATGGCTGAGTAATATTCCATTGTATGTATACCATACCCTATTTATCCATTCATCAGTTGATGGACATTTGGGCTCTTTCCACAATTTGGCTATTGTTTATAATGCTGCTATGAATATCAGGGTGCATGTGTCCCTTCAAATCAGTATTTTTGTATCCTTTAGGTAAATACCTAGTCGTGCAATTGCTGAATCATAAGGTAGTTCTATTTTTAGCTTTATGATTCATCATTTTACAAAGAGCAATCATGTGTTACATCCATTTAAAAAGCTATTACCTACTAACAATAGTCTAATCAGTTTTGTGGTTGTTTTATTATGTTTGTTCCATAATAATTGAAGAGTAAGTTGATAGTTTGAGACTAGGAGTTGGCAAACTTTTCCTGTAAAGGGCCAGATAGTTAACATTTTAGGCTTTGGGGGCTATACTGTCTCTTTTGCAACTACTCAATTCTGCTGTCCTAAGGCAAAAGCAGCTGTAGGTGATACGTAATTAACAAGCATGGCTGTGTTCTAATAAAAGTGTATTTACAAAAATAGTTGGTGGTTCTGATTTGGCTTGTAAGCCATAATTTGCCAATCCCTGGTTTAGATTGTTCATTATACAACTAACACATATTTTTCAAGTATATTTTAAAAATGAGTATTTTCGGTATATGGAAAAATTAATCTTTCCTATTAGATAACTAATTAAGTAAGTAGTAGCCTCTGGGGCCTTGCTTAGAATATTTGGACTCTGGTCATATCATTAGAGATCAAAGGCCCATCCCAGTGGAAATAACCCAGTCACCTCGGCTGTCTTGGTGCTGACCGTTGACTTTCCCAGCAGCAGAGCCTCACAACCACCCCATGTGGGAGTGGTATAGTGCCTGTCACAGCTGACTCACTGAATTAAGGTTCAGTGGCCTCAGAGGTGACTCCTGACCATTCCCAGATAAGGTATTGTCTTAAAGCCTCTGACTATAGCCTCAATCAGGATGGGCTGTAGTATGGGAAGAAGGAGGGCTTCTACAAGCACATGTAGGAGAGGTTTTTGTCCTGTGGGACAAGGTGTGTACTCTGGCAAGTAAAGGTAGAAACCTCACTGGCCCAAAGCCAACTAGGCCCTAGGACTGGGTAGGGGTTTGGAAAAGCCCCTGAGGGACCCCTCACTGAGGTGGTGAGGCCCTACGACTCCTGCTGCCGAGTCTCAGCCTGGTCCCAAGGGCTGCCAGTTCCCCCAGTGGCCTACAGGAACAGGGCTGAGTCGTTCCCAGCTCCCACAGTCCCCGCACCTTGGTATTTTCTGGATCTGGAGACTCCAGCCCTGCAACAGAGAGGGGGCCGATTGTATGTGTGACTCATCGTGGCTGATACAAGATTGACATTTCCACTGTGATTATTTCTTTAGGAGATACTTGCATGATCAGGGAGCATGGTTAATGGAACTCTGTATTAAATGATTATCTTCATGTTTTTTTCCATCCTGGAAATGTGAACAGCAGCAAGGCCAACGGGATATACAACCCTCTCTGATGCTGCTCTCAAATGTTAAGATACAGTTGTGCTCCCACACTTCTTTTGCAGAGAGCTGGAGGGTGGATGTGCAGTCTGCCCCCAGCAAAAGAGAAAGAAAGAAATCCATACCTGCTTGGTGGCAACTTCTTTGCTGTGACTTCTCCTTTGGGATCCACTTTGAATAACTAGGAACAAAGGATCAATCAAAACCTCTGTACCCCTGAAGTCGCTGCCTTGGTGAAGACTGGAACATTACCTTAAAATTATGCTTTTCGCAGTAGAGCACAATTTGCCTGGGCAGAGGCGGTGGCTCCTGTTGAAGGTAAGGCAGTGCTTCCTCTTCCCTAGTTATGGGTTATTTCCTAGGATGTGAGCCAATCTTGTCTCTCACCTACATTTCAGTCCAGGTCAGACGTAGGCTCTGAATGGCCCCCATCTGGCACTCCTAAGTCCCAAGTCCAGAGCTCCAACTAGCAAATGAACCTACTACCGTATTTACTCTCATTATGTGCCCCTACTTTTTTCTCTCTCATGTCTTCACTGTAAAGCACAGGAGAAGGTGAGGAATGTTGCTAGTGTCTGCTTTGTCTAACTGATTCTGAGGAAATTCATGCATCTGAGGGTGTCTGTGCTGTACCTCTCGGGGAAAGTTAATTCACAATTAGATCTCCTAACGCTTTGTCCTTTGTCTAAGTAAGCCACCTTCCTGGACATTGTTACTTGGCATGAAAGTGAACCAAGTACTGGATGATGAGTGAGGGCCAGAATGTTTATGTAAGAGAGGGACACACAGGGAGAGAAGAAAAGGGAGGAATGAGGGGTTTGAGCCCATAGCAGGGTGTGTGACCTGCAGCTCCACCTCAGGACTGATGGCCGACCAGGAGCCACAGAACGGCCTCGGAGAAAGGGTCCAAGGCTCTGTCCTCCTCCGGGCTTGGCCAGAGCCAGCAGCTCCTCACCAGTCCACCTGATCTTTCATGTTCCCTGGCAGCAGCCTGATGGCATTCTAGCTCTCAAGGGAAAAGAGCAGACAAAAGCCAAAAGCAGTGGGTTTCACAGACTATGTTTCTTCTACTTGCTTTGTTTTAAAAGGTGTTTTATGACTGACGTGGAGAGTGGACCAGGTACGTGCTTCTGACAACAGTAAAGCTGGGTCATTGGTGGAGGAAGAAGGGGAGAAAGAGGAGGAAGGAGGGGGAGCTGATCAATTATATGGGTAGGGATAAGAACTGGGGATGTCCAAACAATTATCACAGACTTCTTGGGAAAATTTGGACTTCTTTATACTTATTTCTGATTTAAATTATTTTTATCTTGAACTAGATGTTTTAATCAAGCTCTCCTGAGATAAGAAAAGCAAGAATAAGTATGAGTCTGTTTTCGTTTTTTAGTTGGACTGGTTTCTTCTCTTCCACTCAACTTTCCCCTCCCAGGAGTGAGGAGGATTGGAGTCTAGGGTCAACATTCATCAAGGGGTTCCTTGCTTTGCTCTTCCCAAGAAAATGCAGAAATAAGATGGTGCACACATCTCACTGTTAGTGACCTTCAGCCAGCAGTGGTGAATAGGACCCATGCTCCTGGGGACTCCTTTCTTCCAGTCCAGTTCCTGTCTGTCCAGGGGATTCAGCTAGGGCTGGGGAGCATTGGATTATAAATCCCACTTGTTAGGAGGTTGACTTGGGTCTTAGACAGGGAGGATCTAGAAGGGCTGAAATACTGGATTGAGTTCCCAGTGGAATCAGCCTATCTAGTGTGCCCTGGCAGCTATATTCAGGGCCTGGTATCCTGCAAAGCTATGACCAGTGGGACACAACCACAGTGAGTGGGAAGACTGAAAAGTGTTAGGAACTCATTCCAGGAAACTTTGATCTCCAAGTTTAAAGGAGGCCTTTCTGGGAGAACAGAGTATTTCTAATGCAGTGAAAATACTTTTGTATGATGGTATAATGATGTATATATGTCAATGTACATTTATCCAAACGTATAAATGCACAACACCAAGAATGAACTCTAATGTAAACTATAGACTTTGAGTGATTATGATGTGTCAGTGTCAGTTCATTGATTGTAACAAATGTACCATTCTGGTGGGGGATGTTGATATTGGGGCAGGCTATGAGGCTATGTATGTGCAGGAACAGAGACTAAATGGGGAATCTCTGTACCTTCCTCTCAATTTTGTTGCGAATCTATACCCTAAAAAAAAAAGTCTTTAAAAAAATAGGCCTTTTTGTAAAAACAGGCATTTCTGTGTTCATGAAAAAAAAAAAAAAAAGGGCAGGATCCCAGCTCAGGTGGGGCAGCTTGCCAGAAGTCCTTGGGTTGTGGGCAAAATACATAGCTTTCATCATCTCTCAAATCTCCCCTGGCTCACGAGGGCCGGCCTTATCTCACTTAGAAAAAAATGGTGAATTATTTACAGCAGAAACAGGGAACTAAGAACAGGTTATAAAACCACTGAGGCAAAGAAACTATTCTCAGGTTCTGCAGGGATCTTCTAGAAGGGTCTCTTGTGAGCTCATGGACCAGAAGACAGGAGGAAGGCTGTGGAACTGCCTGGCATCTGCAGTCTGCAAGCACTGCTTCAACATTAGGCATGCCTCTAAGCTAAAAAAACAGCTGGATAAGACACTGTAATTATTAAGGACAGCGTACAGATGCCCCACAACTAGGGTCTGAATCCATCTCAAGCACGGCTGGAAAGTAGGAGAAATTTGAGTCTCTGACCTCCGTTCTACATGTTGTCTGTTGCAGCAACCAGAAACATGGAGCTCCTAAGCCACTCTTCAGAGGAAAACAGATCTGATTAACCTAGGAAGTATCCTTAGTGTGAATTCACGGAATGTGTTACCTGGTCAAGGAATATTTATATTTAGAAAGAACAACAAAGCTAGTCTACTAAAGGAGTGTTTCACTAGAGGAGGAATCTGAGGACAACAGGTGTTTATCAACCAAGCAAGTGGTCCTTCTCAAAACCTCTTAGGATTTCTCTGGGATGTGCTCAGGTAGGTGGTGAAAACTTAGGGTTTTCTCAGGTCTTTTCTGAACATGTGTCCTGACCTGGACAAGTATGTTTCTTTCTAAATCTTTCTTTGTATTTCTGTGGTGTTGGTTGTTATTTCTCCTCTTTCATTTCTGGTTTTGTTTGAGCACGCGCTCTCTCTCTCTCTCTCTCGTCTAGTTTATCAATTTTGTTGATTTTTTTCAAAGAAGCAGATCCTGGTTTCATTGATCTATTCTATTTTTTTTTAAGTTTCTATTTGTTTATTTCTGCTCTAATCTTTATTATGTCCTTCCTTCTACTGGTTTGAGGTTTCATTTGTTGCTGTTGTTGTTTCTAACGTTTTTTGTTCTTTTAAAAATATTTTATTATTTATTTTTGAGAAAGAAAGAGAAAGAGAGAGCATGAGCAGGAGAGGAGCAGAGAGAGAGGGAGACACAAAATCTGAAGCAGCTCCAGTCTCTGAGCTGTCAGCCCTGAGACCAACATGGGGCTTGAACTCACAAACTGCAAGATCATGACCTGAGCTGAAGTCAGACGCTTAACTGATGGAGCCACCCAGGCACCCTTGTTTGTTCTTTTTCTTGGTCCTTTAGGTGTAAGGTTAGGTTGTTGGAGATTTTTCTTGCTTCTTGAGGTAGGCCTGTATTACTCCAAACTTCCCTCTTTTTTTAAAGTTTTAATTTAAATTCCAGTTAGCTAACATACAGTGTAATATTAGTTTTAGGTATACAATATAGTGACTCAACACTTCCAATACAACACAAGGTGCTCATCACAAGTGCAGTCTTTAATCCCCACTACCTAGTTAAGCCATACCCCCGCCCATCTCCCTCTGGTAACCATCATCAGACTAACAAAGGGGAAAAGCAAGAGAGAGAGGCAAACCAAGAAATGGACTCTTACCTCTTAGAATCTCTTTTGCTGCATCCCAAAGATTTTGGACCATCGTGTTTTTTCATTTTAATTTGTCTCCATGTATTTTTAAAATTTCCTCTTTATTTCTTGGTTGACCCATTCATTGTTTAGTAGCATATTATTTAACCTCTATGTATGTGTGTTCTTCCCAGATTTTACTTGTGGTTGTTTTCTAGTTTCATAGTATTGTAGTTAGAATAGGTGCATAATATGATTTCAAACTTTTTGAATTTTTTGAGATTTGTGGTTTAACATGTGATCTCTTCTGGAGACTCTTCCATGTACACTTGAAAAGAATGTGTGTGCCACTATTTTAGAATGTGATGTTTTGAATCTCTCTCTTAAATCCATCTGATCTAATGTGTCCTTAAAAGCCACTCTCCTTATTGATTGTCTGTTTGGATGATCTAACCATTGATGTAAGTGAGATGTTAAATTTCTTGACTATTATTGCATTACTATCGATTACTTCCTTTATGTTCATTATTAGCAACTTTGAGTGTTCACATGCTGGGTGTAGAAATATTTACAATTGTTATATATATCTTCTTATTGGATTGTTCCACTTATGATTATGTACTGTCCTTCTTTCTCTTGCTACACTCTTTGTTTTGAAGTCTAGAAGTATTACTAATCTGGCTTTCTTTTTACTTCCATTTGCATGATAAATGTTTTTCCAACCCTTCACTTTCAATCTGCAGGTGTCTTTAGATCTGAAATGAGTTTCTTGTAGGCAGCATACAGATGGGCCTTTTTTTTAAAGTTATTTTTATTTATTTATTTAAGTAATCTCTACACCCAATGTGGAGTTCAATCTTGCTTCTTTATCCATTCCATCACCCTATGTCTTGTGTTGCAGCATTTAGTCCGTTTACATTCAAAGTAATTATTTATAAGCATGTACTTATTTCCATTTGCTATTTGTTTATGTTTATTTTTGTAGTTCTCTGTTCCTTTCTTTTACTCTTTTCTCTCATGATTTTCCGGTTTTCTTTAATGATGTACTTGGATTCCTTCCTCTTTATTTTTTGCATATATGTTACTGGTTTTTGATGTTACCATTAGGTTGATATGTAACATCTATGCATATAACACTCTATTTTAAATTGATGGTTGCTTAAGTTCGAACCCATTCTAAAAGCATTAAGGTTTTACTCCTCTTCCCCCTACATTTTAGGTACATAGTGTCATGCTGTACATCCTTTTTGTGAATCCTTTGACTGAGTTTTTAGATATACTTAATTTTACTTTTGCTTTGGTGCTTCCTACTTCCTTGCTTATGGTGTTTCTTTTCCATTCAAAGAGCCCTCCTTAACATTTCTTGTAAGGCTGGTTTAGTGGTAATGAATTCCTTTTAACTTTTGTTTGTCCAGGAAACTCTTTCTTATTGTGAATGAAAGCCTTGATGGATAGTGTACTCTTGGTTGCAGGTTTCTTTCACTCAGCACTTTGCTTATATCATGTGTCCCTTCTGGTCTGTTCTCTGCTGAAAAATCAACTGATATCTTTATGTGGTTTTCCTTATATGTAACTGTTTTCTTTTGCTGCTTTATCTTTGCCATTTTAATTACTTTGTGTCTTAGTGTGGACCTCCTTGGGTTGATTTTTGGTGGAGAGCTCTCTGTGCCCCCTGGACCTGAATTTTTATTTTCTTCCCCAGACACACAAAGTTTTGAGCTATTATTTCTCCAAATAACATTTTCTCCCCTCTTTTTCTTTGTCTTCTCTTTTTTGGATCTCTATAATGTGAATGTTATTATGCTTGATGGTGTACCTGAGTTCCCCTAACCTATTTTCATTTTTTATTACTTTTTTTTTCTCTCTCCTGTTCAGCTTGATTGCTTTCCACTACACTGCCCTCCAGGTCACTGATCCATTCTTCTGCTTCGTCTAGTCTATTTATTCTACCTAGTGTACTTTTAATTTTAGTTATTGAGTTCTTCATCTCTGATTGGTTCTTTTTTATATTTTCTGTCTCTTTGTTGAAGGTCTTACTGAGGTCCTCCACTCTTTTCTCAAGTCCATTGAGTATCTTTATGGCCATTTCTTTAAAATCTGTCAGAGACGTTACTTATCTCCATTTTGTTTAGCTCTCTTGCTGTGATTTTTGTCTTGTTCTTTCATTTGGGATATATTCTTCTGTCTCCTCATTTTGTGGTAACTCTCTGCATCTGTTTCTGTTAGTTAGGCAAGTCAGCTATATCTTCTGCTCTTGAAAGTAGTGGCCTTATGAAGAAGTGGTCCTGTAGTGCCCTGCAGTGCAATGCCCTATGTTCACCAGAACCTGGAACTTCAGGGGTGTTTCCTATGTGTGTTTGCATGTGCCCGACTGCTTGTGGCTGACTCATGCTTGCTTCCAGTCCAGTCGTCTGCAATGGCTCTCTTTGCCTGTTGTGGGCAGGTTTGATCCCTGTGTTGTTCATGCACCAGTCTGGGGCTGCTTTGGGCTTGAGTCAGACCAGGAGTTTTCCAGAGATGCAATAGGACAGAACTACAAGGCGCTCTTCCTGTGTTGTCCCCTGAGAAGCTTTCCTTGGTGAGTGGGGCCTGTAGTCAGACCAGATGTCTACCCCAGCCCACTGCTAGGGCTGCAATCAAACTGATATGTGTGGTTTTCTTCCTTTCTCTCTGTGGTGGGAGTCACTTTAGAGTGGACTGCCCTCTGTTGGGCCGGCTTGCATGTTTCCTGGCTTGCAGTGCTGCTTTAAATAGACTCCTGTTAAGGGGACGTTTGATGTGGCAGATCTGCAGGAGAATGTGGTGGTGGTGGTGGTAGTGGTGTGTATGTAGTGTCAGTGACATCCTACCCAGACTACTACATGAGGGGATCTGTGACCACCTGAGAAAACTCCTGCTGAGACTAGGGCTGGAGGAGGCAGTCTACAGAAGTGGGAATTCAGGGTGCATTGTTAGCAAGCTAGGTGAGAGTGTTCACACTGTGTTGGCTCTCACAGGTGTCCTTGTATCTAGGCTAGGGGGCAGGGGATGGGAATTGTGTCCATCAACTCTTTTGTTCTTGCTGAAGTTTCCCATAGGTCCCTGCCCCTGCAGCGTACACGCTGAGATTAGTGAACAAATCTCCCTCCTATATATGCCAGGTGTTCTTCAAACTGCTGCTTCTATGCTGTATCTCCATGGGCCTGTTTTTTTGGTGTTTTTTTTTTTTTTTTTTTTTTTTTTTTTTTTTTATGCTGTCTCTTTAAGGACAGGGACTCAGCTCTTCCAGGAGTAAGTTCTAAGTGGTAAGCCCCACTGATTGTAAGAATGCATAATGTCAGGCCCTATGGTTTTCAAAGCCAAATGTTATGGGGATTCATCTTCCCAGTGTGGGTCCCTTGTGCCTGGGTGCCTGGTGTGTGGTCTGCTCCTCTCTTGTCTCCACATCTGTAGGGCCCTTCCTCTCACAGTCTCATCGGTCAGTTTAGTTCCTGATCATGTCTTCTCCCTTTCTACTATTTTCAATGTGGCCTCTTCTCTACATTTAGCTGTGGAGAGTCTGTTATGCCAGTCTCTGAGTCATTTTCTGGGTTATTTATACTGTTGTGGGTGTTATCTATGTGTATCTGTGGGATGAGGTGAGCCTAGGATCCTCCTACTCTCCCATCTTCCCCAGAAGTCTTGTGATCACTTTCCTACCATTTTTAAGTTGTCCTTTTCTTGATTCAGCATCTGCTTGGTTGTTATAAACCTTTGACTCTTTTCAAGAGTTCTAGCAAAGTTGGTTCTAACAGTTGGTATTTGTTCTTCAGTGTTTCTGTGGAGGAACAGGAGTTTAGAACTGTCCACTTTGCCATTTTTCTGATATTACCAATGCTAGTGGATACCTCATTTCATAACTTCTTTGTGTATGTCTCAGTTCCCTTCTCTATACAAGAAGATGACACAGGTCGTTTGTAGTAAGGCTTTCCGTCTGAGAAGCCCAAGACCTTGCCATGTTGGGTTTTGTGTCCACATTGGTCATAATGGTGAACAACCTCTCCCAGAGGGAGCTATAGGCATATCTGTCTTTTTTGGTTCCTCTGCAGAGAAGTCATGAAGACATCTATGTTTTATTCAAGGAACTTCATTGTTTAAGCTTTTAATTTAATTCTGAGATCCATCCCAAATTAATTTTTGTGTTTGGTGTGATGTGGGTAACAAGGACTCATTCCCCTGTTTATTTATTCAGTTGTTCTAGCACCATTTGTTGAAAAGACTATCCTTTCCCCATTACATAGCTCTGACATCTTAGTCAAAAATCAATTAACTGTCAATGTATGGGCCTATATCTGGACCCCATATTCTGTAACATTTATCTATTTACCTATCCTCATGCCAACATTATGCTGTCTTTACAAGCAAGTTCTGAAATCAGCTTTATAGCAAATTTTGAATCCAGGTAGAATGCCCTATTAAACTTTGCTCAAAATTGTTTGGACTATTTCTTAGCCCCTTGTTTTACCATGTAAAATTTAAAATCAACTTATCAAAGTTAAAATGTCTGTGCTTTTTGGTGATTGCTTTGAATATAAATCTATTTGGGAAGAGTCGACATTGTAATAATATTGTGTGTTCCAGTTCATGAACATTGTATGTCTCTTCATATATCTCTTCATTCATTATATGTCTCTAATTTTTTTCACAGTGTTTTGTAGTTTTTAGTGCAGACGTCTTCTATGTCCTTTGTTAAATTTATTCTGTATTAAGTATTTAGGTCTTTCGATACTATTGTAAATAGAATTTAATTTTATTTGCATCTTCCAATTGTTGCTAGTATACAGAAATACGTATTTTTCTATATATTTCCCTGTGTTCTATGACTTTGTTAAATAATTCTAGTAGAAATTTAATATTTATTAGGTTATTCTGTGTAAACAATTACGTTTTCTGAAAAATATGTTTTTAGTTTTACTTTTTCCTTTCTAATCTTTATGCTTTTGTCCTCTTGCATTATTGCACCCATTAGAACCATGAATGCAGTGTGGAATAGAATGGGGGGAGGGGTGATTATCCTTGCTTTGTTACCAATCTTGATGTGGGTGGCTTTCAATATTTTACCACTGGCTATGATGCTAGCTGGAGGATTTTGTATAGATTCTTTTGTTAGATTGAAGAATTTCCTATTTTTAGTTTTTTGAGAATTTCTAATCCTAAATGAGTATGAGATTTTGAATTTTCTTCAATTATTAAGGTCATAATGCTTTTATCTTTTTTTCTATTAACATGGTGAATTATATTGATTTTTGAATGATGAACCAACCTTTCATCTTTGAAATAAATCCACTGGTCCTGATGTATTTTCCTAGTTTTTGTGTTCCATTTGTGTAGTGCTGGATGTGATTTGGTAACATTTTAGTAATGACTTTTGCGTCTATATTCATGAAGTATATGAACCTATAACCTTCTTTTCTGTCTTATTTTCTTTAATTTTTTATAACTTTATTTTTCTTTGTTAGGTTTTGGTATCATGATTTTACTGGCCTCCTAAAATATAATGGGAAGTGTTTCCTCTTTTCTTTCTCTCTTTCTTTCTTTCTTTCTTTCTTTCTTTCTTTCTTTCTTTCTTTCTTTCTTTCTTTTTAAAGTTTATCTATTTAGTTTTGAGAGAGACAGGAGCAGGGCAGAGAGAGAGGGAGACAGAATCCAAAGCAGGCTCCTTGCTGTCAGCATGGAGACTGATGTGGGGCTTAAACCCATGAACTGCAAGATCATGACCTGGGCCGAAATCAAAAGTCAGACACTCAACAAACAGCGCCACCCAGGCACCGCCCCCCTCCCCCGCCTTTATTTTCTGAGTTTGCATAAAATTGGTATCAGTATCCTTAAATGTTTGGTGAATTTATGTGATTGAATTTATTTATTTGGTTGGTTGAGGAATTCACCACTGAAACTATCTGGTCCTGAAGGTTTCTTATGTGGAAAACTTTTTGAATAAAAATTCAATTTACTTAACAGGTACAGAGCTATTCAGATATTATATTCTATTGTTATATCTGTTTTGTTAAGGACTGTGTTTCAAGGACTTTGTCCATTCCATCTAAGCTCTCAAATTTATTGTTATGTTTTCCAAATATTCCCTTATTCTTTTAATGCCTGTAGGGTCGGTAGTGACATTTCTTCTTTCATTGTAGTGATACCCCTTTTCTCATTTTGACATTTGTGTTTTTTTCTTAAAAATTTTAAATGTTTATTTACTTTTGAGAGACAGAGAGACAGAGCACGAGTTGGGGAGGGGCAAAGACAGAGGGAGACACAGAATACAAAGCAGGCTCCAGGCTCTGAGTTGTCAGCACCAAGCCCAATGCAGGGCTCAAACCCACGAACCGTGAGATCATGACCTGAGCCAAAGTCAGATGCTTAACCAGTGAGCCACCCACATGCCCCAAGAGTTGGACACTCAATGAACTGAGCCACCCAGGCACCTCTTGTGTTTTCTTTTTCAAACTAGTTTTGCTAGAAATTAGTTTCATTAATCTTTTTAAAGAACTAAACTTTGGCTTTGTTATCTCTACTGTTTGTAAGTTTTGTTTCATTGATTTGTTCTTACCTTAAAGTATCTGCCTTACTACTACTTACTTTGGGTTTATTTTTTCCTTTTGTATCTTTCCTATGTGGGAACTTAATTGGTTTTAAACCTCTTTTCTAATAGGAGTATATATATATATATATAAATATATATATATATATATATATAATATATATATATATAGGAGTATATATATATATAAAATTATATATTTCTCTCTAACCCCTGCTTTAGTTGTATCCCATAAATTTCAAAGTTCTATTTTTTCAATCTAAATGACCTTTGATTCAAAGGTTATTTTTCTAACTTTTCTTTTCTTTTTCTTTTTTTTTTTTTTGTTTTTGCTCCGATTTCCAATGTAATTATTTCTGTGGCTAGAGAATATATTTCATAAGATTTCAATTCTTTGAAATTTTTTGAGACTTTTTTAATGGCACAGGATATGGCCTATCTCAGCAAATATTCTATGTACACTTGAAAATAATATATATATCCTGTAGCAGTTGGGTGTAGTGTTCTAATTAGCATTAGGTCACGGCTGTGAGTAGTGTTCAAATCATCTAAAACTGTACTGAGTTCTTGTTTAATTGTTCTATCAACTACTGAGAAGAATGTGCTACCTTTACCATGTAACATCACAAGATTTCTCCCCTTTTCCCCACCCTAAATCAAGCCTTTCTCTGGCTGATGGGTTGGAAGACTGCTGTTCATGCTGACTGAGCTGGGTGGGAGTTGCTGTTCTTATCAGAATCTTCAGCAGGTTTTAAATTTGTTGACCATCTCTGATGGATATCTAGTGCCCTAAAACGGGCGTTTTTGACAATTTTGTCTAGGTATAGCTATCTATCTATCTATTATCATCTATCATCAGTAGAGGATATTGTGGAGAATTGCTGACCTCTTCTATCATAATTAGAAGCTGACTTTATGGTTATGTTTTAATAGGTCTTTAACTTTTATTAAAAATAGTGAGAACATTTCTGCATCTCCTCTAAAATCTGTTGGAGGTTTCTTAAGTTGTTGAATGTTGTTTGTGCAGATAAACTCCCTTCAGGATGTAGTATAGAAGGCCCCTGCTCCTTTTATGACTTACTTGGTTCGGTCTATGGCCAAAGCACCCTGACTGCCTGATCTGGTCTGATCTCAGAAGCTAAGCAGGGCCGGGCCTGCCTAGTTGGTTCCTTCCTAACATTCACCAGTTGAATCACAAAAAGTTAAACCTTTGTCTGCTGGAAATGAATATTACAAATTAAAATTTTGTTTTTGCAAACTGATTTATTTCATACCATAAAATACCAAGACATCACATCATAAAGTATTTGCTTTTACAAACATTAAGTATGTAGAATTTCATTCAGTAAATACTTAGAGATTACCATGTGCCAGAGACAGCCAGGTACCAGGAATAAAACAAATGTATTCAGGAGGCACTGCTTCTGCCCTCCCTCCCCTCAGAGCTAACTGGCCAGTTGTTAAGAGAGATGATTATGCAGGCAATTACAATCAAGTGTGATATCTGCTACTGCAGAGGAAGTACAAGTGTTATGGTTGTGCCCAGTGCCTGAGTTTCCTCCCACAATTGTTTCCCCTGTTTTTGGAATTGTTGAGAGGAGTTAGAAATAAAATATCATTAAAACTAAAGACCTGCCTCCCATGGTAAATTTCTGAATGGTAAATACTTGGGGAGGGACGGTTTCCTTGGGAAAGATTTCTCCTATTCTAAATCTTGAATGTACATTAGATCACTTGGGAAGTTTAAAAAAAAAAAACAAAAACAACACTTGCCTGGCTCCACTTCTAAAGATTCTATCTTAATTGGTCTGGAGAGGTCTAAGAACCAATGGTTTTAAAGTACTCAATGACTTTAGCATGCAGCCATGGTTGAGGACTATTATAGCCTGTTTCCAGTTTCCTCAACATTTGACACTTATAACAAAAGAAGCCTCCTTCAATGGTTTTAGTTAAGTTTTCTGGGAAATTCTTCTTCACAATACTTATGGCTTCCCTCTACTGCTCTGATGTCTGGTAGAGAGTGAGCCCTTATTGTCAATATTCCAGGACTCTAAAGAACATGGGGGCACTCATTCCTCTCACTCTTCCCCAAGTGAGATGGAGAAATTCATCTAATTGGCTAGTGCTTGATATCCCCTGAGCCACTTTCTGCATAGCAGATGTAGTTACTTTGCTATACCCATTTCTCTTTTGCTTCTATCCTATAGTAATAACAAAAATAGCTAAATGGTACTTATTGAGTGCTTACCATATGCCAGCTGCTGTCCTAAGCCTTTTACATGAATGAATTCATCACATCCTCATACCAACCCCATGATGTACATTCTATGGTTATGCAATTTTAGCTATGAGGAAGCCAAAGCTTAATGAGATCAAGTAACTTGTCTGAGGACACACTGTCATTGGACTGGGATTTCAATCCAGAACACTGGGCTCTTAATCTCTATGCTACTTTACTGCTAAGAGGCTAGCCTAGCCTTTGTTCCACAACAAAGCCATTTGCTTTCAGATACTTTTGCCACTCAGCATTCTCCATTCTATTGGTGACTGGGTCTGCAGCTTGCTGCATAAAAGTACTTACAAGTTGTTTTAGTAGGTGCAACTCTCCTCACAAGTGGGCACCACGGTCCACAATTGAGAAGAGAGATGGGTGTTCCCTTGAACCAACATATACTCTAATTTGTCTGGGAGCTCTGTACTTAAGGATTTGGAATCTCCAACAATTTTGTGCTTAACAGTTTCTCATCCCAAGGAGATCCTTTATTCACACTACACACTTCTTCCTTGGATTTTACCTTGCCTATTCTTAAAAATGTTGAAAAGAGGCAATGCCTTTGGTAAGTGGCACAAGGATTCACTATCTGATTACGCATCCATGAGAAAAGTTTTTTACCTTAGAATTCAGTTTATGGTGATGTATATTGCTATTGATTGTACTAATCTGGCCCCAAACCACTACATGGCTCCAGTTGTTATGATCACATAGCTTTAAACATCACTCAAGGTGTTTTATTCTCAAGAGCAAAAGTTATTAAAATTCAGGTGGTTTAACTAAAGCCAGTATAAGTAGAACATCGCTACTAACAAAGTTTTCCCCTCCTGGTAAACTTCAGCTAACTAATGAGAATTCTGTAATACTTTGTATTTTCCTTTTTGTCTAAATACAAATCTTAGTTTTAGAAGACTGCATAAAGATTGTTTTAGAAAATATTCTAAGTTGGGGCGCCTGGGTGGCTCAGTCAGTTGAGCGTCTGATTCTTGATTTTGGATCAGGTCGTGATCCCAGGGTCATGGGATCAAGCCCTGCATCAGGCTCTGTGCTGAGTGTGAAGTCTGCTTAAGATTCTCTCTCTCTACCTGCCTGGCTCATGCTCACAGTAAGATAAAATTAAAAAAAAAATTCTAAGTTTTATTATATCTTCTTTATTAGAAGCCACTTTAAACCCTTTTTCAAAGTACGTATTTATTTTAACTTTAGTTCATTGCTATATAGTAGGAATGGGGAAACTATAGCTCATGGGCCAAATCTGGCTGCTGCCAGTTTTTATAAAGTTTTATTGGAACACAGGCATGTTCCCTCATTTATGTGTTATCCAATGCTGCTTTCATCTTATAATGGCAGAGTTGAGTAATTACAACAGGGACTGGCCCACAAAACCTAAAATAGTTACTATATGGCTCTTTACAGAATACGTTTGCTATTGTCTATTGTATAGCAACCCTCCTCTTCTATTCCATCAAGCCTA
The DNA here is from genome assembly GCF_018350155.1 of Leopardus geoffroyi. NCBI lineage: Eukaryota > Metazoa > Chordata > Mammalia > Carnivora > Felidae > Leopardus > Leopardus geoffroyi. The sequence goes on along the minus strand of NC_059333.1, from coordinate 65,935,531 downwards.
ATTTGCTTCTTCTCATTTTGTCTTGAGTTCCTGATTTTTTTTTTAAATTTTACTGGTGAATAACTTTTACCTCATTCAGGTTAGCATTTTTAAGGAACAAAACTCAACTGCCTCCTCACTTGTGCAGTACTTTTCTGTTTGTCAGTGATCCTCAGGGAAAAGAAAAACATTACCCTGATCCTGGTTTTCCCCATGCAAGTAAACCTTAGCCAGTTTGTATGATCAAGTATTTTTTCAGCTCAGAAAATATTTTATTACAACTTTATTTTTATTTTGTTTTCTTTCTTCTTCAAGAATTCCTACTGCTTGTAGGATTGGTCATCCCAAGCTAACCTCTTTGTCATTTTCATCTCTTTACCCTATACCTCCCAAACCATACTGGATAACTTGACAAATTTGTCAGCAACATCACCTCTTTTATTCTCTGCTGTGTTATTTCTGTTCTTTTAACTGCATCCAAATTGTGTTTCATTGAGTTTTAATCTTTTTGTATTTTTGTTTTCATTTTAGCCAGCTTTTTCTTCTCAGCTTGCATCTGTTGGTGTCTGCTCTTATTATTCCCTGCTTCGGCTTCCTAACAGTCATTTCTTTTTGCTTCCTTAAAATCACCAAGCAGATAGTTTCTGAAGCTCTTTTTGTTTCCTATAAGTAAAATATTTTCTAAGATAGGCTTTTATTCTGTTTTCAGAGTAACATGCATATGAGGCCCATGTAGATTTTTTGTTGATGCTTTTAATTTTTTCCTATTTATCAATCTTTAAATGAGGAGGGATCCTGATGTTTGTCAACACACAGGATGGGCAGATTGCTTTTCAACAGCACTCTCTCTATGGGTGTTGCATGAATATTCTTCTTAGCTCTAAAGCTCAATGGTAAGTTGATGTGCTATTGTATGGATATACCACAGCGTATTTTTCTATGCCAATGTCGATAGATGTTTGGGTTTCCAGTTTAGGGGCTATAATGAAAAGTACTGCTATGTACATTCTTGTCATGCCTGTTGGTGTACATACTCATATATTTCTATTGAGTATATATTTCTATTGAGTATATATCTAGGAGATGAAATGTCAGGTCTTGGGGTATGCATGCTTTCCAACTTAGTAGGTAGGGCAATGCACTATGAATAGCAAGCCAAAACTATGTAAGAAATATTCAGTAACATTTCTTTGATTCGGCAAGCCAGAATATCCTCCTAGTTAACAAATGTTGAAATGACACATGAGAAAATTTTCTCTTGAAGTAGAGCATCCGGGAAACACCAAAGAGAAAAAACCTCCTTCATTTGATTATTATTACTGAAAATCATTTAAAATTATTCAAAGTTTGTGGAAAATAATTATCTTTTCTCATGAATTACACATTGATAAATCCGTAAGATATGCACATCTTGGGAGAAGTACAGACTATTGGAATTCTTTATGATGATTTGTACAGCTTGTTTTTTAAAAGATCATAATCTGTAAAAACAACCAAACACAAATGTTTATGATTATGTCATCTTTTAAGAAACAATCATTATCAGACCAATATATCCAAAAAATTACTGTGATGCAATTACACAGAGCCTTGGCTCAGAAGCCAGACATCCCCAAGCATATCCTAGCTCTGCCACATATGAGTTTCATGATCCAAATGTTTCTTAACTCACAGGGTCTCAGTTTTCAAATTACAGCTTAAAAACTTTACATTAATGGAGTTATAATTGAAAACTTAATATGTGTACACTGTAAAAAAAATTCACACTACAAAAGGATATTAATAGCAGGAAAGTATGTCTATTTCCCCCCAGTTCCCATGCCTACCAACAAATACTTACCAATTGCTTATTGATCTTTCCAGAAATATTTTGTGTATATTGAAGGCATCATGCATGTATATATATGTTTGTATATATGCAGACATATCTAGCTTTTAATTACAGAATATGATGCATATAGGAAAATAAAGAAAACCAATGTGCAGCTTAGTGAATGTCATGTTAAATACTCATCTGTGTAAATACCATACCGGTCAAAAAATCGTATATGTTCCCACTTACTCCTTCCCAATCACAACCCCCTCCCTAAAAGTTATCACTATTCTGAATTTTATTTGATTTTTATAGTATTCACTTCCTTGCTTTTCTTTATATCTTTGCATCCTAATTATGCATTCTTACATGCCATAGTTTAGTGCTAATTTTGAAATTTACATAAATGGACTCAGTGTAGATTTATTTTTTGGATTTGGCTTCTTTCAATTCTTATTCTATTTGTGAGATTCATCCATGTTGTATTTAGTCTGTTTCATTCATTTTAACTGCTGCATAGTAGGAATTGACAAATTTTTTCTGCAAAGGGCCTGGTAATAAGTATTTTAGGCTTTGTGGGCCAATAAAATCAAGGATATTATGTCAGTACTCAATGAAACAAAACAAATGTTCACAAATCTCTTACTGATAAAATTCAAAGGACAGTAATAATTGACTATAGTTTTTTTTAATAATTTATTTTGAGAGAGAGAGAGTGTGCACATGTGCACAAACAGGGGATGGGCAGAGAGCTAGGGGAGAGAGAATCCCAAGCAAGTTTTACATGGTCAGCACAGAGCCCGATGTGGGGCTTGATCTCACCAATTGTGATATCATGATCTGAGCCAAAATCAAGTCAAATGCTAAACTGAGCCACCCAGGAGCCCTATGTAGGTTTTTGTTGTTGTTGTTGTTGTTGTTGTTTTTTATACAGGTCTACTAATGAAAAAAAATGGAAGTCTCATTTAGGGGATAACATTTTGCCTGAGATTCAGATCATCAAAACTGATTACATATCACCATCAGCAGATAAACCTTTGCAATGAGGCCCTCCCGCCCCATCTCAGCTTTGAAAATGTCTGTCACAGAGATAGATGCTGCCAATACTGATATCAATCCATGAGCATATGCTTTTATTGTGCATATTTATTGCTTGGAAGGCATTTACAGAACTCAATTAGATTCTTCTCTTGATATTTCCCTCTAAGCATGTCATTACAATGCATTTTAATCGCTTCCAGTTGAAGGTTAGGTAGACATCCCTCCACTGCACAGGTAAAGAGACTGTGAAATAGGAAAATTTCCTTTGCACTTGTTTCAAAGTCCAAAAAAATGCTCCTAGAAGTGTATATAAGTAGTATATATAAGTCAGAAATCCATAAGTGGATTAAACTGTCCACAGGCACTTGCATTATCTAGGCAGAAGATAAAAGTGTTTTTTAACATTATCTTTGATAACTCAGTAATTTAAACTCAAAACACATTCGCTGCAAATATGTGTGGGAATTAACTTCTTGTTTTAACTTTTGATAGCACAGGAAGCATATAAAGCAGCTTGCCATTACTTTGTGATTCAATGTTAGTTGTCACTGAAAAGACTTTACCATAGTGTTAAGTTCTACATATAAACTCTGTTATGCTTTATGATTTTAGGTTGGACTCATTAAAAAATACTACCAAGTCTACAGCAAAAGCTAATTTCCAAAGCCATTCAGGATTCCATAATAGTGGATAAGGGTAGTTTTCTTAGAAAAATCTCAATCTGAGCTCAAAAACTCACACTGAAACTCACCATCACTAAGCCATCGAGTATCAGTGAGGTAGGGCAAGTCAAGACATGCAGCTATTTATGACTAAAAAAATTTTTCATGTTGCAATAATTAGCAATGGTTAAATCCATGTGACTGAGTGAGGATCACCATTGAGACAGCTGGTTAAATAACACATGATAAATTCAAACATGTTTTCACCAGTAAAAGTTTTATCCACCAAAAACCTAATGCTGATGTTCTGAGGGGAAATTTGGCCTTACATTTGGTGTTCCTCTCAATTGCAATCCATCATGATAGCCCATATGGATTTTAAGAACCTTCCTGGTTTCTGTTTCCCCTAGTAAATTAAGACCCTTCTGTCTTTGGCAAGCCTCAGCCCCAGCTTATGCCCAAACTTGGCTAATGCCCCAAGGCAAGAAAATGGCCAGTTATCTCAGATCACTTAAGAAGGACTTTTCTCTGTCCTTTTAGTTCTAGTCCCTTCAATTTCCACAGCTCTCCAATGTCTTTAAAAATGATTTTTACAATGTCTTATTTTCTCTAATTGTTGCAGCTACCTACTACATCCTACCTAGAATCAGTAAATATGTCTATTTTCTGTTTTATTAAATTCTGTTATTTTAGTGTATTCTTCCTTTCCTTTGGCCTTTTTGTATCTACTTTACTGTTATTTTTCTGATTTCTTGAAAAGAATGCTTAGTCTTTATTTTCATCTTTTCAGATAAATGCCTTTAAGACTACAAATTTCTATGTAAGCACCGCATTAACTGTGTTCCAGAAGTTTGATACGTACATTTTTGTCATTTTTCAAAATATTTTCTAGTTATTATGACACTTTCTTTGATGAACAGATTTATATCTGTAATTTTCAAACATTAGAATTATCTTGTCATTGCATTTTTATCAAAGAATACACTTTGTATGATTTTGACTCTTTGAAAGGGTTGACACTTGGTTTATGACAGTATACAGTTTTTGTAAATGTTGTGTGTGTTCTTGAAAATAATATGCATTCTGTAGTTGTTAGATGTAATATTCTATAAATGTGCGTTAGGTCAAATTTCTTAATTATGTATTTCAAATCTTCCGTTTTTTACTTTTTTCCCCTTTATTTTCTCCATCAATTCCCAAGAGAGATTAAAGTTTCCTAGCATTACTTTGGATTTGTCTGTTTCTCCTTGCAGTTCTATTAAAATTTCTTTACATAGGTTGAGGCCATGTTATTAGATACATTCATATTTGTGACTCATACTCTCCCAATGAATTAAAACCTTTATCTTTATGAAGTGACCCTCATTTTATCTAACAGAGCTTTATGCCTTAAAGTCTTCTTTGCCTGATATTAATATAGTTGTTATCACCTTTCCTGTAGCTGATGTTTTCATGGTATTTTTTTCTCTCTTTGTAAGGATTCTGTATTTTTATATATGCCTCTTACAAACAGCCTTTTTATTCAGTCTGAAAAATTCTGACTTTGAGCATTTATTTACATTTAATATAAATTCATGATGAATCAGTGATAAATACCTACCATTTTATTTGGTGCTTTCTACTGGTTTTGTTTCCTTTCTCTCTCCTATCTTCCTTTTGTATTGAGTGGTGGTAGTGTGGGGGGGGGGGCGGTTAATTCAATTTTCTCCTATTAGTTTCAATGTCCTACATCTTTTTACTATCCTTTAGGATTCACCTTAGAGGTTACAGAATGTTTCCTTGAGTTATCAAAGATAATATTAAGTAACACTTTTATCTTCCTCCTAGATAATGCAAGTGCCCTAGGACAGTTTAATCCATTTATGGATTTCTGACTTATATACTACTTATGTTGTATAACTGTATTGCTATTTTTTATTGTTTTATACAGTCAATAAATATTTATCTACATGTTCTTCATTTACCTCCAATTTTCTTGGATAAATTTTCTTCTGTTTGAAAAACACCCTTGTGTTTTTCCTGTGGCAATTTCTTCTAGTGACAAATTTTGTTTCATTTATCTGAAAATATCTTTCATTGTGATTCTCAAAGGATATATTTGCAAGGTATAGAATCCTATTTTATTACACTATTTCAGCATTTTGACAATATCATTCCATTATTTTCTAGTTTTGCTTCTGATGAAAAGTCAACTATCAGCTTAATTATTGCTCTTCTGAAGGTAATTCAACTTTTCTTCTAAAAACTTTTAAGATATTTTTTCTTTTGTTTTCAGCAGTCATATTAAAATATATCTAGGTATAGATTTTTAATTTTTTTCTGTTTGGGGTTAAGAAGGGTTCCTAAATATTGAGTCTTTCACTGGTTTTAGAAAATTCACATTTCAGGGGCACCTGCGTGGCTAAGCTGGTTAAGCATCTGACTTCAACTCAGGTCATAATCTCATGGTTTGTGAGTTCAAACCCTGCATCAGGCTCTCTGCTGTCACTGTGGAGCCTGCTTCAGATCCTGTCCCTGTCTCTCTCTGCACCTCCTCTTCTCACTATCAAAAATAAACACTTAAAAAAAAAAAAAGAAAATTCACATTTCATAAGATTTCCCAACATATTTCTTCTTAGCAGTCAAATATTTAAAATCAGTGGTCGATGTATGTCTACTATCTTTTTGTCTCTTCCTAAGGATTAAGTTATCCTACATCAATCCTTGCATCTCTTCTGTGGTCCTGTATTCTTTCTTAAGTAAGTTCTTCTCATCTATTTTCTAATTTACTAGTTTTCACTTTAGCTGTATTTATCCTGCTCTTAATTCCATGCATTGAATTTCTCATGTTGACTACAGTATTTTTAGATTCTAGAATTATTTTCTGCAAATCTGCTTTATCATTTTTATCATTTACAGTTCTCTTGAAAATTTCAATATTGATTTTTATCTCTTTACACATAATGTCTTAGTTCAGGCTGCCATAACAAAATACCATAGAATGCGTAGCTTAAACAACAGAAATTTATTTTTTTCACAGTTCTGCAGGCTAGGAGTCCAAGATGAAGATGTCAGCATGGTCGGTTTCTGGGGCCAACTTTCTTCTTGGTTTGTAGATCACTGCCTTCTTGCCATGTCCTCATATGGCACGGAAAAAAAGAAAAAAACAAAAAACAGAAAAAACAAGCTCTCTGGTGTCTCTTCTTATTAGGGCATCATTCCCATCATGGGGGACTCACCCTCATGATCTCATCTAATCATAATTATCTCCCACAGTCCTTATCTACACATGTCATCATATTGGAGGTTAGAGCTTCAACATCTGAATTTGGGAGGGACACAAGTCCATAGCACTCCACCCCAGCCCTCCCCTCCCCCAATTCATGTCCTTCTCACATGCAAAATACATTCATTCCATCCCAATAGCCCCCAAAGTCTTAACTCATTAGAGCATCAACTAAATCTCATCTAAATATCCTCTAAATCACAAATCCGGTATGGGTGAGAGTCAAGGTATGATTCATCCTTAGGCAAAATCCTCTCCAGCTGTGAATAAGTCATGTACCTCTAAAATATAATGGCCGAACAAATATAGAATAGATATTCTCATTCCAAAGGGAGAAATCAGAAAGAAGAAAGGAGTAATGGGTCCCAAATAAGTCCAAAGCCTAGCTAGACAAATCCTATCAGATTCTTAAGCTTGAAATTAATCCTCTCTGCCTCAATGTCCTGCCTTCTAGGTCTGTGGGGATGGCAGCATTATTCCCATGGATCAGGAGGATGGCCCAATGCTTTGGTTCTGCTGTGTCCCATCGTCTTGGCTCTTGGTGAGGGTCCTATCATTGCACCTCTGCCTGGATCAGGTCCCACGGTGGTCCCACTCTTAGGGTTCTACATCAAGGCCATCTGACCTGTTGAAACTGTTTGAAGAATTGTGTACTTTTGCCTCATAGTAGCTCTATCGGTTCATCCTGTCAAAGCCAAGAGGTCTGACAGCCTTCCTTCATTTCATCCTGCCTCCATCTCCTTCAGTTCAAACTGGCAGTATTCCTACTCATAATCCTATAAGCTCTTTATCAAATAGCTGTTCAACCCCACCCTTAATGTTCTTTTCAGAATACACTTTCTCATTTTTTTGAAATATGGATAGACTGAGAATTTTCCAAACCTTCAAGTTCTTATTCCTTTTTGTTTAATAATTCCTTCTTCATTTCATCTCCCTTCAATATTTTACTATATCAGCAGTCAGGAGTAACCAAGTCACTCCTTCAATACTTTGTTTAGAAGTCTTCTCAGCTAACTATCCAATTTCATAGCTCACAAGTTCTACCTCCCACAAAACACTACAACAAAGTTCAGCCAAGTTCTTTGCCACTTCATAAATGATTGTGTTCCATCTAGTTTCCAGTAACACGTTCCCTATTTCTGTCTGACACCTTACCAGAATTGCCCTTAGTATCCATATTTCTAGTATATACTGCACAACTCTCCTGCCTCTGGCCATTCTCTAGTTTCAAAGCTGCTTCCACATGTTGAACTATTTGTTACAGCAGCTTTCCACTCCTGGCACCAAAATCTGTCTTAGATCAGGTTGCCATAACAACATAGACTGGGTGGCTAAAACAATAGAAATTTATTTTCTCACAATTCTGGAGGCTAGAAGTCCATAGTAGTAAGCATAGTTATTTTTAAATCTAATAATTCCAATAGTTTAGATCCCTTTAGGTTTGTTTCTATTACCTGTAATTTCTGCTACTGCTTGTTCTCATGTACCTGGATATCCTTGATCATATTCTGGAAATTGTATATAAAAACGTGTTTTTGAAAAGAGGTCTAGGATGATGTCATCTTTCTACAAAGAGAATTTAAGTTTTGTTTCTGACAAGTTTTCTGAAGCAACAGGAATCAATGATCTCTTTAATTCAATTTCTGCAACTGAGATTTTTTTGGAGCATTCAGATGACTGGAAGCTAAACTGTAGTCTTTGTGAGGGACAGTTATTTCCAATTAATCCTTACTACTGGCACACAGCCTTTTAAAATCCAACCTAAATGGAAGAGGCTTACCAGGGCCTCCAATGTGACTCCAGTTTTTGTCCCCTTAGTTTTACAAAGCTGGGGAAAGATTCACTCAGCTTTTCAGCCAAATTTTCTAGAATTTGCACATTCCCTCAGGGGAGAAAAAAAAAAGTGGCTCTAAATGCCAGAACCAACCCTCTGAATTTTGCTCCTAGATATTTGCCCAGCAATTCCTCACTATTAGGTCTCCATTGTTTTCAAGCTAATTAAAAATATTTTTAACTCAACAGTCCACGCCTACATCCTTAAGCATTATTAAATAATCTCACATCTGTCCTTCCCTCCTTCTGACAGAGAAGGGGGAGAGAGTAATACATACTATGGGGGCAACTAAACATCATGTTCCAAACATTGTTTTAAGTTTGTTTTTGAGAGAGAGAGAGAGGGAGAGGGAAAGAGAGAAAGAGAGACTGAGCACAAATGGAGGAGGGGCAGATAGAGAATCCCAAGTGGGCTCCTCAACGTCAGTGCCGAGCCTAATGCAGGGCTTGAAATCACGAACTGCGAGATCATGACCTGAGCCGAAATCAAGAGTGCAATACTTAACCGACTGAGCCACCACATGCCCCTTTGTTCTAAACATGTAATAAAGCAGTAAAGAGATCCTTTATACTCAGAAGTAAATGCACACATATTTAATTTAAATTATATAAATTATTAATAATATTAAATTTACATGTAAGAAAAATGACTATCCAAACATTAAGGGTAATTTTATCACAATAATAAGATAGGCAAAATGCTATGGTCCTTGAATTTATATTATATAGATGTATGGATAACATTCCATGTAAATACATGGTTTATATCTTCAGCGATTTCAGAGGTTATTTCATTATTAATTAAAAACAAAAGGTTTTCTGCTATAATTTACAGCCATAGCTAGGTATTTAAGAGTCCTTTATCTGCTTTCTGTCTGCTTTCATTCTTAACTGCCCCCTCATCTCAACATTCCTTCCATGATCCTCCTTTGTTGAAACTTCAGGTCCCAATAGATTCCCCTGCAGATGGTCTGTTGGTCACGTAAGTGCAGGCAAACCTGTAGTGAAGGGAATTATTACATAAGATTATGTTAGTGGCAGAGCTGGCCAACACTCAAACCTTCTGAACGCCAGGCTCAAATGTGCCCCTAAGCCTTGTGCCTTCCCTATCCTGACAGCATGCCCTCAGGCCAAAGTAGCAGATGACATGCTTCCATCAGAGGAGGGTTGAAGAAGGTATAGGCAAAGGGTTCACTTCCTTTCTTATAAAAATTCTCATGAGAATTTTACTTTCAACTGACTCTCTAACACTTCTAGTAATTCGGTAAGACAGTTTGTCTCAAATATGTTACTAAGTAACACTGCTTGACCCCTGATTGGTAACTAGCATCTAACTGGAAGGAATTATAAATAAACTATTAATACCTAATAGGAAACCACAGGTTTGTGTGCTGACTTCTTTGACTAGATGAATCCATCAGGAGGACCCTAGAAACTATGCCTATGGAATCATTACAAGATATACTGGCCCCTGAGGCATGTAAACCAGGCAGGTCCTGCACCTACCCAATGTGAATTTCTTTTCCTTGCACCTGAACTTTGTAAGCAGGGGACTAAAGAAAATAGCTAGTGTTCTTCTATGTGGATTTGGCAAGAGCTTCCATAGGAAGAGAAATACCGGATGCTGCCCTGCTTGAAGCTGTGGTTCCTGTCTTGCATCTTTCTGGATAGATAGATACTCGAATCATATCAAACCTGGGTTGTTTGCCTTGTGAGTAGGAATGCTTAGTTGAGCCTAGACCAACTCCTGGTGGGTTAGAATTGGGCAGGCTCTGCCTAATGCTATGCTTACAACTAGCATAATAAGATAGGTAGTTTGTCTACTCCATAAGGGTTTTTTTTTTTTTTTTTTTTTTTTTTACACAGACACATTTTACAGCTTATTTATGATGGAATACCATCATATACTATGAGGACTCAAAAAATAAAACAGAATCCTCTTTTCTGGTCACAAGAGTCCAGTTGCTATAATATCAACTCTATTCTCTAATAATTTCAATAGCAGATTCCATAACCTAGATGGAATGTGCCAATTAAAATGGGAGTGTTTCACTTTCTTAAACAGAGGACAATCTTTCCACATTACGGTTTTTAGAGTATAGCAGAGAGCTGAATGATGCTGCCTCTCCTCCTCTCTGCTTCCTTTCAGATGAAAAATCAAACTCACCTTAGTTGTTTTTCTCATTTTGAGTTTCTTCCCCTAGTAACTGGTCAGTGTCTGAGACCTCGTCTTGCTGTTGCTCAACAAAATTCTTTTTGAGCATGGCTTCTGTGTGTCTGTGGATGATCTGATGGGCTGCAAGGATATGCTTCTGCTGTGCGTTCCTCACTGTACCAAAGTGACAAAAATTTTTACTCTGAAAATCTGAACAAAATCATTCCCAGAGACTTTCAAGAAGGCAGTGACAGAAATGACAATTTTGTAAACCACATATTCCCTTACTTAAGGCTGATTGGATTAAGTGAAAATTAACTTCTGTTTTAGAAGTATACCTTCGATAGGTAACCTGACCCAAAGTTTATTTACTTAAAGTTTATTTATTTTGAGAGAGAGAGAACACAGCATGAGTGGGGGAAGGGCAGAGAGAGAATGAGAGAGAGAATCCCATGCAGGCTCTGCACTGACAGCACATGGAGCCTGATGCAGGGCTTGATCTTGCAAATGGCAAGATCATGACACGGGCCGAAATCAAGAGTCAGACGCTTAACCGACTGAGCTACCCAGATGCTCCAAGATCCAAAGTTTATTATTGCTGCCCCTCTGTACCCACCCTCCAGTTCAGTCTCACCATATCCCTCCCCACCAGGCTTGCCTCTATTCCCTTCCTCCTCAGCTTCTCTTATCTGGAATATCTGTGCTCCAAATCCAACCCTTTCTTCAAAGCCCAACTCAGGTCCCATCTCCTCCAGAAGTCTCCTCTGACTGCCAGCCACATTTACCATTGCCACACTTGAGTTTATACAAATCATGCAGCACTGAAGCACTTGATGTGAGTTCCATTTTGTCTTTTAACTAGATTGTAAATGACTTAGAGGTAGAGCACTTGTCTCATACTTCTCTCTGAACTTTTGTTCCTAATACGGGGGATACCTGTTGAGTGACGATGAGTTTCTAAGCCCATGGCTATATAAGGCGGTCCCAGCTCCATATCTTAAGAATATTTATTATTAAGAATTAGTACATTAAGCATCCCATTTCCCTTAGATGCCAGGCATTGTTTTAAACAGTTGGCATATATAGATTTAAACCACCGCACAACCCTAAAAGAGAGTATTATTAATATCCCCATTTACAGATGAGGAAGCTGAGACACAGAGAGATTAGGTAATTTACCCCAAATCCTACAGCTAGTGAAGGACAGTAAGAAGTACTGTGGATTCTGTGCTATGCAGGTATCAGTGAGTTTACATAGGATAAATCACACAGCAACTTACCCTTCACAGTACTATGGTTGAAAGAATGGGTACTTTGGAGTCACACAGACCATCGTCCAAATCTGTAAGTCATATAATGTCTCTAAGCACTAATTTCTATAATTGAAAAATGAGAATACACCTACAGTAGCTGTAGATAAGTCACTTAAATAATTAAGCTTCTTTCCCTCAGAGCCTGGAGAAGCTAGGGGAGAGAGTCACAAACTAGTAACTATTAAACACACTATTTCCCTGCCTCTTTCAATTCCCTCAGGTAGAATTGACTTGAAGCAGGCTGACCTTTGGACCTAGGAAAAATAAAAAGGAGTTGCATATTTTCTTAAAGATCTAGAAAACACATGATCCCTTCTATCAGGTGACACAGAAATATTACTTTATCTGAAAATGAAATATTGTTATCATCACTATTCTACACGGTTGACAGGAATATGAATTAGAACAATCTTTTTGTGGGGGCAATTTGGTAGTATCTAGCAAAATTAAAATGCACATATCCTATTTCCAGTGCTGTACTGCTAGGAATTTACTGTCAGAAGCATGACCAGGATATATGTAAAATATGTTGATTATAGCATTGCTCGTATAGGAAAACACAGTGAAACAAACTAAATGTTTATCACAAAGGGTACTGGTTTAAAAATTATAGTACAATTATGTAATGGGAAAATAAGATATTTTCTTGTTCTCTTCAAATGCATTAGCACTCCACCATTCCTTTATCCCCATTAGGTGATATGAAATGTTATACCAAAACCTGTACAGAATTTTCCTACACAACACAGAAACCTTTGGAGGTGTTATTTCACTTCTTTTTTTTCATTTTTTTGACTGTAAACATTTGAGGCTTACAAAGATCATTTTGCCTTTTTAAAAAAATTCTACCATAATTAATATAGTATTACATTAGTTTCAGGTGTACAATATAGTAATTCAACAATCCTATACATTACTCAGTGCTCATCACGTCATGTACTCTCAATCCCCTTCACCTATTTCACCCATTTGCTCACTAACCTCCCAACTGGTAACCATCAGTTATCTATATTTAGAAATCCATTTACTTCTTTTTTTCTTTGTTCATTTGTTCTGTTCTAATGTAACATATGGTGTTGGTCTTTCTCTGGCTGACATATATCACTTAGCATTATCCCCTCTAGACCATCCATGTTGTTGCAAAATTTCATTCTTTTTTATGGCTGGGTAATATTCCATTGTGGATATACACCATATCTTCTTTATTCATCTATCGATAGACACTTGGGCTGCTTCCATAATTTGGTTATTGTAAATAAGGCTGCAATAAACATAGGGGTGCATATATCTTTTCAAATGAGTGTTTTCATATCCTTTGGGTAAATTCTCAGTAGTGGAATTACTGGATCATATGGTAATTCTATTTTTTATTTTTTTGAGGAACCTCCATACTGTCCTCTACAGTGGCTACACCAGTTTGCATTCCCATCAACAGTACAAGAGGGTTCCTTTTTCTCCACATCCTTGCAAACACTTGTTTCTTGTTTTTTTGTTTTTGTTTGTTTTTTAGCCATTCTGACTGGTATAAGGGGATATTTCACCATGGTTTTAATTGCATTTCCAAGATGATTAGTGATGTGAGCATCTTCATGTGTCTATTGACCAACTGTGTATCTTCTTTGGAGAAATGTCTCTTCATGTCTTCTGCCCATTTTAAAATTGGATTGTTTTTTGGTGTTGAGTTGTAAAAGTTCTTTAGATATTTTGGATACTAAACCTTTATCAGATATGTTATTTGCAAATATCTTCTCCCATTCAGTTGGTTGGCTTTTAGTTTTGTTGAATATTTCCTTTATGGTGCAGATTTTTTTTTTTTTGATGTAGTCCCAGTTTATTTTTGCTTTTATTTTCTTTGCCTCAGGAGACATATTTAGAAAAATGTTGCTTTGGATGATGTCAGAGAAATTGCTCCCTGTGCTCTCTTCTAGAATTTTTATGGGTTTAGGTCTCACATTTGGGTCCTTAATCCATTTTGAGTGTATTTTTGTATATGGTGTAAGAAAGTGATCTAGTTTCATTCTTTTGCATGTAGCTATCCAGTTTTCCCAGCACCATTTGTTGAAGAGACTTTTTCTTGCCTCCTTCATAAAAAATTAGTTAACCATATAATCATGGGTCTACTTCTGGGCTCTCGATTCTGCTCCATTGATCTATGGGTCTGTTTTTTTGTGCCAGTAACTGACAGTTTTGGGTATCCTGAAATCCGGGATTGTGATACCTCCAGTTTTATTCTTTTCCAAGACTGCCTTGGCCATTCAGGGTCTTTTGTGGTTCCATACAAATTTCAGGATTACTTGTTCTACTTATGTGAAAAATGCGATTGGTATTTTGATAGGGATTGCATCAAATATGTAGATTGTTTTGTGTAGTGTGGACATTTTAACAATATTTGTTCTCTCAACCTATGAACATGGGATGTCTTTCCATTTCTTTGTGTCTTCTTCAATTTCTTTCATCAATGTTTTAAGGTGTTTAGGGTATAGGTATTTCACCTCCTTAGTTAAGTTTATTGCTAGATTTTTAATTTTTTTTGGTGCAATTGTAAATGGGATTTTCTTAATTTTTCTTTCTGCTACTTCATTTTTAATATAAAATAATATATTGGGTTTGTATCCTGCAACCTTACCAAATTCATTTATCAGATGTAGTAGGTTTTTGGTGGAGTTTTCAGGCTTTTCTTTATATATTATCATGTCACCTGCAAAAGAAAGTTTTTCTTTTTCTTACTAATTTGGATGCCTTTTATTTCTTTTGTTGTCTGACTGCTTGTGGCTAGGACTTCTAGTACTATGTTGAATAAAACTGGTGAAAGTGGACATCCTTGTCTTATTCCTGAATTTATGGGAAAGCTCTCAGTTTTATACCACTAAGTATAATGTCAGCTGTGGATTTTTCATACATGGCCTTTACTATGTTGAGGTATGTTTCCACCCAACCTACTTTGTTGAGGGTTTTTATCATGAATGAATGCCCTACTTCATCAAATGCTTTTTCTGCATCTATTGAAATTATCATATGGCTTTTATACTTTTTCTTGTTAATGGGATGTATCACATTAATTGATTTGCAAATACCAAACCACCACCAGAAAGAAATCCCACTTGATCATGGTGAATTTTTAATGTGTCGTTGGATTTGGTTTGCTAATATTTTCTTGAGGACTTTTGCATCTATGTTCATCAGAGATATTGGCCTGTAGTTCTCTTATTTTGTAGTGTCTTTATCTGGTTTTGGTATCAGGGTACAGCTGGCCTCATAGAATACATGTGAAAACTTTCCTTCCTCTTCTATTTTTTGGAATAGTTTGAGAAAATAGGTATTAACACTTAAATGTTTGCTAGAATTCACCTGTGAAGCCATCTTGTCCTAAACTTTTGTTTGTTGTGGGCTTGTTTGTTTTTATTACTGACTCAATCTACCATGCTGGTGATTAGTCTGTTCAAATTTTTCTTCCTGATCTAGTTTGGGAAGATTATATATTTCTCAGAATTTATCCATTTCTATGTTGTCCAGTTTGTTGCCATATAATTTTTCATAATATTCTCCTAACTCTTGGTATTTCTGTGGTTTCAGTTGTTATTTCTCTTTTCTGATTTTGAGTCCCCCAGCCACCTTTTTTTAAAGAGAGACAGTGTGGGGAAAGAGGAAAGAGAGAAGGGGAAAGAGGAAATCTTAAGCAGACTCCATGCACAGGGCAGAGCTCAACACATGGCTAGATCTCATGACCCTGAGATCATAACCTGAACCAAAATCAAGAGTTGGATGCTTCACCAACTAAGCCACCCATGTGCACCATTCTCTCTCTCTCTCTCTTTTTTTTTTTTTTTTTTTTTTTGTTGATGAGTCTGGCTAAAAGTTTATCAATTTTTTTTTTTTTTATCTTTTCAAAGAACCAGCTCCTGGTTTCCTTGATTTCTTCTTTAATCTTTATTATTTCCTTCTGTCTACTGGTTTTGAGTTTTGTTTGTTGTTATTTTTCTAGGTGTAAGGTTAGGTTGAGATTTTGTTGCTTCTTGAGGTAGGCCTGTGTTGCTATAGTCTTCCTTCTTAGAACAGCATTTCCTGAATCCCAATGATTTGGGGTCATTGTGTTTTCATTTCCATTTGTCTCCATGTAGTTTTTAATTTCTTGGCTGATCCATTCATTGTTCAGTAGCATGTTATTTAACCTTTATCTAGGTGTTCTTTCCAGATTTTTTCTTGTGATTGATTTCTAGTTTCATAACATTGTAGTTGGACTAGAAGTATGACTTCAAACTTTTTGAATTTTTAAAATTATTTTGTGGCTTAACATGTAATCTATTCTGGACAATGTCCCATGTGCACTCGAACGTGTATTCCGCTGTTTTAAGATGAAAAGTTCTGAATGTCTCTTAGATCCATTTGGCCCGATGTATCATCCAAAGCCCCTGTTTCCTTACTGATTTTGTTTTGATGATCTATCCATTGTTGTAAGTGGGGTGTTAAAGTCCCCTACTATTTTATTACTATTGATTACTTCCTTTATGTGTGTTAATAGCTTCTTCACATATTTGAGTGCTCTCATGCTGGGTATAGAACTATTTACAATCGTTGTATCTTCTTGTTGGATTATCCCCTTTATGATTATGTACTGTCTTTCTTTGTAGCTTGTTATAGTCTTTGTTTAAACATTTTTTTAACGTTTATTTATTTTTGAGAGACACAGGGAGACAGAGCATGAGTGGGGGAAGAGCAGGGACAGAGGGAGACACAGAATCCAAAGCAGGCTCCAGGCTCTGAGCTGTAAGAAGAGAGCCCAATGCAGGGCTTGAACCATGAACTGTGAGATCATGACCTGAGCCAAAGTTGGATGCTTTGGCTGGACACCAAGTGTCCTGGTCTTTCTTTGAAAGTCTTTTTGTTTGATACAAGTACTACTAACCTTTCTTTTTACTTCCATTTGCATGATAAATGTTTTTCCATACTTTCACTTTCAATCTGTGTATATCTTTAAGTCTGAAATGAGTCTCTTGTAGGCAGCATATAGATGGGCCTTTTTTTTTTTTAAAAAGCTATTTGTTTATTTATGTAATCTCTATACCCAATGTGGGGCTCAATCTTGTTTCTTTATCCATTCCATCACCCTTTTGATTGGAATATTTAGTCCATTTACATTCAAAGTAATTATGGATAAGTATGTACTTATTTCCATTTGTTACTTGTTTACAGTTATTTTTATTGTTCTTCTCTGTTCCTTTTTTTTTTTACTGTCTTCTCTCATGGTTTGCTGATTTTCTTTAGAGATGTACTTAGATTCCTTTCTCTTTATTTTTTGCATATTACTGTTTTTTTTATTAAAACAATTTTTTAAATGTTTATTCATTCTTGAGAGAGACAGAGCATGAATGGGGGAAGGGCAGAGAGAGAGAGAGAGAGAGAGAGAGACAGGATATGAAGCAGGAT
This sequence comes from Leopardus geoffroyi, assembly GCF_018350155.1. Taxonomy (NCBI): domain Eukaryota; kingdom Metazoa; phylum Chordata; class Mammalia; order Carnivora; family Felidae; genus Leopardus; species Leopardus geoffroyi. Next base: position 65,918,046 of record NC_059333.1, on the reverse strand, counting down.
CCAGGCTCTGAGCCACCAGCACAGAGCCCGACATGGGGCTTAAACTCAAAAACTGAAATCATGACCTGAGCCAAAGTCAGATGCCTAGCAGACTGAGCCACCCAGGCACCCCTCTATTATGGATTTTTGATTTGTTGTTACCATTAGGTTGATATACAACATCTATGCATATAACACTCCATATTAAATTGATGGTTACTTAAGTTTGAACCCATTCTAAAAGCATTCTAAAAGCACTCCTCCTTCCCCTACATCATAGGTATATGGTGTCATGTTTTATGTCTGTGAGTCCTTTGATTTTTATAGATGTACTTAATTTTACTGCTTTTGTGCTTCCTACTTTTCTTACTCTTGCTTATGGTGTTTGCTTTCCACTCAAGGAGTCCTCTTTAACGTTTATTTGTCCAGGAAACTCTCTCTCCTATTGTGAATAAAATCCTTGATGGATACAGTATTCTTGGTTGCAGTTTTCTTTCATTCAGCATTTTTCTTATATCATGCCTCCCTTCTGGCCCTTCTTCTGAAAAATTAACTCATATCCCTATTTGATTTCCTTTATATGTAACTGTTTTCTTTTGCTGCTTTATCACTACTTTTTGCATTTTAATTTTTATGTGTTGACCTTCTTTGGGTTGATTTTTGGGGGGAGCTCTATGTGCCTCCTGAATTTTTGTTTCCTTCCCCAGATTCAGGAAGTTTTGAGCTATTATTTCTTCAAATAACATTTTCTTCTCCCACCCTCTTTTCTCTGACTTCTCTTTCTTGTATCTCTATAATGTGAATATTATGTTTGGTGGTGTGGCTGAGTTCCCTTAACCTATATTCATTTTTTATCACTCTTTTTTCTCTTTCCTGTTCAGTTTGCTTGCTTTTCATTACTCTGTCCTCCAGACCACTAATCTGTTCTTCTGCTTCCTCTAGTCCACTATTTTTCCCCTCTAGTGTACTTTTTATTTCAGTTATTTGAGTTCTTCATCTCTGGTTCTTTTTTATATTTTCTCTCCTTGTTGAGGTCCTCCACTCCACTGTGTACCTTTATGACCATTAATTTATTTTTGACAAGTAGTAGGATTTACTGGTGGGCATGAATAAGGAGAGGGCAGTGCTGAGGTTCTCAAGAGTGCTGAGTCTACCAATTTCCCAGGGGCCAAAATTTGGGATGTATTTGATGCTAAAGCCATCTGAGATGTCTTGAAGGTCCCTTAGGGCCACCCATACAATCAACAGGCTATGTAATCACACACTGCCAAGGAGGTACTCTTTGCAGCCATTGTACACTGGGCTCCCATGGGAAAAGAGCACATTATGACAATTACTTTGTTTTAATATATGAAATTTATTGTCAAATTGGTTTCCATACAACACCCAGTGCTCATCCCAAAAGATGCCCTCTTCAATACCCATCACCTACCTTCCCCTCCCTCCCACCCCCCATCAGCCCTCAGTTCTCAGTTTTTAAGAGTCTCTTATGCTTTGGCTCTCTCCCACTCTAACCTTTTTTTTTTCCTTCCCCTCCCCCATGGGTTTCTGTTAAGTTTCTCAGGATCTACCTAAGAGTGAAACCATATGGTATCTGTCTTTCTCTGTATGGCTTATTTCACTTAACATCACACTTGCCAGTTCCATCCACGTTGCTACAAAGGGCCATATTTCATTCTTTATCATGGCCACGTAGTATTCCATTGTGTATATAAACCACAATTTCTTTATCCATTCATCAGTTGATGGACATTTAGGCTCTTTCCACAATTTGGCTATTGTTGAGAGTGCTGCTATAAACATTGGGGTACAAGTGCCCCTATGCATCAGTACTCCTGTATCCCTTGGGTAAATTCCTAGCAGTGCTATTGCTGGGTCATAGGGTAGGTCTATTTTTAATTTTCTGAGGAACCTCCACACTGTTTTCCAGAGTGGCTGCACCAGTTTGCATTCCCACCAACAGTGCAAGAGGGTTCCCGTTTCTCCATATCCTCGCCAGCGTCTATAGTCTCCTGAGTTGTTCATTTTGGCCACTCTGACTGGCGTGAGGTGATATCTGAGTGTGGTTTTGATTTGTATTTCCCTGATAAGGAGCGACGTTGAGCATCTCTTCATGTGCCTGTTGGCCATCCGGATGTCTTCTTTAGAGAAGTGTCTATTCATGTTTTCTGCCCATTTCTTCACTGGGTTATTTGTTTTTCGGGTGTGGAGTTTGGTGAGCTCTTTATAGATTTTGGATACTAGCCCTTTGATATGTCATTTGCAAATATCTTTTCCCATTCCGTTGGTTGCCTTTTAGTTTTGTTGGTTGTTTCCTTTGCTGTGCAGAAGCTTTTTATCTTCATGAGGTCCCAATAGTTCATTTTTGCTTTTAATTCCCTTGCCTTTGGGGATCTGTCGAGTAAGAAATTGCTACAGCTGAGGTCAGAGAGGTCTTTTCCTGCTTTCTCCTCTAGGGTTTTGATGGTTTCCTGTCTCACATTCAGGTCCTTTATCCATTTTGAGTTTATTTTTGTGAATGGTGTAAGAAAGTGGTCTAGTTTCATTCTTCTGCATGTTGCTGTCCAGTTCTCCCAGCACCACTTGTTAAAGAGACTGTCTTTTTTCCATTGGATATTCTTTCCTGCTTTGTCAAAGATGAGTTGGCCATACTTTTGTGGGTCTAGTTCTGGGGTTTCTATTCTATTCCATTGGTATGACCATTACTTTTAATTGTCTATCAGTCATATTGCTTTTCACCCTTTCCTTTAGCTCACTTGCTGTGATTTTGTCCTGTTCTTTCATTTGGGATATATTCTTTTATCTCCTCATTTTGTCTAACTCTGTGTTTCTCTGTGTTAGGAAAGTCAGCTGTATCTCCTGCTCTTGAAAGTAGTGGCCTTACAAAGAAGAAGCCCTATAGTGCCCTGCAGTGCAATTGTCCCATGTTCACCAGAACCTGGTGCTTCAGGGGTATCCCCTATGTGTGTTGCATGTGCCCTATTTTTGTGTCTGAGTCATGTTTGCCTCTAGTCCAGTCATCTGCAATGGCTCTTTTTGCCTGTTGTGGGCAGGGTTTGGTCCCTCTGTTGTAATTTGGCCAGTCTGATGTTGCTTTGGGCTTGATTTGGGTCAGTTCAGATGTTTGCTGGAGCTGCAGGGTGCTCTCTCTGGGTTGACCCCTGGGGGGGTTTTGTTGGGTGGGTGAGGCCTGCAGTCAGACCACATCTGCCCATTGCTGGGTCCACAACTGAATTGGTGTGTGTGTGTGGTCATCTTCCCCTCTCTCTGGAGTAGGAGTCAGTTGAGCAGTGCGAGCCCATTGGGGCTGCTTATACAATGCCAGGTTTGTGGCATTACTCTCGATGGACTCCTGCTGAGTGAAACAGTTTGGAGAAGGTGAATCCACAGGAAAACACAGGGGTGGGGTATGTAGTTAGCAAGCTAAGTGAAGAGTGTGTATGCTGTGCTGGTCCTTATAGGTGTCCATTTATTGAGGAAGGGAATGATTGAGGGAGGGAAATGGCACCCATCAGCTCTTTTGTTTTTGGATCCTAAAGATCCTTGCCCCCAGCACATGTTCTGAGATTAGTAAATAAATCTTCCCATACATTCAGACTGCTGCTTCTATGCTGTATCTCAGTGGGGCTGTATGTTATGCTGTCTCTTTAAGGGTGGAGACTATTTCCTATTGCTCTCTGGCTTTCCTAGAACTAAGCCACTGATTTTTTTTTTTTTAATTTTTTTTTTTTTTTAACGTTCATTTATTTTTGGGACAGAGAAAGACAGAGCATGAACGGGGGAGGGGCAGAGAGAGAGGGAGACACAGAATCGGAAACAGGCTCCAGGCTCTGAGCCATCAGCCCAGGGCCTGACGCGGGGCTGGAACTCACGGACCGCGAGATCATGACCCGAGCCGAAGTTGGACGCTTAACCGACTGCACCACCCAGGCGCCCCAAAGCCACTGATTTTTAAAGGTGTTGAGCCCTATTGATTATAAAATGTGTGAAGTTAAGCCCCTCTGGTTTTCAAAGTCAAATGTTATAGGGATTCATTTTCCCACTGTGGGTCCCCCTTCCCTAGGGCACCTGGTATGGGGTCTGCTCCTCTCCTTTCTGCACATTTGCAGTGTCTCACCTATGGACAGTCTCATGGGTCAGTTTGGTTCCTGACCATGTCTCCACCCTTTCTACTATTTTTGATGTGGTCTCTTCTCCACATTTAGCTGTGGAGAGTCTGTTCTGTCAGTTTTCAGGTCATTTTCTGGGTTATTTACACTGATGGGTGTGTTATCTAGGTGTATCTGTGGGACAGGGTGAGCTTAGGATCTTCCTACCTAGTCATCTTCCCTGTAAGTCATTTCAGATAAATACATGTCTGGTTGCACCCCTCTCTGATAAACTGGCACCAATAGTCTAAAAGCTCCAGAAGAGTATTCTCTTTGTAAGACAAAATTTTTTCCCCTTCTCTATTGACTACAAGCATCAATCTTCAAAACATGCCTCTTTTGACAAATACGATATTTATACTTGGATACAGTCCTGGAAAAAAAGAGAAGACATCTGTAGTACAGGCAGAGCAGCAGAGTAGATTTAGGACCTTCAAGCATCCCAATTTTCCAATACCAACCTTGCATGTGTCCCACCTGCAAATGGCTACTACAGTTTGAAAATCCCATATTGTCAGCATTTGCTTTATGTTTAAATTTATTTATTTTTTTAAATTTTTTAATGTTTTATTTTTGAGAAAGAGAGAGACAGAGTATGAGCAGGGGAGGGGCAAGAGAGAAAGGGAGACGCAGGGCTCAAACTTGCGGACCGTGAGATCATGACCTGAGCCAAAGTCAGACTGAGCCACCCAGGTGCCCATTTTATGTTTAAATTTTATTTATTTATTTATTTATTTATTTATTTATTGAGAGAAAGTGCATGCAAGTTGGGGAGGGGTAGAGGGAGAGAGAGAATCTTAAGCAGGCTCCACACCCAATATGGGGCTCGATCTCACAACCATGAGATCATGACTTGAGCTGAAATAAAGACTTGGCTGCTTAACTGACTGAGCCACCAAGGTACCCCCACATTTGCTTTATGTTTAAAAAAATAAAATCATAAAATACACCTCTTTTGGGAACTTGGGAAGTTCCTCTTAAAGGAAGGTTTGTCTTTTGATGGTCTGTCACACTAACAAGAACTGCACCCCATCTATACTAGGGATGGTTGTCTTCTGGAATCAGACAGCATGAAGAAAACTTGACAAGCTCTAAAATAAGAAAATTCAGTGATACTTAAATTTTAAATCTCAGGATATTGAAAACAGTTTATATCTTTAAAAAATCATAAAGTGAAGCACTTACAGTGGCTTACCTTTTTCTTAAAAAATTTTTTTAATGAGAGAGAACAAGCAGGGGAGGGGCAAGGATGGAGGGGGAGAGAGAATCCCAAGCAGGCTCCATGCTGTCAGTGCAGAGCAAGATGGGGGCTTATCTCACAAAGTGTGAGATCATGATCTGAGCCAGTATCCAGAGTTGGATGCTTAACCGACTGAGCCACCCAATCACCCCCGGCTTACCTTTTTCTTTGACAAAGTCCTTTTGGACCTCTGGGATCAGGAAACTATAAACCAACTCAGCAACAATCTCCTCTGACTGAAGCTGAGTTCGACTAAAAAATTAAAAAAAAAAAAAAGAAAAATTATTTCCTTTGTTGCCTTACTTGAGCTACTGATTTATACTCAGTTTTTTCTTGCTTGTATAAGAAACTCCACTGTTCAAATCCCACCACTGCCTTTTCCTTGATTAAGTACTCTGAAATCTTACACTCCTGATGGGCTTGTTAACTCCATGCAAATTCAGATTTGACGTTGTCCTCCATTTAGCCTGCTTGCTGGAAAGGGAATGTTAGAGATATAACTTATACAAGAAGCCAAAAACTTTGGGGTGAAGTAATATTGCACATACTTATTCACATTGCTTTCATGCTCTGTGTTATTCTGAAAGTAACTAATATGGAAGTGATCCAGACTACAGAGGATAACTGAAAATTCTATTTCTAGCACTCCTGCCATACAAAGGTGCAGGCATGTTGACTTCTGAAGAGTTATGCAGTTAAAACAATGGACACTGAAACAGGAGTTATATACTTATTTCTCCTTGGTGGTAAAATCATAAGCTCTTGAAGAATATGTATGAGTAACAGCAAATAGACTATCCATTCTGCCATCTGTTCTCTCGGTACAAACCGGCTCTCCATTTCGTAAGCAATGTCATTGATTTCCTCAGCCATCTTCTCAATTTCTGCCCTGGCTTGTTCTTCTGCAGTATTCTCTTCGGTATTCAGTATTATGTCTTCCAGATAGGAAGTTACAGTACTTTGGTGAACTTTAACCACCTGCGAAACCAAAAATACCCCCGTTACCGAGAACAGGAATAAGTACTGTAAATAAGATCCAAAAAATGCACGAACATTGGTTGACCTTTTTTTTTTTTTTTTTTAATTTTAGCACATCTATTTTGTTCGTTAAGTCAACAGTCCCCTGGTTGATCATTCCTTTTTTTTTTGTTGTGTTTTGTTTTGTTTTTTAACTTTCTGGTCAGTCTGTTTCTAGTCCACCTACCTGCCCATTCTTGGCAGCCCCTATCCATCTAGCCCATTTCAGAATTATGGGTCTTACTGAGGGTGGGCAGTACAACACTGCAGAGAGATCATTGGCTTCAGTCAATAACCCCGTTTTGGATTCTGGCTTTGTTCTCACCAGCAGTGTGACTTGATCAAACTGCCTGGCTGTGGCAGAGACTAAGGTATTTCCCAACGTCCTTTCTCTCCTTCCTCTTACATAACAGAGCCCGTGAGCCAACAAGTGTCTAGAATAAAGACTATATTTCCTAGTTCCTGTAGTTCTGGTTGAGGGAGTACATGCAGAAATAATTTGTGCACTTTCTAGGAAGGATTCTTAAAGGGAATTTGTTTTTTCTTTTCTCATTTCATGGGGATGTAATGCTGGAGAACCAGGAATCATCTTAAACTGCCATGAAGGCCATGCCTTAAGGACAGAAAAGCAGAAAGCTACAAGGATCCTGGAACTCTGATGAATTTTTGAACTATCATACCCTGGACTGCTGCTGTTTTAAGCTTTCTGAAATTGTGAAAGAGAACACACATTTAGAAAAGTGCACAGTGATAGATGTACAGTGTAATGAATTAAGGTAAATCCAGTACCCACGCAGCCACTGTGAGAATTCTAGGAGGCTGCTATTGGTTCTTCCTGACCACACCCCCTTTCCACTCATGCTTTTATGGAAAACACTCCCACTTCTCTACAGTTTTGCTCCTTAAGTATGCAACTGTAAACAGTACAGTTCAGTTTAGTCTGTTTTACCGGTAGATGCACAGGAAGTATCATAAGTATCAAGTGTGCCATACTTAGTTTTATATGCATTCTGTCTCAACAGATTTTGAGCTTCTTGGGGGAAGGATACCTTTCTATTTTGTGTCTGAATATTTCTTTGCACCTGAGATAATGCTTTGGGACTCAGTAACAACTCAGTCCCTGTTTTTCTTGAGTGGCACTGCAGCAGGACTCTGAGTATGTAATGTTTAGTGTACCTACGCTTGTAAAACACCAAGTCCATAACCTTAAATCCCTAGACCTTCCCTATGGATGAGACCCAATGACCAGTTTAATACAGTATCAACCAAGCAAACAACCAACCAAAATATATTTGCTGACTGTCTTAGGTGCAGAGATCTATGCTGGTGTTGTGGAACAGGCCAAGGGATATACAGTATGCTTGCTCTCATGGAGCTCACAGTCTTCTTCAGGAAGCCAATGATACAGGTGAGTCTTATAACAGTTCGGAGGTGGCAGGTTTAATGTGGCCCACCTCTAGCAGTATACGCACTTGTGTGTTTACATGTATCTTTATAAATGTGTCAGTTTCTGGACCCGTTTGTGTTTGTATGTGCTTAAATGAAAAAGGAAACATATAAGTGGCTGTATGTGCATTTACATGTGTTTCGCCATGTCTTTGTTAACACTATATACCCTGCATTGTGCTTGTCAATGTCTTTGAATATGTGCATGCAAACATGTGTCTGTGTTTCAATATGAGTCTATGACTTTCTGTATCTACATTTCTCAATATATGTTATTTTTCTGGAAATACTTAATGTATACATTTCTGGGTTTTGGTATATTTATGTGCAAGCATATTTGTCTTTAAAAGGGCCATATGAAGAGAGATTAGGAATTTAAATGATGGATGGTATTTGAATCTGAGGTCCACAAATAGATACACTGTTTACATAAATGGTCTTTAAATCAGGCTGGGAGGGTCATCTTAACCGTTCCTAGAAATGGCTGACATTTCCTGGGGTCATTCCCACTTAGAACTACCTTCCTTGAAGCTCTTACCTCCTTCTTCCTTTCTGTGTTTTTGAGCATACTGGTTTCTGTGCCCCTTTCCTTTTTATTCTCACCCCCAGGTTGATTCTTCTCATCCCAGCTGTTTTTTCCTTAGTGATATTAGGTAGGGGTAGTAAGTTTTGCCGATAATTTCTAAGTCTCAAAAAGCAACTCTTTTTGAAGCAAAATGTGTTAGGATGGTAGGAGGCTAGAATATGGATTATAGGCTCATACACATTATAGATGATCTGCCACTTCAGTTAAAAAGCTGCACTTGACTACATGTAACTCAAAACTTAAGTTGTATAGAAGGAGAGCAATCTGTTTGTTTAAAAAAAAATTGAAATCCACACAGAAAATACTATTCACAAATCAATCCTAATTCTATGAGAATTGGGTAAATCCTGAAAATCTTAGATCAAATAAGATCTCAAACGGATGCATATTTTTTAACTGAGGAGCTCAAAAGTATGCACACATACAATTCAGACAGTCCTCCTGGACAAGAAATTCTTTATGTTCCAAGTTTGCTCTTTCTCTCTGTCCCATGTGTCCCACATCTAGTCCAAGGGAAACTCTCACACAGCCTTTGCCTTGACATATTCTGGGTGTGCTGGCCACCCATACAGCCTCATCTGTGTCCACCTCCAAAGCATCTGGTTAGCCCAGCTCCCCTCCTCTCCATTCCTAGGGGGTCAGACACCCTAAATGGAAGAATACTTATAAAGCTCTCCAGTGACTACAGAAAAAGAAACCAACCTCTGGGTGTATTTTGGTGTCTGTGTGTGTTGGCAGGGGGATAGCACAGCACAGTCCCTTTTAAAGAAATCTTCCTCATAAATCCCCTCCAATTTTAACACTTGAGCTTTTATATTTTTTTATGGTTTTTTTTTAGAGAGAGCATGAGTCGGGAGGGGCAGGGGTGGAGAGGGAGAGAGAATCTCAAATAGGCTCCATGCTCAGAGCAGAGCCCAAAGCGGGGCTCAATCCCACAACCCTGGGATCATGACCTAAGACAAAATCAATAGTGAGATGCTCAATTGACTTTATATCTTGAATTTATATCTTGCTCATTATGCGTTGGTCAGAATTCTAATTTACCAACCTGGTACTCTAGTTTGTCTTTTTTTTCTTTTAAGTTTATTTACTTTTTTTGAGAGAGAGAGAGAGAGAGAATGAATCCCATGCAAGCTCCCTGCTATCTGCAGGGAGACTGGCATGGGGTTCAATCTCACAAACCGTGAGATTATGACCTGAGTCAAAATCAAGAGTTGGAGGCTCAACCAATTGAGCCACCCAGATGCCCCTCTTGTTTATATCTCTAGCCAAAACCTCTTTTAAATTCCATCTTGTCTATCCACCTGCTGAAATGACACCTCCACTAGAATGTCTCGAACCTAATATAAATCAACTTCCTGTTTCCACCCCTGTCCCTAAACTAATTCCACTAATTCCACTCGGAAATAGTACCATCATCTTCCCAGTTACTTAAGCCAGAAACTATACATCTTCCTTGACTTCCTGTTTCTCATTGGCCCAAACTACTTCAAGAGCCTCCTTCCTGATCTCCTGTTCCCACTCTGTCTTCCGTCCAAACTGTTCTCCACACAGCAAGCAGAGTAACGTTTAAAATGCGTCACTGGGCCTCATATGTTTCCTTCATGAAGCTTACTATATTTTCTAATTCTACACATAACTGCATGTTATCTAAGTATTTAAGCCCTAGAAGAAAAGGGACCATGACTGGTTTCCAACTGTGCCTAGCATATCGCAGGAACTCAATACATATTTGTAGAACGCGATGAAAAACAAAAAACAAAAGGCATTTCATATCATGAGTTTCATTTGGTTTGACTCAGCTCCATACACACAAGCAGCTTCCAGACATCCAGCTGCCCCACTTACCTCCTTAAATATCTGGTCCTCCTCCCGCAGGCGCCTTTGCTCCACTTGGCGCCGACCACTCTCCTCAGCTTCTCGCATCCTCCGCTGCCGCTCGGCCAGCATGGCAAAAGCATGGATCCTCCTCTCTTCCTGTAGTCTCACCAGCTCTTTGGACAGGAAGTCAAACATGTCTGCCAGAACCCTTCCTTCCAGTCCAGCCAAATGGTTTTCAACCAGTGACACCTGAAAAACATTTTTAATGATACAAATTCTACTACTCACGATGATTTGTAAGGAGGGTTGCTGGACTAGCCAGAACTCTTGGTCACTTCACTTTCAGAATGCACTCAGTGTTTATTATTATCACTAGGCCAGCCCCATCCCAAGTGTTCTTACTATGAAAACTTAGGATACAAACTTAGACATGAGAAAGTGGATTGCTCAGTCCATCACTGATAGATTATAGTCCTCAAATTATGAGGAGGACTTAGCAAAACATTTCTATTAGTATCCACCCAAATTGGTTTTTTTTGTCTTTCATTTCTATCTTCCCAGACATGAAAGGAAATGTCAAGGTTTTTATTTAAAAATTTTTTTGGGAGTTCAATAAAATAGTGTCCCCTAGAAATTCACTCAGATACCTTTTAATTTTTTAATGCTTCATCCTTTGACACAAGTTTGGGGAATTTTAAGATCCTGAATAACATGAAAGAAAACTGTGGTACTTTTTATTCTTTTAAATAACTTGAAAGTCATTAAGAACTATCTTTGAAACAGAGTAGGAAAAAGCCTACAGGGCACTTTTCCATCCAGTTCCTGGGTCTTCCAGGACATTGTGTTCCCATCTGAACAGAAGTGCACCCCAGCCCTATCATTTGCAGGGCTCTTCTTCTTTCTCTGGTCCCTCTGTTGGGTCTCACAGCCTGTGGCTTTTTTACTCCCTCCCCCAAACTGAGACCATCCACAAGCCTGATGTCATGTAAAAGCAATAATGTACTCAGTTCTAAGCTGCTTACCATTTGTGCCCAATTCCACATGGCACAAGCATTAATGTGCATTACTAAGGGTGGGTCATACTAACTTCACTTTCATATAGCACTATACTGTGCAAATTGATTCTTTTTCATATTGATTTATGGATTAGTGGGAGAGATAGTAAAAGTATGTCCACTCTGTAGTCAGCACCATTAAAAACTCTATATATAGACAAATGCCAGAAGAAAATAGGAAAAACATTTACAGTTGTTGGGGTAGAGCTGCAATTACCAGCTGTTGTCAGGTGACACTGATGACATCACAGAATACCATGAGATATTAACATATTTAATATGCAGTTTAACCAGCCTGAGCTATGTACGGCTCCAACACCCAAAGTGCTGATATTTTAAAGTAAATCTCATGTCTTTTTTTTATTGCATTTATTATTTTTTATTCTGCCAAGCTCCCACTGAAATTTGGTAGAGTCACCAAATATTTTTTAAAAGGTTTTCTTTTTTTCTTTTTTTTTTTTTTTTTTGCAAATATAAGATCATGCTCAGTTCAGTGAGGGCATAGCCCATTCCATTTCTGGACTGCAGCAGCATTGTTCCAAAGTGCTGACTGTGATAGAGTGATGGGATTGGGGGGAATGTTTCTTTTTTGTCATTTCATTTACTATTATTATAATGCCACTTGTGCAATAATAAAAATCCAGGAGACAACCTTGTGCTCATGCAAGTTCCTCTGTCGCTGTAAGGCCAGGGTCACTTGCTTCTCAGCTTTCTTCAGCAGCCTGTCATCTTCTTGTAGTGCATGGCTGGTGCGCAGCTCCTGGATCAACTCCAGTCGCTTTTCCTTGCCTTCAAACATCTGTATCAAATCAAATCAAATAAAAAAGAGACTTGCAATTAACGTCCCTTGTGCAACACATCAGGACTCATCCAGGGACTGGTGAGGCACTTGTGAACAGTGGGTTCAGTCCTGCGTTCTGGGACCACAGGGCAGGGGTGCTCCAGAGAGCTAGAGGTCAGCTCCCTTTTCTACACCTCCAGCTGCTCAGGTAGAGAAAGAGCTTAGTTATCAGTTGTTTACTCATTTCTTAAAATCTCTCTCGAAGACAAGGTGGGCTCAGGTCATGATCTCACAGTTGTGAGACTGAGCCCTGAGTGAGGCCCTGCACTGGGCATGGAGTCTACTTGGGATTCTCTCTCTCTCTCTGACCCTCCCCGACTTGAGCATGCATTTGTGCACATGCACGCACACACACACACTCTAACATAAAAAATTAAAAAAAAAGGAAACTAGAACCTTCCCCTCATTTTCTGTGCTCCTTCCCTAAGATGCCTGAGGATGGTATTTTTCATAGCCATGTCTTCTTTTCCAAGAGACCTGCCCCTGGTTTGTAATACGGAGTCAGCTGTGACATTTTTCCGGGGAAATTTTCAAAGAGAGTAAAGAATAATGCTCAACACAAGATGCTCACCCAGCTTCCCAGACTTACTAATTATAACTGAGTCTCTTATGAGTTATAGCTGTGTGAGGAGAAAAAAAATTTTTTGCTGGTGCTTTATATTAGTCCACTTTAAAAGTGAAGTATGTTTGTACAAATAATGTGGTGAAAGCTTTATAGTCAGGAAGACCAGAGTTGAATTTGCTAGCAGTTAACATAATCTCAGACTCAAATCACTTGCCTGTAAAATGGGGCAACTGATAGAAAAAGAGATGATATAAGTAAAGCAAAGAAAATATAATGTGAGCTTATACTATGGCTTTAAAACTGTAGTTATTATTACTTTGCTATTTATTATTCAGGCGTTGCTAGCTATATGCCAACTCAAATAATTATGACTTTGTGAAAAATTAGGGAATCCACTTGGTTTGTGATGCCTTAATAGTAAAAATTCAGGGGCACCCACTGACTTAGTTGGAAAAGCATGCAACTCTTGATCTTGGGGTCAATGAGTTCAAGCCCTATGTTGGGTGTAGAGATTAAATAAATAAACTTTTTTAAAAAGTCAAAATTTAGGTAGGAAAATGGCTGGATTTAGCAATTCTAAGGAAGATATTAATTTCACTTTGCCCTGGTTACAACTGTGACCAACAGCAAGCAGGTCCTTTCTCTCTTTGACACTGTGCCACCCACTTGGACAAACTGGAACAGAAGGGAATGGGTAGGTAACTTGAGAGTATAGAGTTCCAGAGGACAGCAGGGTGCCAGAAGGAATTCACCCCAAGGAACCAAGCACATATGCGTTCTATAAATCCATCCTCAAAGGAGAAGCACAGGACCAGCGGTTGGACCCTACACACCGTGTTCTGAACGACTCTTCCCCGGAGTAACTTTTGAAGGTAGATCACAGCCATCTCTATATCTTCTTCTTCCTAAAAGAACAAAGTGAGAACCAAGCAGCTTGAGAAGAGCAGCAGTCAGCACGAAATATTTTTTGAAGACTCAGATCAAGCAAAAGGGACTGTGCTAGATGCCAGAAACTTAAAGAGAAATAAATGAGGTCTATACTCTCATTGAACATATAGTATTTTAAATGCTACTGGATTGTTAAAATTCACTCTTTTATAATGATAAGACATCATTACAAATCATATCAACAGCAAAAAATTCATGCTATCCCTACAATTTAAGCCATTTTCATTTTTCTATACTCCTTTCCAGCAAAATCTTTCTTGAAGCAACAAGTATTGCTTACACCATCCCTTTTGTAATAGTTTTTTCATGTTTGATCAAGAGTAGACAAGGAATAAAGCTAGTTTGTGTCAGAGTCTAGAGTAAGGTGTTTCTCACAAGAATTTAGATAAGCTGGTAAAATCAGAATGGACAAGATTAGCCATCTACAAAAATCACCTTAAATAACGGTGTCAAAAGCAGAAAGCAGAGTCTGCAAATCTAATTAAGGTACCTCTAAATGCGAAAGAAAGCAACAGAAATCAATAGCATTCACACATGTGAAAGACAATGTGTTAACCACAGGCAGCGATTGCATAAAGTCTAGCAAAGGGGATGTCCAGAAGCACATCCTGGCAGTCCCTCCACGCAGGTGACCCATCAGAAGCCCTAATGAGATCTCCTGTCAACTCCCCTCCCTCTGACAACCGTCTCAGTACAATCTGGCTTCTTGTGAGAACTGCCCTATCCTGGGAGATGATAGGCTGGCCTGCTAAGAGGAATGCCCCCATCTACCAGGCAGTTATCCTTCGGTCAAGCAGGACGTTTGGATTGTGGAATCTCTAGCAGTTTCTTGGAGGTGGGGGCTGTCTAGTCTGAGTCAGTCCTAAATCCTGACTGACTCTGGTACCTCACCCAAACAGAGTTTGGAGATCTACGAAGGTGAGGTATGACTCTGGTCAAGGTGACCTCTTTGAGCCAGTCCTACCTCAGAAGCCAACCTGTCCTCATGACATCTCTGGCACTTCACTCCTTTCTGACACCAGCTGTCATCAGCCACCTCCCCATGTGGGCAAGACGGTTATAGTAACTGATCATCATTCAATCTTCTTTTTTTATTTGACATACATGAGGATTACCTTCTGATGCCTATTTTTCTTGGAAAGATTTTGTTGTGCTTATTCATGTGTTTGATGTTTGAATCATAAGAATAAATGCCATATAAGTCATATCTTGAGAAGGTAACCCTGTTAAATTAGGTTTGTTTTTAACTCAAAGTATCTAAGAACAGACAGCAATACTGAATTTAGCATTTCAAATCAAGTTTCAAACTTACATTGGAACTCATTTCCAAAGTTGGAGTTGGAAGGCGAGGTTGAGGTAGTGACTTTCTTTGAAGAAAGCGCAGAAGTTTCTTTGGTTCAAGAACTTTATTCTTCTTATCCAATATTGCCTAGAATAATAACACCAAGTAGTGTCATTCTTTACCTTTGTATTTTCTTCCACTACCAGATCTAGGCCACAGTTCTGAAGATCAATCAGAAATTATCTTCTCTATGGTTATGCTTGGACAGTTTGAGAAAATCCAAACCCAGGTGCTTCTGTGACCCAAGGGATGTTATGATATTCCTAAAGATCAACTAACCACTGGATAAACATGGCACATATTCTAGGTTTATCCATTTTAATCAAAGATTTGGAGGACTTAAATTTTTTTTTTTGAGATTTTAAAAGGTTCTCTCGTATGTATGCAAACAAAACCCCAACTCCTATTCTTTCATAAGAGCCTATTATCTGTTTAGAATAAGTGCCTGGGCAATAGAAAATTTCCCTGTGCCATAAATGATGGAAATATTTGATGTTTTGTTGTTATAGGGGAATTGAGGACCATTCAAGGGCAACTGTCTCAAAGTGAGGAGCTTTCCTTTGGCAGTGAAGGCCTGCACATCATGATTCTTGAAAATGAACTTGTTTCCTTGTGAAACAGTGTGTGTGTTCTGATTTCAACATACGTTTTATTTGTTTTACTTTTTGATCACCAAAAGTCCCCCAAATTATATGTAACATAGGATTTTGTTCACTGGTTCTATATTCAGCCACAGGAGGGGATACTTTTAACTTAAAAGTATCAAAAATTCTAATCTCGGTCATGTAAAAATCATACTTTAGAATCACATTTTTCTGGGGCTCCTGGGTGGCTCAGTCGGTTAAGCATCCGACTTCAGCTCAGGTCATGATCTCACAGCTTGTGAGTTCAAGACCCGCGTCGGGCTCTGTGCTGACAGCTCAGAGCCTGGAGCCTGCTTCGGATTCTGTGTCTCCCTCTCACTGCCCCTCCCCCACTCACATGCTGTCTCTGTCTCTCAAGAATAAAATAATAGAATCACATTTTCACCACATAATTTTTACATTAGTTTTCCCACAGAAAACATACAGAAGTGATAAAACAAGCACAAAGCCAAAACTTGAAATTAGTAAAAATATGCAAATTGAGTAAAATTTGAAACCATATGAAATTACTGTGGTTGTAATAGAACCTCTGAGTTTCTACCAAATAAAACTGACACAAGGTATATATAACAGCTCTAATATATAGCAGCTTTACAATAACCACAACTACTGAATCAATAAAAGCAACAGCAACCAAAAAAATAATAATTCTAAACACAGGCATCTCTTCAGTGATAGGCCCTAAATAGCACCACATGAAACCACTTTAAAACCAGTCATTCATAATATGTTGGTATCGATCTGGGAAAACAGGCACTCACATACACTGCAGCAATTAGTACATCATTTATGCAAGAAATTTGTCAATATACATCAAAACTATAAATGCAGGCATATTGTGGGCTGGCAATTCCATGTCTAAGAATTTTCTTCTAGATATGTTCACACATGTACCAAATTATATGCAAACAAGATTACTCAATGCAGTATTACTTTTAATACAAAAAACTTGAGACAATATAAATAACAAGAGGGGACTGGTTAAATATGGCACATTTAAGCAATGATATATCATGCAAAAAATAATGTAACATAATTATGGGATGATCTCCAAGATATATTAAATAATAAAAGCACAGACAAAACCATGTGTATTATATACTAACATTTGTGTAAAAAAAAGTTTAAAAAGATACTTGGAACCACATAGCTGGGAGACAGGGATAGAAGGTTTACATTTAATACTCTCATAGAACTCCTGAATTTTGAACTATGTGCATATTTTTCCCAGTCAATAAATAAGTTCTAAATATGAGAGAAAAGAAAGAAAAAAATCACTTAGATTTTGAAAAAAAGCAATTGGATTTTTACAATTAAAAATGTTTGGCCAAGGGGCGCCTGGGTGGCGCAGTCGGTTAAGCGTCTGACTTCAGCCAGGTTACGATCTCGCGGTCCGGGAGTTCGAGCCCCGCGTCAGGCTCTGGGCTGATGGCTCAGAGCCTGGAGCCTGTTTCCGATTCTGTGTCTCCCTCTCTCTCTGCCCCTCCCCCGTTCATGCTCTGTCTCTCTCTGTCCCAAAAATAAATAAACGTTGAAAAATTAAAAAAAAAAAAAAAAAGAAAACAAACAAACAAACAAACAAAAAAAAAAATGTTTGGCCAAGAAGTCCAATCAAAAGTATAATAAAACTAACAAAAATATTTGAGAATTTCTTCAATCTCAGTCTTATCATTGTCTTGAAAAATAAAGTTCCCAGGGAGAGAGAAAGGAACATGATTGAATATGAGAATATCAAGGAAATGCTCTTACCAAACAATACATTTTAACCTGCTTAAAAGACAAACTGGCTAGGCAACTGAGTTTAATCCATAGTTTTCATAAATGAAAGAAAGAACTGATTGTTACACTCTTTTAACCTACTTTAAGATGTAAGTAATTTGACAAGTCTTCAAAAATATATTCCAACCTAAATTACTACCAAGAATAGCCTGAAAATATTGTACTGTGGAAATTCTTTTATGCCATTCTAGATATTTTTCTTCCATGATTACTGTGACATAGCCCATAAAGTATTTTTTAAACCTTATACCACCTGTACCTTCATGTTTCTATGATTCTGAATTCTCAAAATAATGTTAGCCATAAGACTAAAAGCAGATACACTGTGTGGACATAAACCTGATATTTAGTGATTCTCTTCAATTCAAACCAATATTCTAAACTAACAGACTCCATACAATGGCATCTCATCCCAAATCCAAAAGGACATATAAAAACAAGGACAATAAAATAATGTGAATCCTATGACCCCATCAGCTACAACAAACATTAAACACAGCCCAATGTCTAGCCAGATTAGAATAAATCCCACATTATGCCTATTTACTTCAGTTCCTATTGCTTGATAACAGATGTCAGGCTATCAAAAACATTAAAAGGTATCCCAAAGGAAAGGGGAAAAAAAACCCCACAAAAACACAGTCTAAAGAGAGAAAGCAATCATCAGAACCAGATTCAGATAGGACATAAATGTTGGAATTATCAGACAGAAAATTTAAGATAACAATGATCAATATTATGATAAAGGCTCTAATGGAAAAGGTAGATGACATGCAAGAATAGATGAGTAATGTAAATAGAGACAGAAACTCAAAGAATCAAAAGGGAAGGCTAGAAATCAAAACACTATAACAGAAATGAAGAATGCCATCAATGGCTCATCAGTAAACTCCACATAGCTAAAAAAAAAAAAAAAAAAAAAAGAATCCAGGAATTTAAAGATAGGTCAATAAAAACTCCTCAACCTGAAATGCAAAGAGAAACAAACAAATAAATACAACAAGACATCCAAGAACTGTGAGACAATATCAAAAGGAGTAATGTGTGCAACTGGAATGCGAGATGGAGAAGAAAGAGAATGCAGAATAAATATTTGGAATAATAATGGCTGGAAACTTTGCTAAATTAATGACAAACACCAACCTACAGATCCAGAAAGCTTAAAAAAACGCCATGAAAGACACATACCTTAAACACACACACACACACATGCACACGCACACGCACACACACAAACACCACAGGCATATAGTATTTAAATTAGCGAAAACCAAAGACAAAGAAAGAAATCTGAAAGAAGCCAGAGGAAAAAACACCTTAGCTACTGAAAAACAAAGATAAAAATTACAGTGGAATTCTAGTCAGAAACCATCCATGCAAGAAGAGAATGGAGTGAAATCTTTGAAGTGTTGGGGGGAGGAAACCCCACCAACCTAGAATTCTATACTCAGTGAAATCATTATCCAAAAGTGAAAAGATCACAATTTTATACTTAACTGCTTCAAAGGATACTATCAAGAAAGTAAAAAGACATCCCACAGAATAGGAGGAAAATCTGCAAATCATTTATCTGATAAGGGTAGGCCTCAGAATATATACAGAACTCCTTTACCTCAACAATAAATAGACATTAAAAGTAATGTCTATAATAAACAATTAAAAGACAACCCAATTAAAAAATGAGCAAGGAATCTGAATAGACATACCACAGTGACATACCACCTCACACACACTAGGATGGCTATAATAAAAAGATGGGCAGTCACAAGTGATGGCAAAGATATGGAGAAATCAGAATCCTTATACATTCCTGGTAGGGCTGTAAAACAGTGCAACCACTTCTGAAACAGTCTGGCAGTTCCTCAAAAAGCAAAACATAGTTACTATGTGATCCAGTAACTCCATTCCTAGATCTAGAGCCAGGAGAACTGAAAAACTTATGTCACTCAAAAATCTGTACACAAATGTGCACAGCAGCATTGCTTAGATAAAAAGGAGAAACAACTCAAATTTCTATCAACTGATGAGCAGATAAATTGTAACACATCCACACAATGGAATATCATATAGTCACAGAAAGTAATGAGGTACTGAGACCTACTACAACATGGATGAACTTTGAAAACATTATGCTAAGTTAAAGAAACCAGACACAAAAGGCCATACATTGTGTGATTTCATTTATATGAAATGTTCAGAATAGGCAAATCCATAAATTGAAAGATTAGTGGTTGCCAGGGGCTCTGGGGAAGAGGGTAATTGGGAGTGACTGCTAATCGATATGGGGTTTCTTTTGGGATAAATAAGAATGTTCTGGAATTAGATAATGGTTATGGTTGAACAATCTTGTGAGCATACTAAAAACAATTGAATTGTATATTTTAAAAGGGTGAATTTTATGGTATTGAATTATATCTAAAAAAAAAAAATCACAAGAGAGAAACGAAGACTTCTTGAGACAGACAAAAACTGAAGGAGTTCATTGCCAGGAGACCTGTCCTGTAATAAATGGTAAAACAAGTTTTCCAGGCAGAAAAATGACATTGGTCAGAAACTTGCATTTCTATAAAGAAAGGAACAGTGGCACAGAAAGAATAAATGAAGGTAAATTAAACTATTTTTTCTTATTTTAATTGATCCAAAATATAACTGTTAAAGCAATGACAGTAAAAATGTATTGGGTGATTATAGCCTATGGATCAGTGAAATGAACGACAGCAATGCCACAGGGACTGTAGGGAGGAACTGGGAATAATCTGCTATAAGGGAAATGCTCTACATGGAAAGTGATAATATTACTTGAAGGTGGACTTAGATTATTTTATATGTAAACTCATATACTAGTTCACAAGACAAGCCTCACTAAATTTCAAAGAATAGGGATTCCTGACCATAGAGCAAATGAGTTAGAAGTTACTTCAAAAACGAGTTAAAATTCCTGCATATTTGGAAATTTAAAAACTTAAATACTCACAGGAGCAAAAACCATAACAGATGTTTTTAAAAAGTTAGATACTAATAAACACTTCATATCAAAACTAATGAAATATACCAAAATCAGTGTTTTGAAGGAAATGTTTAGCCTTAAATACTTTATAAAATTGATGAGTGCCTGAAAATTAATGAGCTACATGCCTATTTTAAGTTAGGAAAAGAACTACAAAGCAAAAAGAAAGAAGAGAGAAAGACATAATATGAATGGGAGTTAATACAATTGATAAAATATCTATAGTAAAGAAAATCAACAAATTTGGAGGTTCATTCCTTGGAAGAACAATACCAAGAAAATTAATAAGCCTCCAGTAAAGCTGAATAAGAAAAAAGAGTTAAAGCACAAATAAATAATATTATGACTGAAAAAGTAGGCACGGTTATAGATAAAACAAACGCTAAGAAGATTATAAAATAATACTATCAACGTATGCCAAAAAATTTGAAAAGTTAGGTGAAATGGACCTTGTAAAGAATGTAATTTACCAAAACAATGCAGAAAGATCTGTAAGTAGATCCCAGGAAGATGGCGGCGTAGGAGGACGCTGGGCTCACCGCGCGTCCTGCTGATCACTTAGATTCCACCTACACCTGCCTAAATAACCCAGAAAACCACCAGAGGATTAGCAGAGCGGAGTCGCCAGAGCCAAGCGCAGACGAGAGGCCCACGGAAGAGGGTAGGAAGGGCGGCAAGGCGGTGCGCGCTCCACGGACTGGCGGGAGGGAGCCGGGGCGGAGGGGCGGCTCGCCGGCCAAGCAGAGCCCCCGAGTCTGGCGGGCAAAAGCGGAGGGCCTGACGGACTGTGTTCCGACAGCAAGCGCGACTTAGCGTCTGGGAGGTCATAAGTTAACAGCTCTGCTCGGGAAGTAGGAAGGCTGGAGGACAAAGGGAGGGAGAGCTGCTGAGCCCCCGGACGACAGAGCTCAGTTTGGTGGGGAACAAAGGCGCTCGCCAGCGCCATCTCCCCTGCCCATCCCCCAGCCAAAATCCCAAAGAGAACCAGTTCCTGCCAGGGAACTTCCTCGCTCCGCGCAAACACCCAACTCTGTGCTTCTGCGGAGGAGCCAAACCTCCAGCAGCGGATCTGACTCCCTCCCGCTGCCACAGGGCCCCTCCTGAAGTGGATCACCTAAGGAGAAGCGAGCTAAGCCTGCCCCTCCTGCCCCTGTGCACCTTGCCTACCCACCCCAGCTAATACTCCAGATCCCCAGCATCACAAGCCTGGCAGTGTGCAAGTAGCCCAGACGGGCCATGCCACCCCACAGTGAATCCCGCCCCTAGGAGAGGGGAAGAGAAGGCACACACCAGTCTGACTGTGGCCCCAGCGGTGGGCCGGGGGCAGACATCAGGTCTGACTGCGACTGCGCCCACCAACTCCAGTTATACACCACAGCACAGGGGAAGTGCCCTGCAGGTCCTCACCACACCAGGGACTATCCAAAATGACCAAGCGGAAGAATTCCCCTCAGAAGAATCTCCAGGAAATAACAACAGCTAATGAGCTGATCAAAAAGGATTTAAATAATATAACAGAAAGTGAATTTAGAATAATAGTCATAAAATTAATTGCTGGGCTTGAAAACAGTATAGAGGACAGCAGAGAATCTCTTGCTACAGAGATCAAGGGACTAAGGAACAGTCACGAGGAGCTGAAAAACGCTTTAAATGAAATGCAAAACAAAATGGAAACCACCACGGCTCGGATTGAAGAGGCAGAGGAGAGAATAGGTGAACTAGAAGATAAAGTTATGGAAAAGAGGAAGCTGAGAAAAAGAGAGATAAAAAAATCCAGGAGTATGAGGGGAAAATTAGAGAACTAAGTGATACACTAAAAAGAAATAATATACGCATAATTGGTATCCCAGAGGAGGAAGAGAGAGGGAAAGGTGCTGAAGGGGTACTTGAAGAAATAATAGCTGAGAACTTCCCTGAACTGGGGAAGGAAAAAGGCATTGAAATCCAAGAGGCACAGAGAACTCCCTTCAGACGTAACTTGAATCGATCTTCTGCACGACATATCATAGTGAAACTGGCAAAATACAAGGATAAAGAGAAAATTCTGAAAGCAGCAAGGGGTAAACGTGCCCTCACATATAAAGGGAGACCTATAAGACTCGTGACTGATCTCTCTTTTGAAACTTGGCAGGCCAGAAGGAATTGGCACGAGATTTTCAGTGTGCTAGACAGAAAAAATATGCAGCCGAGAATCCTTTATCCAGCAAGTCTGTCATTTAGAATAGAAGGAGAGATAAAGGTCTTCCCAAACAAACAAAAACTGAAGGAATTTGTCACCACTAAACCAGCCCTACAAGAGATCCTAAGGGGGACCCTGTGAGACAAAGTACCAGAGACAACACTACAAGCATAAAACATACAGACATCACAATGACTCTAAACCCGTATCTTTCTATAATAACACTGAATGTAAATGGATTAAATGCGCCAACCAAAAGACATAGGGTATCAGAATGGATAAAAAAACAAGACCCATCTATTTGCTGTCTACAAGAGACTCATTTTAGACCTGAGGACACCTTTAGATTGAGAGTAAGGGGATGGAGAACTATTTATCATGCTACTGGAAGCCAAAAGAAAGCTGGAGTAGCCATACTTATATCAGACAAACTAGACTTTAAATTAAAGGCTGTAACAAGAGATGAAGAAGGACATTATATAATAGTTACAGGGTCTATCCATCAGGAAGAGCTAACAATTATCAATGTCTATGCGCTGAATACCGGAGCCCCCAAATATATAAAACAACTACTCATAAACATAAGCAACCTTATTGATAAGAATGTGGTAATTGCAGGGGACTTTAACACCCCACTTACAGAAATGGATAGATCATCTAGACACACGGTCAATAAAGAAACAAGGGCCCTGAATGACACATTGGATCAGATGGACTTGACAGATACATTTAGAACTCTGCATCCCAAAGCAACAGAATATACTTTCTTCTCGAGTGCACACGGAACATTCTCCAAGATAGATCATATACTGGGTCACAAAACAGCCCTTCATAAGTTTACCAGAATTGAAATAATACCATGCATACTTTCAGACCACAATGCTATGAAGCTTGAAATCAACCACAGAAAAAAGTCTGGAAAACCCCCAAAAGCATGGAGGTTAAAGAACACCCTACTAACGAATGAGTGGGTCAACCAGGCAATTAGAGAAGAAATTAAAAAATATATGGAAACAAACGAAAATGGAAATACAACAATCCAAACGCTTTGGGACGCGGCGAAGGCAGTCCTGAGAGGAAAATACATTGCAATCCAGGCCTATCTCAAGAAACAAGAAAATCCCAAATACAAAATCTAACAGCACACCTAAAGGAAATAGAAGCAGAACAGCAAAGACACCCCAAACCCAGCAGAAGAAGAGAAATAATAAAGATGAGCAGAAATAAACAATATAGAGTCTAAAAAAAACTATAGAGCAGATCAACGAAACCAAGAGTTGGTTTTTTGAAAAAATAAACAAAATTGACAAACCTCTAGCCAGGCTTCTCAAAAAGAAAAGGGAGATGACCCAAATAGATAAAATCATGAATGAAAATGGAATTATTACAACCAATCCCTCAGAGATACAAACAATTATCAGGGAATACTATGAAAAATTATATGCCAACAAATTGGACAACCTGGAAGAAATGGACAAATTCCTGAACACCCACACTCTTCCAAAACTCAATCAGGAGGAAATAGAAAGCTTGAACAGACCCATAACCAGCGAAGAAATTGAATCGGTTATCAAAAATCTCCCAACAAATAAGAGTCCAGGACCAGATGGCTTCCCAGGGGAGTTCTACCAGACGTTTAAAGCAGAGATAATACCTATCCTTCTCAAGCTATTCCAAGAAATAGAAAGGGAAGGAAAACTTCCAGACTCATTCTATGAAGCCAGTATTACTTTGATTCCTAAACCAGACAGAGACCCAGTAAAAAAAGAGAACTACCGGCCAATATCCCTGATGTATATGGATGCAAAAATTCTCAATAAAATACTAGCAAATCGAATTCAACGGCATATAAAAAGAATTATTCACCATGATCAAGTGGGATTCATTCCTGGGATGCAGGGCTGGTTCAACATTCGCAAATCAATCAACGTGATACATCACATTAACAAAAAAAAAGAGAAGAACCATATGATCCTATCAATCGATGCAGAAAAGGCCTTTGACAAAATCCAGCACCCTTTCTTAATAAAAACCCTTGAGAAAGTCGGGATAGAAGGAACATACTTAAAGATCATAAAAGCCATTTATGAAAAGCCCACAGCTAACATCATCCTCAACGGGGAAAAACAGAGCTTTTTCCCTGAGATCAGGAACACGACAGGGATGCCCACTCTCACCGCTGTTGTTTAACATAGTGCTGGAAGTTCTAGCATCAGCAATCAGACAACAAAAGGAAATCAAAGGCATCAAAATTGGCAAAGATGAAATCAAGCTTTCGCTTTTTGCAGATGACATGATATTATACATGGAAAATCCGATAGACTCCACCAAAAGTCTGCTAGAATTGATACATGAATTCAGCAAAGTTGCAGGATACAAAATCAATGTACAGAAATCAGTTGCATTCTTATACACTAACAATGAAGCAACAGAAAGACAAATAAAGAAACTGATCCCATTCACAATTGCACCAAGAAGCATAAAATACCTAGGAATAAATCTAACCAAAGATGTAAAGGATCTGTATGCTGAAAACTATAGAAAGCTTATGAAGGTAATTGAAGAAGATTTAAAGAAATGGAAAGACATTCCCTGCTCATGGATTGGAAAAATAAATATTGTCAAAATGTCAATACTACCCAAAGCTATCTACACATTCAATGCAATCCCAATCAAAATTGCACCAGCATTCTTTTTGAAACTAGAACAAGCAATCCTAAAATTCATATGGAACCACAAAAGGCCCCGAATAGCCAAAGGAATTTTGAAGAAGAAGACCAAAGCAGGAGGCATCACAATCCCAGACTTTAGCCTCTACTACAAAGCTGTCATCATCAAGACAGCATGGTATTGGCACAAAAACAGACACACAGACCAATGGAATAGAATAGAAACCCCAGAACTAGACCCACAAACGTATGGCCAACTCATCTTTGACAAAGCAGGAAAGAGCATCCAATGGAAAAAAGACAGCCTCTATAACAAATGGTGCTGGGAGAACTGGACAGCAACATGCAGAAGGTTGAAACTAGACCACTTTCTCACATCATTCACAAAAATAAACTCAAAATGGATAAAGAACCTGAATGTGAGACAGGAAACCATCAAAACCTTAGAGGAGAAAGCAGGAAAAGACCTCTCTGACCTCAGCCGTAGCAATCTCTTACTCGACACATCCCCAAAGGCAAGGGAATTAAAAGCAAAAGTGAATTACTGGGACCTTATGAAGATAAAAAGCTTCTGCACAGCAAAGGAAACAACCAACAAAACTAAAAGGCAACCAACGGAATGGGAAAAGATATTTGCAAATGACATATCGGACAAAGGGCTAGTATCCAGAATCTATAAAGAGCTCACCAAACTCCACACCCGAAAAACAAATAACCCAGTGAAGAAATGGGCAGAAAACATGAATAGACACTTCTCTAAAGAAGACATCCGGATGGCCAACAGGCACATGAAAAGATGTTCAACGTCGCTCCTTATCAGGGAAATACAAATCAAAACCACACTCAGATATCACCGCACGCCAGTCAGAGTGGCCAAAATGAACAAATCAGGAGACTATAAATGCTGGAGAGGATGTGGAGAAACGGGAACCCTCTTGCACTGTTGGTGGGAATGCAAATTGGTGCAGCCGCTCTGGAAAGCAGTGTGGAGGTTCCTCAGAAAATTAAAAATAGACCTACCCTATGACCCAGCAATAGCACTGCTAGGAATTTATCCAAGGGATACAGGAGTACTGATGCATAGGGGCACTTGTACCCCAATGTTCATAGCAGCACTCTCAACAATAGCCAAATTATGGAAAGAGCCTAAATGTCCATCAACTGATGAATGGATAAAGAAATTGTGGTTTATATACACAATGGAATACTACGTGGCAATGAGAAAAAGTGAAATATGGCCTTTTGTAGCAACGTGGATGGAACTGGAGAGTGTGATGCTAAGTGAAATAAGCCATACAGAGAAAGACAGATACCATATGGTTTCACTCTTATGTGGATCCTGAGAAACTTAACAGGAACCCATGGGGGAGGGGGAGGAAAAAAGAAAAAAAAAAAAAAGAGGTTAGAGTGGGAGAGAGCCAAAGCATAAGAGACTCTTAAAAACTGAGAACAAACTGAGGGTTGATGGGGGGTGGGAGGGAGGAGAGGGTGGGTGATGGGTATTGAGGAGGGCACCTTTTGGGATGAGCACTGGGTGTTGTATGGAAACCAATTTGACAATAAATTTCATATAATAATAAAAAAAAAGCCATCCCATTAGACCCTGGTGGATATATTACTAGAAAAATCAGATATTTCTCTTCCCCTTAGCTGTGTCTTCTCTCTCCCTAGCATGAGAGATAATTTTAGATTATATAGATGGGCTCTAAATGCTATTACATGTATCCTTATAAGAAAGAGGAATGAGAAGATTTGGCACACAGAGAAGATGATGTGAAGACAGAAGCAGCGACTGGAGAAATGTAACCATAAACCAAAGAATTCCAAGGAACGCTGCTAGCCACCAGAAGCTAGAAAACTAAAGGAATGGATTCTCCCCACAACATCTGGGAGAACCTCCACAGAACCTGCCCACACCTTGATTTTGAACTTTTGGCCTCTAGAACTGTGAGAGAATAAATTTCTGTTGTTTTAAGTTAAAAAAAAAAAAAAAAAAGATCTGTAAGTAGTACGGAAATGAAGGAGTGGTGAAAGCTTTCCCATGAAGGTAACATCTCAGATAATAATTCTACCAAACTGAAGAAACAGATCATCTTAAGCTTAAATTCTTTTCAAAAGTAGAGAAGAAGGAATACTCTGTAGTCATTTAAGAAGACCTGTATAACTCTGACACCAATACTGTACAGAATCAAAATGAGAAAGAAAAGTAAGGCCATTTCACTCACAGATATAGAATCAAAATTCTGAAAAATAAACTAGTAAATCAAATCCAACAATGTATTAAAAGTAAGATAAAACACCTTGACCAGGTTAGGCTCATCCTCAGTATGTAAGGATAGATTAATGTTTGTTTAAAAAAAAAAAGCAACTATAAATGTTCTTTATTATAATAATAATTTTAAAAAGAAAAATATATAATTATCTCAATAGATACAGCTGAAACATGTGATAAAATACAACATGAACACATGATTAAAAGCTTCAGTAAATTAGTAAGAGAAGAGAACTTCCACACCCTAACAAAAAGTATCTACTAACACATCTTACAGAAAGTGAGAGAATAATGAATGCAGAGTTCAAATGGGTAAATGGAGACAGGGGGATGAGGTGGGAAGAACCACATAAATACACATGAATTACTGTTAAGGTCCTAATTTTTATAGTGAGTATGGGCTCCCATGGATTCTTATTCCATTACCAAAACCAACTGAACAAACAAACATACGTGGACCAGTGGGGAGATTGTGTCGTGGACCAGAGAGTCTCAGTGCAGTTCCTACAGATCAGCATTACCTGGAAACTTGTAACAAATGCAAATACTCCAGCCCCACTTCTGACCTACTCAATCAGAAACTTTGGGGTTGGGCCCAGCAACACGTGTTTTAACAAGCCCTCTGGGTGATTCTGATGCCTGCTAAAGACTGAGCAGCACTATCATAAACCACGAATTCTAGAGTCTATACACCTACAGTCCAATTAACAAATGGGAAACACAGCTGGTGGCTCCTCTGTACTTGTTTCATGGGGACAACCATTGCACTTTCTCATTTAGTTGAGCTTTAAACTAGATCAGAGAGGCTTTGAATGTGACTCCCTGTTACTCTGGTAACAAATCTAAAAGGGAGAAAATGAGGCCTAGTACACTATTAAAACCAGCAGTAATTCCTAACACTAGAAACTTGCTACGCCTCCACGTAGTCTCAGATATTATGGAGATCCAAAGTCAGAACCACTTTTAGGAAGTAACATGACTTCCACCAAGACATTGGAGAACAACCTCCAAGAGATTTTCCTACAGTTTGAAATGAGGAAAAGAAGCATATTCATTCAGCATAGCAGAGGCAACTTCCAGAAGAGAAAAATCTAGGGAGGAAAAAAAATGTAGAGTTATCCGTTGAGAACTACTGGACATTGCAATTTTGGAGGTATGGTATTTCACTGCAAAAGTCCCACTAGAAGCATCTTGTCTATGAATAAGGATTATTATACCTTATGAACCTCTGCCAACTCATGGTCCATTCTTGCTGCCCTCTTGAGAAAACCAGCTTTCGTGGTAGTGACTTTTGGCTTTGGAGGTCTGATTCGGGGTTGTGTCACAAAATCTGGGAGACATGACTCAAGTTCAACTAATCCTACAGGAAAGAAGTACATGTTTTTTAGTATTTGGTGATTAAATTTAGCATTTTGAAAGCGTATTGTTAGTTTTAGGAGCTATTTGCCAAGTGGTTTCATTTAGAATTATTGATGAGGTAGAGCCCACATAATTGGAGTGGACCCAAAACGTAAAGCAAATTTCTGCATAATTAACTCATGTTCTCAGTGACTTAAGATTATAAAATGAGAATCCATTCTAATACAATATTTCCCTACAAAAATTTAGTAAATTCTACAATAATAATCAAGAGAAAATTAATGGTCATATGATACATGGGATCATCATTCTAAAGTAGATGTACACAAATTTATCTTATTCTGCTCTGGAGATGATCAGCCAGAGACACAAGTTCAAGAGTGTGACCATCAACTCATGATCTTGGCCATATACATGATGCTTCAACTTGTCAACTAAAATTTAAATAATCTAAATAAGCTTCTCTTGGACTTTGTAAGAGGTACAGCTCTATGAATTTATCCCCTGGTTATCCATTTCCTTGCCCACTAGTTTTCTAGCACTTCTTAAAGGGCTGATTTTGTGATATATTTCTTGTTTGCTTTGAAAATCTGATATAAAAGCTTTTTCAGTTTCATTTTTGTATAACTTTATTAGTGACACTGAACAAGTTTAAATGTTTAGTAGCTAAGCATTGACACACTGTTATATAGTATATCCATTTATTTGAGTCTTAGCAGTTTTTATTGGTTTGTATGAACTCATATTAATAATATTGAATATGTTCATTGCTACTTCTTGAAAATATTTTTACTTGTTGTTTAGCCTTTAATCCAATACTTCTTTCTCTTCTAGTACTTTAATCTAATACTCCTCTTATACTGGCCTTGTTATCATGTAAACATCTTACCTTCATAGGTGTTGAGATAGTGGTTTTTTACTACAAAGTCCTCTGAGTTGTTATCAGGGAAACGACCAAGGCGAGACAAAGGCCCATAGACCTGGGATGCATAGTCAGAATAATCCTTGATGATATTTCTTCTCTCCAACTTCCCTTCTATATTCTTTCCCTTTCCCACAAGTTTCCTGATTGCTAGAATAAAACATACCTCTGTGACTATCTCCAAAATATAGTTCTAAACAAATGCATAATAATAGGCCAGTTTTGTTTTTGTTCACAGAGAAACTACTGAACTGTGCAGTCATGAAGACCACTCACTGCAGACAGAATATAACACTAAAAACAGAGGTTAGTCCTCTGTGTGGCCCAGATCCTCATGAGACAAGCAGGAGTGACAGAAGTTGAGGCAATTAGTGTCCTCAATGGGTACTCGTCAAAAATCTTTTATAACTGGGGCACCTCGGTGGATCAGTTGGTTGAGCGTCCGACTTTGGCTCAGGTCATGATCTCCTGGTTCGTGGGTTTAAGCCCTGCATTGGGCTCTGTTCTGATAGCTCAGAGCCTAGAACCTGCTTCGGATTCTGTGTCTTTCTCTCTCTGCCCCTTGCTCACTTGCTCTTTCTCTCTCTCAAAAATAAATAAACATTAAAAAACTTAAAAAAAATTGAAGAACTGCATTCCAAGCTCTGAGGTAAGAAGGTGTATTCGGCAAAAGTCTTCCAGGCTTACAAACGAAACTCAAAGTAACTGAAAAATATATGTTCAGGGGAGATTTGGAGAATTATTTTCTCCTAGGAGAATAATTGCAAGGGAGGGAGACTACAGGTTCTTCAGTAATCTGACCATCTTGGTTAACAATAGAATAAAGCACAATATATCCCAGCTTAGAGCTCTAGAAGTGTTTGGCAGTCAGAGGGAAAAGGCTGAGCCGTGCACATTCAGAGTTCATTCATCTAAGGAGTCATGCTTGCTACCTCCACCGGCTCCTTCTCTTTCAGTCCTATCACAGAGCCAGCCGGTTTGAAGGCTCTATGCTGTGTGCTGTCAATGCATGCAAAGTCATACTGTGGGACTGCAAAGTCTTGTTGCAAGAGGCGGCTGCATGCACCACTGCTGACTTGTGGGTGTTTATGTTTGATCCTCAGTGCTTCTGTGTATAACTTGGGGTTTTAGAATTAAATAAAAATAGTTAACATTTTATTATTTACCTACAAAAGTCAGTCAACTCATCATTAGTTATACCAAGTACTGAAAAGAAAAAATGTTGACAATGTCTAACTACATACCTCGAAGCTAGTTAAGAGTTATTTTCACACACACACACACACACACACACACACACACACACACACGGCAAGTTCAGGGGCATATAAGTGAGAGCAGATAATAGGTGCCTCACTTATGATGGGAGGGAGTGGGGTCCTTAAAGGCCTCCCTGAGGAAGTGACATTTGAGTTCTGTCTTAGCCAGGGTTCCTCCAAAGGCAGAGCATGAGACAAAAGCAGTTGTGCAAGCAGTTTATTTGGGAGGTGATCCCAAAGGGCAGGAAGAGAGGGACAGGGGGAGTAAAAAAAAAAAAAAAGCTACTCAACCCATTGTTAGTATTGTGAAGTGCTGAAAAAAAAAAAAAACAAAAAAACAACCGTTGAACATGTATACCTAGCATCTAGTTAAAAGTTAAAGTTCACTAAAAATAATTTTATGGAATTAATTGTTATAAATGTTTTATTTTTGCTAGAAAAATAACAAATTTGATTTTTTAAGTTGTAATTACATTCTGTTAGTATACATTAAATTGATAATTTGCATATATAATTGATACATTACAATTTTATAAGTAAATTATATTAAAAGTTACTAAGCAAATAAAGCTATAAAGCTAAATCCTAATAAGTTAAATTTTTTTAAATTTTAATTTAGTTTTTATATAGTCCTTAAAAATTTTTTATATAGTCATTCTTTTTTTAAAAATTTTTTTTTTCAACGTTTATTTATTTTTGGGACAGAGAGAGACAGAGCATGAACGGGGGAGGGGCAGAGAGAGAGGGAGACACAGAATCGGAAACAGGCTCCAGGCTCCGAGCCATCAGCCCAGAGCCCGACGCGGGGCTCGAACTCACGGACCGCGAGATCGTGACCTGGCTGAAGTCGGACGCTTAACCGACTGCGCCACCCAGGCGCCCCTATAGTCATTCTTAATCATCCACTGACTACTCCTTTTATATGTACAGATATAATACATAAACAGATATACAGTATATCCATGGTATTAAAATTTCATGGGAGGGGGCAAGCAGGAGAAAATATGTCGACATGTCTCATTTAAGGGAAATAATTTAAAAAAAGGTTGAGAAATTGGGCTCTCTGGGAACTCAACCCATGAATATGAGAAGCCCATCCCCTACTCTCCCTCTCTCTCCCTCTCTCTCTCACACACACACACACACGCGCGTGCCAATAATGTCAGTAACTTGACTACCTGTTAGAACATTACTACTTGGTTTTCTTAGAAATTTTCCTCCAGTCTTCTACTTTTGAAAGTAACTCTTTTCCTTTAGTCATTTAATAACACTAGGACTCATAAGAAGTCTATCTAAATCAGGTTTGGTCAAAGATTCAAAGCAAAGCCAACTTTCCCATTCTCTTCATTGTTCATATTGCACCTTTACCTGATACATGTCTGTGCTGAATCTGTGCCAGTTTTGCCTCCTTTGCTTCCTGCAGTTTAGACCACTGGGCATTCAAATGCTTCATGTTCACTTCATTTTGATTCTCATCACGCTTCTTCAGCAGCTCTTTTAGGACTTCCAGGCGAATCTCCTGCAGTCTTTAAATTACCAAACATAAAGAAGTATGTGGTATCTCCAACAGAATGTTCTACTAGAGAGAAAGGGAACGCCTGCCATAAACAGGACCTTCTCTTTGGGCTGGTATCATATTCATGTATTTTAAAAAGACCACTCTGGCAAAAGTGTGACAAATGGATTAGGTGCTTGGGGAGGCAACTCAACAATAAATCTCTCTATAATAGGACTATGTCTGGGTGTAGTTCTGAAAGGCAAAGAGAAGTATGCCAGGTAAAAAAGAAAAAAAGGGGGGGGGGCGCTCTCAAGGCAGATGAGCCTAAATGAACAACAAAATGTATGTGTACAGTTCCAGGTCGACAGATATTGGCTAGAGGGTTAAGTAATAGGAGTGACGAGAAAATGAGGCAGCATGCTATCTTAAGGAATAAATGTGAAAATGCCAGGGTCTGGCATATACAGGCACTCAGTCAATCTTTGCCTCCCTTCCCCTTGTCTTCACCTTGTTCTCCCAGAGCTACCTTGCTCATGTGTATATAACCATGTATAGATGACTTCAAAATCTGTACCTCAAGCCCAGGTATTTCTAAACCAGAATTCCTGTCTACTTGAATTTCCAGCTATCCCCTGACAACCTCAAAAACGCCTGCTCATTTTGTTCCCCCAGAAATCTACTGTTTCTTATATCTTCTTCCCTCCTGTAATGATTCCTCCTCTAAAGCACTTCTTGCATCCATTCCCTAGCTCATGTTTTTGTCAACCCTCTCCTAACTTGGACTCTAGTTGCTAATCTAGTCTCTCTTCCTTCCAATCTTGCTCCACACAGCTGTCAAGATTTTCCTTCCTAAAATAGAATTTGAACATTTTACTCTTACTTAAAAATTCATAGACTAATTCATTCAGCCACTCATTTGTCAAATATTTATTAAGTGCTCACCATATGCCAGGCAGGAAACAAACAATGATGAACAAGATAAAACACCTTCTATCAAGAAGCACTGTTCTATTGGAGCAGGCGTATCAACTAGCATTTTATAAGACAAGGAGATACGTATCAGACCAGAAGAATGAAAAGACTGTGGGAGAAGAAATGACAGAGCATCTATGTTTAGCACTATTCCCAGTAGATGTGGGGAAGTTTGGGAAGGCTTCCTTACAGGAGGCATTAACTCTGTAGTCTTGAAGATAAACAAAGATTGAGATTTGCCACATTGACAAGGAAAAAACGATGCCTAAGCAGAGGAATCTGAATGTTCAAATCAAAGGGCTAGAGACAGAGCAAATAGGTCATGCTGGCAGCGCTTCTCAAAGTGAACGTAGAGGGGAGGGTGTGGAAGTAGTGACAAATGAAAATGGAGAAACAGGTATTTTTTAAAAAATAAGCCACACACCAATAGTCACCTTTCTCTCTGGAGTTAGAAATCCAAGGTTTGGTTCTCAAGTTCATCACTTACCTCAATTCCTTCAGTCATCAAATGGACGTAATAGTATCTCATCTATCCATCCCATAAGGTTGTTGTGAGTATTAAATGAATTAATGTCTACAATGTGGCAGGACAGTGGTTCCCAAACCTAAACATGCATCAGATCACCTGGAGCCCACGGCCTGACTCAGTAGGTCAGAAATACCTACTGAGGAGTACTGGGGAGGGGCCTGAAAATCTGCATTTCTAACAACTTCCCAGGTAATGCTAATGCTGCTGGTTTGTGCATCACACTTTGAGAACCACTGGCTTGGAACAAACATGGCTCCAGCACGTGGTAACCTCTCCACAAGTGTAACATGCTCTACGAATATCATCATCATCACTAATATTATCATCTACCTGATGGCTTTTTACCCTTCAACACCCAGCTCAGAGGCTACCTTCTCTCAGTTTTCCCAAATCTCCACTCACTCCAAACAGAACTAGCCAGAAACATTTTAAAGGTTTTTAATGTCCTTCTGATAAGAATATACCTCTCTAAATTGCAGCACTAAATTTAATTTTCTACAGACAGGATTGGGTACCTGATACCTACTTTGCCCCAAAGTACTTTACATTCTATTAGCTGCAAGCTTTTACCAAAACATCACACAGTCTGGATTCAGGGTTAATAGAAAGTGTTGTAAAAAGACAAACATATTTTGAATTCAGAACCACGTTGAGTCTAACTCTCCTGGTTCTTAACTCTAAGCACACTGTCAGGGGCCATGGTAGCATTGCTATGAGTAACAAAGTGCCTCGGCGCAGCCTGGAACAAAGAACAACCTCAATATGTTCCCTTTCTTTCCTTTCTTTCCTGCTGGGGAGCTGGAATTTGGGGGTTTTCATCATTTCTACACCTTCCAAGGACAGCCTCATTACTGAAAATACATTAGTTAAATGACTGAAAACCAGAAGTACCTTGGCATATTGTTGTTTATCCACCGTGAGTTCATTTCCTAATTGAGGAATTCCACAATTTGTCTTTTAAGTAGAAAATGCCCCTGTTAGCTGTAGCTAGAACCCAAGGTGTCCTGACTGTGAATCCAGTACGAGGGGGAATAAGAGACAGCTAGGAGGCTGATGGATATGAAGAGGGCCAAGGCCTAGGCAAAATGGCATCGGGAATGAACAGAAAGGGTCAGTTTGACTGGTGCAGTCACTCTGGAAAACAGTATGGAGGTTCTCCCCAAAAATTAAAACTAGAACTACCCTATGACCCAGCAATTGCACTACTAGGCATTTATCCAAGGGATACAGGTATGCTGTTTCAAAGGGATACATGCACCCCAATGTTTATAGCAGCACTACCAACAATAGCCAAAATATGGAAAGAGCCCAAATGTCCATTGATGGATGAATGGATAAAGAAGATGTGGTGTGTATATATATATATATATATATATATATATATATATATATATATATATAGTGTGTATATATATATACACACATATATATAATGTATACAATATATAATTTATATTATATTATAATTATAATATATATTATATAATTATATATTATATATAATTATAATATATATTATTATATAATTATATAATAATATAATATACTATATATAATAAATTATATAATAATATATTATATATAATAAATTATATAATATTATATATAATATTATATAATATATAATATATAATTATAATATAATATATATTATGTAATATATAGTAATATATATAATTTAATATATAATGTATATATATAATGTTGTATATATATGCTTTTATACATATAATGTATATATATGCTTATATATATATATACCATATATATATATATATATATACACACACACACACACACACACACACACACACACACACACATATAATGGAGTATTACTCAGCAATCAAAAAGAATGAAATCTTGCCATTTGCAACTACGTGGATGGAACTGGAGGGTATTATACTAAATGAAATCAGTCAGTCAGAGAAAGACAAATATCATATGACTTCACCCATATGAGGACTTTAAGATACAAAACAGATGAACATAAGGGAAGGGAAGCAAAAATAATATAAAAACAGGGAGGGGGACAAGACGTAAGAGACTCTTAAATACGGAGAACAAACAGAGGGTTATTGGAGGGATTGTGGGAGGGGGGATGGGCTAAATAGGTAAGGGGCATTAAGGAATCTACTCCTGAAATCATTGTTGCACTATATGCTAACTAACTTGGATGTAAATTAAAAAAATAAATTAAAAAAAAATAGTAAAAACTACTGAAAAATTTAAATGCTCAAAATCTCTTTTAGTTTCCTATTGTTAGAAATAATTGGAACAAATATACGCTTGAATTAAAAGAAAAAAAATAAAAAGGGAAAAAGAACTAATATACGGTACAAGGCAGGTATACCTTTAACACATGTGAAAATAACCAGTTACAAAAGACCATATACTTCATGATTCTATGTATATGAAATTTCCAGTAAAGACAAATACAAAGATACAGAAAGTAGGTGAATATTTGTAAAGGATGGTGGAAGGGGGAAATGGAAAGTTTCTTTAATGGATTAGAGTTTCTTTAACGTTTCTTTCTTGGAGTGAGGAAAGTGTTATAAAATTAGATAGTGATGATGGAGATACAACTCTGTGAATATAGTAAAGATGACTAAAATGTGCATTTTAAAATGGTGAACTCTAGGATAGGTGAACTGTATCTCAACAAAACTGTTAAAAAATAAAAATAAAAATAAAGAGTCAGTTTGAAAGACATTTGCAGAAAGCAGTGGGATTCTGAAATAGTCTAAATTAGATTTTTCCTAAAGAGAAAAGGGAAGAGAAGAATCACAGATGCTTTGAGGAATTGTTCAAATCTGTTAAGGGTTCCACGCTTCACTTTACACACACAGAGGGCATTATACACTTTTATGTTATTAGAGAGAAAATTATAGAGCTATTATTCCTGAAAGAACCAGCAACCCAATTTCCTATCTCTACAGGTGGAGGGTTGTTATAAACCCACATATTTGGGAAAATTCTTTACAGATAAAAAGTATTTACATTACTCCACCAGTGCAGGTGCAGATGTCTGGGTAATCTAGAACTTACTTTTCAATCTCCTGCTCTCTGAAGGCCCATTCCTTCCTCTCCATCGCATTCATCATCCTCCTCCTCTTCTCAAACTGGGAGGTGTCACTCAGACAGGGAAGAGTGGCTTCCCAAGCACGCTTCTCCCGGGCACGTTCTATCATCTCAACTTCAGCTTGTCCTGCTGGGAGCCCTCGACCTGGATGGTGAAGCAAAGCAAGTTAGAAACACATGGACAAACTCATGTACCTTCCAGTATTTAATTTACTCCCTTTCAGTTCCTGTCCTTTTTAAATTCAAGGGTTAAGACAGGATGAAATGATATTGGGAAACATCCTCACACTGTGCTTCACAGCTTGTTATCTATCCCCTGTACTGCCTCTTGTTAGTTACTCAGCCAGAAGACATTTTAGTTACACATAACATGCTAGAGAGTATTTAAAGAATATTCTGTGACTACTGAACAATCATACCTTGGAATGCCCTATATTAGACAAATCAATATTTTGAAATGCAAAGAAATATCAAAGTAACTTACAGCTGGTAAGTGGCAGAAATCAGGATTTGAACATAGCAATCTGACCCTTGTGGTCTTATGTACTACTCTATACTTCCTCTCTATTAGAGAAATAAAACAAAAATGAACTGTACAGACAAGTCGACAGTTAATTACACTCAACAGTGAGGTTGAAAGCTTTTCCTCCATGATCAGGAACAAAACAAGAGCCTACTCTTATCACTCCTATTCAACATAGTACCGGAAGTCCCACCCAGAGTAATCAAGCAAAAAAGAAATAAAAGCCAACCAAATCAAAAAGGAAGTAGTAAAATGGTCTCTATTTGCAGATAACATAATCTTAGATATAGAAAACTATAAAGACTATCAAAAATGGTTAGACTGACATACGAATTCTGTAAAGTTGCAGAATACAATATCAACATACAAAAATCAGTTGTATTTTAAATACTAACAATGAACCACCTGAAAAAGAAATAAAGAACATAATCCCATTTACAAAAATAACAGGAATAAATTTAGCCAAGGAGGTAAAAGATCTATATGCTAAGAACTATAAAACACTAATGAAAGAAATTGAAGATGACAAAAATAAATGGAAAAATATCCCATGTTCATGGATTGGAAGAATTAATATTGTTAAAATAGTCATACTATGCAAGGACATCCAAAGATTTGATATAATCCCTAATAAGGATCCCAATGACATTTTTCACAGAAATAGAAAAACAATTCTAAAATTCCTATGGAACCATAAAAGAACCCAAAGAGCCAAAGCAACCTTGAGAAAGAAAAAGGTGAAGGCATACTTTCTGGTTTCAAACTATATTACAAGACTACAGTAATCAAAACAGTATAGTACTAGCATAAAAATAAACACATAGACACAAAAAGAATCAAGAGCCCAGAAATAAACCCATACATAGTCTACTAATATTTGACAAGGAGGCCAAGAATACTCACTGGGGGAAAGATACCCTTTTCAATAAATGGTAATGGAAAATAGGATATTCACATGCAAAAGAGTGAAACTGAACCCCTATCTTCCACTAATCACAAAAATTAACTTGAAATGGATTAAAGACTTAAATGTAAAGCTCCTAGAAGAAAACATAGGAAGGAATCTTCTTGATGTTAGTCTTGGCAATGATTTTTTGGATATGACACCAAAAGTACAAGCAACAAAAGCAAAAATAAATAAATGGGACTACATCAAACTAAAAGGCTTCTACACAGCAAAAGAAATGAGCAACAAAAGGAAAAGGCAACCTATGGAATGGGAGAAAATATTTTCAAACCATATATCTGATAAGGAGTTAATATCCTAAATACATTAGGAACTCCTACAAATCAATAGCAAAGAACAAAATAATGCAACTAAAAAATGGACAAATGACATGAATAGCCATTTTACCAAAGAAGATATAAAAAAAGGCCAGTAGGTACATGAAAGGTGCCCAACATCACTAATCATCAGGGAATTACAAAAGAAAAATATGAGATATCCTTTCACATCTGTTAGGATGGCTGTTTTCAAAAAGACAAGAGGTAACAAATGCTGACAAGGATGTGGAGAAAAGGGAACCCTAGCACACTATTGGCAGGAATGTAATTGATACAGCCGCTATGAAAAACAGTATGGAGGTTCCTCAAAAAGCTACAAATATAGGTACCATATGATTCACTCACTTCTGAGTATATATCTGAAGGAAATGAAATTACTATCTCAAAGAGATATCTGCACCTCCGTATTCACTGCAGCATTTACAGATGCCAAGACATGGAAACAACTTAAGTGTCCATTAACACATGAATGTTATAAAAAATGATATATGTATAATTCCTATATAACATATTAAATATAATAAACATAATATATATTGAATAAAATTAATATGTGATCAATTTTATATGTAATATAAAATATATAAAACTCAGCCATAAAAAAGGAAATCCTGCCATTTGCAACAACATGAATGATAATTTGAGGGCATTATGCTAAGTAAAATAAGTTAGACAGAAAAACACAAATACTGTATGATCTCACTTATATCTGGAATCTAACAAAACTGAAATTCCTAGAAACAGAGCATAGACTGATGGTTTCCAGGGGTGAGAGGCATGGGACAAATGGGTGAAAATGGTCAAAGGGTACAAGCTTTCAGTTATTTGATGAATAAGTTCTGGAGATCTAATGTACAGCATGGTGACTATAGTTAACAATAATATACTATATACTTGAAAGCTGCCAAGAGAGTAGATCTTAAATGTCTTACACACACTAAAAAAACAATGGTACTATGTGAGGTAATAGGTGTGTTAACCAATCTTATTGTGGTAATCATTTTGCAAAAAATATGTATATAAAGCCATCATGTGGTGTGTCCTAAACTTGCACAATATGTCAATTATATCTCAGGAAAGCTGGGGGGAAAATGAACTATACATAAGTAACAATATGATAATCTTTTATTTAATATTTACATCCATGATATTTTACTGTATCATTCTGCAACTTGCTTTTTTACTCAACTTTGTTTTGGGGATGCTAGTCATACTGATACTTTGTTTTGGGGATGCTAGTCATACACAGAGCTCTAACTGCATTCTTCCATTGTAGGACTCTACCACAATTTAAGCTATCTTCTCAAAAGTGATGTTTTAAGTTGCTTCTAATTTTTTGATTACACATAGTAACACCGCAACAAACATCCTTGTACTGGTCTCATTATGCCCATATGCAAATTTCTCTATGATTCTTAGAAAGGATCTAAAGTCTAGCAGCTAGATCATAAAATA
The DNA here is from genome assembly GCF_018350155.1 of Leopardus geoffroyi. Taxonomy (NCBI): domain Eukaryota; kingdom Metazoa; phylum Chordata; class Mammalia; order Carnivora; family Felidae; genus Leopardus; species Leopardus geoffroyi. The sequence continues at coordinate 65,877,626 of NC_059333.1, read as the reverse complement.
TCATCATTTAAAATTTTTCTGAATATTGCCAAATTTGCCTCCCAGAAGTATAATTTTGCTCAAGCCTTCTGAGAGTCCCCTGGTGCTCTCCCACAGCCCATGCTTCCTTCCTTCCTCCCACATTGTTTCTGCCGAATCTCAGTTGCTTTTTGTAGTCCTAACAAATACTTAGTAGTAGTTCACAGATTTTTTTTAAGTATCACTGAAAGTGCAATTTGTGGGAGTTGTGTTGTGCTTGTTGCTTTTGTATGATTTCTGGGAAGAAAAGAGGAAAGATGCTGATTTACATAGGCACAGCTATACTGGGATTACAGATTTGGTTTAGAATTGCTTGAAGGTGTAAAATGTTTAGGGGAGAAATCCTATCTATTTAAGCATGACTCTCCCCATTTATAAACATGGTATGCCTCTCTTTTTATCAAATCTTTGTTCATGTGCTTAAGGAATAATTTACATTTTTCTCCATAATATTGTGCACATGTTTTTGTTAAATGATATTCCTAGGCACTTTGTTATTTGTCAATATTAAGAGTATGATATTTTCAATATTTCTACTTAGATATTGTTCATATATAGGAAAGCTACTGATCTTTAAATGTTGATTCTATATTCAGCTACCTTATTGAAATCAGGTTCTTAGTTCTGGTAATTTGTTACTTCATTTGATTTTCTAAATGAGTACATTGTCTGCGCAGAAAGATAGTTTTGCTTCTTATTTCTAATCTTCATGCCTCAATTTTTTCCTCTTACTGCAGTGACTCAGTATTTCTCAACTAAAGTGATATTACTGCCATATTGGGCAAAAAATTATTTCTTGTATGGGACTGCCAGATACAGCACAGGATGTTTAGTGTCCATGCCAGCCTACCTCCCAAAACCCATCTCGTGTGCTAAATACCAGGGGCACGTCCTAATCATCATTACATTTAAAAATGCAGAGCAAGAACCTTCAGGGAGATAGAGTAGGAAGATCCTAGGCTCGCCTCATCCCACAGATACAACTAAAGACACCCCCATCAGTGTAAATAACCAGAAAAACACTAAAGACTGGCAAAACAGACTCTCCACACATATGTTGAGAAGAGGCCACATCAAGGAGGCTAGGAAGGCAAAGACTTAGTGGAACCAAATAGACCCACATAACTGTCCACAAAAGGGAAGAATGAAGTGGGTACAGAGGTAAATAAGCACCCCAGGCACAGGGGCCATGCACTGGGAAGACAAATCTCCAGAACATTTAGCTTTGAAAGCCAGAGAAGCCCAGCTTTGTGAGTTCTTAAAACCAATGGGGTTTAGCACCTGGAAGTCAAAAAGTCAATGGGCTCAGCTCTGGGAGAGCCCAGGGTGAGAAGAAATGGAGTCCCTACTCTTAAAAAGACAGCATAACAAACAGTTCCACTGAGATACAGCACAGAAACAGCAATTTGAAAAACACCTGGGGTATCCAGGAGGTGGATTTGTTTACTAATCTCAGAGTTTGTACTGGAGGAGTAGGGATCTTTGGGAGACTTCTCTAGGAACAAAGAGGCTTACAGGAGCCATTTCCCATCCCCAGTGTGGATGTATGGACATCTGCCAGTACCAGCACACCAGGAATAATCTCCACCAACCTTGCTAACAGCACACCCTGCCCAACAGTCTTCTGCAGATCCACCCCCTCCAACCCAGCTGGCATCAGCAGAGTTGTCCCTGGCAGCTGCAAGTCCCCTCCCTGGAGACTGACACAGACCTTGCTGACAACACTCACTCTGATCCTGTGTCTCCTGTGGAACAACCCTCTGCAGGAGTCCATCCAAGGCTGGCATTGCACAAGCAACCTAAACACGGTCTACCACCACTCCAAGTGACTCTTGCCCCCAGGGAGAGGGGATGATAACAACACACACCAGTCCAAATACAGCCCTAGCAGTGGGCTAGGGACAGATTTCTGGACTGACTGCAGGCCCTGCCCACCAACAAAAGCATCTGAGGGGACAACACAGGGAGAGCACCTTGTAGTCTGGTGGTACTGCAGCTCTAGCAAACCCCTGGTCAGACTCAACTCAAGCTCAAGGAGACCCCTGACTAGCCAAATTACATCACAGGGACCAAGCCCTGCCCAAAACAGGCAAAGAGAGCCATTGCAATGGCTGGACTGAGGGCAAATATAACTCAGCCACAGCAGGGCACATGCAACACACCCCTGAAGTGCCAGGTTCTGGTAAACAGGGGACATTATACTGCAGGTCACTACAGGACCTTTTCTCCATACATCCAAGACTTTCAAGAGCAGATGTTGCTGACTTTCATAATACACAGAAAACAGACACAGAGAGTTAGACAAAATGAGGAGACAGACAAATATGTCCCAGATCAAAGGACAGGACAAAGTCACAAGAAAGCTAAATGAAATGGAGATAAGCAATATGCCTGATAGAGAATTTAAAGTAATGGTCACAAACATACTCACTGAACTGGGACAAAAGTGAAGGACTCGGTGAGACCCTCAACAAAGAGACAGAAAATATAAAAAAAACTAATAAGAGATGAAGAATTCAATAACTGAAGTTAAAAATACACTAGAAGGGGAAAATAGTAGACTAGAGGAAACAGAAGAACAGATCAGTGACCTGGAGGACAGAGTAGTGGAAAGCAATCGAGCTCAACAGGAGAGAAAATAATAATAATAATAAATGAAAATAGATTAAGGGAACTCAGCCACACCATCAAGTGTAATAACACTCATATTATAAGGATCCAAGAAGGATAAGATGGAGAAGAGGTGGGGAGAAAATTTTATTTGAGAAAATAACAGATGAGATGAAAATTTCCTGAATTTGGAGAAGGAAACAGAAGTCCATTCAGGAGACACAGAGAGCCCCCAACAAAATCAACCCAAGGAGGGCCACACCATGGCGCATAGTAATTAAAATGGAAAAAAAGTACTGATAAAGAATTTTAAAAGCAAGAAGAGAAAAAAAAATTAGATACATACAAGAAAAACCGCATAAGACAACTAACCGACTTTTCAGCAGAAACATTGCAGTCCAGGAGGGAGTGGAATGATATAGTCAAAGTGCTAAAAGAAAAAAACTTGCAACCAAGAATACTTTATTCAACAAAGCTATCATTCAGAATTGAAAGAGAGAGTTTGCCAGACAAACCAAAGTTAAAGAAATTCATGGCCACTAAACCAGATTTACACGAAATGTTAAAGGGGACTCTGTGAGTATAAAGGAAAGACTGTAAGTAGGAGTAAGAAAAGTAGGAAGCACAAAAGCAGTAAAATTAAGTATATCTATAAAAATGAGTCAAATGATTCAAAACAAAAGGATATAAAGTATGATACCATCTACCTAAAACACGGCAGGGGAAAGGAATAAAAATTTAGTGCTTTTAGAATGGGTTCAAACTTAAGTGACTGTCAACTTAATATAGACTGCTATATGCATAAGGTGTTACATATAGACCTAAAGGTAACTGCAAATCAAAACCTGGTAACAGATATGCAAAAAATAAAGAGAAGGGAATCCAAGTATATCAACAAAGAAAGCTAGCAAATCTTGAAAAAGGAGAACAAGAAAGGAACACAAAACTACAAAAACAACCATACAACTAACAAGATGGCAATAAGTACATACCTATCCAAAATTACTTTGAATGTAATGGGACTAAACACTCCAATCAAAAGACATAAAGTGACAGAATGGATACAAAAGCAAGGCCCATCTATATGCTGCCTATGAAAGACTCATTTCAGATTCAAAGACACATGCAGATTTGAAAGTGAAGAGATGCAAAAGCATTTATCATGCAAATGGAAGTGAAAAGAAAGCCGAGGTAGCAACACTTATATCAGACAAAATATACTTTAAAACAAAGACTGTAACAAGAGACAAAGAAGGAAAGTATATAATCATACATCCAACAAGATATAAGAATTGTATAAGGGAACCATCCAACAAGATATAGGGATTGTAAATATTTATGCACCCAACATGAAGACACCCAAATATATACAGCAGCTTAACAACAAACATAAAGGAAGTAATCAATAATAATACAATAATAGTAGGGTACTTTAACACCCCACTTACATCAATGGATAGATCATCCAAAGAGTAAATGAATAGGACACAGTGCTATGAATGACACATTAGACCACATGGATCTAACAGACGTATTCCATCCTAAAACAGTGGAATACACATTCTTTTCAAGTGCACATGGAACATTCTATAGAATAGATCACACATTAGGTCACAAACATTCTCAACAGGTTTGAAAAGACTGAAGTCATACCATACATCTTTTCCAACCACAACACTATGAAACCAGAAATCAACCACAAGACACACATACATGGAGGCTAAATAACAGGCTACTAAACAATAAATGGGTCAACCAAGAAATCAAAGAGGAAATCAGAAAACACATGGAGACAAATGAAAGTGAAAACACTGTGGTCCAAAATCTTCAGGAGGCAGCAAAAGCTATTCTAAAAGGGAAGTTTATAGCAATTCAGGCCTACCTCAAGAAGTAAGAAAAATCTCAAATAAACCTAACCCTAAACCTAAAGGAGCTAGAAAAATAACAACATACAAAACCCCAAACCAGTAGAAGGAAGGAAATCATGAAGATTAAGAGAAGAAATAAATAAAATAGAAACTTAAAAAACAAACAAACAATAGAACAGACCAATGAAACCAGGTCCTAGTTCTTTGAAACAATCAACAAAATTAATAAACCTTTAGCCATACTCATAGGGAGAGACGGGGGGGGGGGGACTCAGAAATACAAAATCAGAAATAAAAGTAGAGAAAAAAAACAACCAGCACCACAGAAATACCAAGGGTTATAAGAATATCATGAAAAATTATATGCCAAATTGGAGAACCTAGAAGAAATGGAAACATATAACCTCCCCAAACTGAATCGGAAAGAATTAAAAACTTGAACATACAGATCACCAGTATAGGAGATTGAATCAGCAACCAAAAAACTTTGACAAACAAAAGTCTAGCACCAGACAGCTTCACAAGTAAATTCTACCACACATTTAAAAAAGACTTAATATCTATTCTTCTCAAAATATTCCAAAAAAATAGAAGAGGAAAGAAAGCTTCCAAATTCATTCTATAAGGTTAACGGTACCCTGATACCAAAACCAGATAAAGGCACTACAAAAGGAGAGAGACTCTGAGAGACTGAAGGGGGGGGGGGGGGCGGAGAACGAACTACGCCAATATCTCTAATGAACATAGATACAAAATCCTCAACCAAATATTAGCAAACCAAATCGAACAAATCATTCATCACAATCAAGTGGAATTTCTTCCTGTGATGGAGGGTGGTTCACTATTTGAAAATCAATCAATATCAAATCAACATCACATCAACAGAAAGTATAAAAAACTATATGATCATTTATCATTTCAACAGATATAATAAAAGCATTTGACAAAGTACAACATCCATTTATTATAAAAACCCTCAACAAAGTAGGTTTAGAAGGAACATACCTCAACATAATAAAGGCCATATATGGAAAACCCATTGCTGAAATCATACTCAACGGTGAAAAACTAAGAGCTTTTCCCCCAAGATCAGGAATAAGACAAAGATGTCCACTCTCACCACTTTTACTCACCATAATACTGAAAGACCTAGCCACAGCAAAAAGAAATAAGAGGCACCCAAATTGGTAGGAAAGAAGTAAAACTTTCACTAGTTGCAGTTGACAAGATATTATATAAAGAAAACCCTAGGGGCGCCTGGGTGGCGCAGTCGGTTAAGCGTCCGACTTCAGCCAGGTCACGATCTCGCGGTCTGTGAGTTCGAGCCCCGCGTCGGGCTCTGGGCTGATGGCTCAGAGCCTGGAGCCTGTTTCCGATTCTGTGTCTCCCTCTCTCTCTGCCCCTCCCCCGTTCATGCTCTGTCTCTCTCTGTCCCAAAAATAAATAAAAGTTGAAAAAAAATTAAAAAAAAAAAAAAGAAAGAAAACCCTAAAGACTCCACCAAAAAACTAGAACACATAAATTAATTCAGTAAGGTCGCAAAATATAAAATCAATATATAAAAATCTGTTGCATTTCTATACACTAAATTATTAGTATAGCAGAAAGAGAAATTCAGAAAACAGTTCCATTTACAATTTCAGTAAAAAGAATAAAATATCTAGAAATAACCAACGATGTAAAAGACCTCTACTCTGAATATTATGAAACACTGATGAGGGGCACCTAGGTGGCTCAGTCAGTTGAGTGTCTGACTTTGGCTCAGGTCATGATCTCACGGTTCATGAGTTTGAGCCCCACATGGGGCTCTCTGCTGTCAGCACAGAGACCACTTTGAATCCTCTGACCCTATCTCTCTGCCCCTCCCCTACTCGTGCTCACTTGCTCTCTCTCTCTCTCTCTCTCTCTCTCTCTCAAAAATAAACATTTAAGGGGCGCTTGGGTGGCTCGGTCGGTTAAGCGTCTGACTTCAGCTCAGGTCATGATCTCACAGTTCGTGAGTTCAAGCCCCGCGTCGGGCTCTGTGATGACAGCTTGGAGCCTGTTTCGGATTCTGTGTCTCCCTCTCTCTCTGCCCCTCCCCTGTTCATGCTCTGTCTCTCTCTGTCTCAAAAATAAATAAACGTTAAAAAAAAAATAAAAAATAAATAAAATAAAATAAACATTTAAAACACTGACGAGAGAAATTGAAGATGACACAAATGGAAAGACAGTCCATGCTGATGGACTGTGAGAACAAATAATTGTTAAAATGTCCATACTACACAAAGCAATCTACAGATTGCTAATGCAATTTCTATCAAAATACCAATGGCATTTTTCACAGAACTAGAACAAATAATCCTAAAATTTATATGGAACCATAAAAGACTCCAAAGAGCCAAAGCAATTTAAAGAAAAAGAACAAAACTGGAGGTGTCACAATCCCAGAATTCAAGATACACTGCAAAGCTGTAGTTATCAAAACAGTATGGTACTGGCACAAAAACAGACCCATAGATCAATAGAACAGAATAGAAAGCCCAGAAATAAACTCACAGTTATATGGTCAACTAATTTTCCATAAAGGAGGCAAGACTATACACTGGGAAAAAGACAGTCTCCTCAACAAATGGTATTGGGCAAACTGAACAGCTACATTCAAAAGAATGAAACTGGACCACTTTCTTACACCATACACAAAAATACACTCAAAATGGATTAAGGACCTACATGTAAAACCATAAAAACCTAGAAGAGAACACAAGCAGTAATTTCTCTGACAGTGGTTACAGCAACATTTTTCTAGATATGTCTCTTGAGGCAAGAAAAACAAAAGCGAAAATAAAACTACTGGGACTACATCAAAATAAGAAGCTTCTGGAGTGCCTGGGTGGCTCAATTGCTTGAGCGTCTGACTTTGGCTCAGGTAATGATCTCATGGTTTGTGAGTTGGAACCCCATGTTGGACTCTGCACTGACACAGAGCCTGCTTGGGATTCTTGCTCTCTCCTCTCTCTCTCTGCTTCTCCACCACTCACACTTTCTCTCTTTCTCAGAACACATAATCTTTAAAAAAGAAAAATAAGAAGCTTCTGCACAGCAAAGCAACTAACAGAACTTAAAGACAACCTACTGAGTGAGAGAAGGTATTTACAAATGACCTATCCAATAAAGGGTTAGGGTGTCCAAAACATATAAAGAACTTATATAAGTCAACACCAAAAACACATATAATCCAATTAAAAATGGACACAGAAGACATGAACAGACATTTCTCCAAAGAAGACATACAGATGGCCAACAGACACATGAAAAGATGCTTAGCATCACTGATCATCAGGGAAATGCAAATCAAAACCACAAGGAGATATCACCTCACACTTGTCAGAATGGCTAAAATAAACAAGAAGCAAGTGTTGGCAAAGATGTGGAGAAAAAGGAACCCTCATGCACTGTTGGTGGGAATGCAAACTTCTGCAAAAACTGTGGAAGACAGTGTGTGTTTCCTCAAATAATGAAAACTAGAATTACCATATGATACTGGGTATTTACATGAAGAACAAAAAAGCACTAATTTCAAAACGTATATGTGCCCCTTTGTTTACAGCAGCAATGTTTATAGTAGGCAAATTATGGAAGCAACCCAAGTGTCCATCCACAGATGAATGGATAAAGAAATGGTGTGTGTGTGTGTATAAACATACACATACACACATACAAGAAATGGTGTACACACACACACACACACACACACACACACACACACACACACTGGAATGTTGCTCAGCCATAAAAAAGAATGAAATCTTATCATTTGCAACAACATGGATAGAGCTAGAGAGCATAATGCTAAGTGAAATAAGTCAGAGAAAGACAAATGCCATATGATTTCACTCATATGTGGAATTTAAGAACCAAAACAAACCAATAAAGAAAAGAGACAAACAAAAAAGACTCTCAACTATAGAGAACAAAGTAGTGGTTACTAGCTGGGAGGTTAGTGGGGAGGATAGGGGAAACAAGTAAAGAGGATTAAGGAGTACACTTAATCATGATGAATGCTGAGTAATGTATAGAGTTATTGAATCACTATATTATACATCTGGAACTAATAGAGCGCTGTTAATTATACTGGAATTAAAAAAATTTTTTAACTTTTTCCAAAAATTATAGTGCAACAGCAGGACAGTACAGATGAGTATGGCTGTTTTCTAATGAAACCTCTTTACAGTCACTGAAATTTTAATTTCTATAAATTTCATGTTACAAAATACAAAATTTTTTCATCCATTTTAAAATGTAAAAATCATCCTTAGCATCCAAGCTATATTAAAAAAAAAAGCAATAGGCCAATTTGATCTGTGGACCACAGTTTGCCAATATTGACCTAGAATTTTAGTACTTGCTTCTTTTATTTTATTTTATTTTTTTTATTTATTTTTTTAATATATGAAATTTATTGTCAAATTGGTTTCCATACAACACCCAGTGCTCATCCCAAAAGGTGCCCTCCTCAATACCCATCACCCACCCTCCCCTCCCTCCCACCCCCCATCAATCCTCAGTTTGTTCTCAGTTTTTAACAGTCTCTTATGCTTTGGCTCTCTCCCACTCTAACCTCTTTTTTTTTTTTTTTTTTTTCCTTCCCCTCCCCCATGGGTTTCTGTTAAGTTTCTCAGGATCCACATAAGAGTGAAACCATATGGTATCTGTCTTTCTCTGTATGGCTTATTTCACTTAGCATCACACTCTCCAGTTCCATCCACGTTGCTACAAAAGGCCATATTTCATTTTTTCTCATTGCCACGTAGTATTCCATTGTGTATATAAACCACAATTTCTTTATCCATTCATCAGTTGATGGACATTTAGGCTCTTTCCATAATTTGGCTATTGTTGAGAGTGCTGCTATAAACATTGGGGTACAAGTGCCCACTTGCTTCTTTTTTTAAAAATTATTTTTAGAAACTCGACATCTAAAATTTTTAATTATATATTTTTCTTTTTTTGTTCATCATGTTCTTAAACCCTGCTTCTTCTTTTTGAGATCATTTTTCTTCTAATTGAAGTATATCCTTTAATCTTCTTTTATTCAGACTGATAGCTAACATTTACAGATGCTTATTTATATGTGAAGCACTGGTCTAATAAGTACCTTACATAAATGAATTTGCTTCATCTATACAATATCCTATGGCATAGATCCTAGGAAATGTCCTATCCCATGAAAAGTCTTTATTTCACCTTCACTCCTGAATAATAGCTTGGCTGGTGAAAGAATTCTAGATTTGCAATTCTTTTCCCACAGCACTTTTTTTTTTTTTTTTAATTTTTTTTCAACGTTTATTTATTTTTTTGGGGACAGAGAGAGACAGAGCATGAACAGGGGAGGGGCAGAGAGAGGGAGACACAGAATCGGAAACAGGCTCCAGGCTCTGAGCCATCAGCCCAGAGCCTGACGCAGGGCTCAAACTCACGGACCGCGAGATCGTGACCTGGCTGAAGTCGGACGCTTAACCGACTGCGCCACCCAGGCGCCCCCCCACAGCACTTTAAAAATAATACTATAAAATGTCAATCTGGTGTTTGTCCCTTTGTAGGTAATCTGACTTTTCTCTCCAATAGCTTTTTCAATGTCTTCTTTTTCCTTGATTTATAGGTATGAATTTTTAAAAATTTATCCCAGTTGGTCCTCAATAAAATTTTTCAACCGGTGGGCTTACATCTTTCTTCAAGTCTGGGAAATTCTCAGCCATTATCTTTTCTTGCATTGCTTCTCTACCACTCTCTCTCCTTTCAATTTCTGGATCTTATAATCTAATCCCCCAAGGCTCTTACCTATTTTTTCTTTTTTAAATCTTATTGTACTTTTGCATGTTGCATTCTGGAATACTTGTTCATTTAATCATTCATTTCACTAATTTGTTCTTCAGCTCTGCCTAGTTTACTACTGAGTTCATTTTATTTCAAACTTCATAGTTTTCCTTTCCAGTGATTCCAACTGATTCTTTTTTCATAGCTCACACTTTTGTTTTCATGTTCCTCCCCCTGTTTATCTCTTTGAGGATATAAAAACTACTTCCTAAGTCCTTTTCAGATTGTTCCATTTGCTCTGTTTGCTCAAGAAATCATTCTTTCTGGTTTTTTTCTTTTTTTGATCACTACTGGTGTCTGTGTTCTTTAGATGCTTTGTGATTCTTGGGTTGAGATCATCTGTAGATTTCTCTCATGAGTACCCTGGGCAGTAGCACTCTTTGACCTGGACAGAGAGACAGCTCCCCAGCCTCATTCTTCAGAGCCCTACCCAGCATCATGTTCAACAGACTATGCCCACCTGGAGTTACTCTACTCTTAGAGACCCTGGAATTCCTTAAACAAATGGCCCAAGCCTGCTTCCAAAATCTACATGGACCTCTTCCCAGGATTCAGACTCCTGAGGGCAGACTATATGCTGTTGTTTGTTCACCCTTAAGCCCAAGGGGTGGCCAAGTGGCAGGGATGTGTACACTGAGATTGGAAAAACCAGGTAAGGTGATCACATGGACACATGACAGGCCCCTTGTGATATAGAACAGCCAGAGAAAAAGGCAAGCCACAGGCAGCCTCTCCCCTTGCTGCCACCTTCCACCAAAGAATCCCAAGGAATCTAAGAATTTTAAACTTGTCCTTTCAACTTATTATAAAGATATATTTGTAAAAAATACAGAACATATTTTACTTAACAAATATTAACTTGATTTATAATTTTTAAACATCTATACATATAGTATGTAGGCCTCCATTTAAACTCCTACTCAGGGCCTCACAAATGAAGGGGCAGGCCAGACTCAGTAGTTTTTATTGACACTTCAACCTCTGTGTTGGAAGGCACTGGGCTTCAGTACCACCTGCGGACAAGAGAAAAGTCTTGCCTCCTCTAGTCCGGGCAGGTAACTTGGATCTAGCTCCCCACCATTCCCAATCCCTGCTCACCATCATAGACTCCCAGCTATTTCTTTCTTTTAGGAAGTAATCTCCACTTCTGACGTATGGAAATTTTTTACCTTTTTTAAAAAAAAGTGTGATGTGCTTATTAGTGTGTGTGTATTTTAAAATTCAGAGCAGAAGGGAAAGGTTTCAGCATATTTTTAATCTGCCATCTACGCCTGAAAGTAGAGCCCCTGCTATAAAGTATGGAAGTCAAGAATGCTTCATCTGATATCATAAGGTGAGCCAAGAAACAAGAATCAAAACTAGAGCTCAGATATGGAAGTCTTCATTGCCTATGACACAGACTTGATCACAGCAAACCATCACAGCTGGGAAACAAAAGTAATCTCATTTTAATAAAAATCAGAATAGTGTACCAACTATCTCCACAACCTGGGAGGAGGTGGCCTCTCTGGTCCTCAGTTTCCCAGCTACAATCAAGTGAGTTCAATAAGCTAATGTCTAGTCATTTATAAAAGCCCCTTTTCTTATTAATTTTTCTAATTTCACGTAATATAGGCCTAGGTCAGATTTTAATACCATCAAAGAGTGACTTTCTGAGCCTGAACTATATTAGCATTTCAGAGATAATATCAAAAGAAATCATTGAGGTGCTTGGGTGGCTCAGTCAGTTAAGCGTCCAACTTCAGCTCAGTCATGACCTCACAGTTTCTAAGTTCGAGCCCCACATCGGGCTCTATGTGACAGCTCAGAACCTGGAACCTGCTTCAGATTCTGTGTCTCCCTCTCTCTCTGCCCCTCCCCTGCTCGCTCTCTCTCTCTCTCTCCCTCTCAAAAATAAATAATAAACATTTTTTAAAAAAAATTAAAAAAAAGAAATCATCCAAACTATCCAATAGGGTATGTAAGAGAGCTTTGCTAAATTGCAAGATATTTTGTCAAAGTAAGATAATATTGTTACATATGGTGGAATATACATTCAGTATTATACACTCAAAAAAGGTTTATGTGTAAAGGAGTAAGGACTGCTCAATGAAAAGGAACTGATTCACTAGGAAAAACTGAGAACAGGGAGGTGAGTAGTCAGCAAAGCAACCACAAAATTAAGCCAAAATAAAACTTCAGTCTTCAGGGATAAAGTATAATAAGCCTCCTTGCAATGAAAAGGGCATACCTCTCTTTGAACAAAAGTATCAGAAAAAGTATGAGTCTATGAAGTAGCTCTGTTGAGCAAGACATTTTAAATAGCAACAATTTATACCATAGTTGCTTCTAAGTACATCATTTCCAGCAACTCAATAGCATGCATGGTTATCAAGACAGGCATCTACAAATATCCAAGACAATTACCAACTCACCCCAAGTAAGAGTAGCCAGGGTCAAGAGCTCAGGGATTGACTCCTGACATACTACATATTCTGGAGAATATGGATCTGTTTGAACTTCAGCATCCCGATAATCAGTCTGAGTGCCCACAGTACACTTTGAAGGGATAGATGGGTACTTAGCAGAAGTAGTAGGAAAAGTATATGTCTCTGTCCTAAAAGGGAAAATTATTTTAAAAATTAAAACCTGATCCAATCACTTACAATACTACATAGTCAAGCAGAAATGAATCCTTAACTTCACTAAGCCTATGCCCCCTTTAAACATGCACAAATTCATGCACCCAGTGTAACCAGGACTGTGGCCAATTATCTTGAGTGAACTGCCTTGCTATTCTCACCTCTGCCAAGAAACTGAAGGGATATAAATGCCCAGGTCTATTCATAAAAGTGCCTGTTCATCTGTATATCATTGGGCAGGGTTGAACACAGAGTTATAAAAGGTGGATCCTAGCTTGTCATACAGTTACTTCTGAACATGTTTAGAATTGCTACTTCCTAGTTTCTTTCCGCTCTGCTTGTAGTTACACATCCAATTTTAGCTGTTTCCCTCTAGAAATACAGGAACAGAGAAAAAAGAAGAGATTTTTTCTGAATTTTTAAAAAATAAGGCTCTTTCTAGATGGACAATTCAATAATTAATGCTGGGATCACTTGGTTAATTATGGAATAGTTATCTCATCCCTTAGACAAAAATTAATTCCAGATATTTTAAAGCATTTAATGTAAAAACGAGACTATAAAAGTAATAGGAAACATGAGTAAATATACCATCTTTGAGTGAAAGTGTTTCTCAGCATGGCTCAAAAGCCAGAGACTATAAAAGGAAGTGATCAATAGAATTAAGGTTAAGTTGAAACTTCTACACCTCAAAATGTCATAAACAAATTTAAAATATGAATGGCACACTTAGGAATACGTTTTACAACATATACGATAAAAGTTAAATAGCCTTTCTACACAAAAAGTCCTTATAAATCAACGACAGTCAAATACCAAAAGAAAAAATGGGTAAAGAACAATTCACAAAACAAAAAGTAAAACTTCTAACACATGAAAAATTAATGAACATAACTAGTAATCAAAGAAAAATAAAGTAAAACAGCAAGATGATATTTTATTACATCACATAAGCAAAGACTGAGAAGACTGAAAATACCTAGCATTGACAAAGTTGTGAAGAAACAGGCATTCTCATAAACTGTTGATTGAAATACAAATAGACACAACCTAACTAGAAGGTAACTTATGGATCTAACCTTTATCTGACAGGTTATCTTACCCAACCTTTAAAAATACCCTTTTGGGGGCATGTGGGTGGCTCAGTCAGTTAAGCATCTGACTCAGTTTTGGTTCAGGTTGTGATTTTGCGGTTCAAGAGCTTGAGCCCCACATGAGCTCAAGCTTGGGATTCTTTCTCTCCGTCTCTCTCTGCCCCTCACCAGCTTGTACTCTCCCTCTCTCTCTCAAAGTAAATAAAAAGAAAAAAAAAAAAAACAACCAACCCTTTGTCCCAGCAACTGCACTCCTAGGAATTTATTCTAGAAAATAACTGGACAAGTGTACAGAGATAAATGCAAATATGTTCATAAAGTCTCACGTGTAAGAGTAAAAAATTACAAACTCTTTTTTTAATAGCCAATTAAAAAAATGGTTACAACTGAGGTTACTAGGCATCAACCTTGGATCCATTATTTTCATCTTATTTTTTTATTCTGGCTTTTTAATTTATTTTTTGGTTTATTTATTTATTTTGAGAGACAGAGAGTGAGCACATGAGCAAGCAGAGGAGGGGCAGAGAGAGAGAATCCCAAGCAGGCTCTGTGGTGTCAGCATGGAGCTTGATGCAGGGCTCAGTCTCAGGAACCATGAGATCATGACCTGATCTGGCTCTTTTGAAGTACAGAAAAAAATTTTTAGTTGATTCATTTAAACATATGCCTACTCTTATACATAATTTTTGTAACAAAACATATGATAGCACATATGCTTTAATGTTTTACTGCAGTGCTTTTTTCCTTTACTTTTGAGTTAGCTTCCCTCAATATCTTTTCCTCCCTAACACCCACAGCAGTACCCTCTCTGTATATCCTAGATCTAGAATATATTCTTGAATTATCCTTGAATCTTGCTGTATTTTTACCCACTCTTATTCTTCTACACTCACACAAATACACACATGTAGAGTGTTATTTTATTGTTTTGCTAACATGGAATCTTATTATGAATACATTTTTGCATGTTGCTTTTTTAACTAAACCATACTTCATGGAAGTCTTTCCAATCTATTCATGTGGGTCTTTCTCAAGAAAAATCAAACTTAAATGATCACCATGAATAGAAAAACTACTTCAAAAAATATGGCATGCTTATAATGAAATTTATGCAGCTATTAAAAGTAACAATGAAATCTGTATTTATAAACATACAAAAATGTCCATGATTCAATGTAAAATAGAAAAAAAGTACACTATGAAGCAATATGTACAACAGGAGTACATTATTTTTATTTAAAACCTGTGTTTTGTGCATAGAAAATGCCTAGATAGGGCTGATGGCTTAGAGCCTGGAGCCTGCTTCCGATTCTGTGTCTCCCTCTCTCTCTGCCCCTCCCCTGTTCATGCTCTGTCTCTCTCTGTCCCAAAAATAAATAAACGTTAAAAAAAAAAGAAAAAAAAGAAAAGAAAATGCCTAGATGGATATACAATAAAGTAACAATTATTTCTGGATAGTAGGATTACAGATTTTTTTCATATTTATAGTTTTCTAAATTCTCTCTCTCTTTTTTTTTACCTGGACATGTATTACTATTAAAATGAGGGAAAAAACAACATAGCTATTTCCATTTAAAAGAATATGTTTTCTAGTTGGTAAAAGAATTAGTTAAATTACATAAACAAAAAACTGTAACAGCAAAAAAGAGGAATTTCCATTTTAAAAAACAGTCAAAGGTAATGAGAGATGTTTATATATAAGCAAAACATATACAGCTTAGCTTAAAAAATGCATTTCAAATGAGCTAGAAAGAAGTATCTATTTGGAGGTTCAACCTGTAATGAAATAGTACTTTTTTTTTAAATAGTACTTTAATTTGTTATTAATGCTGAATTCTAATGGTATGGAAATATTTTTTTTAGCAGCTGCTATGAATTTCTAAAATATGTAGATAATTTCAGTGTTTATAATTTATGTTTTCAGCAGAAATTATTCTATAAAAATTCTTGTTGAGGAAATAACTTGTTTTATATCATCCCAGATCTTATGCATATTATTATATAATACCATTAGTTTGAATCAAAAGAATAAATTGTTTTCTGAATTAAAAATTACATATTTGAGCCATCTGATCAAATATGCTAGGATAAGACCTAATGAGGGACACCTGGGTGGCTCAGTCAGTTAAGCGTCCAACTCCTGATCTTGGCTGAGGTCATGATCTCAGGGTTTGTGACAGCACAGAGCCAGCTTGGGGTTCTCTCTCTCCCTCTCTCTGCCCCTCCCCCACTAGCACGCACGCTCTCTCTCTCTCTCAAAATAAATAAATACACAACAGCAACAACAAATAAAATTCATGAATCCTTCCGACTAAGCTTTATGGTGACTTAAGACCCTTGTAGGTGGGTCAAAAGAGAGGATGCAAAGGGGGAATGCTACTTTGACAGAAGTCCTATAATAACTTAATACAGATTCTTTCCTAACTACCACATAGGCACCAGGAGCACGGACTATCTGCCATACCTGTAGTCTTCTAGATTTTCCCTTCCAGCCCAATAAAACTAAACACAAAGAGGGGTTTCACAAAGCAGCAAATCCTGTTCTGTAATTCTGTAAACTCCAATAAATGTTTGTATTTTTTTAGACTTAATTTTTTCAGGGGCACCTGGATGGTTCAGTTAGTTGAGCTCTGACTCTTGATTTCAGCTCAGATCATGATCCCAGGGTCATGGGATTGAGCCCCATGACAGGCTCTGCGCTGAGCATGGAGTCTGCTTGAGATTCTCTCTTTCTCCCTCTGCCCCTACCCCATTTGTATGCATGCCCTCTCTCTCCTAAAAACATTTTTTAAATTAAAAAAAAATAAATTTAAATAAAAAAATAAATTTTTTTAACAAAGATAATTTTTCATAGTAGTTCTAGGTTCATAACAAAATTAAGAGGAAGGTACAGAGAGTTCCCATATACACTTTGCCTCCACATATGCATATCCTGCTCCACTATCAACATCCCTCACCAGAGTGGTACATTGGTTACAACTGAGGAAACTAAGGGGCACCTAGTGGTTCAGTCGGTTGGGTTTCTGACTTTTGCTCAGGTCATGATCTCACGGTTCATGAATTCGAGCCCTGCATCAGGATCTGTGCTGGCAACTCAGAGCCTAGAACCTGCCTTGGATTCTTCTCCCTCTCTCTCTGACCCTCCCCCACTCGTGCTCTGCCTCCTCTCACTCGCTCTCAAAAATGAATAAACATAAAAAAAAAACAAAACAAACTAAGGAACCTAAATTTACACATCATAATCATCCTACAGTGTACATTAGAGTTCACTCTTTGGTGTTATACATTCTATGGGTTGGACAAATCCTTATGTATATATGTATACATATATAACATGTATCCACCATTATAGGATCATACAGAACATTTTCCCCACCCTAAAAATCTTCTGTGCTCCTTCTATTCATCCATGCCCCTCAACCCCCTGACAATAAATGATCCTTTTATAATCTCCATAGTTTTGCCTTTTCCAGAATGTCACACAGTTGAAATCATACAGTATATAGCCTTTCCTGATTGGCTTCTTTCACCAGTGATATGTATGTAAGATTTCTTTTTCATTTCTTTTCATGTCTTGAAAGCTCATTTCTTTTTAGTGATGAATAATATATTACATTGTCTCCAAGTACCCTAGTTTTGTTTTCTTTCCCCCTCATCTCTGTATTTTGTAAATTTTACGACAATATGTCTTGGTGTTGGCCTGCTTTTCTTGATTTTGATGGCAGTTCTCTGTGGCCCCTAGATTTGGAGGGATGTTTTCAGCTATAATTTCCTCAAACAGACTTTCTCCTCCTTTTTTCCTCTCTTCTTCTTCTGGGACTCTTTATGATATGAACATTATTATGCTTTATGGAGTTGCTAAGTTCCCTAAGCCTACTTTCATGATCCAATACTTTTCTTTCCCTCTTCTTTTCAGCTTTATTATTTTCCATAATATTGTCGTCTGTGTCACTGATTCATTCCTCTGCTTCATCCATCCTTGTTGTCAATACATCAAGTCAGTTTTGCATCTTGGTTATAGCAGTTTTTATCTTGACCTGACGAGTTTTTAGGTCTTTCAACCTCTGTGGTAATAGACTCTCTGATGTCTTGTATGCTTTTCTCAAGCCCAGCTAGTATCCTTATGATTATTGTTTTAAATTCTAGATCAGGTATATTACTTATATCTGTTTTGATTAGATCCCTGGCCATGACCTTTTCTCGTTCTTTCTTTTGGGATGAATTCTTCCATTTTGGAATTTTGTCTAAGTCTCTGTTAGGAAAGCCTGTTATATTTTCTGCTCCTGAGAGTAATGGCTTTATGAAGAAGAGGTCATATACTGTCCAGGACCTGGCACTTCAGAAAGTGTCTCTGGTATATGCTGTGTGCTCTCTGCTTCTGTCTTTTGGCTGCTCTTTCTCTCAGGTCAGTCCTCTATAGAGTTTCTCCTTGCCTATAGTGGGAAGTATTGGACTTTGGCCAGTGTGGCAAGTTTTAACTAGGTGTGCTCTGGTCTGCTTGTTAAGAGAGACCTGATGTTATTTCCACTAGTAGTGAAGCTTTGCAGCACTCTATGATCAGTAGATTTGGTGCATGTGAGGTGTTTGTGCTGGTCTTTGGGTGGGAGGGTCCTCCTGCTCTGATTCTCAAAAACATTCCCCCTAGTAAAAAAGCACCTGCAGAGTGCAGCAGGGCGGGGCTTGGTATAAGTGTTTTAGGCCACCACTATTGGTGCTGTGTTGCTTACTGAAGTTAGTTTATGCTGAGGAGCAGGGAAGGGAAATGGTGCCAGCCCTCTCCCTCATCCTGGAGTGGGAGTTCACACCCACTGCTGTCTGGGAAGCCATCATAGAAGAGCGAACAATCTCCCCTCACGTGTCTCAGGTGTCCCTCAGATCCCTGCCTTCACCCTGTCTGTCCAAATCATCTGCCCACCCAGCAGTGCAGTGTACCTGGGTTTTATCCCAGGCAGGCCAATTGAGTTTTAAAACTCCAAACTTTAGGGACATGGCATGGCACAGACCCATGCTGGTCCTCTAGGGGTGGGTCTTGTCACACTGGGGCTGGTGCAGGTTTGTCCCTGAAGAGCAGCTGCACCAACACATAGGAACTTGGAGTTTGGAATAAAGTGCAGCAAAAAGCCAGTGTCCAGGTCAGCTGCCTGCAGCCGGTGTCCCTGCACCTATGCTTATGGGCAGGGGAGCATAATGGCACCTGCTGGTTCTTTTGTCCCCAGAGAGGCAATGCCACTTCTCCTAGATGCACTCCAAGAAGGGGGAACCATCTCTCCCAGTGTGTCTGAGGGAATCCTCAGTTCACACAGTCTGCTTCCAGGCTCCTCCCTCCTTCTCCCCAGGAGCACTGCCTCACCTGCCAGATTCCATATCAGCCATGGCAGGAAACTCTAAAACTTCAGTCTTTGAACTCTATTGGTTATAAAAACTATGATAATCAGCCCTTTTCATTTCCACAGTCAATGGCTTTGCGGAAATGTTTTCCTTGTGGAATCCCTTATGCAACACTCACTCTCTTTCTCTCACTTCTCTCCATGATCAAGGCTCCCTGACCTTCACAATCCTTTTCTCCCCCAAATCACATCTCTGCACCTGCTACCTTCCATGATGTGACTTCTTCTCTCCCTCTAGTTGTGCAGTTTGTTCTGCCAGTCCTCAGATAGATTTCTTGGGTGTTCAGAATGATTTGATATTTATCTACGTTCAAGGAAGAGTCAAGCCTAGGGTCCTCCTACTACTCTGCCATCATAGCTCAAAAAACCAGAGGTTTTTAATGAAGTCCAGATTATCCATCATTTCTTTTTTTTAAATTTTTAATGTTTATTTTTGAAAGAGAGAGAATGTGCATGCAAGTGAAGTAGGGGCAGAAAGAGAGGGAGACAGAGGATCCAAAGCAGGCTCTGCACTGACAGTAGAGAGCCTGATGCAGAGCTTGAACTCATGAACTGTGAGATCATGGCCTGAGCCAAAGTAGGACACTTAACTGACTGACCCACCTGGGCAACCCTCCATCATTTCTTAAAAGGATTGTACCTTTGGTGTTATAACTAAAAAGTCATTGCTGTACCCAAAGTCATCTAGGATTTTTCCTATGTTATCTTCTAAAAGTTTTACAGTTTTGCATTCTACACTGAGATCTGTGATCCATTTTGAATTAATTTTTGTGAAGGGTGTAAGTTCTGTGTCTGGATTCCTTTTTGTTATTTTGTTTTTTTGCATGTGGATGTCCAGTTGTCCCAGCACCATTTGTTGAAAAGACTACCTTTACTCCATTAGATTGCCTTCGTTCTTTTTGTCAAAGATTAGTTGATTATATTTATGTGGGCTATATCTGGCTCTCTATTCTAGTTCACTGATCTTTTTGTCTATTCTTTCCCCAATACCACTCTGTCTTGATTACTATGGCTTAATAGTAGGTCTTGATGTCAGGTAGTGTCAGTCCTCCAACTTTGTTCTTCTCCTTCAATATTGTGTTGGTTATTCCGGGGCTCTTGCCTCTTCATATAAGTTCTAAAATCAGTTTGTTGAAATCCATAAAATAGCTTTCAGGGATTTTGATTGAGATTACATTAAATCTATAAATCAGGTTGGGAAAACCGAACATCTTGACAATATTGAGTCTTCTCATCCATGAACATGGAATACCTCTCCATTTATTTACTTCTTTTATTTCTTTATTGAAGTTTCAGTGTTCCCCATATAGATCTTGTATATATCTTGTTTAGTTTATACCTAAATATCCCATTTTTTATAGTAGTGTAAATGGTTTTGTAGTTTTCATTTTAAATCCACTTGTTCATTGGTGATATATAAAAAGGAATTGACTTCTGTATATGAACCTTGTATCCTACAGCCTTACTATAATCACTTATTAGTTCTAGGTTTTTTTAGCCCTTTCTTTCTGATTGTCTACATAGATGAACATGGCATCTGCTAACAAAGAGATTTCTTCTTTCCCAATCTGTATAACTTTTATTTCCTTTTCTTGTCTTACTGCGTTAGCTAGGACTTCTATGATGTTGAAAAGGAGGGGTGAGAGGGGCCATCCCTGCCTTGTTCCTGATCTTAATGGAAAAGCTCCAAATTTCTCACCATTAAGTATGTTGTAGTTTTTTTGTACATGTTCTTTATCAAGTTGAGGATGTTTCCCTCTATTCCTAGTTTACTCAGCTTTTATCATGAATGGGTACTGGGTATTTCAAATACTTTTTCTGCCTCTATCAATTTGGTCATGTGATTTTTCTTGTTTAGCTTGTTGATATGACAGATGACACTAATTGATTTCCAAATGCTGAACCAGCTTTGCAAATCTGGACAATCTTACATGGTCATAGTGCTTGGTCATTTGCTAACATTCGGTTGAGGATATCTGTGCCTATGTTCATGAGAGATAATGGTCTGTAGCTTTCTTTTAATGTCTTTGTCTGATTTTGGCATTTGAATAATGCTGACTGCATAAAGTTAGAAAGTATTCTCCCTGCTTCTATTATCTAAAGAGATTGCAGACAATGGTATCATTTCTTAAATGTTTGGTAGAATTCACCAGTAGATCCATCTGGTTCTGGTGCTTTATGTTTTGGAATGTTAGTACTTATTGATTTGATTTCTTTGATACAGGTCTATTTACATTGCCAATTTCCTCTTGTGTGAGTTTTGACAAGTTGTGTCTTTCAAATGATTAGCTTTTCATCTAGGTTATCAAATTTGCAAGCATAGAGTTATTCATAGTATTCCCTTATCTTTTTTTCATAGTAACCATCTGTATTTTCTTTTTAAAATTTTTATTTTATTTTATTATTCTCAGATTAGTTAACGTACTGTAGTCTTGGCTTCAGGAGTAGAACCCAGTGATTCATCTCTTACATATGATACCCAGTGCTCATCACAAAAAGTGTCCTCCTTAATGCCCGTCACCCATTTAACCGCCCCTCCCCCATCAACCCTCAGTTTGTTCTCTGTATTTAAGAGTCTCTTATGGTTTGTCTCCCTCTCTCTTTTTATCTTATTTTTCCTTCCCTTCCCCTATGTTCATCTGTTAAGGCCTCCCAAATTCCACATGAGTGAAACAATATGATATCCGTCTTTCTCTGACTGGTTTATTTCACTTAGCATAACATCCTCTAGATCCATCCATATTGTTGCAAATGGCAAGATTTCATTCTTTTTCATCACCAAAAAGTATTCCATTATATATATATACCACATCTTCTTAATCCATTCATCAGTTGATAGACATTTGGGCTCTTTCCATAATTTGGCTATTGCTGATAGCACTGCTATAAACATTGGGGTCCATGTGCCCCTCCAAATCAGCATTTTTTTATTCTTTGGATAAATTCCTACTGGTGCAATTGCTGGGTCGTAGGGAAGCTCTCTTTAATTTTTTGAGGAACCTCCACACTGTTTTCCAGAGTGGCTGCACCACTGTATCAGCTCTAGCAGTTTTTTGGTAGTGTCAGATTTTCCATGTAGAGTATCATTCCCACCAACAATGCAAGACGGTTCCTTTTTCTCCACATCCTCACCAGCATCTGTTGTTTCCTGATTTGTTAATTTTAGCCATTCTGACCGATGTGAGGTGGTATCTCACTGTGGTTTTGATTTGTATTTCCCTGATCATGAGCACTGTTGAGCATCTTTTCATGTGTGTTTGCTATCTTGATTTCTTCTTCGAGAAAGTATCTATTCATGTCTTCTGCCCATTTCTTCACTGGATTGTTTTTTGGGTGTTGAGTTTATTAAGTTCTTCTTAGATTTTGGATACTAACCCTTTATCCGATATGTCATTTGCAAATATCTTCTACCATTCCATTGGTTGCCTTTTTAGTTTTAAAAGGCAAGTTCAATTGCCTTTATAGCTTCCGTCACTATGCAGAGGCTTTTTATCTTGATGAAGTCTCATTAGTTTATTTTTGCTTTTGTTTCCCCTTGCCCGGTAAGAAGGTGCTATGACCAATGTCAAAGAGCTTACTGCCTGTTTTCTCCTCTAGGATTTTGATGGTTTCCTGTCTCACATTTAGGTCTTTCATCCATTTTGAATTTATTTTTGTGTATGGTGTAAGAAAGTGGGCCAGTTTCATTCTTATGCATGTTGCTGTCCAGTTTTCCCAGCTCCATTTGCTAAAAAGACTGTTTTTTTTCCATTGGATACTCCTTCCTGCTTTGTCAAAGATTAGTTGGCCATATACTTATGGGTCCATTTCTGGGTTCTCTATTCTATTCCATTTATCTATGTGTCTGTTTTGGTGCCAACACCATACTGTCTTGATGATTACAGCTTTGTAATACAGGCAAAAGTCTGGGATTGTGATACCTCCAGCTTTGGTTTTCTTTTTCAACATTACTTTGGCTATTCAGGGTCTTCTGTGGTTCCAAACACATTTTAGGATTGTTCTGGCCCTGTGAAGAATGCTTGTACAATTTTGATAGGGATTGCACTGAACGTGTAGATTGCTTTGGGTAGTATCAACATTTTAACAATATTTGTTTTTCTAATCCATGAGCATAGAGTGTTTTTCCATTTCTTTATGTCTTCTTCAATTTCTTTATAAACTTTCTACAGTTTTTAGCATACAGGTCTTTTACATCTTTGGTTAGGTTTGTTCCTAGGTATTTTATGGTTCTTGGTGCAATTATAAATGGGATCAATTCCTTTATATCTCTTTCTGTTACTTCATTATTGGTATATAGAAATGCAACCGATGTCTGTACATTGATTTTACATCCTGCAACTTTGCTGAGTTCATATATCAGCTCTAGCAGTTTTTTGGTCAAGTCAGGTTTTCCATGTAGAGTATCATGTCATCTGCGAAGAGTGCAAATTTGACTTCTTTACCAATTCAGATGCTTTTTATTTCGTGTTGTTGTCTGATTGCTGAGGCCAGGACTTCCAACACTATGTTGAACAACAGTGGTGAGAATGGACATCTCTGTCATGTTCCTGACTTCAGGGGTAAAGCTCTCAGTTTTTCCCCACTGAGGATGATATTAGCTATGGGCCCTTTGTATATGGCTTTTATGACATTAAGGTATGTTCCTTTTATCCCAACTTACTTGAGGGTTTTTATTAAGAGACGATGCTGTATTTTGTCAAGTGCTTTTTCTACATCTATTGACAAGATCACATGGTTCTTATCCTTTCTTCTATTAATGTGGTGTGTCACATTGATTGATTTGTGAATATTGAACTAGCCCTGCAGCCCAGGAATGAATCCCATTTGATCATGGTGAATAATTCTTTTAATATACTGTTGAATTTGATTTGCTAGTATCTTGTTGAGAATTTTTGTGTCCACGTTCATCAGGGATATTGGCCAATAGTTCTCCTTCTTAGTGGAGTCTTTGTCTGTTTTTGGAATCAAGGTAATGCTAGCTTCATAGAATGAGTAAGTAAAGACTCCAACAGCTAAACATGAAAAGGGTATGGCTGGAGAAGGCCAGCTGGTCCCCAGACAAGTCTATCCCTGCTAACATAAGGTGGAATTATCCTCACTGCGCAGAAATTCATCACGGCCAGAATTCCAGAGCTGACTTCATTCAGGGATACTGATTGATTCTTTAAAAACTTCTAAGAAGGACAGAGATTATCTAAGATGTCAACTGTCAAAGTTTGTTATAGGAAATCCCTCATGTCACAGTTAATTTAGAAAAGAAGTGAAAAGGCCCAGTGTTCATGACTATAGACCTCAGAACTCCCCATAATTAAATGAACAACTTTTAAACCTGATGTAATTATGACCTCCAAAGTAGATGATCCAGTGAGCCTATATTATCAAAGGTATCTTTAAGGATCTACTGGTCTCATATCTCTCCCTTTGCTCATATAAAACATTTCACTAAAAACAAGTCTGCAGCTGTCCTTGGGTAAAATGAACCACACAAAGTTGCTCTGTCAAGGGGGAGAGCAAGAAATCTATTCTCCGTCTATGTAAGAGCCATAGGTATCCATGCAGTCTTAAAAAAATCAAAGGAGAATTGGGATCATAACTGGCATTTATCTTAAGGATTACAGACATTTGATAACATATAGTCTATTCATAAAATGCTATATAATAAGGGGTAACCATATCCTTTAAATGCTTGTTTGAAAGGCAAGCCCTATCTAAATTTCGATTCAGAAATCTGAGACCTTAAAAAAGGTTTCTTTTCCTGATCATTTCATTTTTTTCTCTCAGACAAACATTAAGTTATACTGACACAGGAAACAGTAATAGCAAAAACAGTATAGCCCTAAAACAAAAGACTAGGAAACTGGACATTAATCCCAGATTCAGCTCTTATCCTTTACTTCTCTCTTACCTTGGTCCAATCCTCTTTGGGACAGAAACCATGTTTTATTGATCTTTGCATATTAAACATTTTTATTTTTTATTTTTGAGAACAGAGACAGATAGAGCATGAGTAGGGAAGGGGCACAGAGAGAGGGATACACAGGATCCAAAGCAGCCTCCAGGCTCTGAGCTGTCAGCACAGAGCCAACACGGGGCTCGAACTCGTGAACCTTGAGATCATGACCTGAGCTGAAGTCGGACGCTCAACCAACTGAGCCACCCAGGCGCCCCTGATCTTTGCATATTAAATTAACTTGTATAGCTTAGATGATTATTAAATTATGAAGTTCCAGTATTCAAAACCTATTTCATGACTGATTCATTTTCTTGATAAAATGTTGAAGAACTGTTGCCAAATAAGTGTGTGTTTCAGGTAAGTAAAAAGGATATTTAAACTTTTATTTTTACCATAACTCATAATAAGAAGAAATACATTTAACATCATAACCATTACATACGAATGTATGTATGTACCTATCCAAAACAAAAGTTATAAGCAAAAAAGCAATTTACCCTGATGCTTTTGCTTATTTTGTATTCAATTTTGTTTTCTAAAATGCTGTTCATCACCCACTAAAATATTTCATGACTTTCGAATGATTTGTGATCCAGAATTTGAAAAATATTGATCTAGAGAACTATCTTCTGGAAATAAGCATGGGAACAAACAGCAAATAAACTAGAAAAAAAGTATTAAAATAATGGCTACTTACTTGGTTACTGCAAAAACAACATTAAGTGGCATCTGTTGATGAAATGGAAGGAAAGGCCTGGCGGGAGAAAGAAGAACACAAACATGTGGGACTTATGCATTTTGTGTTCTCTGTGCCTTATTCCAACTCTCAGATTCGTCCCTTAAAATCAGTGAGCTTGAATATCCCATAAATCTGTAATCTGCAAACCTGGGCAAACACAAAATCACTGGGCAGTGGGGAGATTTTTGTTTAATTTTTTTTTTCAACGTTTATTTATTTTTGGGACAGAGAGAGACACAGCATGAACGGGGGAGGGGCAGAGAGAGAGGGAGACACAGAATCGGAAACAGGCTCCAGGCTCTGAGCCATCAGCCCAGAGCCCGACGCGGGGCTCGAACTCATGGACCACGAGATCGTGACCTGGCTGAAGTCGGACGCTTAACCGACTGCGCCACCCAGGCGCCCCGAGATTTTTGTTTAAAATGCAAATTACCAGGTCTACCCCAGGAGACTCAGTACATTTAAAGTAGAGCTAATGAATCTGCATTTTTAATAAACATTCTGATGTTTTCTCTGAAGATGGTAAAGAAGCCACACTTTCAGAAGTGGTGCCTTCTACCTGGACTTCAGTTGGTCATTAGATCCCACTTCCTTGAGACATTCTGAAATTCCCAGTGATTTAGTTTTAAAAACTACCCCCAGAAAGTCTAGAAATTGAGTATACCATGTTAAAAATTTAACATTTCTCTGAAAAATCAGCATCACATAACTTCCATAAGGAGGATGCTCACAAATAACAATGCAGATTACAAATTTACTTTCTCAAGGAAGCCTATGTATGTATATCAAGATTTTTTTCCTTTTTTTTCCAATATATGAAGTTTATTGTCAAATTGGTTTCCATACAACACCCAGTGCTCATCCCAAAAGGTGCCCTCCTCAATACCCATCACCCACCCTCCCCTCCCTCCCACCCCCCATCAATCCTCAGTTTGTTCTCAGTTTTTAACAGTCTCTTATGCTTTGGCTCTCTCCCACTCTAACCTCTTTTTTTTTTTTTTTTTTTCCTTCCCCTCCCCCATGGGTTTCTGTTAAGTTTCTCAGGATCCACATAAGAGTGAAACCGTATGGTATCTGTCTTTCTCTGTATGGCTTATTTCACTTAGCATCACACTCTCCAGTTCCATCCACGTTGCTACAAAGGGCCATATTTCATTCTTTCTCATTGCCACGTAGTACTCCATTGTGTATATAAACCACAATTTCTTTATCCATTCATCAGTTGATGGACACAAGATTATTTTTCTAACCACATAAAACCTATAGGGAGATCCTCATTTTAATTTGACTATATGGTTATCACATGAGTATTAATCACAAATGAAATGAAGTGAAACTTTCAACCATGTTCGTTTTGGCAACATTCACACAACAGATAGCAAACGTCACCTACGTGTCCACTTATAACAATTGCCCATGTACTATGACTGTCATGGTGTCCCTGCTGCATCTCACTTGATTTGATGACTTCATTTTGTTCTCAAATATACGTTCCTATTTACAGCTAATAGCTCTGAAGTCAGGCAGATTTAGCTGGAAATCCCACATCTGCCACTTACTAATTTAAGAGACTTCAAGCAATTTACTTCTCCTGTCTTGGTCTCAGCTTCCTTACTAATAAATGGGGATAATATATCTTATCCTATATTTCTGTTGTAAAAATTGATTATATATATCAAGCACTTAAATTGGTGCCTGGCACACTGCATGCACTCAGAAGTGACAGCTGGTATCATTATCATAAAGACATTCTCTAAAAATACCAGGGCTCATTTTCATTAGTAACTACTTTTTACCTTTCAAAGTATTTATAGCGATTCTTTCCAGTTACTTCAGGATCTGCATAAACCTCTTTGGCCATCTGAAAAGATGTATCTGTTCTAAAATGAAGCAGGAGAACATTATTAAAGTCTAACATGTCATTTCCAAACATTTCTATTTCATATTTTTATGTCTATAAAGTAGGAGATACACAGGGTATCTGAGACTGAGAGCAAAGTCTTCTCTAACATGCATCTGACTGACCTACATCTCAGACTAGATAATACAGTAAAACCTTAGATTGTGAGTAACTTGTTCTGTGAGTGTTCTGTAAGACAAGCAAACATTTCTAACAAATTTTACTTGATAAATGAGCAATGTCTTGCAATACAAGAGGTACCAGATGACAAATGTCACATGGTCACAACTGAGCCAATGGTTCTTCTCTCTCTCTCTCTCACTGCGGGGCTGTCGGTGATCGTCTTCCATGCTCAGCTGTTCAGTCTCAGGCCATGGTGTTTGGCAGAAATCAGTGATTTTTGAGAATGTTGGAAGGTGACCACAACTGACACTGGTATTTTCTTGTCACTTCAAAACACCTGTGGACAGTGGCACCTGCGTGGCTCAAGTCGGTTAAGCGTCCGACTTCAGCTCAGGTCATGATCTCACAGTTTGTGAGTTCGAGCCCCGCATCAGGCTCTGTGCTGACAGCTCAGAGCCTGGAGCCTGCTTCAGATTCTGTGTCTCCCTCTCTCTGCCCCTCCCCCACTCACGCTTTCTCTCTCAAAAATAAATAAACGTAAAAAAAAAAAAAGTTCAAAGCACCTATGGACAGTCCTTTGCTTTTCCATACAAGAGTAAGCCTAGGAATGCTTTGCTTCATTCTAGGACAGGTTGCCTGCAGATAAAGACCCTTTCCTTTGCTGCCTTATTGCCAGTTACATTAAATATAGTAAATGACAAAGAGTTTATTAATACTGTACTGTAGTCAATATCCATGTGAGTGTATACATTGGTGCCCATGCAGTAAAAGATTCCACTGAGCCAAGAGACAGCAGTGATTCCATTAGTGAAAGTCATCCTACACAATAACCCTCCTCTCTCTTGTCTCCCTCACACCAGCCATGAAGGTTTTCAAAGGTAAGTGCAGGTTAATTTGTTCACTTTTCTTTATATTTTGTATTTTCCTTATGATTTTATATTATATTACAGTGTTGTAATCATTTTTATATGAATATTTTTGGGTTGTGGAACTAATCATCTGAGTGTCCATTATTTCTTATGGGGAAATTCGCTTTGATATACAAGTGCTTTGGATTACAAGCGTGTTTCCAGAATGAATTATGCTCTCAAACCAAGGTTTTGATGTAATTACTTTCCCTGAGCCAGGAAGCCAGGAACTAACAAGAGGAAGTAAGAGTAAGAAAAGAGTAGATATAGGCTATCCCACATACAAAAATGCATACTTTTAATTAATAGCACATAGGAATAACAGAGTTTTAAAAGACAATTTTTTATGTCCATGCTGAAAGGTAGCTTTTTAAAATTTACTAAGTTTGACTTAAATAATTAAAAGAATAAAGAATTCAAGAGACTTATCTCTGAAGGTGCTTTGGCTGTAAGTCCCCAAAAATATATATTTATATACTAGCAGAAAGGTATAGTTGCAATTTCTAAGATAGATCAAAGAAACAACAAATTCAGTTCCCTCTACCTTTGCTGGAAAGTTGTTATTTAATATATATATTCACTCCAAGGTTCTGAGAATATCTACTAACCTATAAACCTATAACCACTGCCCCTGAATCAGGCTTGTTTTGGGTAGAGGGGTTAACATATTTTTTTCAATGTTTATTTACTTTTGAAAGAGAGAGAGAGAGAGAGAGAGAGAGAGAGAGACAGACACAGGGTGTGAGCGGGCAAGGGGCAGAGAGAGGCAGACACAGAATCCAAAGTAGGCTCCAGGCTCTGACCTGTCAGCACATAGTCCGACACGGGGCTCAAACCTATGAACTGCGGGGTCATGACCTGAGCTGAAGTCAGACACTTAACTGACTATGCCACCCAGGCCCCCCCACTAGGTAGAGGGGTTAAGAGAGAGAATTGGGGGTCAATCAACCTAGGTATAACATCACAATTGTACTTTCAAAAAATGAAGAATAAAAAATTTTAAGAAGAAAAATAAATTCATTAAAAACATGAGTAGCAACCGAAGCTACCTGACACTTACATGGCAAGGTGCCAGAGGGCTTCTCTGTGTTTCTCCTCATGTCTCTTCCATTCCTGACGGATGAATGGTGGGACAGGGTCTGCCTTCCTCCAATACAGAGAATATCTTGGATAATGAATCAGGTTACTGAACATGGTTCTAAACCTGGGAACTTTTCTCTAATATTAAGACAGGGAGGTAGGGAAGAAAAGGACAAAATTTTACCATCAGATTTTCTAAAGCATTTTATTTATTATTGTAAATTTTTTTTAAAGGTACAAAACAGCGACTGTGGCATAGAAAGAAGAGATATTGTATATGCACAGACTATCTCTAGAAAGATACCCAAGAAACTGATAATAGATGACTACGAGAAGGGGCCTGAGGGTCAAAATTTACTTCACACTATATACGCTTTTGTACTACTTGAATTCTTTTAACACAGGCATACGTAACTTTCCCCACTGAAATAAATTAGGTTATCATGAATCCTTTATTCACTATTAATTAATATTCACACTGAGCCACAAGTATCAAGATGCCTTGTCCCCTAGGAATCATGACAAAGTAATTCCTGCAGAATATAAAATCCACTGGAGATCTGATGACTAGTTAATCTGATCAGTGCAGTTAGCAAAACTAGATGGTTCAAGTTCATCAGGCTGCCTTAGTGAATGAATTAGACCTACCAGTCTGTTTCGAATCAGGTTAGCTTGGATATTTGCCTGTGTGTAGTCTTTCTCACTTGACACAATAAACAATGGGTCTGCAAAATAAGCAATAAGGTAGTATAAGGAATAGAACATACTCCTGGGCTGAGAATAATGGCAAAACAATGTAATTACTTAATTGGGAAACAAATTATAAAAATTAGATACTGCCTAAATCTGTAGCAACTCACAGCCCTGTTACTCTACCACCAGTGAGAGTCTATTAGATTCATCTCTTTTCAACGTATTCCAAAGTCAGTTTACAGAAATGGAAGGCAAAAAGAAGGCCTAATAAGTTCTCAAGCACCAGAGCTTAAACATGCGGTCTTCTCTCCTATGAACAAACCACTTTCTGGGTCTGGATAGGCCAGGAAATACTCTAAGATGAAAGACCATGTATACACTCACTACACCCATCTGCAAGTGAAAGAAATAACACATTTGGGCACTACTTCCCCTATTCAGGACAAAAGAAAGATACAAACTCTTCACAACATGGTACCTCAGAATTGATAAATGTAGTAAGTAAATGTCATTGTCTAACAAGAGATAAATAAAATCAGCTATAATTCACTCCTCAAATCTGTAAGTATGTTGATGACAGGACTAAATTTTTCTCCAAAGTTCAACAAAAGATTGCCATTATTTTAAGTATGTGCTTGTTAGATATATCTTTAAAGTGACATATTCAAGCTTTATTGTACCATCCCTTAAAATTAAACAGTATGGCATTAAATTCATAAGCAAGTCTATTCAGAAACAGACTTGATTTCCCAAGTTCACATCTCTTAAGAAACAAATACCCTGACCAACTAGTCTAGATGACTTGGTAACATACTTCTTCTAATATGCTGATATGGTGATTTATAGGTAATTTAATTTAAATTTAATTTAGATAATGTGAGTCAGTTCCTAGAGTCTAATAATTCCTCAGTTACCCAACAAAAATGATATACTGGATACAGACATTTAATATTCCCCCCAAGGTTGAAAAGCTATAAGAGGCTCAAGCTCTCTTTCATTCAAGAAAGATTTATTGACTGACTACTATGTTCAAGGTGCTTGGAACACATCAACAAAAAGATAAAGATCCCTGACTTCATGAGAGAGAAAGACAATAATAACAACATAACAAATTAGCATATTATATAATACGTTAGAGTTAGAGGGTAGTGAGTATTACTAAAAAAAAAAAATGGGGAAAGAACAGCTAAGGGAGATGGGGCTGCAATTTTACACATGGTAGTCACAGCAGGCCTCCCTGAGAAGGTGACATTTAAGGAGACTTGCAAGTGGGGAGTTAACTATACAGTTATCTGAAGGAAGACGTTTGAAGCGGAGAAAACAGCTAGAGCAAATGCCCTAGGAGAGCGGCATGCCTGACATGTTTAGAGAACAGCAAAGAGGCCAACATGATTGAAACACAGTGAGAGAGGGAAAAAATAATAGATAAAAGGTCAGGGAAGTTACCCAGGGCCTACATCACATGGAGCTTTGTGAGCCACTGAAAAAAATTTGGCTTTAATCTGAGTAAAGTGGGAACCACTGCAAGATTTTGAGCCAAGAAGCGATAAAATCTGACTTACATTTTAAAATGTTCATTGTGGTTGCCCATGAAGAACAGACCTCACGGAAGCAATGGAAGAGGCAGGGAGACCTATTAGGAGGTTACTGCAATAAGCCTAGAGAAGAGATATGATGTTGGTTTGCACCATGGTGGTGGCAACAGAAGTGATGATATAGGGCAGGATTCTAGATATATTTTTAAGGTGGAACAGAAGGGACTTATTAATGTGTTGGAATGGTGTGAGAGAGAGAGAGAGAGGAAACATGATGGCCTCAGCAGCTAAAGTATGGGGTTGGTATCAACTGATACAGGAAAACCTGTGGTGGAGCAAGTTTGTAGGGAGAACATTAGGAAAGCATGCTTAGGTATCTATTATGTGTCCAAGTGGAGATATAAAGTAGGCAATTTCATATACAAATCTACAGTTTGGGATAAAGTCTGGACCTGTGAATACAAACTTGGGAATCATCATTTTTAGATATTATCTTCTTTAGCTTCATCACCCAAATCCACCTCTATGACTCAAGTTGAGAAGGTGATGGAAACTGGGCTGATTTAGGAATGACAAGGCCAAATTTTATGGCCTAAAATTACAGACTAGTGAATTTGAAGGCAGGACGAACGCACCTGTTTAAAGGGAAGAAGGCTATAGCTTCAACATGTCTGATATATTGGGAATAGCATCGGACGAAGGGAAACTTCTATTCGTATTCTTTTTTTAAGTGATTTAAAAGACGTCACTGGGCCTATGTTTCCAACTGTGTTGTTCATCTTAAGTGAATTTAGCCTGCATTTCCCCTAACTCTAAATAATAAATTATAAACCATTCTCCTCTTATTCCTATAAGGAGTATGAAGACATGATCTATAGAAACATTCCTGCCATCTATAGAAGATAATTACACAATACTATGTGATTTATGACTACACATTCTGTAACATACCCTACAATTGTGATCATAATCATTGCTCAAAGGCAATAGAAAGACCCCTGAGATGCCGAGGTAATGGCACTCACCAGGCATCACTTGCTTATTCTTACACGAGTGTTAAGTGCTTTATGTGCAATATTCCATTTAATCCTCACAAAAACCCAATGAGGTAGGCACTAGGCCTCCATTTTATAGGTGAGTAAACTGAGGCTTCAAGAAGTTAGCCACTTACTGATGGAACAGTTAGAATATGAACTCCAATTCTTCTGGCTCCCAGGCCTTACATTACCAAAAGCCCATGAATTTTACAGGGAAAAGTTTCTCATGGAAATCATGAGAAAGCCCCTCAGCCAATTTACCCATCTTGTAGAAACTGTTCTAATAAGCCTAGGAAGTTGTCACACCAAGTAATCATAAGAGACAGGAAGTGTTTCAAACCCCAAGACATAATGATCACTTTTAGGGAAAGGCATAATAAATTGCATATTCTGGGGGAAAAGATAGCAAGAAAGAGCTTATGATAAACCTAGAAAGCATTTTAAAACATTTTTGGAAGCTAGAAAAATTAAATGGATCATATATTTAAAAGGCTTTAATTATCAGGGCAATAGTGTAGCTACTAATCCAACAAATTTAGATTCAGGAAAGTGATAACATATGGTGGTCACTTAGACATTTGAGAGACACAAAACATTTAGCAAAAAATTGAGGAAACTGCAAAATGGTATACAAATGAGGTATGATCTATAAAAAAATGATGTTAACTCTAAAGTACTTTACAAATGTATCTGAATTAACCTTAATTGCTAGAGTGATCAGAGAGGTAAAAATTACATTTAATGAAGACACCCAAAGCTTCTTGGAGGAGCAAAAGCCTTGCAGACAATTAACTATGGTGAAAAGGCCATTGGGTTTGAGGGGTGTGGGTGGGTGAAGGGTGAAAAAACTTGGAAAGGTGCTTATGTGTGTGTATCACTGACCACAACACCTACCCACCGCAGTTCTTTCTGTCAGGATGGAAATCTGACCCAAGCCAGTCAACTCATTGGCTGGTCAAGAACATATCTTATTTCTCCAATTTGCAGCTAAGATACACAAGGACTCACAGATGGGCTTTATTTAGGATAAGAGGCCATGTAGACTGCCACCCCAGTCCCTGTCATAGTAAAAGAAATCCATAAACAAGTGGCTTTCTGTCAGATGGAAGGACACATATATGCACAGAAAAAAGCAGGGTTAGAGTTGCCAGATAAAATACAGGATCCTCTAAATTTAAATTTCACGTAAGCAATGAATAACTTTTTATATAAATAGATCCCAAATATTGCATGGGACTAAAATATTACTTGTTATTTATCTCAAATGCAAATTTAACTGCACATCCTGTATTTTTACTTGCTAAATCTGACAACCTAAACAAGGTTAAAAAAAAAAAATAGGTCCAAGAAATCAAGCAGAAGGGCACTACACCTTAGTTGTGACCTTCCCTGTCTTGGTTCTACTTTATCCTGGCTATATTATGCTTCCTGTCCATTAATAGACGTGAGATTGCCCGTCTAATTGGAAGAATCCAAACTTTATTTGGCCTATTTTGAGTGGGTTTCTGTTCCTTGCAAGGGACACGGAAACATTTAGTAACCCCCTGCAGAAAAAAAAAGGGGGGGGGGAGAGACTTTTAAGGATAAAAGACAGGAAACTTGATAAATTATTTGCCTGTCTTTACTAAATAAGTATATCCCATTCTCAAATTACTTTTGAAATAAACATGGTGTGCTTACAAGGGTTTACTAGATTTATTTTACAAGACGAAACCAAGAGTGAATAAAGAAAGCCACAGGCCAGAATATGTAAGCAACCATTACAAAGCCCCTATACCAGGAAATGGGTAACCTATTGATTCCCAGTGAAAGAAGATCCTGGGAATCCCAGAGGAGATACCACACGGTTAAAAGCAATGCAAGGTTCAGGTGAAAAGCATGGGACTGCTGAGGGCAAAATCGGAAAAAAAAAAAAAAAATGTACCAACACTGGAATAGGTGCTGAGAAGCCTGCAAAAATGTGTAAAACAAGAACTTAAAGAACTTAAGGTCCAGTAGAAGAGACAGAACATAAACGGGCAAGCTGGGCATTAAAATAAACTGGGGCTTTACTGATCCAAAGGAACACAGTGGACCTAGTTTATAAGCAGTGCTTTGATAAATAACAGTCAGTTTTAAAAGAGAGAGAGAAAACTGAAAACAAAGGCGAGATAAACTGGTACTTCTTTATCTACAAAGCCAAATTTGGAGTTGCCCAGAGAATGGGAGAGGGAAGGTCATTTTTGTCTGGCACTTCATACAGTTAGAATGAGGGAATGTTGAGTGAATCTCCAAGTCTGCTAAATCATTGCATACATTTCTGGATAACAAAACACCCGGTACAGGTTTCAGAAAGATTGCTTAAAGCTGTGCAGACTATCTGGAAAAGACGGTGGGGACAGTAAAGCGATTGCGCGCGGTGTTCCTCCTAGACGCAGAGCGCACCTGCTGCTTCCGACGCGCGCACAGGAGCACCGCCACCTGGGGAGCTCTGCGCTGCTCTCACCCAACAAAGGATAACCGTGGTCAGGGGATCGTCCCGAGGCTGGTCTCCCGTTCACCTCGCCCCTTAGCCGGGTATCACCGACCCAAAGCCCACCTAGGCCAGGAGTCGACAACTCTGGAGGGAGGTCCGGTGCCGCCCTTACCGTACAGAAAATCATACGGTCGACTGGAGGAGACGTTGCCCCAGGTCCCCGACTTCACCCCGCACCGGGTTTGAGACACCTGAGGGTTGGCCTGGGGCTCCTCGATAGTCACTACATGGTTCATGGTGTCGACTCTTCCCTCCGGCCAGCCGGAGACCAACCAGAAAAGCCTAGCTGTTGTGCGCACGGCAGCTATGGTAACCTCCGCCAGAACGCTAAGAGAAGGGGCGGGGCGAGGAGCAGGAGAGGATGGTCCGGACAAATGCGCGGGGAGGGGCTTGGAACGGAAGGGCGGGGATTGTGTGGGAAAGGACCAGTAGGGTGAAGAAAAGGGAGGGGTGGGGCGAGACGCAGGAAGGGAAGGAAGTGGGGAAAGGAGAGCGCGGAGGAGCGTAAAAGGGTGTGTGGGGTGGGGAGAGAAGAAGGATGGAAAAGAAGGGCAGGCTTGAGGAGGGAAGGGTGCCGGGTGGGGAAGGGCGTCCTCACTTCTCACTGCACTTACAAGAGTACCGCGAGCCCTCGACCGCCTTCCTTGGGCCCTCGCCCGGAGAGCAGCCAGAGGCTGCTCTTCAAATCCAGCAGAGATTTGACCATTACAATTCTTAACTCTTTCGGAAATCCCAGGGAAATCTCAATCTTCTAGTATAGTTTAGGTTTTTCATTTCCGACATCCCCTTTACGCAGCGCTTGTTCTGCTTTTAAAACTATTAAGCAAAATTTTAAACATAGGCAAAGGTAAATCCACTTTTAATAACCTTCACGGACTCATCACCAAGAATCAACAATTAACATTTTGCCCATCTAGTTTCATCCCCTCGCCTGCTCCGTGTTTAACTATTTTGAAACAGATCCCAGACATTTTACCCTTAAATTAATCTGCATCTCAAACTGACACGGATTTTCTTAACTTCACCACCATTATCACATGTAACAAAATTAGTAATTCCTTTGTATCATCTAATACTCAATACATATTCAAATTAACTTGGCTGAATCCAAAATATCATTTAATAGTTGGGGTTTTTTTTCCCATTAAAAGCATAAAAAAAAAAGTCTTCACACTGCATTTTGGTATGTCTCTTAAGTCTTATCCTAGAACAATAGATTTCTAATACTTTGAATGATTTTATTACCTGGGATTCTTCTATAAACTTTCTCTCACCAGCTCTGGTTATCATGAAATACAGGGATCCTAGAAGAAAGGCGTGATAAATGCTGGGCTTTTTCACTTTAATTATAAAATTTCAGAGAAATTAGTTGGTCCCCTAGCAACCTCCAATGTTAACCAGTAAGGTTTTGTTTAGTTATTATTAGCAATGCATACATTTTACATATCTGATGAGTTTTAATCCATTATTATTTATGATGCTCAAATTATCCTGTTAGGCTAGTGGCCCACCTTAGAGTTGACTTCTTTATCCCTTTGATGTGATCTATATACACATAGAATAAGCCTCTTGGACTGCTATCCCTCTTTCCACACATACTCCTGGTTTTGTTTGCTCCTAAACTTCTTGGGGCTTTTGAACCAGCCATATACTTTGTCACTCCCAAGTCTTTGCTCAAACTGATTTCTTTGCCTAAAATGCTTTTTCCTATTTATGCACCCCAACTAATTTAGGTCTCCTTGAAGACTCAGTGCTAACCTTACTACATTTATGTAGCTTCCCCAAATCCCCCAAATAGATTGAGGGTTCATTCTTTCTTCCAATGCTATAGTAGCACCAATATCATGGATCACCTTGCATTAGTAATGGTTTGCAACTCTCCTGCACACAACTGTGCGTTCATTGTGGACACAGGCCTTCACATGGTCATTTGGTATCTCTGAAGTACCTGGTAAATAAAATCTTAATAAAACGATTCCTAAATGAATAAATACATCCACTTATTAAACAAATTTACTGTCAGGGCACCTAGGTGGCTCAGTCAGTTGAGTGTCCAACTTTGGCTCAGGTCATGATCTCACAGTTTCTGGGTTTGAACCCCACATTGGGCTCTGTGCTGACAGCTTAGAGCCTGGAGCCTGCTTCAGAGTCTGTGTCTCCCTCTCTTTCTGCCCTTCCCCCACCGGTTCTCTCTCTTTCTCTCTCCCCCCCAAAAATAAATAAAAAAAAAAACAAACAATTTACTGTCTACTATAAAATAGGTATTGAAGATTCTGAGATAATTTATACAGCTCATTGGATGGTGAAGAAAACAGACCCAGAAACAAATAAAATACAATGTTGTATGGTGTGATATTTTTCTGTCTGTGGGCATAGCTACATTTCCACTTTCTGTCCATTTTCCCCAGAATGCTCCTCACCCCTGGCCCCCCCATCTTCCCGCTGCTGACTTCTCATCGTTCAAGTTCTCAGCTAAAATGTCCCCTCAGAAAGACTTACCTCACTGAATCACATAAATTAATCTTAAGTAGCCAACAACCAGCCCCCTCCATAAATACACTGGAAGACATTCACCAATAAATATGTCAAATGTGATGAGATAAGTGACTATGTGAATGTCTTACATAGACTGTACTGGCCATTTTACAGGAGTTGTTCACTCTCTCCCTTGCTGGGAGGAAGCAAGTAGCCATGTTGGGGACCCTACGTACCAAAGTACCAATCCTCTTGGAGCTGAGGGCAGCCTCCAACCCACAGCCAGCAAGAAACGAAATCCTTCAATCCTACAACTGCAGGAAACTGAATTGTGCCAACAACTTGAGTGAAATTAAAAGCATATCCTTCCCAGGGCATGTGGGTGGCTCAGTGGGTTGAGCATCCATCTCTTGATTTCGGCTCAGATCATGATCTCATGGATCATGAGTTCAAGCCCAATGTTGGGCTCTGCGTGGACAGCATGGAGCCTACTTGGGATCCTCTCTCTCTCTCTCTCTCTCTCTCTCTGTCCCTCCCCTGCTCACACTTTCTAAATACGTACATACATACATACTTTAAAAAAAAAAAGGATATCCTTCCCCATTAGAGCCTCAGATAAGACCACAGTTTCATCCAATATCTTGATTGTAGTCTTGTGAGACCCTAATAAGAGGAGCTACTTAAGCCATGTCTAGATTCCTAACTATAAAAAACTGAGATAATAAATGTGTATTCCCACTAGGTTTTTGCTAATATTGCTACACAGCAAGAATTAACATTAGTTAATTCCACTAATGTGGAATCTTTATGAAATTACATTCTGCGTCTTGTGGTTTACTTGTATAAAAGTAACTTTGATAATGTAGAGAGGCGTAAGTTAATAAAAAACCCATGTTGGGAGACAGTTCGCCGTGTTTCTGCTTGTCTTGTAAGGGGGATACTGTCTGCCTTGTTCCTTTGTGTAGGAAACAACCTTGGACAATAGAGATAGTGTGTGATTCTGGAGTAAAGGGCAGGTTTGCTAACAACTTTAGAAGTCAGATGGTCTCCCTTTGAGCAAAGGGCATACATTCTTACTGCCTATTATTAAAGATTTGGGTTTCCTAATATCATTATTTTTTTCCTATAATGCAACCCAGTGTGTATGCAGATGTCATCTGGCCTTCGTTACATCACCGTGTGGGAATTGGGGCTCAGAGAACTGGCACAAAAATGCTGATACATTACTGCTATGGCTGTAAGAAATAAATTATCCCTTATCTCTAACCTAACAGTTGTCTGGCTTCTATTAGCGTTCATGGGACTGTGGTAGGCAAATTGGGTAAAATTTCAAAACTTTCAGAGTTCTTGAAAAGCTACAGAGCATAATGTATTGCACATCTTTAACTGTGAAATTTGGAAAGCTTTCCCCCATCCCCAGAAACAGAAGTGTAAATACTATACAAAATTACCTCCAAACTTATTAACTAGGGAAGTGAGAATTCAGGACCTGTAATTCTTCTGTCTCAGCATATGGTGTCACTCCTCTACCAACATCAACTACCCACCCTTGCTTGGTGAAGTCTCCATACCTGGAATTAGTTAGGCATGAAAAATAGCTAAGTACTTTCATCATGGAGGGATTTTAGTTGTTGCTTGTTACATTACTAGGGCTGTCATCCACAGAATTCTTGGTGCCATTCATAGGTGATGTTCCCATTCAGTACTTCACAATAACATATTCACTGTACTGTAAAAAAAAGTCCATTACAGTGACCTTTTCAACTCTTGCTGCCTACTAATGTAGCAATTACAATAGCACTAACAAAGAGCCCCAGGGGCTTAAAATAGTAATGTATTGCTGATTATAATCATAACTGGGAAGCGAGAATGTGATATGAAATGTACTAATCAAACCAGCCTCTGAGTTGCCTCTGTAAAACAGATGGTTGAATCTAATCTCTTTTTTTTTTTTTTTTTCAATTTAAATTCAAGTTAGTTAACATACAGTGTAGTCTTTAGTATTGGCTTCAGGATTCATCCCGTGATTCATCTCTTACATAAGACACCCAGTGCTCATCCCAAAAAGTGCCCTCCTTAATGCCCATCACCCATTTAACCCATCCCCCCATCCACCTCCCTTCCAGTTTGTTCTCTGTATTTAAGTCTCTTATAGTTTGCTTCCCTCTCTGTTTTTATCTTATTTTAGTTTCCACACGCCACCTACTCTCAATTTAATCTCTAATTACAGCTCTCTAAAATTGTGTTTTTCTTGGAGGAAGTGGGTTTTTGAGATTTTTCTTGGGGGAGAATGGGAAATACTAAATGTCATTGTTTTATACTCCTACGTTTCCTTTAATACTAAAACCATCCTGTTGCTGGGTAAACTCCAGAGACCTAGGGCCCTGGGGAACTGACCCAGCCAGACCTG
The DNA here is from genome assembly GCF_018350155.1 of Leopardus geoffroyi. NCBI lineage: Eukaryota > Metazoa > Chordata > Mammalia > Carnivora > Felidae > Leopardus > Leopardus geoffroyi. The sequence goes on along the minus strand of NC_059333.1, from coordinate 65,836,804 downwards.
AAGGAGTTGCTGAAGGTTCTTGGTCCTGTCACGAGAAGGAACTCAAGGACACACACTCAGCATAGTGGATGAGTAACAGAAGCAGGAAAGTTTATTAAATCAAAAAGTACACTTTGGAAATATGAGAGCAAGAAAGAAAGTGAGAGCGATGCATGCCCTGAGGGTTTGGGTGTCTTGTTATTGACCTTTGCTAACTAGGAGTCAGAATATTTATTACTTGGGAAACAATGCTTCATGTTTTTTCTTCCTAATTTGGTCAGAGGTTTCTCTTAACAGCATCCACAACCTTGGCTCAGTCTTGTTAGATCTAGCTTCTTGTGGAGTGCTGCCAGGACAGGCTTCTGACTTTCCCAACAACTGGCCATGACTTCCTCGGTGCTGGCCTCCAGGTATCCTGTTAGAACCTAACTAACTGCCTACTCTAACAATCCCACAAGTCTAAGACATTTAGACTAAGTAAGAAAAGTAAAGAATGACGTTAATGTAAAAACCAATCATTAACCTTAAAGCTTACCTCTTCATAAATTAAAAGGCAGAAGAAAAAGTAACCTACATGTGTGGGGTAGCTGTGACATTCTGAAAGAAGAGGAGAGGCAAGTAGCTGGATATAAACAACTAAATATTTCACCTTGGAAAGGAATATCTTTTGGTCCTCTTTTTCATGGGCAGGAGAATACTCCATTCTGAAGAAGCAGTTGTTGGAAGGGTTTTAAGAGTCACAGTGCTCAGGGAGGAAACTAAGAGATTGTTAATATCTTGAACACAGCTCATTAAAGGAAGTGGGGGCAGGGTAAGAAGGGGCTGTTACCCAACTGCAGAGTTAATACCTATATTTCTCAAGCTGTTCCAAAAAATAAAAATGGAAGGAAAACTTCTAGACTCATTCTATGAAGCCAGCATTACCTTGATTCCTAACCCAGACAGAGACCCCATAAAAAAACAGAACTACAGGCCAATATCCCTGATGAACGTGGATGCAAAAATTCTCAACAAGATACTAGCAAATCAAATTCAACAGCATATAAAATGGATTATTCACCATGATCAAATGGGATTCATTCCTGGGCTGCAGGTCTGGTTCAATATTCACAAATCAATCAATGTGATACATCACATTAATAAAAGAAAGAATAAGAACCATATGATCCTGTCAATAGATGCAGAAAAAGCATTTGACAAAATACAGCATCTTCTCTTAATAAAAGCCCTCAAGAAAGTCGGGATAAAAGGAACATACTTAAACACCATAAAAGCCATATATGAAAAGCCCACAGCTAATATCATCCTCAGTAGGGAAAAACCGAGAGCTTTCCCCCTGAGATCAGGAACATGACATAGATGTCTACTCTCACCACTGTTGTTTAACATAGTGTTGGAAGTCCTGGCCTCAGCAATCAGACAACAAAATGAAATAAAATGCATCAAAATTGGCAAAGAAGAAGTCAAACCTTCACTTTTTGCAGAAAACATGATACTCTAAATGGAAAACCAGAAAGATTCCACCAAGACTCCTAGAACTGATACATGAATTCAGCAAAGTCACAGGGTACAAAATCAATATACATACATAGATTGCATTTTTATATGCCAATAATGAAGTAGCAGAAAGAGAGATAAAGAAACTGATCCCATTTACAATTGCATCAAGAACCATAAAATACCTAGGAACAAACCGAACCAAAAATGTAAAAGACCTGTATACTGAAAACTATAGAAAGCTCATGAAGGAAATTGAAGAAGACACAAAGAAATGGAAAAACACTCCATGCTCATGGATTGGAAGAATAAATATTGTTAAAATGTCAATACTACCCAAAGCAATCTACACATTCAATGCAATCGCAATCAAAATTGCACTGGCATTCTTCTCAAAGCTAAAACAAACAATCCTAAAATTTGTATCAAACCACAAAAGTCCCTGAATAGCCAAAATAATATTGAAGAAGGAAACCAAAGCAGGAGGCATCACAGTCCCAGACTTTAGCCTCTACTACAAAGCTATAATCATAAAGACAGTATAGTATTGGCACAAAAACAGACACATAGACCAGTGGAATAGAATAGAGAACCCAGAAATGGATCCACAAATCTATGACCGACTAATCTTTGACAAAGCAGGAAAGAGCATCCAATGGAAAAAAGACAGTCTCTTTAGAAAATGCCGCTGGTAGAGCTGGACAGCAACATGCAGAACAATGAAACTAGACCACTTTCTTACACCATACACAAAAATAAACTCAAAATAGATGAAAGACCTAAACGTGAGACAGGAAACCACCAAAACCCTAGAGGCGAAAGCAAGCAACAACCTCTGACCTCAGTCGCAGCAATTTCTTACTCAACACATCTCCAAAGGCAAGGGAATTAAAAGCAAAAATGAACATTGGGACCTCATGAAGATAAAAAGCTTCTGCACTGCAAAGGAAACAATCAACAAAACTAAAAGTCAACTGATGGAGTGGGCAAAGATATCTGCAAATGATATATCAGATAAAGGGCTGGTATCCAAAAATCTATACCAAACACCCCAAAAAACCCAAATAATCTAGTGAAGAAATGGTCAGAAGACATGAATAGACAATTTTCCAAAGAAGACATCCAGATGGGCAACAGACATATGAAAAGATGCTCAATGTCACTCATCATCAGGGAAATACAAATCAAAGCCACTTGAGACACCACCTCATACCAGTCAGAGTGGGTAAAATGAACAAATCAGGAAACTACAGATGCTGGCGAGGATGGGGAGAAACAGGAACCCTATTGTACTGTTGGTGGGAATGCAAACTGGTGCAGCCACTCTGGAAAACAGTGTGGAGGTTCCTCAAAAAATTAAAAATAGATCTATCCTATAACCCAGCAATAGCACTACTAGGAATGTACCCAAGGGATACAGGAGTGCTGATGCATAGAGTCACGTGTACCCCAATGTTTATAGCAGTGCTTTCAACAATAGCTAAATTATGGAAAGAGCCTAAATGTCCATCAACTGATGAATGGATAAAGAAGATGTGGTTTATATATATAATGGGATAGTACTTAGCAATGAGAAAGAATGAAATCATGCCATTTGCAGCAACATGGATGGGACTGGAAAGTATTATGCTGAGTGAAACAAGTCAGTCAGAGAAGGACAGATATCATATGTTTTCACTCATATGTGGATCTTAAGAAACTTAACAGAAGACCATGGGGGAAGGGAGGGGGAAAATAGTTACAAACAGAGAGGAAGGGAGGCAAACCACAAGAGACTCTTAAATACAGAAAACAAACTGAGGGTTGGTGGGGGGTAGGGAAGAGGGGAAAATGAGTGATGGGCATTGAGGAGGGCACTTTTGGGGATGAGCACTGCATGTTGTATGTAAGCCAATTTGACAATAAATTATATTCACAAAAAAAGGAAAAAAGAATTATCAGTGCCAATATGGGGGTTATTGGATATTACTAGAGGGAAAAATCAGTTCAACATTTGTTTCTTTGCTTATTTAAGAGATATTTTCTTTTTCACCCAATGCAGGGGCCAATGTGAGGGCCCACACTGTGCCCAATGCCAGCCCAAACTGAAAACCCTGAGATCAAGACCTGAGCTGAGATCAAAAGTCAGACACTGAACTGACTGAGCCACCCAGACATTCCTGGATAAGAGATTTTTCTATGGGAAAAAATACTTCTAGATTCTTTGTAGTAACAGGGCAAAATAAAGCTTTCTTGGGAATAATTTGTCTAAATAAAACTTTATGCTGTGTCTACCATGTGTTAACTGCTGTTGGGGCACCAAAATGAGTATGATAAGATCAAAGTATGTCATCTGCAAATTCACAATATCTTTTTATGACAAAATCATTATTTTTTACTTAAAAGCAAGGACATGACTTAAGCTCTTCAAATAAAACTTAACTTTGTTCCATATCACCTAAAAGGGTAGCGAAAAAGGACATCAAAATTATTAAATTCATTTGCTACCCATGAAGTAGTGTTTTCCAAAGTACATTTAGTGGGATGCGACCAGTGTAGTTTTCCTTGTTTTTCAAATGTAGATAATTGACTTCTTTATCCTACTCTGTGCATGACACATTGTCATCATTGGTCCCTGCAAGGGACCCTTGCAGGGTCTTCATTTATCCCTATTCTCTTCCCCCATTCTGTCAAAAGCAAGTCTTTTTATACATATGTATTCTTGTGTGTATTTTTGGTTTTCGTACCCCTTCTTTAATTTTATGTGAATGGTATTGGGCTATGTATCCATTCTCTTTCTTACCTTTTCTCACTACCCATATGCTTTACAAAATTTTTCCATGTTATTTTGTGTATGTTGTCAATTTCTTCCAGTATGTGCACAGTACACTCCATTTCCCTATCCACCCCCACAGTCATGAATGCCCACATTGCCTCCAGTTCTCTGCCACAGAAGCATGCTGTGACAATTATTCCCATATATGTTCCCTTATGGACTTGCTGGGAAGTTCTTCTCAATACAGATCCAGAAATAGAATTGCTGAATCACAGAATATGCACCTATTCTTAAATTAACTGGATACTGACTAACTGCCCTCCAAAATGGCAAGACCATTCCACATTCCCAACAGTCACCTGGGAGGATTCCTGCATCCTTACTAGTACTTGGCATTATTCAGTTTGCTAATTTTTGTCAGCCTAATGGGTATAAAGTGATACCTCATTGTTGTTTTATTTTCTATTTCTATGACTAGTACTCCTTCGGAATAGCTCTTTTTATGAGTGTTGGCCTCAGTTTTTCTCTTCTGTGTATTCTACATATTCTCTTGCCTTTAATAAGTAGGCAAACAAAAACAAGTTGCTTGAATATTTCTGCTTCTATATACTGTCTGTTCATATCCCTTTTCCATTTCTCTATTGGGATTGCTATTCTCTTATCATTACTTTCTATAAGTTCCTTAAATATTCTAGAATCAATCCCTTGTTGGATTTAGATATTTCAAATATCTTTGACCCATTCATCATTTGTTAAATTTGTCTATAGTTTCTATTAAAAGATAAACTGAGATATATTAAGATTTTTAGGAGCAAAAATTCGTTCAAAATGGGCAGCAGAAATGGTTAGGAATGCTTGCTGCACTACTGGAGCACAGAGAGAGGCTTCTACAGAGAAAAGGTGGAAGAAAAGTAAGGAAATTATTGATTGGGTACAGCGTAAATCCTAGTTGGCTGTGATTGGTTGTCCTTAGCCTTCTGATTTTGTAAACTTGAGGTATTTGTAGATTTAGATTTTGGTTTGCTTAGTGTAGGCCACTGCAGCATTAGCGCCACATCAGTCTATTGGTTTGTTTAATTAATTTAACATGTCCTATGTAAAACCTTAAGCCTTTATTTTGATGTAAAAAAAAATATATATATGTGTGTGTGTGTGTGTGTGTGTGTGTGTGTGTGTGTGTGTGTATTTACTTATGATGAGCGAAAAACTCTCTAAAGACCTGATGGACAAGGGAAGCCATTTTAGATTTTTTTCTAAGTTAGCATGATGGTACATAAACTTTGTTCAAACCAAAAGCCTGATTTATGGACTGCCACACATGCATTGTACATCTGCTTTGTGAATGAGTAGCACAAAGGAAAACCCATCCTGTTCTTGAGATACCAATCAGTGTTCTTGTTCCCTGCATTCCTTTATGATAAAATTCATGATTCCTGCCTATATGCTAATCTACCATCTTTTGAGATGTAAAGAAGTATATACCCTGTAAAAATTGTTCATTCTCCAGAGTACTTTCATTCCTATGAAGAATGTGTTTCCTGGGCAGCTGTCCTAACTTGGGCTCAAATAAAACTCTCTTTCTTTACTTTTAGAGATTCTAAAAGTTTGTTCAATTTGTGTCGACAAAATTTGTGCTTTTGAAATGCCATCAGATGTACACCACCCCTCAGTATAAAGATAACCTCTACCAACTTTATATTAATGTATTTTGGAGCCCTAAGTAACAGAGACATGCTATTAAAGTTGGGATTTTTTTTTTTAAGATTTTATTTTTAAGTGACCTTACACTCAATGGGGTGGGGTTCAAACTCACAACCCAAAGATCAAGAATCAAACACTCCAGCGAGTCAGCCAGGCACCCCTAAAGTTGGGAAGATTATTTTTAAAAAAGAGATAAGCTCCTCCACTATCACTACCTTTCATTGATTTCTTAGTTTGACCTTTCACATGTAGACTTTTAATGCATCCAGAACCCCACCCTTTGATGTGGTGTTTAATTTTCTTCAGTTTGTTTTCTTTTCCCCAATTGATTTGTTCAGCCATGTTTATTGTACATTACCTTCCAAAGTGATGTTGATGTTGCTAGTCCAAGAAGCACTGTTTCAATAGCAAGATACTAAATAGCAGTAGCAAACACCTAGTTGAAAGAACTGGTAATAGTGGATAAAGGTGAGTCTAGGAGAATATAAGGACAATATGTTGTTATTAGTAAACATATCAATCTATAATGAAGTAAAAATCATGCTTATTAAAAGTTTTTAGATGACAAAATGGAGATGTTTTAGTAACTTGGAAAATACACATAGAGAAATTACTTCCATATAGCACCAGTTCACAGGGGCACCTGGACGGCTCAGTCATTTAACCATCCAACTCTTGATTTTGACTCAGGTCATGATCTTGCAGTTGGTTCAAGCCCTGCATCAGGCTCTGCGCTAAGTGTGGAGTCTGCTTGAGATTCTCTCCCTCTATCTCTCCTCCTACCCCACTCATGTGCTCTCTCTTTCTCTCTCTCTCTCTCTTAAAAAAAAAAAAAAAAAAAGGTATATAGCACCAGTTCATAGACATACATACGGATTCCCTGAGCTAAATCTCTGAAATACAGAAACAAACCTTGGTTAGGTGACACTGAAAGTTTTATTACCTAAAATATACTAGGCAGCTATTTGAACTATGCCTTGAAGTCCTGCTCTAAAAAATAAGTCCAGGGGCACCTGGGTGGCTCAGTCCGTTGCTTAACTGACTCTTGATTTTAGCTCAGGTCATGATGTCAGGAGTTGGTGGATAGAGGCCTGCCTCCAGCTCTGTGCTGAAATCTCAGAGCCTGCTTGGAATTCTCTCTGACCTCTCTCTCTGCCCCTCCTCCCACTTGCGCTCTCAAAATAAATAAATTTTAAAAAATAATAAGGTAAAAAAGAAATAAGTTCATTCCTTTTCCCCAACAATTTTCTGCATGAAAGAAATCCTCACAATTGCAAATAGTAGGTGCCAGTTTACTTATATACCTAATTGAACTCAAGAAATGCCAAGGAGGGGCGCCTGGGTGGCGCAGTCGGTTAAGCGTCCGACTTCAGCCAGGTCAAGATCTCGCGGTCCGTGAGTTGGAGCCCCGCGTCGGGCTCTGGGCTGATGGCTCAGAGCCTGGAGCCTGTTTCCGATGATTCTGTGTCTCCCTCTCTCTCTGCCCCTCCCCCGTTCATGCTCTGTCTCTCTCTGTCCCAAAAATAAATTAACGTTGAAAAAAAAAAAAAAAAAAAAGAAATGCCAAGGAAAAGTCATTTTTCAATTTTATTAACTGGTATATTTGCCCTATGATTAACAATTCATACTGAAATCAAATCAGTTAGAAAGGGAGCTATAAAATAGTGTACTGGGTATGGTATGAGTATTAGAATTTTCCCCTCACATTTGTGGATTGGATTGTTCAAAGCTCTTTGCTGATCATTTTTAACTAAACCAGAACAAAAGAGATGGAGGTGGGGGCGGGGAGGGAGGAGAAGGCAGATAATAACTCGAGCATGAAATATGTGGAACTAATCTGTTACTCAAGGGAAACTGGCTTTCACTCGTGTTTCTTTTGTTTAGGGTGGACAAGTCATCTCACCTTCTTGGGCTTCAGTTTCCCATTGGTAGATTGAGAGGTTAAGAGATATGAGTTACCATCTCACTACTTTCCCCTTTTTCCAGTCTTCCCCAAGTTGATTGACAAATTCTTTGCCCTTTCATCCCGCCCCTGCGCCTGCGCGAAAGAAGCGCCCTTCATTTAGCCTCTCTGCGCACGCGCCATTTTAAATCTTTTTTTTTCCTCCCCCTCCTAACTCCCCCTCCGTCTGAGAGAGGCAGGACTTCCTGTCCCTGGTAGAGCCACTGCCGGAAGTGACTGAAGGCAAATCGGCGTTCGCCGAGCCTGGGAGAGTTTAGGGTGGCTGTGCTAGTTGCTGCTGTAGGCTTGCAAGATGCCGGGTCTGGCGGCCGCAAGCCCTGCCCCGGCTGAGTCACAGGAGAAGAAGCCTCTGAAGCCCTGCTGCGCCTGTCCGGAGACCAAGAAGGCGCGCGATGCTTGGTCAGTGCGCAAATGGGGAGGGAGCGGCGGGCAGGCCCCATGCGCTGCCTTCCGGTACCTCCGTTCCCTGCCCGGCCTTGGGCTTTCACTGGTCCGAGCTTTGCCGTGCTGCAGTTTTGAGAGTTAGAGGACCCAGTACTCTGTTGACAGCCCGTAGCCCAGCCCCGAAAGATGGATGAAAGGTTAGGAGAGAGGTCAGATTGAACCGGGCTCGCTTCGCACACTCACTCATAGGGTTTCTGAGCATCTGTTTCTGTGTCAAGCACTGCCTTAGGTCTACTAAAGACTAAAGATGCTACTTGATTTAAAGAAGCTTATAGGTAGTGGAGATACTAATGATTGCTATTACCACGTGGTATGTATGGGCTGTGATGGAAGATTTGGCAAGACAAAAGAGTAAAATTTTCTGGTAAAATTTTGGCATAGTGGGACCCGGTACATTTCTTTTTTTTTTTTTTTTTAAATTTTTTTTTTTCAACGTTTATTTTATTTTTGGGACAGAGAGAGACAGAGCATGAACGGGGGAGGGGCAGAGAGAGAGGGAGACACAGAATCGGAAACAGGCTCCAGGCTCTGAGCCATCAGCCCAGAGCCCGACGCGGGGCTCGAACTCACGGACCGCGAGATCGTGACCTGGCTGAAATCGGACGCTTAACTGACTGCGCCACCCAGGCGCCCCACCGGTACATTTCTTAAAGTACTGAAGAGTTCCCCTTATCTCCCCCCTATCCCCCCACTCCCGGGTGGGTGAATTAAAAATCAGACAGTCTGACATAGGTGACAGTATTCACGATAGCACATCTGAATTCCTGTCAACCCACAAAAGGTTTTGTTTGTTCTCATTCTATACAACCTCTGTTGTGGAACAAATCTCATTAGGGGGAATGCTCAGAAAATGTGAATTGTAAACCTCTCCCTCTTTTTTACCCTCACATAAAAATCACAAGTGGCATAATGGAGTTAAGAGTTATAGGAAAGCAGTGCTTTTTATTAATACTCAGTACTTTTCAAATAATACTGTGAAGGGAGAATTGAAAGACTACAATCTGATACTGAAATTGCTTTCATAGTTAACAGTAAGTGCTTATTGAATCTAAAGCTAGTAATGTGTCATGACTAAGAACTTGGAATCCAGAGTCAAGGTTTGAATCTGGTCCACCAACTTTGCGACTTTGAGTAAATTTACTCAGTACTTTTCAAATAATACTGTGAAGGGAGAATTGAAAGACTACAATCTGATACTGAAATTGCTTTCATAGTTAACAGTAAGTGCTTATTGAATCTAAAGCTAGTAATGTGCCATGACTAAGAACTGTTAACATAGTTAACAGTAAGTGCTTATTGAATCTAAAGCTAGTAATGTGTCATGACTAAGAGTCAAGGTTTGAATCTGGTCCACCAACTTTGCGACTTTGAGTAAATTATTTAACACACCTGCCTCCTATGTCTGTAAAATGGGCCTAATAAAAGTGTGTCTGCCTCTAGGATTCCTGTAAGGTTTAATGATACAGGTCTTACACAGTATTCAAAAAATGATCAGGGAATACTAGCTGTTATCTTCACCAAACATTCATTCATTTGTAATGAATGAGCTATTCATTGCGCAATTGAAGGATGTATAGGATTTGGATCTCTAAAGAAGGAGAACCTATCCTTCAAATTGCTTTTGCATTAATTGTCTCAGACCACTATGCCAAAATATCTATAGTGAGGAGTCAATTTTTTCTTGTAATTAAATTTGACTTAACTTGATCTTTGCTAAAATTACATTTTCAGGCCCTAGAAATAAAAAGCTGTGTGATCCTAGATTTTACTTAGTGTAAAAAGTTCTTTGATCATTGTGAGGGAGGCTCATCAGGCTGCTTGCTGTTGCCTTCCAGATCTTGCCGTTTATGTTGTTGGGTGTATTATGATTAGGAGATTTATTTAGGTCTATTTGAATGTAGAGCAGAATAAAAGATTTAATTCCTCTGTGATAGGCAAAAAATTCAATTCCTCTCTCTGTCTTTGATTTAACTTAAGTATTGTATTCAGGGGTGCCTGAGTGGCTCGGTTGGTTAAGCTTTGCCATGATCTGAGGTTGGTGGGTTTGCCCCGCTTGGAGCTCTGTGCTAACAGCTCAGAGCCTGGAGCCTGCTTCCAATTCTGTCTGCCTCCCTCTCTGCTCCTCCCCCGTTCATGCTCTGTCTCTCAAAAATGAATAAACATTAAAAAGTTTTTTTTAATTTTTTTTTTTAACGTTTATTTATTTTTGAGACAGAGAGAGACAGAGCATGAACGGGGGAGGGTCAGAGAGAGGGAGACACAATCTGAAACAGGCTCCAGCGTCTGAGCTGTCAGCACAGAGCCCGATGCGGGGCTCGAACTCACGGACCGCGAGATCGTGACCTGAGCCGAAGTTGGCTGCTTAACCGACTGAGCCACCCAGGCGCCCCTAAAAAATTTTTTTTAACATAAGTATTGTATTCAGATGATCAATTTCATTAGAGAACTGTATTGTTCCTTTGATATGAACTAGAGGCAATATTTGATATGCATAATTATTTCTTTAACTCCAACTACATTCCATCAGATCCATGTTCTGCCTCATTCCCCGTCACTGTCATGCATATTTACTATTAATGTACTAATGCCTACTTTGTTAGATAACAAGTACATTTTGTTTTATAGCATCATTGAGAAAGGAGAAGAGCACTGTGGACACCTAATTGAGGCCCACAAGGAATGCATGAGAGCCCTAGGATTTAAGATATGAAATGGTGAGCATGATACTTTCTGATTGGGAAGATAATACATAGGGTTATTGCTTCAAATTTGTGCTTTATAGATTTAGCAGTCACCAGAGAACATTCTATTCAAAAGGTAATTCACCTGGATGCTTAAGTATACTTAAAAAATAATTTTCAGTTTCTAATGTAGGGAGTAAATGATGCTAATAAGTTGAGAATCATTCAGTGGATTTAAGGAGGGGAGAATGTATCTTTCAAAAAGGGGCTTGATAAAAGCCTTTAGAGTTATGTTAGAGTCAGAAGGAATAATGTTTTTGGAAGTTCAAAATATTCAGTTGTCCGACTTAAAGGAACTAAAAGGAAAATATTCTTTATTCCTTGTTTCTGATGTGGGTCTTTTAAATAGGGAGTAGTCAGTACATGGAAGCATTGCTTTCTGCAAAAGAAAAATAGAATTATTGCTATTTCTTTTGTACCATGCTTCTAATAATACTAAAACCTCAGACCATTTTTTAAAAGAACTTTGAATCCAAATTTTAATGCTGAAAGGGACTTTAAGTTATGTGTATACAGCAATACCACAGATAAATGATCTTTTGTTTGGAACTCTTTCTTCAGATAGCAACTTAACCCATTCCTAGGTCTCTGTCCCATAGTCTCCTTATTAGAGATGCTTTCACTCAACACTCCCATCTGAAATAGCATCCCTTCCCCATCACTCTGTCCCAGCACTATCCAGTAGAACTTGCTGTGATAATGAAAATATTCTATACCTTCACTCTCCACTCTGGTAGCCACTAGCCCTGTGTGGCTACTGAGCCCTTAAAATGTGGTAGTAAAACTGAAGAACTGAATTTTTAGTTTTATTTAATTTTAATTTTAATAGCCACATAGGGCTAGTGGCTACTCTTAACATCACTGCCTGCATATTAGGTATGTATTTATTATCTGCATTGTTTTACTGCAACTACAATGTAAGCTCTGAGAAGAATTTTCTGCTTGGGGTGCCTGGGTGGCTCCATCAGTTGAGCATCTGACTCTTGACTTTGGCTTAGGTCGTGATCTCACAGTTTGTGAGATGGAGCCCTGAGTCATGCTCTATGGGGAACAACTCAGAACATGTTTGGGATTCTCTCTCTCCCTCTCTCTGCCCTTCCTCTGCTTGCTCATTCTCTCTCTGTCTCTCTCAAAATAAATCAATAAACATTTTTTAAAACATGGGCACTAAGGAGGGCAGTTGTTGTCATGAGCACTGGGTATTGTATGTAAGTGATGAAGCACTGAATTCTACTCCTGAAACCAGTATTGCACTGTATGTTAACTAAAATTTAAATTAAAAAATAAATAAATAAAAAATTTCAGAACATACTGGTTTTCTAATAGAAAAAAAAAAGAATTTTCTGCTTTACTCACTGTCATATTCCCAGGACCTATAATTTTGCCTGTCACATAGTAGGTGCTTAACAGAGGAATATTAATTAAATGAATAAATAAATGAGGAACTAAGGCCTATAAATATGGAATGACTTCCAAGGTAAGTTGCAGGATCAGACCTGCAACCTCTTGTCTCCAGGCAGATTCCCTCTGCTTTTTGCCCACCCCTTCCACTGCCCAATATCCATATCACACTGCCAGTTTTAACTTAATAATAGCTGAGAGATAATGTCAAAGTCACATACTAATATAACAGTAATAGCCTGGTTTCTTTCTCTTTCACCTCTCTACTGCCTCTTTAGAATTTCATACATAGCTAGTCTTACTCATTAAGCTGTAAAAAAAGGACAGATAAGGAACCTGTTCCAAGCTGATAAGAAGTATCACTATGTAGTAGAAAATAGTCTAGGCTGAAAGTCCTGAGGCTTAATTTTGATTGTCTAGCTTAGCATGTATTTTGCTTCAGCTACATTTAACATTCATCAATACATTAAACCTCTGTGGATTTCACTTTTTTAATTTATAAAAAGACCCATAACATATTTTGTGATTTTTATATTTAGTATGGTATATCTACTCTGTGTGTACATGACATACTTAAGTGGCTTTTAGATTACATGGTTATCTAAAGAAATTCCATAGTGAATCATTTTGTAAAATAAGTAAGTTTGGGTGTGTGTGTGGGGGGGGAGGGGGTGTTCTTTAAAAGTATAATTATACCTATTGATTATTTTTAAAGACCTGGAATCTCAACATTTGTACACGGTTTCCTTGTTTATATTCTTTTTTCCTAGGCAGTTGTATAAAGTGTTGGTGCTAATGCCCAGCCTGTCTTGATAAAAAGGGTGATTTTTAAAAATGCTAATTTTAGGAGCATCAGAAGCATCTCTTGGACTTCATGTCTACCACAAAAGTGCTACAACTGTTGTCATAATTAGCACAAATTCACAAGGACTAGAAAATATCATAGTTCTCTTTATATTATTGGGACAAAGTGAGAGGGATACCTGTGTACTTCATTTGTGTGTAAAAGAAAATGCAAGAGCTTTGGACTTAGAAAACCTGATGTTTAACTGATTGTGTGGTCTTGGGCAAGTCCTTAACTTTCTTAACCTTAGTTTACTTCAAAGAGTCATTGTGATGATTAAATGACAGGTGTACAAATAGGATTTGTAAACTATCAAATAGAAGCCAGAACGGAATAGCCCATATGTTGGGATATTTGTGGATAGCAGACATCCAATTGAGGTCTGTTGGTTATATGACCTGATTATGTGTTTTTGAATCCCAATTATGGCAAGAACAATCTGAATCCATGTAGGGCCTCTCTTAGAATTCAGATGTCATGTTTTCATTTTCAGCATACTACTGCTTTTGGAAGAGGAACAGATGTTTGGATCTGCTTTGGTCCCAGGTATCCTATTTCCCCAACCCCCATTGGGAAATGGACAAAAAGTGAAGTCAAAAAAAGACTTGCCCAAGTTAAGAATGGGTAGCTGGTGGAATTAAAACTAGAGTCTAGGTCTTTTATGTTCTCCAAAGCATGGATGCTTTACACTTCATTCCTTGCACTTAATGAGGTCTGGTTACCAGCCTACTCATTTTTAGGACTGCACATAGTCTTGATCTTCAATCCTAAAACTTTATTATGAATGCAATTTAGGAAGACCTGTTGCTGAAATGTGTAGGTATATATAACTCAATAACCAGGTCATTGGCTGTAAAATCCAACACTACTGTCTACATTGTTATAAGATAAACCGAACTAAATTGATATCTCTTAGACTATTAGACCACATTTTTCTGATGATAGCTTCAAAGGAAAAATATTTTTGCAAACCTAGATCTTCCCAATAATGATCATGAAAGTTCCTTACTTCAAAAACCTTTGTAGATTTTAATGTTATATCCTAAATAAGACAGGTCTTAATTGTACCTTGAATTTAGTAGATTGGGAGTTAATATAAATGTGGGCTACATTCAGCCAGAGGTGCACTTTGTAATCACCTGAGGACTGTTTTCCAAAATTCACAAGCCCTGGGCCCTGATCTCCTGTTGACTCAAACTTCTAGATAATTTTCAGGTGGACCCTTCTTAAGGAACCATTGGCTTAAGCTGAAGAAGTAGCAGGGATATTGCTAAGTATAAACTATCTAAAGATTTAATAGTAGCAAAGGCAGTGACTTGAAAACTGCTCTTAAGGAAAAATAAGTGGGTGATGGTGGTGATTCTAAACACTTTCTTTTATCTTAGGACTATTTCTTTTACTGAAAGAAAAACTAGAGGAACCTAGAACCTACTTAGAAATGTTAAAGAGGAACATTAACAGCTAGTGTCTGTTTTTCTGCCTTTAGGAGTCAGAAGGAACCTTGAGAACCCAGTTTGGGTGCTAAAATCATTGAAAGAAATGAAAGGACTAGCACCAGGCAGTGGGGATACTCAGTATTTACTATTTAACAGAACTTAATAGTTGGTTAAAGTATGCTTAAAATATGCTGATTTCATATACACACATACAACTGATTATGTATGAAAATATGGTTCCAACAAAATCCAGCAAAAGTGTCTTTCCTTGCTATTTAAACATTTATTTATTCAATAGATATTTATTGTTTAATACCTAGAAAATGCCAGCATGAGAAAGGTCTCTTCTGTCAAGGACTTTACACCCAGATATGTAACCAAGAGGTTGACATCCAGAAGCTTTCAGGAGTAGCCCCTCCTGAGATATAGTTAGTGGCAAAAGAGGTAACAGTGCTGTGGACTGCTGTCTCTTACAATGTTGAGTGGCTTCATTTTTGGTTATCTTTCCTGCTCAAACCCTTCCTTAAGTGTATTCTTCCTTTTAGCCTTTTAGAAAACAGGTTAGATGTTTGTGTTGTTGATCAGGCTTATGTTTTCTAAACCACATACTGGGAATAATAATAGCTAGATGAAGGAATCTCTTTCATTGGACTTGAAGAATTGGCTAGCCCAAATTACTTTTTGAAGCATTGTTCTCTCTGCCTTCTGGGATAGGGACTGGGGATGAGGGTGGGTGAGAACTGTTTGGAGAGAAGCATGGTAGTGATTGACTTAGACCAGCAACCCTATCCTCTCCTACTCTCCCTTTCTGATTTCTAAGTGGATTCAAAACATTACCCTTATTTTGCCCTGGGGATAAAGTGAGTAACTTTCCACAGGAAGCACCTTGTATACAGAACTGACCTTTTGCCATCCACTTCGTGGATCTTTGCCAAACATACTTGAATCAGCAACAAAGGGTTTGCAAAGTCTCTTCTCTTGAATATCTGTAAAAATACACTGCTCAGGACTTTTTGGGACGATATTTTTGAGTAAATAAATAAATATGTATAGTTTTTACTTTAACAGACTTCTGAAGATGAAAAAATGTATTGGATTGAACAGTTTCAGTGAGGCTTTTTAGGCAAAACTAGAATTTAAGACTCTGTGTCTTTTATTTCATGACTGGTTTAGAATTATTGTGGCAATTGGTTAATAGTACTTGGCTGAGGCATTCATTTCTACTGGTCTTAATTCCCTAATTCCATAGGTCTGGCATGATGTTTAAAATCTAATTTTCTAATATAATTTTTTTTTGTAGGTGGTTTACTCTGTGAATGAATAATTCCTGAAGAATGAAGAAGATTCAATAATTTTGGGAATTTGTGGAACTTTGATAAATGGAAAAAGTATTTATAACTTATTTTTAGAAAAAGGAAATTATCTCTGGTCAGAAATCTTCAAGTGTGTCTCTTTTTGTGTTCCTCACGTCCTCACATGGCATTTATTTTTCTTAAAGGATATAGTATAAAAAAACATCCTGTAATATTAATTTCTTATGTTCTTGTGTCATTCTGGGAACTCTAGATTTTAGTTGTAACGAGAAAGCAGATCCTGATCTCATTCAGTGAAACCTCCAAAATGAGGTGCATAGAAGTAAGGAAATAACCCTTTACCAATTCAGAATGAGTACGGTACCCATATCATCTCATTCAACCTTTTGTTTTTTATTTTTAACTTACTTAAAGGCAAGAACTGGACAAGCCTTCAATCTTAATATTTTAGATCATTATTATTATTCTTTACTAGTCTGTCTTTTGGGAAAGTTACTCGCTTAAATTTTGGACCACATTAGGATTCCTTGGCTCAGAAGATCTCAACTGTTTGGCATAATTAATCTGTAGATGTCTAGTTACATTTTAAGATAGACTAGGGGATCATAGTTTAATGCCTACTGGCCAGACAGTTGTCTCTTATTGATTAAAAGCTCGCCCAGGTCAGAGGCTTGACTAGAACAAATAAGTCATCAGTGAAATTAGCTCAGTGCTCTGCTATAATAATGCCTGGGATAGAACATGGAGTTTGGTTTGCTTGCTATAGCAACCCTGTGGTTCTAGAAGCTGCTTATGGGCTAATGAAGAAATTGGCCATATTCTGCCTATTAGTAAGTTGAGTTTCATATTTCAACAACAAAAGATACTAAAGAACATAAGAGAATATGTAGTGTTCGTATGTCACTCTATGATGGGAAAATTGCCTCTTTTATAAAGGAGCTGAATTAAGGTATTCTTTAGGATTCCTTCTAGTTAATTAAGCATGGCTTTGAAGTATGACAGACTTAGGTTCAACAACTGGCTGTGTCATCTCAAGCAGGTCACAACCTCTTTGGATGTGTTTCTCTCATCTGAAAGAAAAAAAGGGGCGTCTGGGTGGCTCAGTCAGTTAAGCATCTTCTTGGTTTCAGCTCAGTTCACAATCTCATGGTTCGTGAGATTGAGCCTTGCGTCAGCCTCTGCACTGACATCGCAGAGCCTGCTTGGGATTCCCTCTCTCCTCTCTCTCTGCCCCTCCCCCACTCATGTGCTCTTGCTCTCAAAATAAATAAACTTAAAAAAGTGTAGTAATAATGTGCAAGATTGTGAGCACTAATTAAAATGGTGTATATAAAGCATTTGGCACAGTAGCATTTAGTGTTATTAACATTCTCTAATTTTTTGATTCTCTACTCATGTTTTCACCTGAATATTTGGATATAATATTTTTAGTAAGTACTTCATAGCTTTCAGAGCATTCTGCTAGGTGAAAAATAGAATCTTGGACTCCTAAGATAAAAATCAGCTTCCATCCAACACCAGTCCTTGGCAGATGGTCATCCAGATTCTGCTTGAATATGTTTTCAACTACAAAAAGGGAGAAAATACAGACTTACCATCCAGTGTTAATTTTTGCTGTATGCTCTTCCAGGCTTTTCCTAGGCATTTACACATTTTTTAAAATAAAAAATTAAGTCATTTTTCTATGCTATTTACTTTTTTTTTTTTTTTTTTACTTTTTTTTTTTCAACGTTTATTTATTTTTGGGACAGAGAGAGACAGAGCATGAACGGGGGAGGGGCAGAGAGAGAGGGAGACACAGAATTGGAAACAGGCTCCAGGCTCTGAGCCGTCAGCCCAGAGCCCGACGCAGGGCTCGAACTCACGGACCGCGAGATCGTGACCTGGCTGAAGTCGGACGCTTAACCGACTGCGCCACCCAGGCGCCCCGCTACTTACTTTTAATAAAATCATAATATTAGTTTCTTTTTCTCCTTGATAATTTTACCAGCCTGTAATATAGTCCTAAAATATGATTTGTATTGGCTATGTACGAATCCATTCTGAGTTTAGAATAACCAATTCCCTATTGTTTGTGCATTCATTTATTAAACAAATGTTTTGTAGAATGCTTGCTAAATGTCCAATAGCATTCACAAAATTGAGCATCAGTGTTGAACAGGACCTAAACCTGATGCCTAAATTATTTGTTTTGTTTGTTTTTTCTTTTGTATTTTGTTTCATTGGTTGGTTTTATGGAAACATGTAGGGAAGAAAAGAAGAAATCACCTGAAATCCCACTAGTCTACAATAGGACTGTTTTTTTTCAACGTTTATTTATTTTTGGGACAGAGAGAGACAGAGCATGAACGGGGGAGGGGCAGAGAGAGAGGGAGACACAGAATCGGAAACAGGCTCCAGGCTCTGAGCCATCAGCCCAGAGCCCGACGAGGGGCTCGAACTCACGGACCGCGAGATCGTGACCTGGCTGAAGTCGGACGCTTAACCGACTGCGCCACCCAGGCGCCCCAGGACTGTTTTTTAGTGACCTTGCCTTTCACCTCTTTCTGCATGTATATACTTTTACTTTTTTTTTTTTTTTTTTTGGCTGCTCCATAATATCATGCATTGGAAGTTTCCATAGGGAATCCTTTACAAATCCTCAAGCAATCACTTAGCTAAGGATAGACCAGAGGCTACACGTGTTTTCGTTTTGGATGAGTACTGCCTGCCCGATCTCTAGAAAGGTTCTACCCATTTGCACCTTTGTATCTGAGGGTGCCCATTTCCCTAAGTTCTTAGCAAGGCTAATTTTTTCAGCTTTTGCCAGTTTGATATGCTCACACCATATGTAAAGGAACTAAAGCACTTCTTGACATCTGCCACAGTTAGAAATCCATCTCACAAGACCTTCTGCCCATCCTTCCCTAATGCTTAAGCCTTCCCAAAGATTATGCACAGCATTTTGGTACTAATAAAAGTAAGAGATGTTACCACAGTAATTTGAAAAATGAAGCCCTTCACTTCCTAGTAGGTGACCACAACATTCTGACATACATTTTTGCTAAGCCCCTGCTATTCACAGTAATTCCCAAACTCTTAATACAGACACAGTCACACCATTCTTTCTAATCATTTCTTTTTTTCTAACCTTAACATTTGACTGGAAGGTTGATGAGAATGGGACTATGACCCTAAGCAGGGCTTACCTTAGGATAACTATACCTTTCATTGGTGTGATGTAAGGCTGTTGGAAAAACCATAATCCCAATTTTACAAGTGAGTGAGGTACTCAGTTTAAGGGAATTGCTGTGGTCAAACAGCTGGCGACCTGGGATGTGAGTCTTGGTGAGTAGAGGTCAAGCCCAATGTTCTCTCCTGTACCAACTAATATAAACCTATTCATAGTTATAAATTCATTTATTCATTCAGTACATATTTAGTGAAATTGTATTATATATAGGGAACTGCCCTAGATATTGAATACTCATGTGTGAATCAGACATACATCTTGTCCTCAAGGAGATGAGAGGCTATTTGACTTGACATTTATTGAGGACATAATAATATGCTAACTATGTGCTAAATAATGAACAAAGGTTAGTAAGACATGGTCCCCACTGTCAAAGAGTTATAATCTAGTAGATACATGTATATAAACTACAAATATATAAAGTTAAATAGTACTATGATGACTATTCCAAGAAGCTTTCCTAAAAAGAGTGCACGTGTGACTACCCAGGGTTTCTTTAGGTATCAAAAACTAGCTAGCTGGTAGTTCCATCTGTGTGCATCATGGTGATTTTGAAATCAAGTAATAGAAAATCCTCATCAAGGGAAACTCATATGACTAGAAGTCCAGAGTTAGGGCAAGCTCTAGATGAAACAATATCATAGGTTCAATGATACCATCCAAGACTCAAGTATTTTCATCTCAGAGCTTCCAGGACTGATGAAATCATGTGCTTTCTTATTCAAGTCCAGCAGAAGAAAGAAGCCATTCCCAAGGCATGATTTTTTTTTTTAAGTCTGAGCCAAATTAGGTTATGTGCATTTTTATAGACTAATAATAGTTGCCAACAGAATGCCTTATGCTGATCGACTTAAACAGGATCCCTGCCCCACTCCCGCCCATGGATTCATATATAATAATTAGATATCAGCACAAAACTGGAATTCTGTAACAAGGAGGAATGATAAGTGGATTTTGAGTAGGCAACCAATTTTCCACTAAACCATCTTGTTCACTTAACCGAGTCATTCTGAATGGTCAAATTGAGTTTGAAGGAGCTTTTCCTCTCATAGTTTACTCAAATTTTTGACAGAAAAGTATTAGTAGAACACATTAAGTTGTGTAATGTTCAGTTTTCATAGAATAAAACAATCAGCAGATGTTCAGAGAACTTTCCTGAAGAGTAGTCCTTATGGAGATCTTAAGGGAGATCTGAATCTAAAAGCATTCAACTGCAGGTACCAAAACACCTAACTAAGCGCTTAAGCAGTAAGTGCAGTTTACTTCCTGTCATGAAGTCTGGAGGTTGAAAGTTCCAGATTTGAGATAGTGGCTCAGTCATACTTTTGAGAACTGGTTTATTCTATCTTTCAGCTCTTTATCCTCATCCTTAAGTATATCATATCTCATGGCTATCATATCTCATGGTAGCTCCAAGCATTACATCACTGCACAAGTATATTCAAGCCAGGATAAAAGGTAGCAGGACTTCTCACTGTCTGTCAGGAAGTATACTTTTCCCCCAGAAGCTCCTACATGCTCTTCCTTTTATATCCCATTTGTCACATGCCTACACGTAAACCAGTTGCCATCAAGGGGAATGGGATATCGTCCTTGGCTTTGACCAGTCTTATTTCAAGCCCTGGCAAGTGGGGGAGAAGCCCACCTTTCTTTAACATATTGCCCAAGCAAGATCACAGTTCCATAAACTAAGGAAAAATGGGGAATGGCTATCGGATAGACAATCGGTGGTGTCTGCCCAAGGTCGCGTTGGCAGTGTGTGTCTAAAGCCTACATCATGCCTGTGTTCTGTTTTAATATATATTAGGAAAATGTTAATTTCAAGCTCAGTGTTTTTCAAACTGTATGTGGTTTAATATTTTCCAATTAACAACCACTACTAAGGAGATGGAGGCGGGTGGGAATACACTTAAAAAAACCCATACATTATGCAAGCCCAAAGTTTTTATTGAATTTAATGGCCATTTTCTCTGTCAAATTGCTATAAAAATGTCTAAATTCTCTCTGTTTCTTCCCTTATGTCATCATGGGACAGTAACCGTTCACACACCAGCCATGGTTCACTGCCACACTGAGAGGGACAGTTTAGCCAGCTGACTTCATAATCTGGCCCCAGCCTGCCTCTCCCATCTCGTGTCCTGCTGTTCCTTTTGATTCACCTAAAGCAGGCTATACTCTGTTACCAGAATATGCCATGTATTTTTGTTTTACTTCTGGACTTGACTTCACATTCTGTTCTCCCTTCCCGGAATGCCCTCCCCTAGTTGGGGAACATCTAGTCATCTTTTTAGACCAGCTTAAATGTCACCTTCCCTGTGATGTTTTTTCTGAATCCTTTTTCCCCAATCCTTTGGGTTTCCTTTGAACCCCAAATACACTTATTTTATTGGATTGCAGTTATTTCTGGGTCACTCTTCCTCATCATACCAAAAGTTCCCTGAAGGTGACAATTGTCTTGCTCATCTTTATATCCCCTGTGCTTGGTGTACATACTTTGCCCTAAATAAATGCTTATGGGATTGAATCAATACCATAAATGATGTGACTTCTGTTTGATTCCTTTTATTCTCCCCCAATATTTTCTTCTGTGCTTCTACCCGCATATTTATGGATTTCCTTATAAGAACATACCATTTTGACACAAAATGTTTTCCCTCTTCAGTCATCTGGATTTAAAAACAAACAAGACACAACTTTGCATTGTCGTATTCCCATCATAGGTTCTGTCCTTCAGGCAACAATATCACTATCGTGACAGCCTCTGGGGCTTATGTACCAGTGAGACCACACCACCAGCAGCATGCTCAAATCCCCCATAGCATATAAATTCCCAAACGTACTTGGCAAGGTGGGACAACACAGAGAACATACAACTCAAATGACCTGCCCTGTAGTTCACATGCTAGCTCTTTGACCTTCCTTAACCTCTCAGAGTTTGTTTCTTCAATTTAAAAAAGAAAGGTGTCATGGCATGACATGAAGAAACAATGACTGCTTGATAGATGGTAGCATCCTCTGCTCAGATGAGCACGTATGTGGACTGACAAGGCAGGCTGAGAATAACAGTTGGTGGGTCCGTCTGTCTCTTTAAAGGGTCAGGGCCAGCCCATCGGTCAGGCATGCCGAGAAAGATGACCTGCTTTGAAATGTTATCTTGGGCAGGGCCCTGGTTGCTTCTTCTTTCCTGCTTCTGATTTCCTGGCTCATAGCTGGCAGGGACAGCGGCCCTGGCAGCTCTGGGTGTGTGACTAAGGTGGAGGGATGAGCAGCTGCTGCTTGCCGAAGTCAGTGGTTGGTTGGGAGGCAGGCAGGTGACATAAAAGCAGCGTATGGAAATCCCCACACTCTGCTGCTCAAATGACATCCAAGTCATCGCTGAGAGGAGGACTGGGGCAGGGCCTTTCCTTCTCCAGGCACTCTCTAGCTCTTTTCCTTTACCACTGATTTCCCCCCTCAACTTTAGAAAGAAAGGAGTAAGGTACACATTTGTTGGTCAAGCGATTTTAATTAAAAAAAAAAAAGAAAGAAAAAGAAAAAACGAGCTTCCTTTAACATGCCATGCATTTTCACAACTCCACGGCTCTACCTCTGCTGTTCTAACCAGTAGAGATGCTCTTCTCCCTCTACCTACCTGGTTAATTCAATGCCTGTGCCTCAAACCCAGCATTAGCTCGTATGTATTCCTTCCTGTACCCAATGTTTCCTTCTAGGTAGCCACCTCTCTTTAAACTTAACTCAGTTATTGTGCCCAACACTGAATTGCCATTGTTTTTTCAAGTGTCTTTCTCTTGATTAAGTGAAAGCTCTTAGGAATCTAATTCTCTGAGTGCTTGGCTCATAGCAGGCGCCCAGTAAATATTTGTTGAGCTAAAAAGTTCCACTCCTCAGCATATTTGACAATTTCTAATTTCTCACTAATTCTGGTTTGGTTATCAGCAGTATAATAAAAGTCCCTGGGGATTGAGCACTCAAGTAGTTTTGGAAAGTTACTGGGTACCACACCCCCCCAAAGTGTCTCAAGGGCAATAGAATGATAATAAATACTAAGTAGCAGCAAGGGAAAAAATCAAGGAGTCATTTGGAAGCCAGAGGGACATGTCTTAATGTTTGCATACTCCAGATTTATTTTTTGGGGACCCAAAATAGACCCCAGGTTCATCCAGAAGTTCCTTGGATGTCATCAGACTTCTGGCGGGTGGGGGAGGGTGCATGTGGGATTGGGAGTCATGGATCTAGTCTATTTCTACTTGCTGTGCAAACTGCTTGGCGCACAGCGCTGAGTCTGACTTGGGATCAGATCCTGGCTGGACCACTTACTGCCTATGGGAACTTGTTACTTAGGTGAGCCTCAGTTTTTTTTAGATCTAGAAGGAAGATAATATTTATTTGGAGGGGTTGTATGATGACTAAATAGTATCTATGTAAAGTACCTAATTGAGGTCCAGCACCGATAGGCCGTTTAACGGGTGGTAGTTATTATAATTTGCAAATAATGGGTAGGGTGATGATCTGAGCACTGTAGTACCATTGTATTAACTATGCCTAAATCCAGATATATGCAGGAGAAAGTCAGCTTAGAATTCAAAGAACTGCTTTGCGTAGCCATTTTTGTTTAATGGGTGTCAAATAAATGCCTAGAGATGTTTATAATGTGACTTAATAAAGACTTCTGAGGGGTTTTCCAGTTCTCACTGTTAGGATTTTTTCTTATAATAGTCCCCTACTTTCCTACTTGGCTATGCCCTCCCAGCTCAGGAGAGCCCCTAGCCCTCCCCACCGGAGCTCTGAGCAGTACCCGGCCTGCCTGCCGGTACTGTGGTAAATTCTCTGCTCACTTTTCCTTTGTTCTCCCCAGCCTGCCTCACTTGCCCAGAGGTCTTGTCCTCTGGGGAGATATGTTAAGTGCTCTGCCAGCCTGCCTGTGTGCCTGGCCTGTTTTTTCTCACTGCCAGTACCTCTTGGATTCCAATTCCAAACATGGTATCCATCTGGGGTCACCCTTTCTTCCGGTGCCAAGAGAGACGCATTCCAAATGGAACACAAGTGTGCCTCCCGTGCTGGGCTCTCCTCATTCTGACTAGGGACAACAGAGAGCAGGATGTGGCCACTTTATCCCTCACCGCTAAAGTTTTCGATCCCATAGTCCTATCTTTACCTCGGGACAATTTAGATTTTTCTGCTAAGAGCCAAATGTGAAGTCTGCTCTAAGAAACCTAGAGCCCAGGAATCTTGCCAGAGCTCTGCAAAGAAGGCCAGAACCTTGCTGAAGGAAAACGAGAGGGAAAAAAGTTTTAAAATTCTCCATGAAGTATACTATGTTCTGCCATTTATTCCCAAGGCTACTGGAAGCATTCCTCTCAGGAAAGGCAGAGTTGGCGGTGAGAAGCCGGACCTGAGAAGACTCTGGGAGGACAGATTAGTTCATTTTTTGAATTCCCTATGTGAGGACAGTCTTCAAGCCCAGCAAGGCTTTGAGACGCCCTGAAGATGAGTGCTAACGGCAGCACAATGCGCCAGCTTCTCTGGCAGGACCCAGTGTGCAGTGGCTGGAAGCAGGATCTGGAAGGGGCTGTCTACCATCTGGCCAACTGCTTCTTGCTCCTGGGCTTCATGGGGGGCAGTGGGGTGTATGGATGCTTCTACCTCTTTGGCTTCCTGGGCACAGGCTATGTGTGCTGCATGATGTGGGGCTGGTTTGATGCCTGCGGCCTGGACATCATCCTCTGGAGCTTCCTGCTGGCAACGGCCTGCCTGTTCCAGCTGGCACACCTGGTCTACCGCCTGCGTAAAAACACCCTCCCCGAGGAGTTCGATCTCCTCTACAAGACGGTGTGCCTACCCTTGCAGGTGCCTCTGCAGGTGTACAAGGAGATTGTTCACTGCTGTGAGGAGCAAGTCTTCACTCTGGCCACTGAGCAGACTTACGCTGTGGAGGGTGAGACACCCATCAACCGCTTGTCCCTGCTACTCTCTGGCCGGTAAGCTACTGGGTCGCTGCTCAGCATTTCCTCCCTCTGCCCATGCTTCTCATTTCCCAGTGTGTCCCTTTGCATTCTGAGGCCCCTTCCATTGAGGGAAGGATATGGCAAGTCAAACAGACCAAAACAGATGTTTCTAAGCATGGGTTTGGTTCCTCTTTCTTCGCATTTTCCAAGAGGAAACAAGATCATGAGGCATCTTCTTGGTTGGCAGGAAGGACTGTGGGTGCGCTTGGTGTTGGGAGGGGTGGGGTGAGTGTTTCTTGAGCCTGGGTCTGAAATGACCACACACACACACACACACACACACACACACACACACACACAGTATACACACACTGGTGGATCATGCTTAAGCTGTTACAACATCTCTATAAGCTCTGGAAAAGTGAACATTTCAATAAGGTAGATTTGTTCCTTTCATATGTATTCAGTATTTCCTAAGTGCTGACTGTATATACAGGGAACAGTGCCTGTTCCTTGCCAAGGGATCAAGGAAACAGCCCCAATTGTGCTGAGGATATCATATATAGGCTCTGTGGTAAAGCCATTTGGTATACAACCAGATGAGGAGAGGGAATGTTCCTTGTCCACTTTTCCATTCCCATTTGTTCTACTGAGATTCTTTTATAGACCAGTGAAGTACTATAAATCTAAGGACCACACAGTGAGGGAAGAGTAGTGATGCCCACACATATCTCATTGAGGATTTGGTGGAGATACCTTGGACTCCTTTTAGGAAGGGTGACAGTAAAAAATTAGCAGAAATGATTTTTTTTTTTTTTTAGAGTTTATTTATTTATTTTGAGAGAGAGAGGGAGAGAGCACGTGTGCAAGTGGGTGGGGGAGGGGCAGAGAACGAGAGAGAGAGGGAGAGAGAAAATTCCAAGCAGGCTCTCTGCTGCCAGTGCAGAACCCAACGTGGGGCTCCATCTCATGAACAGTGAGATCGAGACCCGAGCTGGTATCAAGAGTCAGACAACCAACTGAGTCACCCAAGCGCCCCAGCAAAAATGATCTTAGTCAGGATCAGTGTATGGCCAATCATACCCTGTACATGTGTATTGGCCAATGGCTGATATTTTCAGAAGAAATACCATGGGGTTCTATGCTGTACATTTGGTAGGCATTTGTGGAATCTTTGAAATATTGCCCTAGAGGGACTTACATGTGGGACTGAGCATCAAACAGTAAACTACTTAACATGGTATATACTTGGGCTGCCTCAGTGGAAAGCAAGCAAAGTATTTCAAAAGCTTTGTCCTCAGTTTCCTCCCCTGCTTTTTTGAAACCAGGAGAATGTGGTAGAAAAGATAAAGATAGTAATCTTATCAGAAGGCTTTAATTCCAAGGTGGCGGTGGGGAAGAAACCAGATAAGACTGTCAACCACACAGTGAAAAAGAAAAAAGTTTGAGGATGATAATGATGGTACCACAACTACTACTGGTAGTGCTAATATGCATTTATCTACTAATGTGTAGAAACAAAAGTGTTATGTATACATGTGATTATTTTTGGACTCAAAGTCTTGGGTTGAATAAGCTATGAGTTTTCGTGGGGAGACATTTCATTTCATTCACGAGTAAAGTGAAGTGTAAGCAAGTGGCATTATTTATAAACAAATACATGTGTAAATACAAATACAATATGACTATTTGTCCCCTACAGTTCCATGCTTAAAATAAAGACAATTTAGGAAACATTCTCATTCATGATCCAGGATATTATTTGCTCCTCATGGCTCATCTGTTCAAAGGAGGGAATTGAGACAAGTGGGAGAAAGGCCCTCTCCACTAGTATGATGCATGTGTATGGAAGTATATTAAGATTATTGTATGGTTCAGCTATCTTTTATGTGATGAATTTAATATGAACTTATATAAGACCACTTCCCCGTGACAGGGAGAGGGGGACTTGCCCCCTCAGTGTGCCTTTTCCTAGTATGCTTAGCATCAAAAATCCAAATCAAAAATTAAACAGTTTTGGAGGCACCTGGCTGGCTCAGATTGTAGAACATGCAACTCTTTTTTTTTTTTTTTTTTTTTTCAACGTTTATTTATTTTTGGGACAGAGAGAGACAGAGCATGAACGGGGGAGGGGCAGAGAGAGAGGGAGACACAGAATCGGAAACAGGCTCCAGGCTCTGAGCCATCAGCCCAGAGCCTGACGTGGGGCTCGAACTCACGGACCGCGAGATCGTGACCTGGCTGAAGTCGGACGCTTAACCGACTGCGCCACCCAGGCGCCCCTAGAACACGCAACTCTTGATCTTGGGGGTGTGAGCTCGAGCCCCATGTTGGGTGTGGAAACTACTTTTAAAAAAATAAATAAATGAAATATTTTTTTAAAAAAATTAACAATTTTCCCCTTTGCTTTTCAAAGTTTGGAGTAAGAGTCTTTAAAAAAATTTTTTTAAGATATTTATGTTTGAGAGAGACAGACAGACAGAGCATGAGCAGGGGATGGGCAGAGAGAGAGAGAGAGAGGGAGAGACGAGAATCCCAAGCAGACTCCAGGCTCTGAGCTGTCAGCACATAGTCCAATGCAGGGCTTGAACCCATGAACCGTGAGATCATGACCTGAACCAAAGTTGGATGTTTAACCAACTGGGCCACCCAGGTGCCCCAAGAGTCTTATTTGTTATCTTTCAATGTCTCAAATTTGCTAAGTTAGAGCTGGTAGCCAAGGCTTCTAGTCTATGACCAGGCTCCAGTTAAAAAAAAATTTTTTTTTTCAACGTTTATTTATTTTTGGGACAGAGAGAGACAGAGCATGAACGGGGGAGGGCCAGAGAGAGAGGGAGACACAGAATCAGAAACAGGCTCCAGGCTCTGAGCCATCAGCCCAGAGCCTGACATGGGGCTCGAACTCCTGGACCGCGAGATCGTGACCTGGCTGAAGTCGGACGCTTAACCGACTGCGCCACCCAGGCGCCCCTAGGCTCCAGTTTTAAAGGAGAATCATTGTACCTTGGGCTGGTTACAGTTAGGTATTGAACACCTTGAAGCTGTGAACAAGAACTCTATGCCAGGAAGTGGGGGCTTCTTGTACAGACCTCCCCATCTCTCATGCAGACTCTCATCTGGAGCCCTTTGCTGAAACCTCAGATGTCCTTTTTTTTTTTTTTTATTTTAATATTTATAACCAGTCCCTTTTAAGACTCAGAAAAGCCAAGGGAATTCCCCAAAGTTTATCACCCTGTTAAGCTGTGCTTACTGTTGGTGAGTTTCTCTCATACAAAATTCTCTCATATGCACAGTCTCCTGAGTAGGCAACTAAGCTATTCATGTAGGAAGAAAACCTGTTGTCCAGGATATCAGGAAGGAAGAAGAGGCTTAAATGACAAAGAGCATAATAGACCAATTGAAATGGCTTCAGGGAGCCATGCAGGCTTATTAGATGTCATAGTCTAAATAATGGCACTCCTAGTAGCTGGCTTGAGTGGCCAGAGCCCTTGCCTGAGGAGCTGGTAAGGTCTGATGTATGCAGCAACAGGCTCATTCTCTCCTGTTGTCTTTCTTCCTGTATTCGAGAAGCTTTTCCTTGAGATGTTGGTCTGCTTTTTATGGTGACACAAGTGAGTTCATCTGTTCAATTGTTCCTTCCTTATTTTCTTTCTCCCCCATTCCTACCTTCCCTTCTTACTTTTTCCCTTCCAAAATTATTTATGAAGAGTGCTAGGGGCTAAGGATCCAGTGTTAAAATATGAAAAATACTGTTCTTATCTCATGGAGCTATCATGAAAATCAATAATTAATGTTTGACATAGTGATGAATAACAGACATAATATTTCCAAAGAGAAATGCAAAGTGCACTGAGAGCAGGTACCTGGTGGATCTAACTTTTCTGGGGAGGTCAGATGAAACTTCCTAGAAGAAGAAATGTTTAAGCTGAGATCTACAGAGAAGGTAGAAATTAGGAAGAGATCCAGTTGGAGGGTACAGAATCCATGGAGACCCTGAGGTAGGAGAGCATGGCACTTCATTTTCTCTTGAATCTACTTATTATTCAGGGAAGTTCTGCCTGGCTATCTCTATATATTACCTGGTTTTGTAAGAGCAAATGTGTTTCTTCCATTGGAGACTATAGGCTAACACCACATCCTTGGCTTGGTGTGAGAGCTATATCCCCTCTGTCTTCCATCTTTAGGATGTCAGATAAAAGGCAACAGCTTATTAATTGGTGATGGTCTTTGGTAATCTATATGTAGACATATATATCTAGGCGTCCATTAGGAGCAAGATTTGGAGTGCTAATAATCCCATTTGGCCAGAATTTAATCATATGGCTGTACCTAGCTGCGTGGGAGGTAGGGAAATGCAGTCTAGTTGAGCAGCCACAAGCCCAGCTAAAATTCTAGCATTGTGGGGGAAGGGAAAAAACAGATATTGGAAAACAGACAACACATTGGATTCCCAGTTCTCCATCTATTCCCATCCTGATCTGCTTTTCAACATCCTATTCATTTTTCAAAACTGAGCTCCAATGTCACCTTTTAGAAATCTGCCTCTTGAAGAGAATTAATTTCTCTCCTTCCTCTATTCTCCTGTTCCACAATAACACAGGTTGACCTACAGTCAGTTATTTATGCATCTGTGATTTCCACTAAATTGTGAAATTCTTAAAGGCAAGGATCAGATCATACCCTTCTCTGCATTTCCAGACCTCCAGGAACACAGGAGGTACTCCATGAATATTTATTTAACCAATAAAGCTCCAGAAAAAAAAATGAAACAGTAGGTCCTTTCCAATGGACAGAATATACCTCAAAGATCTTTTTATCTTCCCCCTTTGTTTAATAGAGACACCTCCTTTCCTGGTATAACTCATGTTAGAGAGAGGTTGAAGCTGAAACTCTGAGTTTTCAGGGGGAAAGAGGAAAAAGCCCATATTGGATTCTCAACATTTTCCATTTTTAAATATGTAATGTAGACTGAAGAAGATTTGGGTAGTCACTTTCCTTTTCCCACATGGTCTCTTCTCTCCCTTTGCCAGGGTTCGTGTGAGCCAGGATGGGCAATTTCTGCACTACATCTTTCCTTACCAGTTCATGGACTCTCCTGAGTGGGAATCGCTGCAGCCCTCGGAGGAGGGGGTGTTCCAGGTAATAGGGAGCCTGTGGCAGCACCGTCCCACCCCATCCCACTGTGACCCAGTGATATGCCCCCCTCCATCTTTCCCTGCTTACATCTGTTCTCTGAACCACCGCCAATGTGATGCTAGATGTGGGAGCACTCTCCTTCTGTGGAAAGAGTGCGTGGGCTGCTGGCAGAGGTGGGTGGGGTGGGACAGGGAGGTCCTAACCCCTGATAGGTGGGCCATGTCACTCCTATGCCTAAAACTCAGTGATCACAAAATAAAAACCCACACTCCTTAAGGCCTTTTGTGATATCCAGCCACATCTCCAGCCCCTCTCTCCTTCCCACTTTTTGCTCATACTGGTCACACTGAATGACTAGTACTTCCCTAAACACATCCAATTGTTTTGCAACAGCCATGCTTGCCCCCCTCTGTACCTTCTGCCTGAAATGCATTTCCCCCCTCTAAATGAGGCTACGGCATCTTACTTCCTCTGAAGCCTGCCCAGACTGACCTCATCAGCTTCTATCCCAAAGCTTATTGTTCCTGTCTGTGTGCCTTTCTATTCTTTTTACTTCTGCTGACTGGTGCATATATTGCTCCCTGTTCTCATGATCTGGTTTCCTTTCTGTCTTTCCTTTCCTAACTCTTTGAGTAGAAATCTGGGCTTCCCCTTCTCTCTATTCTCGGGCTCCAAAGGACAGTACCATGAACACAGTAAGTGTTCAAGAAAGCTTTTCTGAACTGGCCTGGCAGTGGGCAGTTGGTGTCTCAGAACTCTGTGAGGCATCCACAGACATGTTCCAAGGTGGGGGCTGCCAAGCCTCCAGACTTTAGTTCCCTTCTTTGCAGCTCTCACTTATTGAATGGCTAGTACACGGGAGGCGCCATACGTTATATTGCCTTATTGATTCTCGCAACAACCTTCTGAGTTGGATATTATTATTACCCCACTTAACATGAGGAAATTGAGGTTCCAAAACATCAAGCAATTTGCCCAAAGTCTTCGTCTCAAAAGTGGCAAAGTCAAGTTGTCTGGCTCTACTATTTCTGTTCTTTTTTTTTTTTCTTCACACTTTTATTCCCCCCCAAATCTCAAACTACATGAAAACAACCTCAGGGGTAATTACAGCATAAGCAAACCATGGTTGTATTAGCAGAGCTAGGAAAAGGAAAATGAAGAGGAAATTTGCACCCTTATAAATGCTTCTTTTTTTCTCATTTCACCCATCTCCCCACCCACATCTCCTCTGTAAACCATCAGTTTGTTCTCTATAGTTGAGTATGTTTCTTGTTTTCTCTCATGCACTCTCTCTTTTCTTGCTTTTGTTTGTTTTGTTTCTTAAATTCAGCATGAGTGAAATCCTATGATATTTGTCTTCCTCTGATTGGCTTATTTCACTTAGCCTAATACCCTCTAGATCCATCCATGTTGTTGCAAACAAGATTTCATTCTTCTTTGTGGCTGAATAATATTCCATTGTACCTATACACCACCTCTTCTTTATCCATTCATCTGTCAGTCAATGGACACTTGGGCTGCTTCCATGTCTTGGCTATTGTAAATGATACTGCTATAACATCAGCGTATGTGTATCCCATTGAATTAGTGTTTTTGTATTCTTTGTGTAAATACCTAGTAGTGTGATTACTGGATCTTATGGTAGTTCTATTTTTAACTTTTGGAGGAACCTCCAAACTGTCATGCTCCACCAGTGCATTGGCTCCACCAGTTTGCATTCCCACCAATAGTGCACGAGGGTGCCTTTTTCTCCACATCCTCACCAACATATGATCATATAGACTTTTTTTTTAAATTTTTATTTAAATCCAAGTTAGTTAACATATAGTGTAATAATGATTTCAGGAGTAGAATTTAGTGATTCATCACATACATCTAACATCCAGTACTCATCCCAACAAGTGCCTTCCTTAATGCCCATCACCCATTTAGCCCATTCTCCCACCCAATATTTCTTTTCTTTTTAAAAATGAGCAGGTCACTAGTACAGTGGAATGAACACACACACACACACACACACACACACACACACTCCTTATAAGGACTCCCCTGTCCAAATAGTTTGCTAGTACTGCATTCCATGTTACTTCTATTGGGGAGTCCCCCAAGCTAGCATTTGAGCTAACTCCAGAATAGATACATGCCAGGCAGTGGCCACTTGGCTGGGCCTGCTTCTGCCCCACCCTGACTTCTGACTCTGAGAGGACAGATCCTGAGAGACAGACAATCCCCATCCCACTGCCAGGCCACCAGCCATAGACCCCCACTAATCATGTTCCTCTTCCACCACACACACCCCTGTGAGAACTCCTTTAGGGCCCTAAGAACTGGTCCTGAGCCAGATAGACCAGGCTCTGTTTCTGACATTGACACTGATGAACAGGTGGTGGATAAGCTGGGTGTCCTCCCCTAAGCTATGCTTGAAAGGAGGGGCTGTAACCCCAGATGGCCTCTCAGCCTGGAATGTAGCTACCGTCATATTCCTCCCATTTATATTTTTAGTGTGCACCTCCTCTGGGAGCAATAAGATCCACACGTTTGCTATTGGCTGTGTAAAGTCTCATTTCCTCTTTGTAAATGTCAGGTGTTGTCCTGAGTTATAGTTCATTCTGTCCTTGCCTTCTGCAATTATAGTCTTTGTGGACGAATAGGGCAATTTGTAGTGACTGTCTGAATCATAATTCTCATTGTGTTTACCACAAATGAATCAATGTTCCATCACATCTCTCAGCAATCCAATTAAATAAGAATTTATTGACTGTTTAGCACTGTGATCCTCTCATTCGTCACCAAAGACATAGCATAGGAGGTATCACACAGAAATCATAATTATTTCTCCAATTTACATTGTGTCTTACTAAACCCAAGTCCTCTTTACGTATGTTTTTTCATTTGATTCATTTAATCAGCCTCTGAAGTGAGAACTAAAGAAAAAGATTGTTGAAACTTTGTTACAGACATATGCACATACATGGGGGAACGAGGCAATAAACAAGTTTCCTGAAGACCTCTGAGGAAGGATTTTATACAGGACGTGCAAAAGTCACATTCGGTTGTTTTGCAGCATATAAGATTTGTAGTCTTTACCTGATTCATTCAATCACTTCAGTAATGTATATGGAGCATTTATTGTATACTAGGCACTGTTAAAGGTGTTTGCGATGTATCAGTGAACAACTAAGGAAGTTCCCTGCTTTCATGCCATTTGTACTCTAGTAGGGGAGATAAAAATAAAAAAATAAGCCACAGAGATAATGAGTAACTATGTAAGATGTTAAAAGATAATGAAAAAAATAGAGTGGCTTAAGAGAGATACAGATGCAATTTTATGTAGGGTGGTCGTAGAAATCTTTGTTGAGGTGACGTTTAAACAAAGACCTGATGGGGCGCCTGGGTAGCTCAGTCAGTTAAGCATCCGACTTCGGCTCAGGTCATGATCTCGCAGTCCGTGGGTTCGAGCCCCGCGTCGGGCTCTGTGCTGACAGCTCAGAGCCTGGAGCCTGTTTCAGATTCTATGTCTCCCTCTTCCTCTGACCCTCCCCTGTTCATGCTCTCTCTCTGTCTCAAAAATAAATAAATGTGGGGCGCCTGGGTGGCGCAGTCGGTTAAGCATCCGACTTCAGCCAGGTCACGATCTCGCGTTCCGGGAGTTCGAGCCCCGCATCAGGCTCTGGGCTGATGGCTCAGAGCCTGGAGCCTGTTTCCGATTCTGTGTCTCCCTCTCTCTCTGCCCCTCCCCCATTCATGCTCTGTCTCTCTCTGTCCCAAAAATAAATAAACGTTGAAAAAAAAATTAAAAAAAAAATAAATAAATGTTAAAAAAAAAAATTAAAAAAAAATAAATAAAATAAACAAAGATCTGAGGGAGGTGACAGTGAGCTCTGGGAAGCTGAGGGCAGAGCAGAGTAGATAGAAGGAAGAGCCAGTGCAAAGGCCCTGTGGTAGGAGGGACTAGCATATTTGAACTACAGAAATGAGGCAGTGGTGGCTGGAACAGATAGAGGAAGGGGAGAGAATAGTAGGAGAGGGTCAAAGAGGGGACAAGGAACCACATCATGTGGGGCCAGAGCATGCATTTTCTAAACAGAGCCAAAAGAATTTCCTAATGCATCGCATGTAGTGTGTGTGTGAGAAGGAGGATCAAGGAAGACTCTAAGGCTTTTGGTCTGAGCAGCTGGAAAGATGGAGCTGCTATCAACTGAAATAAGGCAGGCTACAAGTAGAATTGGTTTTGGAGGAAAAGAGGAAGTTCAGTTTTGGATATATTAGATTTGTGTCATCTACGAACATTTAAATGGAGATGCCGCACAGGCAGTTGAATATTTGAGTCTAGAATTAAAGAATGAGGTCTGCGCCTGAGACACAAGTTGGGGAGTTTTGGAACACAGATGATATTCCAAGACATTCGATTAGATGAGATCACTAAGTGAGTGAGTTTAGACAGAGAAAAGTTTAAGAATGGACCGACTCTGGGATACCATAGTGTTTAGAAGTTGGAGAGAAAAAGGAAGCCTCAAAGGAGCGACGAGGAGGTTGTCCCAGGAGAGCGTGGCACCCTGTGAGCCGAGTAGAGAAAGCTCATTAAAGAGAAGGGACCATCAGCAAGGTTGACCAGGAAAACTGATGTCACACTGCAGCTTAGAGGCCACTGGTGACCTTACCAGGAACAGTGTGTGTGTGGACTGTGAGGGGAAAAACCTTGCTGGTTTCAGACAGAGTGAGAGGAGAGGAGCTGGAGACAGCAAGCACAGACAACCATTTTCCTGGAGTTTTGCTGAGAAGGGGAGTAAACTAATGAGGCCGTAGCTAGCCAAAGAAGAGAGGCTAGGGGGAAGAAAAAGGATTTTATTTTGGTTTATTTTAAGATGGAGGAAGTAAAATCACATTCATAAGCAGGCCCATTGTCTTTGTGTTTGGCATCAAGGACACCATTTATGTCCAGAGTGGCTTTTCTTCACACCTGCTTCAGGGTCAGTACTCTGATTTCCTGTTTGGGAATTATTGGTAAGTACACCTATAAAGTATGGGCCTTGGCAGATAGTGACGACTCCTTGCTGAACTTCTAGGAATGGGCAGATTGTGACTTCTTTCAGAATTTTTTTCTCATGAGGCACCATGCTTGGAGAGATTAAGGAATTTGTCTGATGTCACACAGCTGGTCAAAGCGTAAAGCTGAACTTGAAGCCAGCTCCTGGCCTTGATGAAGCAATTTAGAGGCTGACTTCAGGGTTGATGATGGGAGGGGAGGGCGGGGAGAAGCAGAGGTGAGGAAATGAGTGAAGAAAGTAGAAGAGGTCTACTGCAGGAGGAAGGAAGAGAGAAGGGTAGTGGGAGCTCTGGTCCACAATGCAGGAATTAAAATCACTATAGAAAATCTCTAATAAAGGGTGTTTGGAAGTCAACCCTACCTTTAATAAGAAAATCCACATGAAGACTTGAACACAATGCCCTGGCTCACAGCCACCTCTAGGTAAATGTTCGCTGCTATCATCATCACCATTATCTCCATTGTCTCCACAATTCTTCAACATGAGCCTTCTGGCCGCCTCACTTTTAAAGTATCGTGGCCAATCCAATTATAAAGAATTGTGTGATTCTACACCCTATTCCTTTACTCTCCTACTTACGTTTCTAGTTTAACCCCAGTTTTAGCACTTATCATTGTTAAAACAAGGATTTATCAAGCACCTGCTACGTGCCAGGCACCTTACCTACCCTGCAGGTGTAATTTAGCTTTGCATTATGGGCCCGTAGTAAGTGCTCAGAACTTCCTAGATGGCTAAATAAATGGAGATTGGGGTGCCCTTTGTCTCTGTGCTCTTAAGAGTTCCTCTTCCTCAGGGTGCCTGGGTGGCTCAGTCGGTTAAGTGTCCAACTTCAGCTCAGGTCATGATCTCACGGTTCATGAGTTCGAGACCCATGTCAGGCCCTGGGCTGACAGCTCAGAGCCTGGAGCCTGCTTCGGATTCTGTGCCTCCCTCTCTCTCTGCCCTTCCCCCATTCACAAAAATGAATAAACGTTCTCTGTGTCTCTCAAAATTGAATAAACGTTAAAAAAAAAAAAAAAAAGTTCCTCTCCTCTGTGCCCTTTTTCTGACTTTAGTCATCACATCTCTTTGGTTACTTGTCATAGCCATGTCAAGAGCAGCATCCTGGGCCTGAATTCCAGGCCAATGTTCTCCCACTGATGCAACTTGGCAGGCCTAATGAGAAGCTCTTCTATAACTGAAATGTGTTCCAACGCTTCCTTAATCCTTACTGCAATATATTATCCTTCTTTATTCTTAAAACAAACTGTCATCAGCATGCCAGCCTTTTTCAGAGCAATGAGAGGCCCCATCTCTATCTTGAGATCACAATAGACTCAGAACCTTCCACAGCCATGGGACCACAGAATATGACAGCTGAGGAAACTGGGTGTGGAAACTGAGGTTCCTGGAGGGGAGGGCCCAGTGGGTGAATGGCTGAACCCAGGGCTCCTGACAAGTACACCCCTCCATGTCAATGCACACAAGTAAAAGTCATTCACTGGCCCTCCTCCAGGCAAGACCATGGGGGGCACCCATGGTGGGGGGCTCCCACAGTTTCTTCAACAAAAGTGCAGCCTTTTGCCACGTAATTGTATGTTTCTCTGAGCTAAGCATGGACACAGTCTAATTTAAATCTTCACTCTCTTCTCCCGGCCCCTTTCAGGTCACTCTGACTGCTGAGACTGCATGTAGCTACATCTCCTGGCCCCGGAAAAGTCTCCACCTTCTTTTGACCAAAGAGCGATACATTTCCCGCCTCTTCTCAGCCCTGCTGGGCTATGACATCTCTGAGAAGCTCTACGCTCTCAACGATAAGCTCTTTGCCAAGTTTGGGCTGCGTTTCGACATCCGTCTCCCCAGCCTGTACCATGTCCTGGGTCCTGCTGCTCCAGATACAGGGCCAGAGTCTGAGAAGGATGATGAGGAAGTCCGTGAGTCAGCCATGCCCACATCTGCCCAGCAAACACCCCCTCACTCTCCTCTTCCAGCTGCCAGTGGCCCTCCAGCACCTCCCTCCCGGGCCAGGATGTCCAGGCCGGACAGCGGCGTCCTGGGTGAGGACTCTGCCAGTCTGGTGCTGGAGGATTTTGAGGAGGTGTCGGGATCAGAATCGTTCATGGATTATAGGAGTGATGGGGAGTACATGAGGTGAGGGAGAGCTAACACGGGCACAACCACCCGGCTCAGGATCCTGTGTAAGTACTCAGAAGGCAGCTCTTTGCCTTCCCGCCAACAGTTGGCCTTAACTCAGCTTGTAAGGGCAAAAAACCATTTCATGGAGCCTGTCCTCTCACAGGACTCCCAGAAAGTGGCATTAACCCAGCCTTGCAGTAGCAACTCACTCCAGGTGCATGCAAGGTGTTGGGGGATTTTCTTTGAACTCATTTTTTATTAAGGGTGATTGCGTCTTAGAAAGTGGGCTGCTTGACGATTTGAGCAAGCAAACAATTGCTAAATTGTTTGCAAGTTTGTGTGAATAGTTTTTTTTTTTTTAACGTTTATTTATTTTTGAGACAGAGAGAGACAGAGCATGAACAGGGGAGGGTCAGAGGGAGGGAGACACAGAATCTGAAACAGGCTCCAGGCTCTGAGCTGTCAGCACAGAGCCCGACACGGGGCTCGAACTCACGGACCATGAGATCATGACCTGAGCCGAAGTGGGCCGCTTAACCGACTGAGCCACCCAGGAGCTCCTGTGTGAATAGTTAAGGCCACAGATAGGGCTACCGGGGATTTTATTTATGGCATGCATTTTATTTATTTTTTATTATTATTATTTTTTTAAACAGTTTGGCTGCTTCTTTTTTTTAATTTTTTTTTTTAACGTTTATTTATTTTTGAGACAGAGAGAGAAAGACAGAGCATGAACAGGGGAGGGGCAGAGAGAGAGGGAGACACAGAATCTGAAACAGGCTCCAGGCTCCGAGCTGTCAGCACAGAGCCCGATGCGGGGCTCCAACTCACGGACCGTGAGATCATGACCTGAGCCAAAGTCGGACGCTCAACCAACCAAGCCACCCAGGTGCCCCTATGGCATGCATTTTAAAGGGGAAAAAACGCTAATTCCTATCGGTTCTTATTCCTATCGGTTTTTCCTAGCATAGAGGCAGCTCTGGAAAGCAGTTGCTATTTAGCTTGGATTGGGCAGCTATGTCTGTTAAAATCACATATTTCAAAGAGGCTTGTGATATACGCTGATGACCCCGGGAGGAAAGCATCCCACCTTGCTGTTCTCTTGCCCGGTGGAGAGTGCGTTGCTTGTTCGGGCAGAGGACTGGGTGCTGCCCTGTTACTATGATCCTATGGGTGTAACAGCAGCCTGGCTTTCCCCACAAACCACACCTGGGTGAGGTGGATGGGCACAAATCTGGGAGGACCTAACAGTAAGGGCAGGATTTCCCTCACACCTCAGGAGAATGGACAAGAAAGGCTGCACTGAGTAGTTCCGGGAAATCGCTTGCGTATTCCCCCTTGTTGCTCTCACAGTGCTGTGACATTTTCCTCTGGGACTCCACCCAGCAGTGGTGGAGGCCTGGATTCTCCTAAGGAAAATCCCACGGTTCCCAGTTGGGAAAACATTTCCAAGTGTGTGTGACGCAGGTGCCCGAGGGACCCACCATCCTCTGGGAAGCACTGACAAATTTTTCAAGGAGCTAGCTCAGTAAGGAAGGTTTCCAGGGTACACATGGTGAATGAGTGAATGTTTATATATTTTATAACACAAGTTATGTAAATGATGAAAGAGGTAGGAGAGGCAAATGATAAGAGGTTAGAGTGTTGGTGTTAGAGGTAGGGAATGTATCATCTCCTGTAGTACCAGTGTCCCTAGAACCATAGTTGGGCTGATTCTGGAGAATTCCATGGATCTATCCAGGACCCAAGATTACTTGTTGACTTCCTCCATTTACAGTGACCACTCTCATCACCCCTTTCCCATTGTGCTGATACTCACCTTCCTGCTTGTCCACCCCCATCCATGCATATGGGTTATGTCCCGTGGATCCCTCTCTTTGTCCAGCATGCCCACCCACCTGTACACACTCCTAACTCGTAGCAGCTCTTGGTGTTCTCGTTTTCTTCCCGGTGTTCTCCTTTTTTGTAGTTCTATTTGTTCTTCTTTCTTCCTTCTTTCTGACTCCTGTTCAGTCCTTGGTTGCCTTCAGTTTGCTGCTCATAAGAAGAAAAAACAGGCCTTCTCTTCTTAGTTAATTTCTTCTCTCCTTTACATTTCCCCCATTTAATTGTTGACATATTTCTCCTCTATTACCTTCTTTTCCTTTCTTCCCCACTTCCCTGTCTTGCTCTATCTATTCTTCCTCTTAACCTGCCCTGCACCCCCATCTTGGTCTTTAATCCATACTCTTCCAAGATCAGTACCTCTCCCTCTGCCTGTAGATAAAACCATTCAGGTGAAGGGATGAAAATTCCCAGCTTTAGGTAGCTACACATATCATGCATGAGTTTTCCCAGACATTAGGAGGCAACGTGATAAACGAGAGATAGCCAGAACTGGGAGCCTGAAGTGTCCTGGCTTCTACGTCTGGGTCTGCTACGTTTTGCAAACCCTTAACCTCACCGAGCCTCACTTTCTTCATTTGAGTGTGTTGGATAAGATGGACCCCAAAGGCCTTCTTGGGTTTATGTTAAGAAGGCAAAGGAGGAGTTGTTCAGAAGCAAACAAGAGAAACAGTCAGCAGTGAAATGGACACAAGCCCCAGGACATCACAGTGTCTTTCAGCATATTTCACTACACTTACTCTTATGACTTGGGACTGTCCTCCTCCCTGCTGAATGGTGGGTTCTGCTTGATTAGAAGTCCCGCCACAAGGCGCTTGGGTGGCTCAGTCAGTTAAACGTCCAACTTCAGCTCAGGTCATGATTTCATGGTTCATGAGTTCGAGCCCCTGTGTTGGGCTCTGTGCTGACA
Source organism: Leopardus geoffroyi (assembly GCF_018350155.1). Lineage (NCBI taxonomy): Eukaryota > Metazoa > Chordata > Mammalia > Carnivora > Felidae > Leopardus > Leopardus geoffroyi. The sequence goes on along the minus strand of NC_059333.1, from coordinate 65,796,460 downwards.
GCTCAGAGCCTGGAGCCTGCCTAGGATTCTGTGTCTCCCCCTCTCTCTGCCCCTCCCCTACTTTTGCTCTGTCTGTCTCTCTCAAAAATAAATAAACATTAAGAAAATTTTTTAACCCCCCCCCCCAATTCTGTACCTGTGAAGACTCTATCACCTACTATGTGATGATAGTGCAGATGTTCTGTGTGAAAGGTCACCACTCAATCTTGAAGCTCCTCTGCCCTTGAGACTATCATATGAAATAGTCCTTTTCAAATCATCCTTTGGGAAGCAGCCTTTTCAGAACCTCAAGATGAGAAAGCTGCTATTATAACTCCCTTTCTAAAGTATTAGTATTGGCAATATAAAGAGAGTACATTTTTCAATGTTTCTTTGTTCAAGTAATAGAAAGGAAAAACGTATTATTTACTTCCAAACCACAGTTTTCAGAACAACTTGAAAACCTGATCAAGTTGTATAAATTTCAGATGGCTTTCAGTTCAGTCTGTGATAATGGGATAATTTAAACCGGAGATCCTTCTCTGGAATTGTGTTTCAGGGGCTTGGTTTGACTTATTGTCATCAAATCCCTTCTAGGGTTATTACTTTAAACAATAGTCCCTTGTGATAGGTAGCAATTTACTATTGCTTCCTTTATAATGAGGGGAACAACTCACCATCTATTCCCCGGCTCTTCAGTTACCAGAATTGTAAGCTCAGTGCTGTTCATCCTGGCACAGCACTTACATAAGAAGTATGAAGCTGGCTGAGTTCTACATCATTGAGAAAGACACAGCTTCATCACACTGACACCAGTGCTTGTCCTTCCCACCACGACCAGCTAAGAATAGCCAGCGCTTCCACTAGAGGTCTTTTTGAAAAACAGTACATCTTTTAGTCTGGGGTTGCCCGGAATTGAATGCTACTTCTTTGAATGGGCAAAACAGCCCTGCTGCATAATGCATTCATGGGGGGGTCTTAGAGTCAGACCTCGCATTAACCCAGCCTTCACTAGGAGTTTGAATTCTGTGGAGGACACTCTCCACAATGTCCCATTTGGTATCTTACTTATAGGAGCTGCTCCATGAATGCAACTCTGGAGTGAGCAGTTAAGTCAGAGAGCAAGTCTATTAGCACAAATTATCACTAATCTAAAGCTGTTTGAAATGTGGCCAATTTTGATTATGTTTTCAAGTTATTCTGTGGTTTGAAAGTAGAAACCATATGTTGTTGCCTTTCTCCCTATTATGTATTTATTTATAAATGTTTATCAATGTTTATTTATTTTCAGAGAGAGAGAGAGCAGGGGAGGAGCAGAGAGAGAGAGGGAAAGAGAGAATCCCAAGCAGGCTCTGCACTGTCAGTGCAGAGCCCCATACAGGATTCTATCTCATGAACCGTGAGATCATGGCTGAGCTGAAATCAAGAGTCAGAGGCTTAACCGACTGAGCCACCCTGGCACTCCTCCCTATTGTTTAAATAAACAAGCAAATGAGAAACAGATGACAACATGGAGACTAACTGTGGTCGGGGAAGGAGCACAGGACCAGGATAATAGTACCCAGGGCCAGAGAGCCAATTCAACAACTATATGAGTATCTACTGTATATTTTAGGCACTGTGCCAGATAACTACATCATGGATCATCATGAGTAACAGTTGAAAGAATTGAAGGTGTTTAATCTGGAGAGATGAGCAAGAGTGCTATCCTCAGATTTTGAAAAGAAGGGGAATTAGAATTTACCTTAATTTGGGGGGGCGCCTTGGTGGCTCAGTCAGTTAAGCATCTGATTTTTGGTTTTGGCTCAGGTCGTGATCTCACAGTTAATGATTTCAAGTCCCGCATCAGGCTCCATGCTGACAGTGTGGAGCTTGCTCGGGATTCTCTCTCTCCCTCTCTCTCTTTGCCCTTCCCCCACTCATGTTCTTTGTCTCTCAGAATAAATAAATAAGCTTAAAAAAAGAATTTGCCTTAATTTGGTATTCTTGAGGACAGAAATGAGTTAAGGACTGAATATGATAAGAAGGAAGGGTTTTACTCAGTATTAATAATGGGTTGCCTCATAGAGTTAGTGAGTTACTCATCATTGGAAGAGTTCAGGTAGGAACCAGAAGAAATCTCAGAGATTTTATAAGGTGATGAAGGCTCTGAGAGAAGGATGCCTTAGGCTATTGCTATTAAGGTGTCTTCTAACTCTGATACTATGATTCTGTGATTCTAAGATCTGACTCTGGTCCTGTCACTTAACAACCATAAAGAGTGATTTCTCATCTCCGACAGGACTAATAGTCTAATGGATAATAAATACGTACTAATAGGTAGATAGGTAGCCTGTCTACCTCACCAGGTTGATGTGAGGAGTAACTGAGATAATGTATAGAAAGGTAGTTTGTCATTTGTAAAGCCCTAGTTAAATGTGTAAAGTATTTCAGTATCCCACTGTATACAGAATTGTTTAGCAACCCCCCTCCCTCTCTGTCAGAGGTACATGATTTCACCTCTTATTTCCCCCAGTCTGGCTTTCCAGGGAAGGTGGCAACTGGCAGAGGCCCCTGAGGACAAAGGCCCAGCAAAAAGGTGAAGACTCACACGATGGGCTCCTCAGCCCCTGACTCACCAATCACTTGCCAGACCTTCATCTCTTTTCCTTTATTGGCTCATGGGGAGACAGATCACCATCACACTCTCTTCACCCTCTTTTCATCACACTATATTTTTCTCTGCAGTGGCTGTAAGGTCCTTTTGGAGCTGCCAGTTTTGCTAAACAGACCTGGGGCAAAAAAATTGCCCCTAATGGTGGCACAGCAGGAGCTGCCCCCCGGGCCTCAGGTTCTGAGTCTCTGAGTGGTAGCACCACTCTCTCTGCCAAGACCTCATGTTGGGTCAGCTCAGTTAAAAAGGAAGCAGCTCCCTCCCAGCCCTCTGGATCACAGCAGCCTGCAACCCACAACAGCCTGAACCTATTGTTCTTCTACTTGTATTTTACAGGCCTCTCTTTGTTTAAAAAAAAAAAAAAAAAAAAAAAAAAAAAAAAAAAGACAGGGGTCTTATAAGACTCATCATTTTGCCATACAGGTTTTTTTTTTTCCTGGAAACTCATTCAGTAGTGCTAGATAGGAAGTAGAATTCTATAGATTCTTCATAGGAAGCACCAGGAGTTGATTTCTTGGTCTCGTCTCCTATAAAAATGAGACTGGGCTAAATAACTTCAGAGCTGGTTCATCCTAATACTCCAGAATGAGACGATTCAAAGATATGACCGCCCCTATCACATCAGGTATTGGGGACAGCTAAAGCGTTGTGAATTAGTAGAGGAAAAATAAACTGAAAAGAACCCTGCGGTGTTAGGCAAGCCACCTGGAGCCACAGTGCTGAAATCCTTCCTCTTTTTCTTTCCACAGCTTCTAGAACTCCTCTCCACAGCTACTCTCAAGTTATGTCCAGGGGACAGGCCCCCTTGGCTCCAACCCACACTCCTGAACTTTAAGGATCAACAGGCTATCTTTTTCTCTGGCCGCACTAATCTTCACAGGAAGGTCACTTGAGTGCACACCGCGTCTCACCCCCTGGAAGGCTCACAGGCAAGGTCAGAGCAGACACAGAAGACGTCGCCCCGCTGCTAACATCAAGGGCTCCAGGTGACTTGTGCAAATTTACCCTCACCAGCCTTCCTTCCAGGAAAAGGCACCCAAAAGTGTGAAAGCACCCATCCCATCCTTCACTAACTGCAGAATCTTGGGCAAGTTACAGAGGCTCTCTGTAACTCTCATCTGTAGAGTGGGGATTCACAAAACTCATCTCCCAGGGTTGTGGTGAGCACTGAATGAGCTGACTTATGTAGAGCCCCTCGGACATGTACATGGCGTGACACCTAGTAAGCACTCCATAAATCACTCAGTTTTTTTCCCTTGTTGTTTTTCTGAACTGTTAAAAGGGTCACTGAAGTCAACTAGCCAAGAAGTTTTCATGGTTTACTTGTTTGTTTTTCCGGTTAGATTCAATTTATAGAAGTAGAAATTTTTAAAAACCTAGTTTTCCCTTAAGCTTTTAAGTTCAACTTACAAATCTCTTGTTCTGTTTAGGACCCTAGTATGAAACAATAGTTTTCAGAGGGACTTTAAACAACTTAGTTAATTAAATTTCCTTTCATAGTTTTAAGTGGGTTTATAAATTTAATATATTCTATTTTACTTTTCCCCTAAATACTTCAACATATATTCTGGTTATCTATTGTCCTGTAACATTCATACCTAAAACAGTGACTTTTTTAAATGAATATAATTTATTGTCAAATTGGCTTACGTACAACACCCAGTGCTCATCCCAAGTGCCTCAATGCCCATCACCCATTTTTCCCTCTCTCTCACCCGCCCCATCCACCCTCAGTTTGTTCTCTGTATTTAAGAGTCTCTTGTGGTGTGCCTCCCTCCCTCTCTGTTTGTAACTATTTTTCCCCCTTCCCTTCCCCCATGGTCTTCTGTTAAGTTTCTCAAGATCCACACATGAGTGAAAATTCTAGCATATAGAAATATAATTGATGTTTTGTATCTTTAACTTTAATTCAGTGATCTTGATAAATTCACTTATCACTTCTAATAATTAATTCAGGGAGTCTTCAGGATTTTCCATAGATTCACATATATCATCTGTAAATAATGATGGTTTTATTTCTTCCTTCCTAACCTATACCTTCCCCCTCACTCCTCCTCCTCTTTCTCCTCCTTATTTTTCTTTTGATTCCTTGTTTTTCTGGGTAGGACCTATAGTACAGGGATGAATGGAAGGGATAATGAAGACATCCTTCTCTCATATCTGACTTTAAGGAAAATATTTTCAGTATTTCATTATTAAGTATAATGTGTGCTATTAGATTTTTATATTGCCCCTATCAGATTAAAGAAGTTCTTTTCCTAATTTGCTATTTTTTTTTAAATCAGGGATGAGTATTGAATTTCATTAAATGATTTTCTGGATTTACAGAGATTATTTTTCTCCCTTATTCTGTTAATGAATTACATCAATAGATATGTGAATATTAAAACAACCATGCATTCTGGAGGAAATCCAATTTTATTATGTTGTATTTTCCTCTTTGTCTGTATCTGAACTTAGTTTGCAAATATATATATATATGTATATATATATATATATATATACGTATATATATATATATATATATACGTATATATATATATTAGGACTTTTACAAATATGTATCTTGTAATATCATTGTCAGGTTTGATATCAGGGTTATGCTGACTTTGTAAAAGGAGTTAGGAAGTACTCTATCTTTCTTCTTTCCTATTCTTGGAAGAGATCTTTAAACCCAGAAAGCTTTATAACTCTTGGTTCCCACTCCACCCATGTTACCTTCTACTCTGTCTTCTTTTTCAGTCAGTTGCCCATGCCCAAAACCTTGGAGTCTTTCCATTTATCTTAGTTCTATTTTCAAAACATATCCTGAATTCAATTCACCACCTTCACTGCTACCACTGATTTCAAGCTATTATTTCATACCTGGATTAACCTCAATGGACTTACAACTGGTTCCCTATTTCTCCTGTCTCTCTTCCCCATAATCTGTTGTACACACAGCATAGTGGTCATGTAAACATGTATATGATCTCATCACTCTCTCGCTCAAAATTTCAAATGGCTTTTATTATACTTGGAGTAAAATCCAAACTTCTTACCATGTGACATTAGTCAAGATGAGCTTATTATGACTTCATAGCACAAATGTTTATTTCTCTCTTAAAGTCTACTGCCAGTCTGCATGACTCATGAGGGCAACCATCTTCATGTTGCAACTCAGTGATTCAATCTACTCTGACCATCTGGCTCTGTCACTTGAAGAAAGAAACAGCTTGACATTCCTGTGCTAGCTTTTTGATGCTTTGGCCCAGAAAGGATACAAATCACTTCTGCCCATAGTCCATTGACTAGCGGTAATCTCATGGACCCACTTAATAATCCACTTTGTGCTTTGGTTAAAGGGATTAGGAAATGTGGGGAAGCAAAAGCATGTTTGGTGAATCCTATTCTTCTGGAAACTTATAAGCCACAATGCCCTACCTGCCTGTCCTTCAACTGTATTTTATTCTGATCTCATTCTTATTTATCATGTTTCAACCACACTATTCTTTCTGGTCTCTGTCAGGCATACCTAGCTTCTTTCTATATTAGGGCCTTTACACTTGCTGACTTCTGGCCATTCAGTTCTCAGCTCCAATGTCACCATCCCAGCTAAGATACTCACTCACCTTACCATCATCTTCTGTCCCTTTTCCCTGCTTGGACTTTCTTCAGAGTCTTTTCTCTTTCTTCTCCTTTTAGGATTCCAATTACGTGCTTGATAGAACTGTACATTGTGTCCCATATAGCTCTTACATCCTTTTCTCATTTTTTTTTCTGAAATTACACTGTTTATTTCCTTTCTTGTTTGATTTCTGTCTCTTCCCTATATATTTCACAATATATTTCTCCCTTGTCAATTCTGAGAAATTCAGTAGCTCTTTTGTCAACCCTTGAGGGCGGTTGTGGAGAATAAATGCAGCAATAAACAAACAGCAACAAAGTGTGTACACACTAAGTTGAGACTCAGCATTACCTGGATGTGGTGCCACCCCTCGAGCTAGAGGTCTCCCTAAGCAGGACTTCTGTTACACACATGCAGTACATAACAGAGGTTCTGTACAATGGGAACTTCATTTAATGTGTGTGCATTTGTTTTTAAAAGGATCAGACCTTCTACATCATAGAAGTTGTGTGGGAAAAGATATCTGGATTCCTACAAGGTTTTTTTTTTTTTAGATATATTTGTAGATTTTTAGAATCAACCACAATGGTATCTTTATGTATTTGAAATATAGCATTACATGTAGGTACAAAGCATTTTATTTACTCAGTCTATGGAAAATTCTTGACATGACATGGATTTGTGAACCTCCTGCAGTAACCCCACACTAGAGATCCACACATGTGAAAAGAAAATCTTGGGTTTATATCAAAATTTTAGCAATAAAGCCTGGCAAATAGTTAGATTTGCTCTCAGGAGACAACAATAAATATTCTTTTATCTCATGAATACTTATTAAATATTCACTTGCTGTCAAACATTATGCTGGACATCACAGGCTTTAATAAGTGAATCATTCATGGTATCTGCCCTGAAGGAACTTGAGCTCTAGCAAAGGAGAGATATGAATCATAAGCACCATGCCCCTCTCCCCACCAAGGCCTTGCTAAGTCAAGCTCCTTGGGCCTGGCTCCTCTGAGGATTAATTAATTAACTCTCCTCTGAGAGTCCTCAGTCCATGTGTAAATAGGTTTCTTGTGAACCATAAATAAATATACGTCAGATCCCTGACGTATATACAAATAAGCACTGTGTCAGTCCACTGTGGAAAGCATTACAAGAGTGGTTTAAACCACTATATGACCTACAGAAATCCAGCAGAAGAGATCACTTCCTATTTCTGGTATTCGGAGGGGTCATGGAGAAACTGAGCTGTGCCTTCAAAGACAGAGTTAGGCAAGGCAGAAGCAATTCAGGAAAAAGAAATATGTGACTCAAAGACCCTACGCTGGAAGGTACAAGAAAAGCATGGCTGGAGGAGAACCAATGGCTCTTAGTGACTAACTGTGGAACCTAAGTAAGCTCTCATCAAAAGGCGATGGAAAGTGAGCAGGAAAATGGTGCACTCAGAGCAGTGCTCAGGGAGACTGCGTTCAGTGCATACCACAGAGTCTGGCAGAGTTTAGTTGTTTCATAAATGTTCACATTCTGAGACACCTGAGAGAACAAAGCCAGGAGAACAGTGTCAACCATTGAAACAGTCAGAGGGATTGTGAGGTACCAAGGGCCAGAATATATGATGGTGATGGGAACAGAGAGGCAGACACCTGAGAGATAGCCTGGGGGGAATTGCTTGGGAGAGGAGGCAAATCCATCTTAGAGGTTCTCCATCTTCTTCCGCATATATTCCTGACACCCTGGTTTCCTGTAGACTCGCCCACAAGTCTCGATGACGGAAAAAATGTGAGCAATGCTCTCAGTGGTTTCACTTCTAATTGTCATGGAATTGATATGTTGACACATGTCTCCCACTCAGAAATTTCCCTAGAGATCATGGGATTTTATTTCACTTTTGATTCACTTCTCTGACGTGATCCTTACCAAGAGCCCTCTTCTGCATAGCACATGATTGCCAACTGCCGATTGCCAACTGACGGTTGCTCAATGGCCTGGAATTGCCCTCTATACCCCCAACCCTCTGCTCTGAGTCCTAGTCATCCCTCAAGACTAGTACAAATGTCCCCTCCCCTCCCACACTGTCCCTGACATCTACCCCACCTCTGTCAGCATTAATCTCTCCCCTCCAGGACTCTCAGAGTCCTCTTGGACCACCACCCTCAGCTCTCACCTCCCCCCAGACTTTCTCTCCAGGTGCTTGAGGGCTGGACAGATTCTTATTGCCATAGTCCCAGCACCCCACATGGTGTCATGTGCCTGGCATTTAGTTGGTAATTGTTAGATCTTTGTTAAACTCAGCTGTCTAACATTTCAACATGGCCTAGATTAGGATTTTAGAAACTTCTAGTTCCACTTTCCAGTGTTCTTTTGCTTCTGCCTCCTGTTGAAGTTAGAACACTTTGTCTTTGACTCATGTGTGACTCAGGAAGGAGGTCCTTTCTTCTGGTTTCTCCAGGCCCTGCTGAGGAGCTCAGGCCTGCTGTCCCCATCTCCTGTCTGTGGACAGCTCAGACTTCTTGCCTGTTCCTCTCTGAAGTGTGTGAGATGAAAATGTGGGTCGCTCCTAATTTCTCCAATGTGATTTCTTCTCTTTTCCCTGAATTTTGTTTCTTGTAATCTGATTCCTCGTCATTCACCACATGTCTTCTATTTCTCTTGTCTTTTGCAACCTCCAGTAGCTCTCAAATTATTTTAACACCTGTCATTTATTCATCACAAACATAAATACACATATTTTTAAAACCCTCCTATTTACACTGTAATACTTCATCTGACCTAGTAAAATCTACTGTAGTGCAACATGGCCAGACACCTTGCCACTGCTGGCAAATTTTTATTAAATTAAGTTTAAAAAACAAGGATATGGGGATAACATAAGTAGACATTGGGTTAGGATGCCTTATGAACATAGTGTAGGGTTAAGAAAACAGAGCTCTGGAGTTAACCACTTGGATTCGAATTTTAGCACTGCCACATTCATGGTCTAGTTACATAACTGCTCTGTACCTCAGCTTGCTCATATGTAAAATAGCAATAAAAAAAGAAGAACCTATCTCATGTTGCTGTGAGAATTTAATGAAACATAAAACCATGCCTGTCACACAGTAAGCATTCAATACATTGTACTTATTATTAAGAGGATTGCCATCAGAATAGTGCCTGGACATAGCAGGCTTACAATAAAGGTTTGCTGAATGAGTGAATGAATGAATGAATGAATGAGTGTACATTCTGGTTTTGTGATAGCTTGTCTTTAGTTTTACCATTTCCCCCTGCTCTCCATAGAAGAAGTATAGCAAAGGGCAACTTCTGAAGTGAACCATGGGTTGAGAGTGAAAAAGGAACGATCTTGACTTTGGGGTGGACTGAGTTTCAAGTCCAAACCAGGAGGGCTGGGTGAGCACTTGGAGTTGTGAAGTTTCAGGGGCTGGTAACTGCAGGAGAGAAGGGGCATTTTCACTTGAGTCAGTCTGACCCCAAGAAGAGGGGTGTTCACATATTGGGCTCTCCTTCCCTGGATATTTGCCTAGATCTCTTTCCACTTCTCCACCCTCCAGTTCTGTCCAAACTAAGAATCTGTCTATACTGGTATGGGCCTGGGTAAATGTTAAAGACCCAGAGCTTCAGGGTAGCAGCAGGAATTTACTTCCAGATAAACACTGCCCCTTGATAGTCTTCAAAAGCTATTAAAGCTCACATTTGCATTTATTGAAGAGTCACTTAGAGTTATTAAAATCCAATAGAAGTGCAGTCTGGTTTGGAAGTGCAGTAAAAATGGGAGAGTGGCTGTGTTTTTTCTCCGGTGGCTGTTTGACTTCAGGCAATTCCCTTAATCTTTCTGGGCTCTTCTTTCTTCCTCTGACACTCTGTGGCTTGATGACTAATAAACAAGGGTTGCTTAAGGAACCCAACAATAATAATGATAATAGATCAACCTCAGAGGATCTAAGAATTTCTTTTGGAAAAGAATAAGAGAAATCAAGGAAGAAAGATAAGGATTAAGGCATAGAAGTTCCTGAATTCTAGGTTAAGAAGTTAAGAAGCTCTTATTCTAAGGCCTTTGGGAAAATCCAGTGAAAAATTGGCAGCAGGAGAATGATAAGTTTAAAGACTTTGTAGGAGTTATCTGGCACAGGTAAATAGAGGGGCTAGAGGGGAAAGAAGCTGGAGGAAGATACCAGTTCAGAGACTGGTGCCAAATCCAACGCCTTACCCCACGTCTGAGAAAACAGAAAGGAAGGGACAGATACCAGACACATTTTGAAGACATTGAGAGACATAGTGTCTAAGTGTAAATCAGGTATTGGGAGGGAGGAAGAGGGGGTAATTACTTTTTTCTTTTTGAGCATTATAATGTCTTGAGCCAAAGATAACTCAGGCTTCAAGCCTGATGTTGCATGCCAGTGTGGTGGCTATTGTCATTGAGGAGAGAGAAACAACTTTGGGGGAGATGTTGATTTTATTTTGGATAGTTTGAATTTGGGCTATTGTCAGGACACTGAATGGCCCCCATAAAGCAAATAGTTAATGTTTCATAAGTGAGAGAATACTGAGGATAGGGAGGATTTTAGGGCCTGGGACATAGAAGAACTCAGGCACAGGGATGGCCACATCACCTCCAGGCACTTCTCTTAGGAGAAGAAGCCAACCTCCTCTGGGGTAAATGTGGGCTGTGATGGTCACCCCAAGACCTGAGCATGCCGAAGAGTGAGGTCAGAGGTGTGTTTAAGGCTGGGGGGCAGCAGTGTATGTCTCTCTGAGAAGGTTACTCAGGACCACTGAACAAGGAGATCAAGGGCTGGGTGAGATTTTAGCAATATGAGAAGATTTATGTTTCAGTATGATTCCTTTATACACCCACAGCTTCCTCCTGGAGATATTTTTTTTTTAAAGACTTTATTTTTAAGTAATCTTTATACCCAAAGTGGGTCTTGAACTTACAACCTCAAGATCAAGAGTCATATCCTCTACCAATTGAGCCAGCCAAGAGCCCTGCATGGATACTGACTGAAATGACATACTGAAGGCCAGTCTTCCTGGAAGAGATAGAACTGGAAGTTCTATCTGAATGGCTGGTAGAACCTGAAGGGGATGGTGGGGGCAGCAGGTGCAAAGGCATGGAAGTGACATAGTCCACAGTATGCTTTAGGGGGATACTGGCTTCAGCACAAGGGGGACATGGCAGGTAACTTCAGTTAGGCAGAGTGGGGCCAGACTGAGGATGTTGCAAGTGCTAAAATCCAACTTGAGGAGGCCAGCCCGTATCACACAGTGGACAGAGCCCAGGTTCTAGAGGCACATGGCTTAGTGTGAATCCTGATTTCACCCATTGCCAGCTGTATGACCATGGACAAGTTGCTTAATTCCCTCTCCCTCCGTGTTCTCTGATATAAAATGAGGTAGTACATGGAACTGCTGGGAGGATTAATAAGAGAATTTATATAAAGGGATTAGAACACTATCTGACACATATTAAATGCCCAGGAAGTTTTAGTTTTTCACTTTCTCTTTCATAACTTTCTGTATTGACTGAAATTTTTTTAAAGAGTTGAGTTTTATAGTCATAAATAAATAAGAGTTTATTTTTTTTACAGGTTTTTATAGCTCATCCCTTCTAATGATTTCACTGCTCAGAGACTATGGTGTCTGAATGAATGCCATTTTTCAAAAGTAATGAAATCTCAGGCCCCTATAGTTCTGAAGGAAAATGTCATTCCACTTTCACACATGGATATGGATTGGCCAACTTGGAGCCAGTTGAACACCACATGGTAACTCCAGAGGAGAAATTTGGGGGTTTGAGTAACTTAGGAAGACAAATGCTTGAATAAGTAATTGCAAGAAACCAGTTTCTTTGAACCACTGTCAGAGCGTGTGTGAACTGGTATGACATGTTTAGAAAGTAATCCAGCATTACTAATCTTTTGATATATCTGTTGACCTAGCAATTTTCACTGCAAAAATTTATCATACAGAAATGTAGGAGTCACAATATGAGATAGATGCACACAAATATTTATTGCAGCATCATTTGTAATTGAAACAACCTCAATCCATCACAAAGAAAATAGTTGACAAAATTATGGCATATCCAGACTGTGGAATATTACACATCCAGTGAGTAGATTAGACCTGTGTCTAATTGGAGGGATAGTCATGACATATTGTTAAGTGACTACAGAAAATTGCAGAGTGATAGGTGTACTATGATTTCATTTTTGTTAAAAAAAAAAACTTTGTGTGTATATATTTGTATTTACATGGAGAAATGGGTAGAAGGACATACATACAGCTATTAACATGGATTACCTCAGGGCCATGGTAGTCTATATATCTACAGTTTGACTTGTTAAAATGAACATTTATTGATTCTGTAGTTTGAAAAATATATATATAATAATATTTGGGAGGTTTTTTGTTTGGTTTTGTTTGGAAATTAATCTGAAGACCAAGATTAAGAAGTGATCACCCAACTGCTTTAAGTGAATTCTGGTACCCAGACCCTGAGTTACAATCTTGCCTTAGAAATACCTTGTAGGGTAACTGAGGTCTTTGGTGATCACTGAATAATCCCAAAGAAAAGAAGTTAGAAGATGGTAGATACATTTGCCCCAGTAGCCAAAAAGAAGTAAAGCAGAAATTCCTGAAAGTAGAGACTAGGAAGTTTGGTGTGTTCTCAGCAAAGTCCAGGGACAAATCACTAAAAACATTGCTTGTATATATTTACGAAATTAAGTAGAAATTATCAGGAGCTCTTGGGAATGAAGTCATGCTAAAACTCAATCATATTATCTCTCTTTTCTCTCTCTCAGATCAGGGGATCATTACAAATATAAAGTATTGAAACTTTTCTCATAATATATAAGTAGTCAAGATAAACATGAATTAGAAATCTATGCAAATGTTCAGACCCAGAGTATGGATTAATCTTAAGGAAGCTTCTAGAAGTAGGGCTTTGCTCTTGACTTTCTCCTCTCAAGTTCTTGGATACAGATATAAAAAGAAATCTATTTAAAAATGCCATATACATTGGGACACCTGGGTGGCTCACTTGGTTAAGCATCCGACTTCAGCTCAGGTCATGATCTCATGGTTTGTGGGTTTGAGCCCCACATTGGGCTCCATGCTGACAGCTCAGAGCCTGGAGCCTGCTTCAGATTCTGTGTCTCCCTTTCTCTCTTCTCTTTCCCCTACTCATGCTCTGTCTCTCTCTCTCAAAAGTAAATAAACATTAAAAAAAATAGAAATAAAAATGACATATATGTGTATATATATATATATATATACACATATATATATATAATAAATATATAAAAATTACATAAAGCTTGGAGGGAAAGCTAAATGTTCCTAAGGATAAAATCGGGATATAAGTAATTCCTGACAAGTTGAAAGATTACAACAATAACATGTAAAGGAATTGGGTTATATGAAAAGTTCATTCAGGTTAAAAAAATCAACTCCACGAGAAAGAAAGAAATCAGAATCAGTAAGAATAGACTAAAAATTGAAGAGTTGAGGGGCGCCTGGTTGGCTCAGTTAAGCATCTGACTTTGGCTCAGGTCATGATCTCACGGTTTGTGAATTCGATCCCCTCATCGGGCTCTCTGCTGTTAGCATGAAGCCTGGAGCCTGCTTTGGATCTTCTGTTCCCCTCTCTCTGCCCTTCCCCCATTGGTTCTCTCTCTCTCTCTCTCTCTCTCTCTCAGAATAAATAAATAAACTTAAAAAAAGTTGAAGAGTTGCAGTTGAACCCTAAAGTGACTCTTGGGCTGAATTAATGGAGGATTATAATGAGGAACATGTAAAACTGTATACTTGGTGTATTCTGTGGGAGGAAGATTGAAAACATTGAGCCCAGTCCTGGGATTATGGCACAAACTGAACATATTCAGGGTATCACGACCAGAGGGAGGAAGGGTCTGGAAACCATGTTTGTAGTGCCACTTAAGGGAAGGGGTGTACTATCAAAGGGAATTACGTCTGTAATTGTCTCTGCTCATGGAAAGATCTCAAAAGAGGTCGTGAGCAGCAGGGGGTGTGGAAGGGAGACGATGCTCTTGCCCTGCCATCAGGCAGATTTTCTTGTTACCTCTCTCTTTTTTCAAATCTCACACATGTCCCACCTACTTAAAGCCAGGTTTCCCAAAGTGTGGGCCACTGGGCAGGATGGTTTAAGGTAGCACATAGACCCAGCATTAAATAACATTAAGTCTCCTGGTGAGATTGCTGTTTATGTTTTCATTTTCTTTCAAGTCACTGATTACATAAAGAAGAAAGTCTCTGGTGTTAATAAGGTTTGTCATCTCATATTTACTAATCTTCCCTTTTTAATAAGGAAAGGACAGGCCTGAAGTGGAGAGCCTTCAGCAAGGCACAACATCTAGTTGGACTTTTAAACATCATTATGTTATCATTGTATTAATTTACAAGAAGGGAAACTGGCTTTTCTTTTTTCTTTTTTAAGTTTTTTTCTTTTTTCTTTATTTTGAGAGAGACAGAGACAGCACGAGTAGGGGAGTCAGAGAGAGAGAGGGAGAGAGAGGATCCCAAGCAGGCTGTGTACCATCAGCATGGAGCCCAATATGGGGCTCGAACCCGCAAAGCCATTAGATCATGACCTGAGCCAAAACCAAGAGTCAGAAGCTCAACCAACTGAGCCACCCAGGTGCCCCTGGAAAACTGGATTTTCATTTAGGGTAATGATCTAAAATTTCTGGTGGGGAGGAAAATAAAATGTGAGAGAGTCTAATCATGCTTTAAAGTAAGAAGCTATTAGCAAAGAAGCACAGGGGTGTACTCAAAGGCAAAACTGGGGAAGATGAAAAAGTTCTGGAGATGGAAAGAGGTAATGGCTGTACAACACTATGAATGTACTTAATACTACTGGATCGTACACTTAAAAATGACTTAAAGGATTTTTTAAAGAAGCTAAAATGAGGGGCGCCTGGGTGGCTCAGTTGGTTGAGTGTCTGACTTTGGCTCAGGTCATGATCTTGTGGTTCATGAGTTCAAGCCCCTCGTTGGGCTCTGTGCTGACAGCTCAGAGCCTAGAGTCTGCTTTGGATTCTTTGTCTCCCTCTCTCTCTGCCCCTCCCCCACTTGTGCTCAATCTCTCAAAAATAAATAAACATTAAAAAAAAAAGTGTTAAAACGATTAAGTATGGAAGATTCCAGGGAGTACCTGCTTGTGGAGAAAGTGTGATGGTATGCGCCATATCTCTCTGGGGTTCCTCACCCACACCCCAGGCATTCTCCACCCTTCTCTGTCCTGCTTTATGCCCTGGGTCACATCAACATGCCTCTTGCCTTCTGGCTTCTGCTTGGAATCATTCATTGGGGAGCACTAGCAGGAGATGAGGGCAGAAAGAAGAGTGAGATTGGAGAATCTATTTCCTCAGTTCCCTCCCTACAGGATTGCTGTCCAGGTGATCATGTCCCTTGACTGAAGGTCTGGCAGCCCCTGTCAGTCTTGGGATTCCGGTGCTCTCTCCTCTTGCCTCTTCAGACCTAGGGCAGGATGAGCTAACTCAGCCCCTAGCCCGAGGGAACAGCACCATCCCTTCTGGTTTTCCCACTTCCTACTAAGACCTTTGTAAATAGTCCTTTTATTAAATTCTCCTCAAATTACCCTGTTAGAGCAAATCATCTGTTTCTTGCTGGACTATGGCTGTATACAAGGTAACTTACAACAAAGTTCGGGAAACACTGACCCAAAGAAAATTCATCTATATTCCCCAAAGATCTCTCTGATTCCCCAAACCTTCCAGATATCAAGAGAAGGCAATGGTAAGGAATGGTGAATGGTGCCATCTTTTTCCCAGCCCTCCATCCCCTCTCCTGTTCCAAGCACTTCTTCTCAATTGCTATTTTAATACAGAGAATTCAGTGCCTATTGTTTTCTCCATCCTATAGAAAATCACATTTCTATACATCACAGAATTCCATTCCAATAAAACAATGAAATCATTCAGATATTCCATGGTGTTTTATTATTTTTTTAAAAAAAAAACATTGTTCCTGTGAATGTTTCCATTGAATCCTAGGCACAGATGTTCAAGGATATGGGGCAATTGCAGTTAATATGCAGTTAAGTAGGAATAGAAAAGCTGAAGCGGTATTTTTGTAAGGCTGTTCAAATTGGTAACAGAGACAAAGCTCTGATAGAATGAGTTATCTCTCCCCTCTAAGGTGGCTATTATGGGGAAAATAACCACAAGTTTTGCCTTCTTTCTAGTAGTAATGGTCTAGAGTAAGTTGAACATAGCTCCCCGACCTCTGAAATCCAGGGAGATGCATCCTGCCCAGGCTTATACTATACACACTTTAGTTTCAGGTCATGAGAAACGGTCACACTCGCTTGTAAGTTCACTGGCTCAGGTAAGCAGACAGTCTGTTTGCTGCAAAAGAAGAGCAACAAGAAGGTATGCGCTCAGGGCAGGTCCCCGATTGCTCAGGAAAGAGGGCTAGGAGTTGTGTGCTCTTGTGTTACCATGATGTCAGATGAAAGAAGCCTATAGCTGTCTATTATAGGAGTCTACTACTCCTGTCCTCCAAGTGCCCAGGGGTGGTAAGACTAATATAAATTTGTGCTAGAGGCACAGGTAGATCCACAGCTGTGAATGTGACCAGTGGAGACTAAGGAGGAGGAACTATGCAATGAGAAGTCTTTGTTTCAATAAATCGTATGTAGAAACTGAATAAGACATATATAAAATAGATTTTATATGTATATATAAAATTATTCAGCTGTATATCAGATAAAATGAAGTTTCTTATATTGAAGTGGGAATGGGAAATTGAAGCCTACCCTCTTTGGCTTTTGAACACCTCCAACCCAAGATGGCCCCATAGGAAATTCAAGAAAACCCTAGGTCTTTGTCATTTCTGTTGAAGAAGCTAATCTCTGTGATGAGACTGTACCTCAACAAATGTCACATCTCAGGTCAGGATTGGTCCTTGTGGGTATGTATGGGGCAGGTGTGGATTCTGGGCTTACTTGTCATTGACCGGCAAAGGAGCAGTGCAGAACTTTCCAGCAATGGTAGTCCGGTCTTTTTTCCAAACTAGGTTGGAAGAATGAAACTTGAATTTCACTTGGTTTATCTGGCACTGTGCGTTGGTGTGAGCTATGATTCCTCTCCCCTGGAGTTGCTGTCTAGGTCTGCAAGGGAAAGGGAAATTAAGTTATTGAAGCACTTTTGGCCTTTGCTTCCCCTTGGCTCCTATGGGGTTCCGCTGGTAGCATTGGTTAGCTTTCATGCACAAAAGAACTCCTTGAAGGTGGGGACCTTGATCCTTTGTATCACACTAACCAGTCTCTTTGCACATATACTCACAGCTTTGAACATGGCTCAGAAAATAGTTGTTGATTTTTAAAAATATTTTTTAATGTTTATTTATTCATTTTGAGAGAGAGAAAGAGAGAGAGAGAGCATGAGCTGGGGAGGGGCAGAGAGAGGGAGAGAGAGAATTCCAAGCAGGTTCCACACTGTCTGTGCAGAGCCTAACTCAGGGCTTGAACTCATGAACCATGAGAGCATGACCTGAGCTGAAATCAAGAGCCAGAGGCTTAACCAACTGAGCCACCCAAACGCCCCTAGTTTTGTTTTTTTTTTTCTTTTGAGGAAGATTCTATACAACTTTAAAATCTGTTCCTTTTTTTTTTTTTTTTAATTTTAGAAGTGTTTTGAAATACTTCACAGGAAAAAAATAAGGTTTTTCCCTTTAAGAAGCTGCATGAATGGAGGAGCTGGCAAACTAACAGGGTATGAAGGATGCTATGAGTAAGTGGCCGAAAGACCTGGTTTGGGTAAATTTTCTAATTAGAAGGAAACCTTGGGATTTCACAAAGCTATAGAAAGTAGACTCACACACAAAGCTATAGAAAGTAGACTCACACATAAACTCCCCCCAGCCCCGCCTTTTTCAATTTCTATTCTGCAAGAGAGAAAAAAACCAACAAACAAGGAACTGAAGATAACCATGTTCTGATAGTCTTCTTCAAAAGAGTAATGCTAATTGTTTTGGGGAGAAGGAAGAATCTGTAGATATCTATTCCAATCACTCAGGGAGGATTTAAAAGTGTAGTGGTTGAGGGGCACCTGGGTGGCTCAGTCAGTTAAGAGTCCGGCTTCAGCTCAGCTCATGATCTCATGCTCCGTGAGTTCGAGTCCCACATCGGGCTCTATGCTAACAGCTCAGAATCTGGAGCCTGCCTTGGATTCTGTGTCTCCTTCTCTCTCTGTCCCTTCCCCACTCGTGCTGTGTCTCTATCTCTCAAAAATAAGTAAACATTAAAAAAAAAAGTGTAGTGGTTGAGGCTATGCCCAGAGATTCTGCTGCAATTGGCCTGGGGCAGGGTTTGGGGGTCAGTGGTGTTTAATGCTTCCCAGGTGATTCTAATGAGTGGCCACTTATGTGTCATTGTCAGGACTCTTGCCAATGTTGGCTCATTTACCCATGCAACCAAGAGGCAATGAAAACACCTTGTGGAAATAATGTGACCTTGAACTGATGAAGTGAAAATTATTCAGCTATAATCTGCAAGACTAACGTGGGCACCTGAAAATCTATGTTGGGGTCCTGATTGCCTGCGGGACTTCTCTCTGGCCTGTGTGAGCTGGAGCCCTGGCTGGTGGCAGGGTGTTTGGGAATCCAGAAATGTGCTCCTCTCAGTGGAAACTTGTCTTCCCTGGTAGTGCAATTAACCTCCAGTACTGCAGCCTGAGAAATATTTCCAAACTCCAATCTGATCCGGTCACTCTCCTGCTTCAAATTCCCAGTGGCTCCCCAAACTGCTCTCAGGATAAAAATAAAAATCCCTAACCTGTCCTTCAATGCCTGGCACAGTCTGGCCCTCAGCTGCAACCCCTGCTCCTTCCTTCTCCAATGCCTGACCCCCTGCTCTCCACTCCCTGTGCCATATTCTCACTAACCCCTGGCCTGGGTAACTCCTGTGAATCACTACTCAAATGTCAATTCAAACACTCCTCAAACATCACCTTCTCACACTTGGTCAGGCTCTGTCTCAGTTGTCCTCATGGCACCTGCCACTGTGGACAATTGTACATTTCTGTGCACACGCACTGGTCATTTCCGTGTTTGTGCTTCATGCGTTCCCCTGCCAACCACACTTCTCAGGCTCCCCTGCCAGCAGGTTCCAGTGAGGTCTAACTTGCAGGAGGCACGCACAGTGGGGAGACTGATTTGGACTGTGATTCCAGAGGGGATATATTTCCTGCCTGCTTCCAGATCCTGCTGGTATTCTACAAACACCTCTGGGCTTTCTTCCTCCAACCCCATAGGCGGAGTGGCCTCTGTTGCTGATCTCTGCAGTGCCTCATGCTCCTTTTGGGTTTCCAGCCCACCCAACACATTTGTAATTAGTTCCCTGGGTTGAAGTCCCTCTATTGGACTCCCAGCTTGGACTCTGGTTTCTGGACTGTACCCTGACCAAGACAGTTACTTCTCTGATTAGACTGGCTCCTGTTGGCTTGGGAGTAACTAACCAATTGCTTTTTTTTTTTTTAATGTTTATTTATTTATTTTGAGAGAGAGAGCATGCATGCAAGCATGAGCAGGGGAGGAAGAGAGAGAGAGAGAGAGAGGGAGATGGAAAGAATCCCAAGCAGGCTCCGCTTTGTCAGCGTAGAGCCCAATGCAAGGCTCAATCCCATGAACCAGTGAAATCATGACCTGAGCCAAAATCAAGACCCGGAAGCTTAACCAACTGAGCCACCCAGGCACCCCTAACCAATTGTTTTTTAAAGAAACATGCACCACTGCTGCTGAGTTCCTGTCCCCTGCCAGGCCTGAGCCTTCCTATAGGTGAAGTTTTCTGTCTTCCCACCTCAAGTGTGGTCCTGCCAGCCGCTACGCCCAGATGTGACCCTATAAGGGAAGGAAATGCTCAGCCCAGTTCCAGAGATTGGCACCACCTGGCATCAAGCCCTGCTGGCCTCACCTTGTACTCATTTGCTAACTGACCCTCTGCCTGTGATTCAGTTCTACTAACTCACCTAGTACCACCCCTACTTTCCAAGAGTAGGTGCTTCGCAGTCTCTGGCCAGCCCTCCCTGGGCTACTGGCTGAGGTCCTCCTACTTGCTGACATCCCTGACGTGGCCTTCCTGGAGTCCTGACTACTGTTTCCTATCAGGGACCCAATTACTTTGTTCTCACCACTTTTTGAGACATCCCATGAATGCTGTCTGCCTGCTTCAGCTGCTGTTGTCTGAATACACTATCCTTGGACCCAATACTGATCCTGAACCTGGGACGGTTGCCCACCATGTGTCTGTGGGGTGCATCTGTAGTAGGTGATGCCCTCACCCCCACCTCCAGCCCAGCGGGCTCGGGTCACCCATCAGTGATCGCACAGGGCCTGTTGTGGGAGATGTGTGCATGTAACGCGGGACACTTACGTACATGGTGATCTCGACCGAGGAAGTAACATTGCTGCTAAGGAAGGTGATGGAGATACAGGTATCCTTCTTTCTTGGCTCCTGCAAGTAAAACTCCACGAGGCTGTGATGCACTGGGAAACCAAAGCAGAGCAGATGCCTGGGCCAGAGGTCAGTGGGTGCAACATGCAAAAAGCCCCGGAGAGCAGCAGTGCAGGGATCTGAGATCTACCTCTTAACAGCCGTGTGACTAGCAGCAGATTATCTGTCATCCCAGATCCTGAGCTTCCTCATTGTAAATTGGGGATAATAAAAATGGGTCTGAATGAGAGTTAAATGAGTTAATACAAAAGTCCTTAGACAGTGTCTGTGCCTAGGAAGCATTCAATACATGTTAGTTTTTATTATTACCTATAATGCTAGAATGTCCCACTCCTCCCTGCTTGATGACATTATCTCGTTGGTGTGATTTTAAAAGAAGTGAAAAGGATCTTTCTTATACTAAATAATTAACTCCTAAAATAACCCTCCATATGCACAGTGTCAGGGAGCCCACTTGTGTGTAGGAGATGACTATTTCCCTCTCTGTGGCAGCTGGGTGCCTGTATGGCATCTCCACCCTCCCAGGCAGCATCGATCCTGGGGCTCTCAAACTTGCGTCATTGACATAAACCAGACGAGGAGCCTGGCTCATGGTGATGCCCCTGCTGTCTCTCTGGCAAGAGAAGTTAAGAATTACAGCTTCCCTAACCTCCTATCCTTTCCTTATTAAGGGGGAGACCCATCTGGTGGCATTTTGCAGTATCTTTAGTCTTGGGGCATTTCCACAGACTTCTTTGGTGATCGGGACATAGCTGGACAGGCAATTCTTCACTTCTGCCCTACTTGTACTTTTTCATTTGTCATGTTTTAAAGGCAAATGTTGGGGCGCCTGGGTGGCGCAGTCGGTTAAGCGTCCGACTTCAGCCAGGTCACGATCTCGCGGTCCGGGAGTTCGAGCCCCGCGTCAGGCTCTGGGCTGATGGCTCAGAGTCTGGAGCCTGTTTCCGATTCTGTGTCTCCCTCTCTCTCTAACCCCTCCCCCGTTCATGCTCTGTCTCTCTCTGTCCCAAAAATAAATAAACGTTGAAAAAAAATTAAAAAAAAAAAATAAATAAAGGCAAATGTTGGGGGGACATCAAGTGGATTTTGGTAGACTCACCACTAAGCTGGAGGAGTGCTATGATCCATCTGGGCTAATGGAGTTGGTAACAAGACTCACTGACAGGTGCTAAGATGCCAAGAACCCACATGGAAGAAAAGAGAGCACCGTATGCTTCCTCTCCACAGAGGAACACATCCAATGCCATGCCCCTTCTGTCTCTTTCTCAGTTGTTTGCTAGAGGATGCAGACTGTTAAGATAATGGGCAAGGGCTAAATTGTAGTGGGTAACTGAAATCTGGAAAAAAAGCTAAATTACATAAGCTTTAGGAATTGAATTCTCTGGGCTGACTTTTACATATTATACCACTTCTTCCTTTGCCAGCAGATCTCACCCATTAAGAAAGTTTCCTAAAGTTCTGCTTCTCTCTTTATATTATCTGGAAGCCCCAAGAGGGTCAGGTCTACTAACACTGGATGGGTGGGAATCAGTAGCAGAACCCAATCTCCGGTGCAGGAGTCAGACATGGGAGGCAGTAGACAGAGCCCTGCATGGTTGCTCAGGAGATCTGGATCCAAGACCTGGCCCTGCTGCTTACTCGCTGTTTCCTTTCCCTAAGTCACTGAACCTCTCTGTGTCTTGGCTCCTTCATCTACAACCCTCGATATCACCTCACAGAACATTGGCAAGGATTAAATGAGGTAATGGAGAGAAAGCACATTGTGTGAAACACTGTTCTATAAAGGGAAAAGTAATACTGTTAGAAAAACTATTTGGAGAAGGTTCTCTGCCCTGCTGGTGCATGTCTGGCAGGGGTCAGGGGCGACCACTGTCCTGTTGAACTCCGCTGAGACCCAGGCAGGCCGAGCGGGGCAATGGGCACCCAGTGCGTGGGGCATGGGAGTGGGTGACAGCGGGGGCTGCAGGCCGTTGGTACTACCCAAACTACCAAGTGGATGGCCTATCCCTCCAGGTAGAGGAGAGTCCCAGCTTCAGAGCTCAGAACAAAAAGCTCAGAATTGCAAGGCACAGAGCATGCAGAAAAGCAGGTACTCAGGCTGGCTTATTTCCTTCTGTAGCTCTGTGAGGTTTTTGAACAGACAGGGCCATGCTTCTGGGGCATGGAGAGGGAGTCTCACAACAAATACGAAACAGTCAGAAAAATTATAGCTATGTGAGTCTGCCTCAGCAGGGACTTTGAAATGCCTCTAGCCTCAAGTGTGCCCCAGGCTCCCTGCCATGTGTGTCCCCGGCTGCGCAGACAGGAAGGAGCCAGTTCAGGTTGCTGTGAAGCTGTCCCAGAACTGGAAGTAAAACTGGACATCTGGTCCTGGCATCGCTGCCTCCACCACTGGACAAAGCATCCTCCCCCAGGCTGACCTCTGGAGGGGGCGGTGAGGACAGAAGAGGATCCAAGAAATACGGTTGTAAAGAGCAGATTCTCAGAAGCAGAGGCAAAGAAGCCAGTGTGGAGGCAGGTGGTGACATGGAAAGAATACAGATTTTGGAGTCAGAAGACCTGAGTTGAATTCTGCCTTTTCCACACCACTGTGTAGCCTTGGGCACAAGGCTTAATCTCTCAGAACCTCCCCGTCCTCACAGCTAACTAGAGTGGGGTTGTCAAATGAGCAGATATATGTGAGAAGCCCACAGTCGACTCTTATAATCCACTTGTTCCTAAGAGGTAGCCATGAATTCTCTCTAGAATGATAAACACCCGCATCTAGTCTCCCCCAGTTCTCTGAATGATAAAAGGAAGGGAATTATTACTTATCAAGCTCCAGTCACTGTGCTAGCAACTTCCTGTATACTATTTTATTTTACCCTCACAATTGATTCTTTAAAGTAGATACTGTTGTTGTTCCCATTTTCTACATAAGGATGGAGAGTTCAGCCAGGTTAAGTAACTTGCTTCTGATGACACATCTGGTAGGTGGAGAAGCTGACATTCAAATCCAAGTCTGCATGACCACAATCTGAACTTTGGGCTCCATATCACATGGCAGCAGGAGTTCTGGTCCAAGGAAGGAATGGCCATAAAGAAAGATCCCTCCACCAACCAGACACAAGCTGATCAGAGTATCAGAGTTAATTTGGATGTACAATTTATCATCCTAACCAGCATACTTTTATCCTATACACACAATAAACCAGACAAGATCCTATGATGACAAGCACTAAGGAAGTATAATCACTCTACTTAAGATGCAAACAGCATAGGAGAAAATGATGCTTCAACCTGTAATATTTCATAGAATCTAAGACACATTTTTCTCTCACATTTAACATCTTTTACTGGTATCTTAGCTTCAGTGAAGCATAGTGGTTAGAAGCAACAGTAAATAGTTGGAGTATGTGTATGTAAGGGAAGTAGAGTAGAGAACAAGGTTCAACATTCCTTAGAGACCCTGACCTAACAGGGCTGCCAGGGTAGGAGACACATAAGATGGGCATTGAGGAGGGGGTGAAAAAAAGAAGTATGTGGGAAGGATGAAAACCTTCCCAAAAACCACATTATAGAGAACCCACACTGAAGCGAGGTGGGGAGGAACTAGGATAAGTATATAGACAGCAAGATACCTGATAATCTGCAGTAGAGCATGGGTTGGACTAGCTCTGAAAGTTTAGGGTCTAAGACCAGTAGCTGCTGCCCCTCACCCCTCCTATGACATCTTTGCCCCTGTCTTTCACCTCACGCCTGAGCTCCCATGCCATGCTAGACACAGCCCACGCCAGAGCCCTGGACTCTGCAGAACAGCACAGTAGCATACCTGAGCTACATACAAACCCCCCACTCACCACAGTACGGAGCCATGGAAGTGGTCCGGAGGTACACTTTCACTTCCTTGGGAAGCGGCTGTATCTTAACACCACTTTCTTCCATCAGCCCTGGAAATACAGAGGCAAAGACAAAAAACAAGACCCCTGAGGAGGCCATTTCAGTGTCCCATGACATGCAACCACATATTGATTAATTCGCACACCCATTCATTCTACAAACAACTACACTGTATGCTCATTATATGTCATGCCCTAAGGTGGGTCCCAGGATACATAGATTCAGTCCAGTCAAAGATAAACACACAAATACACAGGAAGCACATTTTTTAAGATCATCTGGCCCATTCTTAGGACGTATGTATCAGAAATTAGAAATTAGATCTCCAATTTGTAAAATAATCTGTTAGACAGTTGTTTTAACGGCATTTATATCCTTCACAGACAAAGCACGGAAAGCGTTTGACCTGAAGAATAGTGGTTGACAAGTTAAGGAAGGGCATAACAAGCAGGGAGTACAATTTGGACAAAGGCATACAGGGTGAGGAAACATGAAACATGAACATCCCTGGGGTGTTCAGTGCCAGGGAAAGTGTAGTGAGAGCTGAGGCTGGGGAAAGTGTGAGGTGGCTGGTCCATCACATTTGGGGGAAATTGTGGCATATCCACAATGAGTAGGAAGTAATGTTGATTTGCTTTATTGTGGGAAGCTACATCTACTTTAACATTTTGTCAAGCTGCGGTTCTGAGTAGCAGCTAGGGGTGGGAAGTGGGAGAATGAGGGCGAGAAAGGAACCATTTATACTCCCCCAGAGTTCTTCCTGAAACCCTTCATCTTGGAGAACCCTAGGATGTTCTCAGCAATGACCTGCACAGGGTGAATTGAGGTCAGATCCCTTAGCCTTTCCCCAGCCCCTCTCCCCAGACTAGCCTGGGTCATCCAGCAATGTGCCCAAGCCAGCCAGCAATTAGGCAGCCCTCCAGCTGGCACATGGTCACCACAGCCTCAAACCCCTAAAGGGGGCCATATGTGCCACTCATGGGGATTCCCCACAACACCTTGATTTAGAATCTATCAGGAATTGGAGAATGGCTGGCCTAGCTAGAAAGACCTATGGCAAGCATCTGGTCTGGGAGTGGGGGCAGCAGTTCTGAATTCTACTAATGTTTATAAAGTGTCCTTTGCCTGGACTTGCAGACCGGGGGCTGTGTGTGAAGGGTGTGTGCAGAGCAAGTAGAGTATCAGGCAACAGCATGGGTGGCAAGAGGTGGGATGTGGAAGGCCAAATGCCATCCTCCAGATGGGAACAGGCTGAACATTTCATTGGTGAATTTCCTTACTGTAGTTGGATAGACTTATTGACCACAGAAGAGCAGGACTTAAAGAGGTGACAACTAGCAAGACTTGAACTTTCCCCAAATTGTCAAAGGACGTCAAAGGGGTGGCATTTACCAATCCTTGGGCAGGAAAGCAGAAAGGGGTTAAAACAATCCAGACATTTTCCAGCAAGAAAGGCCTTGTAGTTGGCACAGGGAAAGGCCATCAATGGACAGGAATTCTCCAGGGCACTGATGTAGAGGTACACGGCCCTCATGTGATCACAGATCAGGTAACTGTAACCTTAACAGGGTAAAAAACACAACCAAGGTTTTAGTTTAAGACAAATGAAAATCCCTCCATGCTACTTATTATAACTCTATTGAATTTTATATTCCAGCAGGCTACAAATACATGGGATGTCTCTTGAGCCACATTTTTTAATGTTAATGGACATGGCTACTGCTTTCTTCCTTTTCCTTTTCCAGAGATACCTAAGCTTAATCTATCAAAAAAATTGTTTAATTTGAGATCCATTCTTCCATGATCATCAAACTCTCTTTCAGAAAATGGGAGCTTTCAGACAATTGGTGATCTTTACCCACTTCTCACAATGAATATCTGTCTACACATTTTACTTTCTTCATCAACACCCAACAAAATTTTTTATAACCTCATGATACTCATCCCAGCAATGAGACAATCAAGGGAGTCAGCTCTAGCGTTCTGAGGTCTTCAGAGTCCCCCTTCACCTTGGGACCCCCACTCTGGGACCAGTAACCACATCTGAGCTGTGTCAACTTTCTTTTTCCCATGGCTGGCACACTCTCTATGGGCAAGCTCCTTCCAGCTACAACAGGGAGGTGGGGGATACAAACTAAGCCCTTTTGAAATTGTATTATGAAGAAAAATAAAAAGTGGCCGCTGAAATGTCACAGAAATATTCAAAAGCCATTAAAACCAAACTATCCCATCTGGTTAAAAAAAAAAAAAAAAAGTTGGAAAATCTACAAATTGTGAAAGGAAACATGTTTTTGGATAATCAATGAATTTAGTAAATTAGATTAGGGATTATTCAATAAAATTGTCAAAAGAATCCTTAAAGTGTCAAAAATTTGGTAAGGCAAGAAAAGACTAAAAACATAGTAATCAGAAATCAGGATAAAATTCCTGTAAGAAATGCTGATAGGTTGGCTATGTTCATAAGAAGAATGTGAGAAGATTAAATAACCCTTGGTCCTTAGCTTTTGACAAATTTAATATTATTTAAAATAATGCTAAGAAGAATGAATTCAAAAAGAACATTCTAGGGGCACCTGGGTGGCTCAGTCGGGTAAACGTCTGACTTTGGCTCAGGTCATGATCTCACAGTTTGTGAGTTCGAGCCCCACGTCGGGCTCTGTGCTGACAGCTCAGAGCCTGGAGCCAGCTTTGGATTCTGTGTCTCCTTCTCTCTCTGCCCCTCCCCAACTTGTGCTCTATGTCTCTCAAAAGATAAATAAATGTAAAAAAAAATTAAAAAAAAAAAGAACATTCTAGAAGAATACATTGACCCTTGAACTTAATTATTAATAGCCTATTGTTGACCAGAATCCTTACTAATAACATGAACAGTTGATTAACACATATTTGGTGTAAGTGTAACACTGTATTCTTACAGTAAAGTAAGCTAGAGAAAAGAAAATGTTGAAAAAATCACAAGGAAGAGAAAATACATTTACAGTACTGTACTGTATCAAAAAATCCATGTATAAGTGGACTCGTACAGTTCAAATTCACATTGTGCAAGCATCAATTGTGTATTTAGAAAAGAAACTGTACATTTTTTTATTAAGTTCATTTATTTTGAGAGGAAGAGAGGGCAAGGGAGGACAGAGAGAGGGAGAGAGAGAATCCCAAGCAGGCTCTGCACTGCCAACGCAGAGCCTGACACAGGGCCTGAACTCACAAACTGTGAGATCATGACCCAAATCGAAAACAAGAGTCAGATGCTTAACTAACTGAGCCACCTGGGCACCCAAGAAATGTATATTTATTGAATGCACTCAAGATTATCTTAAAAACAATTTTGGGGAACTGTCAAATTTAGTAAGTCATCAGTGAATTGAACCTTCAGCTAGCCAGCTTTGGGCGTGTCGTTCTCCTTCTACCACAACTAAGCTCTGCAGAGGATGCAGCTAGTGTGGACCTGCCACAAATCAGGGCCCAGGAAAAATAGGGTTTATTGGCTTGAGTGATGATATATCACTGCAGGGCTTAAAAAGTGGGTAGGCCAGGAGAAGTATGGTGTACGCTTTTAATTTCGGGCACTCCTCCCCCGGAATTACTGGACTCCAAAGACATCCATTCAATAAGTGCTGGGAAAGGCATTATGGGGCATAACAAAGGACATGAGAAGGAAGACCCTCCTGTGTTCCACACTGGCTGACTCAACATAAAGGCTACTGGTGAATTCCAGCCTCTGGGGCAGCCAAACCCCAACTCTCTCTGGCTTTCTGACCTGCATGAATGAAGGTGGGACAGCCAGGTTGGTCTTGGCCTCCATTGACGAAGTAGTCCACGTGTCCAACAGGAATCCGAATACCCGCATCTGGAAGGAAGAAGAATCTCATTACTTCTGATTGCAGGGGCTTATTTTCCAGGCCCCACAGCAGGGTCCACTGGCAGCAGAGCCTGAGCTCTGCCTTTGGGAGCGCATCCACTCTGTGTGCTCCTTGGGTGCCCACCTCACTCCTAAGTGCTGTGAAACTGAAGAACCTGCCATCAGTTTTCTAAAGGTGTTTTTATACACTGGAAGGAAGCAAAGAAGAATAAAGCCATAAGATACTCATATTTGTCTAATAAATTCGAGAAAAATATCCCTTAACATAAGTTTTTATAAATTTTTTTTAATGTTTATTTATTTTTGAGACAGAGAGAGACAGAACATGAACGGGGGAGGGTCAGAGAGAGAGGGAGACACAGAATCTGAAACAGGCTCCAGGCTCTGAGCCATCAGCCCAGAGCCCGACGCGGGGCTCGAACTCACGGACCGCGAGATCATGACCTGAGCCAAAGTCAGATGCTCAACTGACTGAGCCACCCAGGCGCCCCTCCCTTCACATAAGTTTTTATAAATCACTAAATATTACAAGGTTGGTGAATTTCCTTGTCAAACACGGTTTACTTTGTTTTGAGCAAGAGTTCACATATGTATGTTTAGGGCCACATTTCCACAGTCTCCCTCATATTTTTGTGCTTATCTGACTGAGCAGAAATAAGACCTGGCTAATTTGAAACACTTTAGCCCTCCTCTCATCACTGTGACCTCAGCTGACTCCTCAGATGGGGTCAGAGCCAGCTGCCAAAGACCCCGGTTTTCCCCTTCAAAACATCTTTTCCCTTCCCACATCTATCACTACTGTAAGTGATCGGTTGCGTGTTATTTGTTTACTGGCATCTATCCAAGGGTTAAGCAATGACCTGGAAGTTATCCTTGCTTCCTCTCTTTCTGTCACTCCCTACACTTAGCCCATCACTTGTCTAGCCAACTCTACCTCCAAAATACCTCTCAAATCTTTTTTTTTTTTCGGTTTTTTAAAAGACTTTTTTATGTTTATTTATTTTTGAGAGAGACAAAGAGTGAGAGAAAGTGAGGGGTAGAGAGAGAGGGGGACAGAAGATCCAAAGGGGGCTCTGGGATGACAGCAGAGAGCCCAATGTGGGGCTTGAACTCACAAACTGTGAAATCATGACGTGGGCCGAGATCGGATGCTTAACCGATTGAGTCACCCAGGTGCCCCTTGAGTCTTTATATTTCTCTCTGTCTCTACTGCCCCCACCTCTGCACAAGCCACCACCATCTCTTGGCCTCTACTGTAAACACCTTCTAATGAGCCTCCAGGCTCCCCTTAGTGTCCCCTGCAACTTATTCTGTGCACAGCATCCACAATAATCTTTACAGGAAATCCTAATCGCCTCCCTGTTCTCACTGCCTGTAGAATAAAATGTAAACTCCTCACCATGGCCAGCCTGGTCCTCCTCCCTCTTCTCTAGCCTCACTCCCTGCCCTCTAATCACATGGTTTTCTTTCCTGTCCCCCACCCATGTCCAGGCTTTCGTTTGGCTGTTCTCTCCAACTTGAATGTTCTCCCAGCTTTTCCCAGGACTTGCTCGTTCTCATCCGCAAATCTCACCTCCTGGGACAGACTTTCCTCAATAATCCTTCCTGAAGTAATCCGCCTCCCCACCCCACAAGTCACCCTCTGCCCCACATCCTCCATTATCATACTCATAATGTGTAATAATGTCTGTTTACTTGCCTGGAAGCTCTACAACTTATAGCAGGGACTTGGCCTTTTTTCTGCTATATCCCTAATACCAGCACCATACCTGTCACATGTGAGTACCTAATGTTTATTGAAGGAAGTAATGAATGAATGCCCTCTCAATTAGTCTGTATTTCCATGTGGGCAGGGACCTTCTTCATTGCCTTGTGTGTTGCATTCTTGGTGCTAACTACATAATTCAATGAAAATTGGTTAAACAAATGGAATGATTTTTTTTCCTCTGGTCACATTAGGAAGAGGCTCCAACTTTGAAGGAGACTGAGAGGCCGCCCTCTGATAAATAGGGACCTAACAAGTCACCTATTTAGCAAATTTAGAAACAGAAATAGTTGACCTTGATAATTAATATGGTTAACCCAACAGCTAAGCAGAAGCCTGTGGTCTTTGCTTTCCTAACTGTGAGATGACAAAGGTGGGAAAGAGGGTTGAGTTACATGACTGCATGGGTTTCTTCCAGAATTATGAATCTGTAAGTGTTGGGTGCTAAGAAGAAGGCTTCTGAACAAAGGGAATGAGACATGGACACCTCTCACTTGAATAGCAGACTCTTCTGGTGAGGGATAGGCATGAATTGATCTCATACCCACCATCCTGAGCACAGGATCTGGCTAACTCCTGGGCATTTCATATCAAAGTAGAAATGAGGAGGAATGCCCATCCCCTTTTCCAGCTAGTCAGAATAGCTTAATTTGGTCACAATGGATTCAGAGTTGGGGGGGGGGGGTAGGATTTCTCATTTTTCACTGGACTGAAGGGCTGGCTCCTCCCTGGGAAGGAGGAAGTCTCGACAGGCCTGAGTATCTGCCCCAGAAGTGGAATGTCCCAATCCCATGGGGCCAGGCACATTCACCCTGAAAAAAAGTAGTATGACTTTCCCCTATGCCAGCCAGGCAGCAGTGTCCTCCCCCACCCAGCCTTGTCACAAGATTTAATGTTAACCAGAGATCAAGATGATGCTGGTAAACTCCTCACTACAACAGAAGCTCAGAAGGGAGGGAATCTTCCCAGAGCCACACAGGTAGATGCCAGCCTCCTAGCTCCTGCCATGCTCATCCCCCCCATCCCAGGAGGGTCACCCCCACTCACTGTCAGTGTCTGTGTGGATGGCCTCCACAAAGAGGGCATCTCCAGGGTCCAGGCGCTCCTCCAGGCTGGCTCTGGTGTACTCTGGTCCAGCGGGGTCCAGGCCTGCTGGGACAGACTGATGTCAGGGGCCCCTTTCATCTCAGCTTCCGGAACCCTCATGGACCCATCACACACCTCTCCAGGCAGTCCTTCCTGGTCAGATCCTAGAGTCCCCCAGCAAGGATCCAAGGGCAAGAGGACCATCTCAGGGCCATTGTACCCAGGAAAACGCATGCTGTGTCTCTAACTCTCAATGATGCAGCTTCTCTGGCTCTGAAGTGAGCCAGTTGGTAAGGGCTAATGTGAGTAATATTAATCCTCATGTACTCATAACAACAGCTATAATTTTTTGAGCAGTTACTATGTTCAAGGCCTTGTGCTAGTCTTCACAAGTAAAAATTACTGTCCCCAGGTGTTAGTTTGGGTCTGTTTTCCTCTTCCTCCCCCAAAGCAAACTCTGAGACAAGGATTTAAAGCATAAGTAGCTTTTTGGGAGTAGATCACAGAAAGCATAATGAAGGAGTGGAAAAAATGAATCAGAGCACGGGGGAAAAAAAAGTATTGAATGGATTATCACTTTGGGCAACTTGGTCTCATTCCACTGGGACCCTTCTGAGAGGCTCTGTAAAACATGACTCAGACTTGTCCCACAGAAGAGCCAGAAAGCAGAGTATTTACCACATAACTCTGGTCTTTTATTGATTGAGGGTAGCTTCTAAAGCATAAAATCCCTAGTGTTTTGCAAGTACTTAGCATAATTGACTAAAGGTGATTTCCACAGTGGGCCAAGGAGATATGACCTATTATAACTCATTTCGCAGAAGTAGTAACTGAGGCTCAGAAAGAAATACATGGCCTCTTATACTGACATTAGAGATCACACAATAACAACACAGTACTGTTTTATGTAAATGGCCACAATAAGTAAAGTTTAGTGGAAATAAATGACTTGGTCGTAAGAACAAAGATCCTTCTGCTTGCCTCAATAGAGGGATTTCAAGGGCGTTCTCTCTTTATCTCCAAACTTGGGGTGATGGGCAGAGAATAATGTTACCTGTGATCCGTCCTAACTGGCCTTCGTAGAAATATCCCACCACGCCCCCAACGTGGGCTCCCAGGCTAACACCAATGATGTGAATTGAGGACTTCGACACACCCAACACCTAGAATGGGGCATTTACAAGTGAGTTGCATTTGGGCCATGGCAACCTGGGCCTCACAGCGTCACACTTTTCCTTGAAGCTTCAGAATCCGAGGACCCCGGGGAATGACGTACCCACCACACACACTTTGGGGGAAAAAGGCAGAATTTTCATTCCATTCATCACTCAACTTCTTCCTAGAAACCCCACCTTGATGATTGCCTCACTTTCTTTTTGGTGCTCAACGTGTTTGAGTAATGCCCATGGCCACTCCCTCTCGAGTGACTCCCTATCTAACATGCAGTGGCACATTTTACAGAGGAGGAGCAGGAGGCTCAGAGAGGGCCACCTACTTGCCCAGAGTCAGCACTGTAAGTGGTAAAGTTGAGATTAGAATCGAAGACCCACAAGCCACTAGGTAGCTCTGCTTCCGCCCTAAAGCTCCTCCTCATATGTTGATTCTTTCTGTTTCCTCTCCCCTAATAAGCAGACAAAACTCCCCCAAAGCTCTTGTGTACCTACCAGTAGTTTCTTGAGGAAACGGGAGATCTCTAGGCCCAACTTAACCACATTCTGCACGGCTGAGAAGTAGATGCCCGTAGAGCCATAAACCCAGTCCACAGCAATCACATTAGCATTTGCTGCTTGAAGAAGGGCACCGATGAATTTATCAATCCAAGAAGGCTTTGTACCTAAAGCCCTAGACATGGGGCCAAAAAAGGATGGGAAAATTATCTGCAAGTCAATATCCATTGTCATGGGAATTACAGTGACATTCTCTATTAACAGAATAAACCCGGGGGCGGGGGGGACGATCAAAATGAATCAGGGGGATACATGGGCAATAAACCCTCTACCACTTTGAGCATAGGGAGGACATAATCCTATAGTCACCAGGGCTTCTGCCTGCATATATGGAGCCTTTGTGTAAATTATAAAAGAGTGCCTTTTGTTCTAGGTAGATGCAGCCTCATGCCTGGGCTCAGAACTCAGGTTGAATTCCAGCCCCACCAGCTCTCAGTCAGGTACCTTTGGGCAATGGATACCACACAAACCATATGTACTGACATTGCTTGTGTTATTTATAGAAAAAAAGAAAATAGCTTTGTACATTAGAGTTAAGATTTGCAATCTTAATTCTTATTCTATAATATATGCAATTCCCTTGGGACGCCTGGGTGGCTCAGTCGGTTAAGCGTCTGACCTCGGCTCAGGTCATGACCTCATAGTTCATGAGTTCAAGCCCGGTGTCAGGCTCTGTGCTGACAGCTCAGAGCCTGGAGACTGCTTCAGATTCTGCGTCTCCCTCTCTCTCTCTGCCTCTCCCCTGCTCACACTCTGTCTCTCTCCCTCTTTCAAAAATAAACATTAAAAATATATTTTAAAAATATGCACTTCCCTTGAAGAATGTTTTTATGTACTTGTTCTTTTGATCATACTTTCATTAATTCAATGGGTCAGTATTCCAGGTGCTTTGTGAGAAATAAAGAAAAATAAGATACAGTCTCTATTCTTCTGCAACTCATAGTATAAAAGCGCTTTTCTAGGAAAAGGAGAATGATAGAAAAAATTTCATAGAACTTTACCAAGAGTTTGGGATCTGGAGAAGTTTTCTCAGTGGCCCACAGTGAGGGAATGGTAAGAGCATACTCACGTAGGCAGAGGAGCACAAATTGGGTGTGTGCCATAGAAAGTGGATTTCAGGGGATCTAGGAGCAGACTGAGCTCTCCAGCTGTGTTAGCTATCTCTTGGTTGGGGATACACATACAGCCTTAGATAGTGGCTAAATAGAAGATTTTCTGGAGAAGAGACTTTGGCATAAGAGTAAGGAAGTATATACCTAAGGAGGTATAGGGCCGGGTGCTCAGGGTCCAGGGATTTGAGAAGCAGAGAGAACCCAGAGGCCATGAAATGGTGATCCTTTGTGCAGTGCCTTTGCATCCACCTCTTCATTGGACACTCCCATCTCTAGTTGCTCTATACTGCTACTATTTTCACTGCATTTTCTCCCTCTTTCCTCCCACCAACATTCTTCTGTTTTAGGCCTTGTCAGTGGGCTCTGGAGAGAAGACGTTGGAAGGAAGGATAGTGGTCGAATTGAGACTCAGTGACTACATATTATAACAAAATTTGGACGATAGGGCATCAAAGAAATCAAACCTGAGAAAGGTTAGTCTCAGGAGATGATGGAAGTAGCACCCGTGAGTGGAAGTTTCTTAAATCATGAAGCCAGAGAAGAAATAAAGAAGAGGAAATAAAACCCTGGATAAAAACACCATGCCCTTACTCTGATTACACACAGCCCATGACCTCACTGGCTGAGATGAGTCACATACCCCATGCTTCAGGAAGGAAAGATCAACTGGGACCATTTCTACAACTTCCCTTTTATTCAGATGTGGAAACCAAGGCTTCGTGTGCTGGGACAACTTGTCCAGGGTCATACATATTTACTGTTTGAGAGCATGTAGATAAGACCAAGCAGAGGACTAATATACATGATCAACAGGAATAAACAACATAATGTGTGTTCATGTTGATATGAGAAACCTTCAAAGACAGCAGGAGGTGAGAGATAAAACATGTGACTGTCAGTAAATCCATCTCTCCCCTTGGTCCCCATTAACTTGCTGTGGCCTTATGGTCACTCTCTAGTTCTTAGTGAAGATGATCCTATTGGTTGATTACTCCCACCTGAATCCATGGATGATTAGTTTAGTTCCCAGAGAGGCATTGAACCCAGATTTTTGGATGTCACTACTTTCCTGCACTAGCTGACCACAGCTAGGATCCAAAGGGGTGAAGAGGAGAAACTGGACTTTGAGATTGGTGCCTTGGAGAAGATTAGCATTCTGGAAGTCAGTGCACTTTGTCTGTGGGATAGGAGGTGCGTCTCCTGGAGGAAAAAACAAAAAGAAAAACAAGAAAGATTCAAGGTGAGGTCATCTATTCTTAGAAGGAAGACAATTGTTCTTGAGAGGAAGAGACAAACAGGGGCTTACCAGCATTTATTATAAATCAGCTAGTACAATATTCAGACTTATTTATTAAAGACATCACTTCTGTAACCAAAATCTGTGAATAGTTTTCATGTCTAAAGATATATTGCCAGAAAGGGATATGAATATTACTCAACTAGAGAAGATTAAAAGCCATGGTGAAGTGGATATTGTCATGAGATAAATTGAGTACCCCCCCCCCCCAACCATAAATCCATATGTCGAAGTCCTAACTCCCAGGACCTCAGAATGTGACTGTATTTGGAGATAGAGTCTTTATGTTAAATAAATAGAGGTATTTATGCTAAAATGAAGCCAATAGGGTGGGTCCTAATCCTGTATGGCTGGTGTCCTTATAAGAATAAATTTGGACACAAACAGAGGAAAGATAATGTGAAGACACATGAAGTAGAAGGTCAACTGCAAGCCAAAAAATAAGTCAAATAATGTCACACCTCTGTGCAAAAGAGGGCATTTCCCTCAGAATGAAACCTGAAGTCCTAACATTAGACTAAAGCCCCAAATGGTCTAAACCATGAGCTGCGGGAAAGCTTTGCCTGTCTGACTACTCCTTCCTCCATTCTGGCCACATGTCTTCCCAACTCTTCCTCACTCTACACAGGCCTAGACCACCTGAGGGTCTTTGCACCAGCCATCCCTTCTGCCTGGAGTGTCTTTTCCGCATACATCCACATGGCTAACACCCTCTTCTGTTCCGAGGCTTTGCTTGTCAAGTGTAACTACTGTAAATTGCCACCTGCCTGTGCTCCTCACCCCTGTTCTCTCAATTTTTGTCATCTTAATCTATTTCCTTTTATAGCAATCATCACCTTCTAATCTCCTATGGAATTTACTAGTTTATTATTAAATGTATTGCTTACTGATTTCCCTATATTAGGATATACTTTCAAAGAAGGCAGAGATTTTTATCCATTTTGTTCACTCTACTGCCCAGAATAGGGTACGCCACACATAATAAACATGAAAAGCTACTTCTTTGAAAATAATAATAAACTGGTTGTACTTTTGATTAATAAGACAGAGTAAGACAAAAAGAGGGAAATCACAAGTAAACAATACAGAGAATAAAAAGGGATATATAGTAGACTTTAAAAAAAAAAAAACTATTAAAGAGCATGTTTATACCCACCCAAAATTAAAATTACAGGTATTTGCCTAGAAAATAGACAATTTCCTAGAAAATATAACTTACTGAAACTTAGTCAAAAAGAAAAAATAGAAAGTCAAGTGTAAAACAGTAGCATGAGGGAATTGAAACAGTAGTTTTTGATTTATTCATCAAAAAACCTCTACCAGGCCAGACAGTTTTCCAGAAAAATTCTATCATTCCTTCAATTCTTATCACTGTTCCAGAGAATAGAAAAGGGGATAATCTAAATTCATTCTATGAAAATAACCAAGATATCCAAATTGGACAAGGATAGAAGGAGAAAAGAAAACAAAAGGCCAATTTCACTATTAAACACAGACATAAAGACCCTGGATAAATTACCAGCAAATCTAAGCCCATCAAAGATAATATGCATAAAAAATACATCATGGCCAAGCAGGGTTTTAATCCAAGATATGAAAAGATGGCTTAACATTAGAAGATATATTAATGTACTTCACATATGAAAAATTAAAGAGAAAAACCCATATGCTCATCTCAATAGATGGAGAAGAAAGAAGCACAATAAAATTTAATATCCAACACTTCTTAACCTAAGAAAAAGCATTATCCAAGAGCCTATCTGATGACCATACTTATAGGCGAAACATTAGAAGCATTCCATTTAGAACTGGAAACAAATGAGAATGTCTGCTATCAGTGCTTCTATGAAATATTGTACTGGAAGTTATAGTCCAAGCCAGGGAAACAAGACAATAAAATGGAATCAAAGTTACAAAGTTTGAAAAGGAGGAGAGAAAATTGACAATATTTGCAGATACATAATAAAACTTTCTATCATTTGAGAGTATGGAAGGTGGCACAGTGAATCATACTCCGATATCCCCTCTCCCTAACCACCTTTCCAACCAAAGACTAATCATAGATGAATATCAAAAGAGAAGAAAGACATAGATGATCTCAAATATAAAGATTATATCTCTGTGGGCAAGAACAAGAACAGAATTGCAATATGGTGCTGGGTTCCTGTTCTGGGAGAAGACAGTGGTTGTGAGGATTCAGCTCTGTGAGGTAAGGGGGGGTCCAGTAGTGCTTTGTGTCAGTGCTTTGTGGAAGGTCAGCACCAGGCGAAGCTCTCCAACTCCATAAAGGAAGCTAAAAACAAAAGCGATACAACAAAAAAGTAGCTATTGACTTTTTTCCTGGGGCTATAGGTTTATTTAGGGAGGCAGGATGGAAAGACAAGGCCTCACTAAGAAGAACTGAGACAACCCCCCTCCCCCCACCAAATGGAGGAGAGAGTCTAAAGATGGGAAGGACTGGGGGTGGGGGGTAGAGGTGGGGAAGGCCATAAACAAACTTCTCATTGACACTGAAATAAAACTAACCTATTGTGTTAGAAGTCAAGATAATAGTTATCTTTGGGGTGGTAGTGATTAAGAGGGGATATGTGGAATGGGTTTTAAGAACCTGGTAATGTTTTATTTCTTGATTTGGATGATGGTTACACAGGTGAGTGAATTCACTGTGAAAATTCATTAATCTGTGTATTAATAATCTGTGCGCTTGTCTGTATATATGTTGTACTTCAATAGCGAGTTTTCTTAAAAAAAAGGCTGCAAACAAAATATCTAAATTTATACAGAAATCAAATGTTTACAAAGATAGTCAATAAAGCCAATAAGTGGATCATGAATTCATTCCAGGTGAAATAAGTTTTTAAAAGCCTTTGACATAGACTTTTAAATAAATATGCTGAGAACCCACAAGGATAAAAATAAAGACAGAGCATATGAAATTATGAAATAAAAACACAAATAAATAATAAAATAAGATTTATAGAAAAAACCTAGTTAGGAAATTAGAAATGAAAAAGATAACCATTGAAATAAAAAGGGAATCAATACTGTAATGTTTAGGACAGAAGTAAAAGAAAATTTTAATATGGAAGTATAGTCAAAAAGTACAGACAATAGATGAAAAGATTCTATTTTTACCTCGTAGCTGTTCTCTAAAGGAAGTGAATGGGAGAAGAAGCACTAGTTTGAAAAGATAATTATTTAGAATTTTCCACAACTAAAGATATGATTTCTCCAATCAAAATTTGTACTCAGGGTAATGAGCGAGATTAAAAAAAAATAAATCTACACTAGGCAGATTATAGTATAACACCAGGATGTCAAGGATAAAAAGATATTTTTTTAAATTCCCAAATGCATTGGAAAACTTAGAAGAAATGGATAATTTTCTAGAAAAATCCAACGTAGTGAAACTGACTCGAGAAGAAATAGTAAGCCCAAATAAAACTAGCATCAAAACATTAAATTAGTAATCAAGAGTCTTTCTGACTCTAAAGTATACTAGAGCTAGATGGTTTTATCTGAGAACTGCACTGCTTTAAAGTACAAATAGTCTTTATCTTATATAAACCGTTTATAGAATAGACACTTATTTCATGAGGTTATAATAATCTTAGTATTAACTGGACAAGGGTAATGCAAGAAAAGAAAATGATAGGTAAATTTTCTATGGACATATAATCAAAATAATATATAAATATATACAAAAGTAAAAATAAATTTTGGCAAAATAAAATTCAGTATTATATTTAAAAATACACCACGATTAAAGGATTTGTCCCTAGTGATCTTAGTCTGATTGGGCTAGCCATTAGGGCTTAGAAGAAAATATGAAAAATTGCCTTTATAGTATGATTGCTTAAACAAGACACTGGAAGCACAAATCATAATAAGAAATAAGAATTAAGACAACAATGTAATACTATTTTTTCCATCAGGTTGACAATATGAAAAATGTTTGATACTGCGAAGTATTGGCAGAGAGGTGGGGAACCAGCCATGCTCACATATTAATAAATAGTTGTAACTTCTTTGCAGGCAATATTTCCCACATCTATCAAAAATGTTGGGTAGTGGATTAGCAAGGACATCCATCATTCTCAGTGGCAAAATCTTGGTTAGTCTGGAAATTTTTAATTTAAAATTAAATATATCTTGGTACAGTGGATATTTATAGGGTGAATGTAAGTCATATTTTGGAATTGATGCAATGTTATTTTCTTACAGTCTTGTGCCGGGTGAAAGGATTAATGCAGCTTTTAGGGGACTTGAGAAAGTATCCTGGTCGTTACCAGTCCCTTTATGATTGTAGGTTTTTTTCCCTCCCTCTTCTAAATTCATCTCAAGAGAAGAGAAGGCTTTTAGGGGACCCTCCACATGTTAGCACTATATAAATAGTTGGTTTAAGAAATAGAAGCACTGACTGAAAGAAATTCCACCTAAGGCCCGAGCCCCCGAATTACCTGCACTTCCAATGCTGAGCCACAAAAGGAGTCCCCACGAACAGAAGCTTCTGTCCCCTAGGCCTGGGGGCATTGCTGAGCTGGAGGTCTCAGAGCTGGAGTGAAGCCGACCCTTAATGCCAAAAGAGATCACAGAAGCCCGTCTCTCAAAGTTTTGGATACCCAACACTCACTTGAGTCTCGCTGATCATTAACTGGCCTCATGACCTGTTAGAAGAAAAATAAACTCTCCCTATTTGTCTAACCTCCACAGTTTTTTGGTTTCTTCTTCCTAATGAAAATAAATACACTTCGTTTTTTAGGCAGGGGACATTGAAACACATTGTCCTTCCTCTCTGAGCCAAACATCATCAGGAAATGATTTCCTGCCCCTCTCCCACTTCCTATTATAAAATGTTAGTAAAAACCCAGGCAGAAGTCTTTTATCTCTAGGTGATGACAAAACCCACAGAATCATCGTGGACATGTTTATCTCCCTAGGAAGACTCTGAGCAAATTGAGGGCAAAGACCTTCTCCTTTCATTTTGAATCCCCAGGGCCTAGAATAGAACTGGACCAATAATATGTGTTTAGTGTATATTTAACAGAAAGAGTGGAAAAATATGAAGTTTGCCTCTGACAGTACCTTCCTTTCAAAAAGACGTTCATCTTCTTACAAATAAAGAATGAAGAAACTGAACAGTAGACAAAGAAAGTGACCCGTTGCAACCCTGTTGTTAGACGTGGCTGCGCTGGCCTGTAACCAGGGCGTTTCCAGCACACCACATGGCCTCTTCACCCAAAAGAGTGGCAGAAACCACAGAGAGCTAGTTCTGGGCAGGTCAGGGGAAAGGGGAAGGCAAGGTACTTGCCCAGCACTCCTTAAACTGCAGCGTACCGCTACGAGGTGGAACCTGCCAGTAGCGCACTATCACACTTTCTGGACAATAGCTCTGTGAGGTGTGTATAGCCTTAGAGCATAGAGAGGCTAAGTAACTTGCACAAGGTCATGTAGAGTTGGGACGAACTAATCCCAGAGGCCATGCTCCGCACCTGTGCACCAGAAAGTAACAGTCCCCAAGGAAGCCTTGGCGCTGTGTCATCATGGCTGTGCCAGGTCTGCCCAAGATGAGGATAAAATGATTTTGGAGGGAAGCCCTTGCTTCCCCTGGTGCACATGATCCCACTCCTCGAGCACTGCTGCCACCAGGAAGGAGAGGAGCGATAAATAGGGCACTACTGAAGGCTGCTCTGGTGTCACCGACCATGCCAGGTGTGGTAGTCTGGCTCCTCGGAGAAGAGACACCAAGATGGGGCTAGATGGGCAAGAGATTTACCGGAGATAACACCTGTGAGGAATAAGGGAAGTTGAAGAAGGCAGAGACAGTCTTTAGACCATGATGCAAGTTTGACACCTGTGAAGAGGGAAAGGAAATGGATGACATAGGAAAAGTCTTGGACTGCCTCACAGTTCCTGGAATGTTCTGGCAAGGGCAATGGGGAATGTTCAAGCCGAAGTTGTTGTTGTTGTTGTTGTTTTTAAGGATTTTTTTTCTTAAGTTTATTCATTTATTTTGAGAGAGAGAAAGCATGAGCAGGGAGGGGCAGAGAAAGGGGGAGAGGGGAAGAACCTGAGGCAGGCTCTGCAACGTCAGCACAAAGCCGGAGGTGGGGCTTGAACCGCAAGATCATGACCTGAGCCAAACCAGGGTCGGACACTTAACCGCTTAACCAACCCGAACCATCCTGGGGCCCCAAGCTGAAGTTTCTTATTAACGAAGTCCTGTCTTACAGTAATGAACCTGATTAGCATCTCCACCCTGCTCAGTCACTAGCTGGGGTCAGTCTCAGCACAAAGATGAGGATAGATCCAGAAAGGCCGCAACTGGGACCGTGAATCAATCAGGGTCCCTGGGGCCAGAGATTGAGGGCTGCATTTTCATAGCCGCTCACACCACAGCCAGAGCTGGCACACCAAGCTAGCTACTCCAGTCATTCCAGCACAGTATTCCTTGTGGGTGGCATTAATACAGCTGACACTTAGAGAGCACCTTCCCTTTCCCCTTCGTCATCTAGTACAGTACTCTTCAAGTAGTTCTGCTGGAGTTCTCCTGTGTGCAGGACCACCTGCCTCAGCATCATCCAGGGAAACTGGAGTCCATGGGCTCCAGGCCCAGAGACCCTGAGAGACAGCACTTGCCGGACAACACCCAG
This sequence comes from Leopardus geoffroyi, assembly GCF_018350155.1. Taxonomy (NCBI): domain Eukaryota; kingdom Metazoa; phylum Chordata; class Mammalia; order Carnivora; family Felidae; genus Leopardus; species Leopardus geoffroyi. The sequence goes on along the minus strand of NC_059333.1, from coordinate 65,754,340 downwards.
CTGCTACAGATGATGACTCTGAGACCAAAAAAAAAGGGAAGTAGGAACCTTAAATGGGACGGGTGCAACCAAGCACAATGTAGAGAGAGGAGTCCCAGTCACAGCCCAGGCATTGGATGGGGTCTCCTTGGTGTCAGAGGAAGAGGAGGCTCTCTGAGGAGGGCAGGGAAGCTGAGGGGAGAGTGAAGACTCTGTCCATTTCACAGTCTGACCTGAGCTCTGCTCTGCCCCTCCCTACCCCTGTACCCAAATGTGGATCAAGCCTCAACCAGCTTTCTCCCTGACTTCCCCTCATAGTTGTGAGAAGGTGAAGAGAGGGCACAGGCTTCTGACATCACCATGTAACTCTTGGGTTCCATTTTGGCCTTGTCTAAGGAAAACTTTCTAACTACAGCTAACAGTTGCAGTATGATAGGACTTGGAGACACGTGGCTTGGGTTTAAACCCCGGCTCCTTCTCACCCTAGACATGTGACTTTGGACAGATGGAAGCTTCTCTGAGCCCAATTTCTTCATCTGCTAATGGGCTGTAATAAACTACCTGACACTTGGTAACTCTTTCTTCCTCCTCTTCTTTTTCCTTCTCCAAATGGATACCCTAGGTGTCACTTCTCCTAACCCCCAAACTCCCAAAATGGAAAATGATGGGAAGGCTCCCACTATGCCCTATCTTGTTGACCCCTGGATCCCTAACCAGACACCAGCAGCCATCCCATGAGGAGCTGATCCAGTAGGCTGGTTAGTTGTGAAATCATCAGAATCTCTATTCCTTCCCCCTCACTCTCAGTAGCTCTGTGGCTGTTTAAAAAACAAAACAAAACAAAACAAAAAGCACATTTACTTGCCCTGGAGAGGTATAGAGGGGAGTAAATGGAGAATATGGTGGCTGAAGAAGCCTGGAGGAGGGTGGATGTGGCCAATGCTAATTTTGCAGCTCTTACAAAAAATATTGCCAAGACTTCTAGATAACATCTAGCAATCTTAGGTAACAAACAAAGCAAATGAAGCACCATTATATAGCAGGTCAAAAACATATAATTAATCCCTGTAATGTTACACATGTTTTTTTCTCTTTTTTAGTACACACATATTAATTTGATAAGCCTAATAAATTCATACTGTGTGCTAGATCATTTTTTTAGAGAGAGACAGAGAGAGCATGCAAGTGGGGGAGGGGTGGAGGGAGAGGGAGAGAGAATCCCAAGCAGGTTCCACACCCCACATGGGGCTCCAGCTCACGAACTGTGAGATCATGACCTGAGCCAAAATCAAGAGTCGGACGCTTAACTGACTGAGCCGCCCAGGCGCCCCTCAGATCATTTTTTTTTAATTTACTGCAACATCATGCATATAATTACGTTATCTCTTTCCTCTATTCTCCTCCTCCCTTCTTCTACACACACACACACACACACACTGGCACCTGGCATTCACAGTAGGAGCAAAGGTAGACACCCTGAGCCAGATGCAGGTGGTGGGCAGAGGTGGTGAGGGGAGTGTGTAATTGTTCTCTGGTTGCTTCTCTTTTCTCAGAGAAATAGCAAGCAAGGTTGCCAGTTGAGAGTAAAGTTTGAAGAGGAGATTTTGAGGTTTGAGAAGAAAGAGTATGAAAGTCTGAACTCTTTTTGAAGTGCGCCTGTGATGAAGACAGATTGTCTCAAACAAACATAGCAGGATCTCTAAAGTCTTTCTCTGCTGTCTCCAGTTGTGGCTGAAGTCCTACCTGGGGAATAACAAATGCTAAGTCCTCGCCCTCCTACCCCTGTCCCCCACCTCTTCCACTGTATTCTAAAGGGACTGGAAGGACTTGGAAAGACAAATCCCAGTAGGATATAGGAGAAGGTAACAGAACTGCTGTTATCAGACCTCTCTTCCCCACCTCCCCTCCACTGGAAGCCAGTGATTTGAATGGAAAATAGAGAGTCAAGTTCTGTGGGGGTTCTCTCTTACCTTCTTGAAAGAGGAGGGGAGGTGGTGCTCTTTCTTACCCTCCACAACCAGTGAGAGCCTACCAGTTGAGATTGAAGGTGACCATATCAAGGGGGCATGGGTATCTATTTCCAAGTTGGATCTCTCAAGGCCTATTTAAGAGGGATGGGTGAAATGTAAGACAGCAACAGGTGGGAAGCCTGCACTCCCACTGCTGGACAGGAGCAGGAAGGACGAGTTTCCCTTGGGCTGAGGGGACTCCTCAGAAGACAGCTGTCTTGAGCCTTTCCTACCAGTGCTCCACCAATGAGAATGGTCTCAGGGCAACATCTGAGAGGAGCAAGGAGCCTCAGAAGAGAGAGGGGAAGAATGTCCCCTTTTCTCCTCCAAGTCCCTTGGGCCCAGGGCTGATGGAGGTGGGGAGCATGGAGGGCATGACATGGAAGTTTTAGAATTGATTAAACTGGGCTGGGATTCCCACTTCTGGGTATAAATCTAAAGGAAATGAAAACAGGGTCCCAAAGGGTCTGCACTCCCGTGTCACTGCAGCATTATCCACGATAGCCAAGATATGAAAACAACCTAAGTGTCCATCAACAGAAGAATGGATAAAGAAGATGGAGTATATGCATACATACAATGGGATATCATTCAACCATGAGAAAGAAGGAAATCCAGCCATTTGTGATAACAGGGATGGGCTTCATTTAGGGCATTATGCTAAGCCAAACAGAAAAGACAAATACTGCATGGTATCACTTATATGTGGAATCTTTAAAAAAGGTCAAACTCCTAGAAACAGAGTAGGAAAGTGGTTGCCAGAGGCTGGGAGGTGGGGAAATGAGAGAGAGGTTGGTAAAAAGGTACAAACTTTCAGCTGTAAGATGAAGCAGGTCTGAAGATATGAGGTGAAACATGGTGACTACGGTGGATAACACTGTATAGTATACTTGAAATTTGCTAAGAAAGTAGATCTTAAATGTTCTCACCACCCACTCCACCCCCAAATATAAATATGTGCAATGATAGGTGTGTTAATTAACTAGATGGGAGGAATCCTTTCACAATATAAATGTGTATCAAATCACCACGATGTACAGTTTAAATATCTTACAATCTTTTATGTCAATTATGCCTCAATAAAGTTGAAATTAAAAAAAAAATACTGGACTGGTTTTGTTTTTTTTAAGTTTATTTATTTATTTTGAGAGAGAGAGAGAGGGAGCGAGCTGGGGAGGGGCAGAGAGAGGGAGAGAGAGACTCCCAAGCAGGCTCCACGCTGTCAGCTCACAAACTGTGAGATCATGAACTAAGCCAAAATCATGAGCTAGAAGCTTAACTGATTAAGCCACCCAGGCACCCCTGGACTGGGTTTTTAATACACTCCCCACCCCCATCCCCAACAAAGGACCAAAAACAATGTGATATTCTAAGGGACAGGAAAAGCAGCTTCCACACAGTACTGTGAAGGCAGTAGTTGGAGAAAAATAAAATCATGTTTGCTTCTTACTAAATTCAGATGACTTACCAAACTAGCTACAGAGATAAAACAGGTCATGCCTCAGATTCCACTTGTTAAAATGCTCTTCTGCTCTTTTCTATACTGTAAGATTTAAGAAGGTCTACTGTTTGGCCAGTGCTAATAGAACTCTAGTGTTCTGTCTATTCTAGGCTCCTAACTACTGGAAAAAGACACTTCAGAACAACCAGGAGAAATGTTTCCTCTTGTCTTACATCTGCAGAAAGGCACACACTATTCTGTGCTATAAAGTCAGTTCTTACCAACTGGGAAATTGAAAGCAGTCATGAGGGTCACCTTAATATTCTGCTCAGGAATCTTGTATGTTTTATGTCTTGTATAAATCTTGTATGTGTTTTCTATTATTCTATAACTGTGCTCAGAATATTTATACAAAGGAGTCTTTTAAGACATCTGAATTTAAGACGTATGACAGTGTTCTGTGAAGTGTAGCCCAGCATGCTTGAACGTCTGCAACTCCAATTGCTTGTCTTACCAAAGAACCTGTTTTTGCTTTTGTAATATATAAAACGTGTTTGTTTTCTGAAATATATAAATGCGTGTGAGAGTTTTTTGAGACAGAAAATGAACTTAGGAATTTCCTTCTCCCTTTATATATAAAAGAATAATAAATTCCATGTCCTGGCTTGAGTCCTGCTTCAAATACAGAGGTGTGTAGGTCAGCACATGTGCATGGTTAAAGCATCAGACTCTCCGTCTCTCACAGTGCATCACAGGTCACTCTGGGCAACCGTGAAGTAGCAGGTGTCTGAACAGGTGTGTCTGAAACAGATGTGGAACCGCATGTTGAAAGCATTCACATCAACACAATTTGATGAACCTCCTATTTATTGAATGTCTCTCATGGGCCAGCAGACAGGCCACAAAGAGAATAAGATAATTCCTCACAAGGAATCTGAGTTTGTCCTCAGAAGACACCCAATCACCACTCAACAGGACCAGTGTGGTGACAAGCCTGGAGACAAGGCTGTGGGTATATGAGGAGAAAGTGGCCAAGTGCCCGAATAATCACAGCAAGTTTCACCCAGAAGGTTCTACCTGAGCTGGGGCTTGAAGGATGAGTAAGCATCTACCAGGTGGAAAAGGAGAGGGAAGAGCATTAAGAAATGGAGAAAGGGGGTGAGTATTCATTGGAACATGATTAGAAGTTCAGCATGACTGATTTGTAAAGATAACTCTGGAGGGCAAGGAGGAAGGCAAGACTGGAATTAAGGGACCAGACAGGAGGTGATTAACAACATTCATTTAATATATACTGATCAAGTACCTCCCATGTTCCCAGGCACTTTGCTAGGTTGTGTCTAGAGGAAAATAAAGACAAGCCAAGAGAAAACAACAAAACTGGCAATTCGTTAAGTGTCACAGCCAGCAAAGTACAGAGTACAGCTTGGAGCAGCATCTCCCCAGACTTGAGTACCCTGGACTGCAGAAATCCAACTGAAAAATACTGGTGCAAGAAAGTAAAAGAGTAACAGATGTGAAGGACATTTAGGAGGCAGACCATCTGGCAGATGCTATTGGGACCCCACATACCTCCTTCACTCTTCCCATGCACTGTACAGCTTGCCATTGCAAGCACCTCTGAGCCTTTGCCTGAAGACATTTGTGTCTGGCTTGCACAAAAGACAGGCCAAGAAGTACCAGGGAGTTAGCGTCCCTAGGAGTGGTCCTCAACCAATGCCAAATGGAAGGTGACGGATGGACACCCCAGGTTTGCTTGCCCCTTGGGTGGGACAACTCTTGAGGAGTGCCTTACAGAGAACCCAGATGGACTAGTCCCAACTGGCCAGAGTGCTGACCTGCTCATCGCACCTTGTGCTGGCTTCCCTCCCCTCTCCTCCCTGTCTCACTTCCCATTTTCCTACCAGGGCTTCCTGGAATCACCTCCCAAATAAACTACTTGTTATTGAATCTTTGTCTCAAAGTCCACTTTTGGAGAACTCAACCTGAGACACACAGAAAAAACTTAGTGAAAGATTAGATGATGAAAATGAAGACTCAAATATGGGGCCATGAGACTTCTAGCTTGGGGAGATACTGACTTCTATCAACTGAGATAAAGGACAGAAAGAGGGACAGAGTCAGGGGGGACAGGATGAATTTGGAAAGACAAGCTTCAGGTGCTCAAGGGACATGTTACCTCAAAATTCCTGGAGTACAAGGTTAAAACTCTTGACTTTGGAAAAAATGAAAAGAAACTGGACTACATAAGAGGAGCAACCACGAGAAATGATGTCACATCTCTCTAAAGGGTAACTACAGTATCTTCCTTTGACCCAAGAGAATACAAAGCCCTGGCTGTCTTTTCCAGCCGGTTTCTGTATTCTAGTTTCTCATAGTTGGAGGGACTCACTCCTTTAAAACCATACATAACTCCCCACCAGCAGCCAGCAATAGCAGCTGTAGAATCACTGTCTCCACCATGGAAAAAGGCTCGATGGGCAAGCTCCTTCCAGGAGTCTCCTGCAGCCAGGATGGCATCATAAGCAATCATGGGGGCATCGTGTCCACTGCTGCCACCCCAGCCAGAGTAGCTCACGGAGGTATAGAACTGATCCCTCTCCTTCACATCAAAGGGCTTGGGGAAGGTAGGGGCTGATTTGCCATCCAAAATCCCTCTAAGTTTTAGGTATTTTTCCCATTGGTCTTGGAAGTAGGACCTGTAGGAAGGAAAAATTCTACAGTCAATTGAAAAAATAAATTTGAAAACCATAAGGAAAGGTAGCAGATAAATGTATGAATAGAGAAAATTCCAAGATGACTTCAACTTCTTGTACTAATATCAAAATTGTATTAAATAATCAAAATGAGGGATGCCTGGGTGGCTCAGTCAGTTAAGGGTCCGACTCTTGGTTTTGGCTCAGGTCATGATCTCATGGTTCCGTGAGTTCAGGCTCCACACTGGGCTCTGCACTAATGGTGTAGAGCCTGCTTGGGATTCTCTCTTTCCCTCTCTCTCTCAAAAGAAATAAACTTTTTAAGAAATGCTTTAAAAAATCAAAGGAGGGGCACTTGGATGGCTCAGTCAGTTGAGCCTTGATTTTGGCTTGTATATATTTAAAGTATACAACATGATGATTTAATATACTGATACACAGTGAAAAGACTATAGTCAAGCTAATTAACACATCATTTCCTTACATACTTCTATTGTGTTTTTTTTTTTTTTTAAGATAGAACTTTGGAACATCATGACCATTAAGTGATTTCAGCAGAAAGTTTCTGGATATTTTTATTCTAAGAAAGTGATGTGACATGAACTCACAAAAAAGGGAAATTGTGGCTTACCCCTTATTAATTAGCTGGTGAAAAAAGCCTATCTCTTGGGCACTCTAACCAAAGATTTCAAAATATTGCGTGTCAAGACAACACTGAATAAACAAGTTCCAGGAAATAAGCAGGGAAGTTCATAGCAGTATAGGATAGCCAAAAAACTATAGAAAGGTGGAATACAAAATAGGATCCCTATACAACAGGGAAGCACCACAGGTGTAACTACTCATTGAGGTCTTCACCTGGCTACTTGGTGGCAACCACTGCTGGCACTGAACTTGAAATCCTTAGCAGGTGGGCTGGAGTTGGGGGTGCTGAACCCAGCAGACAGCAAAACTAGATGTTGAGAACCACGATGGTGCTTTGATCTATGAATTCTAGGCACACGTGTGCATGCCTGTGCACACACAGATGCAATCATTTTCTAGCAGGAGCGGGCGCCTACCAACTCACCAGTGTTGAAGATTCTTCTCCAAAAAGTAGCCTGATTGGATAATGTACTTTTTAGCTTCTGGTAGCACCTCCATCATTTCTTTTCCCCACTGCCTGGGAGGCTTGTTGTTCACAGCATAGGCTGTAAAAAGAGCAGAAACAAGAGCGCCCAGGTAGCCTGTAGGGTGGTGGTGGGTCATCCTGCCACTCTCGATGCTCACCTGGATCAGCGTGTCCAGCTGTCCGTGGTGGGGGAACCTGAGACCGATGCACATAGCACGCATGGCAGCCCCGCAGCCGCCCTCGTGCTTGTTAAAGGGAATCCTCCAGCCATTGGCCTTGTCTGGCTCCAGTAGCATGGCATTCTGCACTGAAGCACCCCCTGAGAAGAGTTAGGTAGAGCAGAGGGTCAGTGTAACCAAAGCAAAGGCCCTGGCAGGAAGACAGAACCAAGATCAGTCTCTAAGTTTCTTTGATGGAAAGGGAAAGCCAAAAAAGTATGATGATGAACGCTCCCAAACTCCAAACCCCAAGCCAACACTGTTCCTTACTCTCCGTACAACCCTTAGTATGATTATTAGGAAAGAATCAGTTTCATATAGAGAGTCTTGGAGTCTTTATCGGTTATTACTGAGACATCACAATAACTCAAAAAGGTAGGTTTAATATGTTATTCTCTTGTTTAAATTAATAAGCAAAGGGATCGCCTAGGTGGCTCAGTTGGTTAAGCATCTAATTCTTGATTTCAGCTCAGGCCATGATCTCACGGTTCGTTACATTGAGCCCTGTGTCGGGTTCTGCTCTGCCAGCATGGAGCCTACTTGGGATTCTCTCTCTCTCTCTCTCTCTCTCTGCTCCTCCCCAGCTTGCACATGTACATGTGCTCTCTCTCTCTCTCAAAATAAATTAGTATTTAAAAAAAAATGAATAAATAAGCTGAGGCTCAGAGCTTGATTAGGAACCTTGCTCAAAATCACATAACCAGCTAATCAGTGGCCCCATCAAAGCCATCAGACTCCAAGCCCAAGCCTTTAAAGAACCCAATGAGAACCTGAGGATTAGAGATCCTGAATGTCAGAAAGAGGCTGTGGATTCTAGAGTGAGGAGCACCAGGCCTCGGAAAAGGAGCAATGGGCCCAGAGCAACAATGAGCCTTTGGATGCCCTATGTGTTTTGTAATCCTTTTTTTCTTTTTAAACTTAATATATCTTTCCATATCAGTAAATATTTATCTGCATTATTTTAAAAGGCTGTGAATGTGTCACTACAGATAAATAAATTAAAGAACATCTGGGTTGTTTCTATCTTTGTCACAACTACAAAATATAACTATCTCCTTGATGTTTACATTTCAATCAACATTTTAAATGACTGCCTTGGGGCTGCTTTATTCTCCACCACCAGGACCTCCAGTGGCTGCACTCACCTGGTGCTCGGCCATCCATGTCTCCCATGCAGTCTTGGTAATGCTTAGCAAGTAGGGAATACAGGTGAGCCAAATCCAAGATTTTCCCAGCTTCCACAAGAGCTTCTGCCGTGGCCAGGTGCATTACTGTGTCATCGCTGACTCTCCACCTCTCCACATCTATGGTGTCCAACCCACCAAGCTGGGCCAGCTGCTGGTGAATCTTTTCTCCATCCCGAAGAAACTCCCACTTCCCATTGAAGTACCCTAAGGCATCTCCAGCTGCGCTCAGCACCATGGCAGCCACATACCTCTCCATCAGTCCCTCACACATGATGAGGCGGTGTCTGGGGGAATATTAAGATATACAGAGGATGAGGAAAAAGAATTGGAAAAAATAATGGGCCCCTCTACATTGTATTGAGCACTTACTAATTGTAGGCATTGTATTAAGTGCATCTCATGTAATACAACTGCTCTATGAGGAATGTATTAGACCCATTTTATACGTGAGTAAATTGAGGATCATCAAGATAACACAATATCAGAAACGTTATGTGCCTTGTCTTAGGTCACAAAGCTAATAGGTGGCAGGACTGGGATTCCAGCTTAGGTCCATCTGACTCCACAGCCAACAATTTTAACTGATTCCATCTTTGCCTCTCTTTGACTGGCAAGCCCATTAAATTCTGCAAGTCGAACCAAGCTTGTCATTTTCTTTTTAGTTGGGATTTGGCCTTGGAAGTGCATCCCTCCTTTATTAAATAATGGTACTTTCCACTGGCATCACAATGCACAGTTTGCAAAGCACCTGCATATTCTCTACCTCAGTAGTAGGCAGGGATTAGTGTATATATTTCACAGATAAGAAAACTGAGGCTCAGAGATGGTAAATTGACACAACCAGTGAATGGAGGCACTGAGACCCGAATCTTCTGGTTCCAGGCCACTCTGCCTCAACACAGATCTACTTACCTTGAGCAACCTTTTTGTGCCTCAGCCTCCACATCTCTAAAATGGTGACAAAAATAGTAACAACCTCACCAGTTTATTGTGAGAAGTAAATAAATTTTTGTAAAGCACCTACAACAGTGTTTACCACATAGTAAGCACCATTTTTATTATTCGTATGCAACCAGGGGAAAAGATTTTTCTGTTATTCAACTAGAATACTTTCTCCCCACCACGTTCCTTTCAACAGCAATATTTTAATTTTGTTTTCCTGCTGAATGATTTGACTTAAACAGTCTTGGGAATCTCAGATTCCCTCCATGGATCTAATCCCTGGTGAAGTGCTGGTTTCCCTGTAGTTGCATTTCCAATTTCTGGTTGTATCGTATCGCCTGCAGCATTCATGTTCAAAGCCCTTCACCATCTGCCCCTACTCTATCCACCTACTTTACTCGCATAGGCCAGGCACTTTTAAACGTGCCTAGCTGCAGTTGGGCTTGCTAACTTCCCCCTCAGTTCAAGCTCTTTCCTGGAACCCACCACGCCCTTCCTCCCCTCCACTTACCTAAAACCTTTTACTCAGGGTTATGTTCAAGTCCTAGGACTTCCAGGAGTCCCCTTTCAGTTGCACTGCTGTGGGCCAGGGAATGCAGGCTGGCAAGCACCTGGAGAAGAGTAAATAATGAAGATGGGTTGAGCATACCAAAACCGAGTTACGGATCTTGCTGAGTTTCTCACAAAGGGTATTTATAAAATGTTATTTACATATTTTATTATTTATAAACGATGCCTAGGAACTGGAGTTCAGGCTCCTGGATCTGGCTCTGCCAAGAATCAGGTGCATCACTCTGGACAAACCACCCACTCTGGACCTCAACTTTCCCATCAGTAAATAGGAGAGTGGAGGGTCCCATCTTGCGTTGAGACCTTCAGAGACTAAGCTTAGTTGGCTTTTGAGGACCAAATTTGAATGCCCGGTATGCTCTCAGCTTCCTTTCTGCAATTCCTTCTAGCTCCACCCGAATGTGTGTTTTTTGTGAATGTGTGTTTTTGTGCCTTGCAAGCTGGGGGGCGGGGGGATCGATGACCATCTCTTTCCTTGTTAATGTTAACATGTACATGTACATGTTAACATTTACATGTCACACTCCTACTTTCAGAACACAGTTATTCCTTAAACTCTTCTGCCATTTACATTCTTCGCCCCCAAACTATAAATTCGAATAAATTCAAAACTACGGTCTGTGCACATCTTCTTCCTGGCAGTCTTCCCCTTTTTGATTTCGTTTTATTTACTTACTTTGGTGGGGAGGAGGGTGGGAAACGCCCAGGCAGGGGGGCGGGGTGGGCACCTGCTCACCGCCGGAAAGGCGAGCGCTCTTGGAACGCTGGGCTGGACTTGCGGGTCCTCGTCCCCGAGGACGAGTTGGAGGACCCAGGGCAGGCAGGCCCGGGCACTGCCAGGAGGAGGGCGCCGGCTGAGGTGCTGGAGGACTGCAGGGAGGAGTACCTGATCGCCGAGTACTGAAACGCGCGCGGGACCAGGGAGGGGCCGAGCGCCGAGAGTTCAGGGTTCGCTGAGGGCCTGGCTGCATCCGGTGTGTGGTGACTCACGGCCCACCCCGAGCGGAGCGCCCAGCTCAAGGGCGGAGCCGCGCAGCCGCGCTAGGGAACCGCGCGCAGGTTCAACAGACCGTGGACAACTGCTCCTCGCCTTCCCGGCAGCGCTGTGGTCTTCTGCGCCCGAACAGGGGCAACGGGACCTGCGTCACTGGCTACCTGGGCTGGGGACAGGGCTGGGTAGAGCCTGGCATTTCGGAATGTCAGGGCTCAGGGAGCCAGACTCTCAATCCGAGTGTCCATAACTCACCTGTAGCCCCTTAATGACGCTTCGGCCTTTCCTCTGACCAGCTCTTCTGGGTTCTGGTGAGCCAGTGTGTGACCAAGTACTGGGGAAAGGGTACGGAGTGCAAGGCTTTTGTCGGGGTTCTGAGCCCATCCCATAAAACAGGAAAATAATAGCATCTACTTCTTATGGTGGTTGTAAGGATTAATTTTATTTTTATATTTTTTATAATTTTTTAGATTTTTTTTTTTTTTTTGAGAAAGCGCAACAGGGGGAAGGGCAGAGAGAAAGGGGACAGCGGATCCCAAGCAGTCTCTGAGCAGTGGGCTGTGGGGTTTGAACTCATGAACCCAACTGTGAGATCATGACCTGAGCCAAAGTCAGATAGATGCTCAAGGTACTGAGCGACGCAGGTGCCCCAGGATTAAGTTAATGTAAATTCATCATTTATTTGGTAGCAGTTTAGAAGTTTTGAATCCTGATAGTAAATAAAAGCAAAGAAAAACTAACAGTATTTTTGTTTGAATAAATTAATGTCACTTTTGAAAAGAATTAGAATCACCATATGTATGAAGTCTATACACCAAAATTTTAATTTGCTATGTCTTTAATTTTCTGTGCTATATCTTTCTGGCTATAACTACCCAGACTAAGTCTGAGAGTTTTTGTTTTTGTTTTCAACTGAGATACAATTTACATGTAGTGAAATGCACTTATTTGGTGTGCTGTTCAATGAGTTTATATTTATAACCATAATCAAGATACAAAATATTTTCATTACTCCAGAGAGTCCCCTTGTGCCCTTTTCCAGTCAAACCCCCACCTCTACCTCCACCATTAGCCAAAGTGACTTTTTGATCCTTTACAAAAATCAACTCACTCAACCTCTGAAGATGTAGTCAGAGAAAGTTTCCTAGTGAGGGACATTTTTAATAAGCATCCCTATCAAACTCATAACTATTTCAGTTTAAGATGTCTGTTCATAAATATTCTGCATATTACACAGTGCTCTTTCCGTAAAAATCCATGAAAAAGTGTGTCTTTGGCTTGAATATAAATAATAACTGGTGGTGTTCTTAGCCATTAGTTTCCTTTTACTTTATGATGCCTGTGGACCTTGCTATCACTTAGACTACTGACTCATTCATGCTACTGAATGGCTGCAGGTGGAGGTTTGTGCAAGACCTCTGAGGCATAGTGTTGTCATCCTTCACCACCCTGTTGTTACCAATCCCCATACTTTATTAGCTCCATCCCTGCTGAAATTGCATTTTTTTTTTTTTTTTTACTGTGGTTGATTTATATAGTGCCTTCTTTAGCATCCCAGTGCATTAGGCCAGCTAGTATCTGTGCCTTACTTGGGAAGAACAACAATACTGAAACCTCTTCTCCCTTTTTTAAAAAACCTTTTATTTAAATCTAAGTTAGTTTAGCATATAATGTAGTAATGGTTTCAGGAGGAGAATTTAGTGATTCATCACTGACGTATAACACCCAGTACTCATCCTAACAATTGCCCTTCTTAATACCTGTCACCCATTTAGCCCACCACCCCACCCAACACCCCTCCAGCAATCCTCAGTTTGTTCTCTGTAAGAGTCTTTTAAGGTTTGCCTTCCTGTTTTTTATTTTATTTTTCCTTTCCTTATCCTATATTCATCTATTTTGTCTCTTAAATTCCACATATGAGTGAGATCATACGGTATTTATCTTTCTCTGACTGACTTATTTCGCTTAGCATAATACACTCTAGTTCCATTCACGTTGCAAATGGCAAGATTTCATTCTTTTTGATCACTACGTAATATTCCACTGTGTGTGTGTATGTATATATATACATGTGTATAGACGTGTAGGTATATATCTATATATAGATAGATAGGTATATACCACATCTTCTTTATCCATTTGTCATTCGATGGACTTTTGGGCTCTTTCCATAATTTGGCTGTTGTTGATAGTGCTGCTATAAACATTGCCCCTTTGAATCAGCATTTTTATATCCTTTGGATAAATACCTAGCAGTGCAATTGCTGAGTCTTAGGGTAGCTCTATTTTTAATTTTTTGAGGAACCTCCATACTGTTTTCCAGAGTGGTTGTACTAGTTTGCATTCCCACCAGCAGTGCAAAAGGGTTCCCCTTTGTCCACATCCTTGCCAACATCTGTTGTGTCCTTGGTTGTTAATTTTAGCCATGCTGACAGGTGTGAGATTGTATCTTACTGTGCCCTGATGATGAGTGATGTTGAGCATATTTTCATGTGAAACGTCTTCCTTTTGACAAACCTTAAAGGCTGATCTAGATGACCTAAAATTTCCTGGAGGTTATGCCCTATTACAATAGGTAGATGACTTGCTTCTCTGATCCTTGCTCAAGCCTCTTCACAGGTGGACAGCATCCATTTGTTAAAGCTTTTGGCCTTAAAGGGACATAAAGTCTCCAAGAAGAAATTGTCGTTTGTTCAAACTCAGGTTTGATATATAGGGCACCTGATTTTGGAATAAGGACTACATTTAGATCCAAATAGGCTTCATGTCATCTTGAACTTAACCAAAAACCAAAAACCAAATACCAACAATGAGATTTTTGGAGCTAGTTAGCGACTGACTGTAGAAATTGTCCAGACTTCTCTCTTGTGGCCCATCCCTATAAGTTTTACTAAAATCTATAAACCTGACCATATTATTTAAGAAGACTAAGATTGGGGCGCCTGGGTGGCGCAGTCGGTTGAGCGTCCGACTTCAGCCAGGTCAGGATCTCGTGGTCCATGAGTTCGAGCCCCGCGTCGGGCTCTGGGCTGATGGCTCAGAGCCTGGAGCCTGTTTCCGATTCTGTGTCTCCCTCTCTCTCTGCCCCTCCCCCGTTCATGCTCTGTCTCTCTCTGTCCCAAAAATAAATAAACGTTGAAAAAAAAAAAAAAATTAAAAAAAAAAAAAAAAAAAGAAGACTAAGATGACTTAAAGTCTTAGGAAAGCTTAATAAATCCCTCTTCCCTTGGACATTCCAATTATCAACTTCTTTTCTATGTTAAAAGGAAGGGAATGCTCTTATGGTACTCACCCAAAAACATGGGGGCCCCTGTTGACTCAAACAGTATTATAGCCAACAGCTAGATCCTATGGTACAAGGGTACCTCTCCTTGTCTCAGCCATTTCTGCCACAGTCCTTTCAGTCAAGGCCACTGAAGAAATAATCATGAGATTCCTCCCCTACAACTATTCTTGTACTCCACGTGGTAGAAACTTTCTAAATTCTCACCATACTCAACACCTTTCATCTAGTCACCTTGCCTCCTGTAAAATCTTTTTGCTAACCACTTCTCCCAAGATTCTTCCTCACCGTAATAACCTTAACCCTGCTATTTCATCTCCCTTCTTCCACTGACGAAACCTGTCACGACTGCTTAATACCGACAAATCGCCTTCTGACCCCTACGGTGACCTACAAGAAACTGCTCTGAGTAATGCTAACCTTTCACGGTTTACTGATGCTTCTTTTTAAAAGGTGAAAATGATACACATTGTGCTAGCTATACAACTGCAACTCCTTTTGAAGTTATTTGGGTAGCACCATTGCCTTTGGCTACCTCAGCCCAGCAGGCTGAATTGTACTCTAACTGAGGCCTACATTTAGCCAAGGGCAAACTGCAAATATTTATACTGACAGTAGATATGCCTTTGGAGTGGCTCATGACTTTGGACTGCTACAGAAACAGTGAGGCTTATTATGTGCCATACAATTATTAGATGCTAAACTTTTACTAGCTGCTTTCACTGTCATTCAGGTCCCTGGGCATTCCAAACCACCTTGCTGATGTTTCCACCAAGAACACTGCTCTAGGGGCTCCTGAGTGTCAGTTGGTTAAGCGTCTGACTTTGGCTCAGGTCATGATCTTGCAGTTTGTGAGCTCAAGCCCCACATTACGTGCTCTGCTGTCAGCACAGAACCTGCTTCAGATCCTCTGTCTCCCTCTCTGACTCTCTCCCACTCACACACTCTCTGTCTCTCAAAAATAAACATTAAATACATACATACATACATACATACATACATACATACATACATACATACATAAAAGAACACTGCTCTCAAAAGAATCAACAACCAAGCCTCTGTCATGGTCCAAAAGGATGTTCCCCCAATGATAATCTAGAAAAAATGGCTAGAGAGGCTCAACAATTGTCCCCAGAAATGCAAAAACAAAATTAGAAATCTAATAACTTTTGGTTCAATAAAAAGAGAAGTTTGGTTTGGCCCAAATAGAAACCCAGTCCTACTAGAGGCCTTAAAATTCCCATTTCTGACTACTGTACATGCTTTGAATCATTGGTCCACTGATAAAATTATAACTTTTATGAACCCATACTGGTGGGAAAATACCTATAGAGCTGCAAAAAGTGCTTATTTTGCTTGCTCCACCGGCCCCAGATACAACCTAGAGAAATACAAAATACAGCTGCTGCTGGAAACTTTAAATTCCCCAATGGGCCATTCGAGGTTTGGCAAATGGATGTCATTCAGCTTTTTCCACCTCAGGGATAAAATGTTTTAGTCATGGTTTGTATGTTTTCTCACTGGACATATGTTTTCTCTCCTTTTAGGCAAGTTACTGCCCCTTCTGTGGCTAAAATCCTATTAGAAAAGATTATGTCTAGCTGGGGAACCCCCCTCGAACTGCATAGTGACTGGGTAACTCACTTCATTGGTCAAGTGCATCAGAAGGTCTGTGCTACTTGGACACTTGTACAACACTTTGTGCTTACCACCCTCAATCCTCACATCTAGTTAAATGTACCAATAGCATCATTAAGACTCAGTTGGCAAAAATTGTAGAGACTCCTCAAAAACCCTGTGGCCAAAGGCAATGCCATCAGTCCTTCTAAGTCTTAGGTCCACACCTTCCGGAACTCATACACTTGCACCCTTTTTGATAATCACAGGGCACCCAATGCACCTGGCTCCTGTGTCCTTTGATATACATCTGATTAAAGGAAGATCTACTTCAATAGTATAAAGACCTAATTGCTTTTGTTGAAAATAACCATGCTTTAGTAGAACCATCTTTCCATAGTACACTCCCAGGAAGTGAATACCTCAAGCATTACTCCTTATAACCCAGAGGTTTTTCTCTTGGAAAAGACAGACTAGACTTCAACTTCATTGCAACAACCCCTAGCAGGGGCTGTTTACAAACCCCAATTCTGCCAAACTCTACGGAATAACCCTTGGATCCATGTGTCACATCTAAAGAACACACCAAACCCCAACTGGGCCTGCACATCAACTGGTGACCTGAAAGTAAAGATTTCCAGGAGTTGAAGCAGATGGCAGCTGAAGGAGACAGCTTTCCTAAGATAACCAGCCAAGGCCTATAAACCTTCTTTCCCTTGCTCATTTTCACCCTTTCTTCTATCTCTCTTTCATTGTATGCATTTGCCAATCCCATGTAAAAGGGGGAAACTGCTCCAATTGTTAGATTTGCCATCAGAAAACTCAAATCTGTCCACTATAGCAGTGACTCCTTAGTTCAACCTGTAATGAATTTTGCTGAAATCCCAGATGCCACTGTATGCCCAATTGTTCCACAGGTCCCTTTTATAAAGTTAGAATACTAAATCCATATACCCGTGTTCCTTACCTCAATTTAACCCAACCCTGCAGTGGGAGAATGAGATCCATTAAAAAATATATATAAAAGATACTGCACAGCATTCAGCATAAATCAGACTATTTGTAGGCTTGCTTTCAAACCCATGTATTAGGGTGGTCTTTCAATATGTAATAATAACACTGTTTGACTTTTGGCTGAATGATGCTAATGCCTCCATTACCAACCAAAGGGTCCATAAATACTAATACTTGTGAGAGAGCCCTATGTACTCCACTTGGCTACTCCTCATATGAGGAGGTTTTGGCAATGGCCCCTATACTTGGGCAGCTCACTGTCATGATGGCTGGAGGATCAAAGGACAATATGCTCTTCCTGTATTTACTGTTCTGTTTTCTCTTCATAACAAACCAGAAGCCTACCACTGGTCTACCCCACTAAGCCTCCACAGCCATCTTAAACAGGAATTTCCAGAAGGCATTCAGGACTTTGGGTTTGCTGGAGGAAAAGACTTTCTCCCTTGGACCAGAGTAAGTACCAATGAACACATGACCAGAAATCTGTCCCTGATATTGGGAGAGTTAACCAACCATAGCCAAGACAATAGGGGCCCAAACACAGTCACGTGACTCACTGCCTAAAGTAGTTTTGGATAATTGAATTGCCCTCAATCATCTACGTGCTGAACAAGGAAGGGTTTGAATAGGCAAGACCACCTGTTGCATATGGATAAATTCTTCTAGGGAAGTAGATGCCCAACTGCAGAAAACTAGGGAATAAGCACATTGGCTATAATAAATTTCATGTAATGATCCATGGTCCTTTGGCTTCTGGTTACCTTCAGGTTGGGGTTCCCAGTTTAGAACCATCTCACAAACTGGATTTGTCACATTGCTTTTAATTCTGTTTTGTATAATCATGTTTAAGCTTTGTACCCATTACCTGTCAAACCTTTGTAGAAGCAACATACCAAATAGGGTGATGCTACTCACCCTCAACTCAACACTTCAAGATGATCTCCAATGGTTATTTATGACCCTGATAAGATATAAACTTTAGATGGGAAATGCCTGAGAGTTCTTCCCCCTACCCTTCCTTGTTACTCAAATGTGACCTCAATGTTTTCTCCAACCTGTGCACTTTCCCTCTGACATGGGACATGACAACCAGGAAAGGTCCTTCCTGGTACCAAGGGACAAAATCACTAAATGCAGAAAAACTGACTCTTGATCAGTGATGCTTTCAAGGAAATGTCTTGAACAAAAGGGGGAAATGTGAACATGAATAAAAGAAAGCCTCATTCAAAATGGAGTCAGGCCACCCTGAAGAGGAAAGCTCGTATGCATATACCATGCATTACAGTTTATTTTATATACAGCTTCCTTTACTACCCCAACTAGAGGAATGAAGATTTTCTTCTTGCCCAGCAACAACCCAGCCAGTGAGAAACTGCCACATCTCAACCATTGAGAAGTAGCCACAACCCTGAACTCTGGCTCTCCTCTAATAAACTTTCATTCAAAACCACCCCTCCCAACTTTCTCCATTCCTCTATAAAAGCAAGCCCCTCTCATTTGTTCTCTGGATCTTGACTATGTTTTACCAGAGTTTGCATGTCCCAAATTGCAGTTCCTCTATTCCTGCATAAACTCATTTTGCTGGTAAAATAACTGGCTATTTTATTTTTAAGGTTGACAACACCTACTGACATTTTTTCTTCTTGGTCAAACATTGGAAAATGTTTCTCATCAAGGACATCAAGGACATGGTCAGGAAAACCAAAAGAACAATCTGTCAGTTGGCTCCAAATAACTGCAATAACCATTACACTCTTCTATACCCCCCCAACACTCCCCATACTCACCAGGCTTAAATAATAAAGACACTTATTATCTTACATAACAAAATGTCTACACATATCTAGATTATCTTTTTTTTTTTTTTAATTTTTTTTTTCAACGTTTATTTATTTTTGGGACAGAGAGAGACAGAGCGGGGGAGGGGCAGAGAGAGAGGGAGACACAGAGGGAGACACAGAATCGGAAACAGGCTCCAGGCTCTGAGCCATCAGCCCAGAGCCTGATGCGGGGCTCGAACTCACGGACCGCGAGATCGTGACCTGGCTGAAGTCGGACGCTTAACCGACTGTGCCACCCAGGCGCCCCTAGATTATCTTAATATATATATATATATATATATATATATATATATATATATATATATATATATCAGAAATCCCCAGGGTTAATTATTTATCATCAAGTATCCAGTTCCTTTCTCTCTGCCCCACTAGTCTCACTGTGTTAGCTTTGTCCCCAAGCTGACATCTCTGACAGATATAAAGTCCAATTACAATTACAGACAATGTCCAATGGGAAAAGACAGTATGTCTTCTTTTAAGGATGAAGAAACTGTTAAGAAAGCCTCCTCCTGTGCTCCCCTCCAAGACTAAACCAATCACTGTTAGATTATGAGGGTTTTTTTGATCAAGGATAAAACATCTTCCCTGAGAGATGGATACTTATACAAAAATCAAGATTTTGTTCATAAAGGAAAGAGTGAATGCTAATCTGCCAAGAACTAATATTTGTCTAGCATTTTACTAGTGCTAGACATTAGTGTAGATACTGGAAAGACAGAGACATTGAAGATTTAGTTCCCCATCCCCAGTTTTATTGAGGAAGACATATTGCAAGTATCTTCATTAGTCACCAATTCAGTATTATTTGCCATTTTGAGGCTTTTGCTGAGAAACAAACTTGAGGGACTCAAACCTAATCTCTGAGATGTTTCATCTGTAAGGTGGAAATAATGGTACTTTTCTTAAAGAGTTGTTAACAATGTCCAGGAGTGATCTTTATATATCCTACAGACATTAAAGACCAACTGTTACCAGGTATATGCTATGACATAGGACCCTCTCTCATGGAGTGAACCCAGCCATGTGATCTCATTTTAGGCTGCTGACTCATGATATTTTTAAAATTTTTTTTAATACAATGTTTACATTTTTTAATGATAAAAGTAAGGCATACTTTCAGCAGAAATGTTGGGAAAGCTTCTAAAAATTTTTCCAAAAGAAATACCCACACTTGTTCATGAAGGTAAGTGTTCCTGAATGTTCTTTGCAGAATTGTTTCTAATAGCTGAAAGTTGGAAATAACCTCAATATCTGTTTACAGGGAAGTAAGTTTGTGTTACCTTTTCCTAAATCATGGCATAATTATGGAACTGTTTAAAACCATGAGGCGGATATTTCAATCAGTAGACTTTGGGTAAATAATCAAGCTCACATGGAAAGAGCTTAGAGATATTTTGTTAAGTAAAAATATCAAATTTGAGAATGAAGAATATATATGGTTTTATGTAAAAAAAAAAAAAAGAAGAGCTGTGTGTGTGTGTGTGTGTGTATAATATGACTGAAAGGATACACATCAAGTTGTTAATAATGATTATGATTACCTCTCAAGAGGATAATGGGAGAGTTTGCCAGGAGAAGTTTAAGGGGAAACTTTTAATCTTTCACAATTAGAATTTTTACATATTATATGTGTAAAGAAATTTTGGAAAACACAGAAAAAACATAATCACTCACATTTCATCACTCACACTGTATATACTTAAAATATTTTTTTCACATGTGTTTGAAAAAAATGTGGATCCTTTTGTATATACAATTTTTTATCCTATTTTTAACCACTAAGCTTTACATTGTAAGCATTTCTGTCATTAGTGATAGTATTTTTAGCATAATTGATTCCAAATGCTCAGATAAGGTAATGCCTCTAGCATAAACTCCCTTTCATATTGATACAAAGAAAATGAGGCCCTGAAGTTCAGTTGCTCTCCAACCGCAGTATTGTCAAAACTGGTTCATTTGAAGGGAAACAGAAGGACAGATAACTGAAAAACAGGTTATTAAACAAGTCTTTGCCACTTCATGTCTTCATTGTGTAATACCACACCTAGTTAAAGCATGAGAGCTAAAAAAAAAAAAAAAAAGAGAGATTGAGAGAGCGCTAACAGGAAATGGTTAATAGGCAGGGCCCCTTGAACTCTTGCAGATGCAAAATAACTAAAAGATTCAAAGGTAAACATACCACAGAATAGGATTTCAATATACATTTGTTAAAATGAATTAAAGTTGGGGGAGGGGGGGATGAAGTAAAGGCTTTTTAGAAGAAACCAGAAAAAAGCTAGTACAGGAGACATTGGAAGCCCAAAGCAGCTGTCCACATATCAATTCAATTCAGAAGACTTGGTGAACATATTCACTTGGGCTAGGCAATAATACCCAGATATTCAGTCAAACATTTTTCTAGATGTTTCTGTGAAAGTATTTTTTAGATGAGATGAGCATTGAAATCAGTAGATACTGAGTAAAGCCGATGATATTCCATGACAGAATCGGGCCTGACCAATTCAGTATGGAGGCCTTAATAGAAAAAAGACTGACCTCCAGCAAGGAAGTAGGAAGTCTGACAGCAGACTGTCTTCTGACTTGATAAAGGAAGTTTTCAACTTTTAATGTTTGTGGGCCAGGCTCCCATGCTCCTAGGGAAGCTGTACTTTAACATTTACCAAGTCAAATTGATTCGGCAAAACCTCAAAGCATGGGCTCTATTTCCGCCCAGGGTACACATTGTACATCTGCTTCATTGAAGAAAATAACCAAAGAGGTGCATTCTGAGCATAAAAGATAAGAAAAAGTAAGAAATTTCCCTGTTCCCACATGATTAAAGTCAGATAGCCCCTTGCATATACTAGAAAATTAAGACAAGGCCTACAACTTACTGAAATGTTCTTCATCTAATTATTTGTAGCTTTTTGTGTGAATAAATGTATATAACCCTACACCAAATGTTCCCTTACTGGAGCACTCTCTTCTTTGTGAAGACTGTGTATCTCAGGCAGCTGTCCTAACTTGAGCTTGAATAAAACTCTCTTCCTTTTTCTTTTTTAGAAATTCTAAAAGGTTCATTCATTTTGTGTCAATAGACTCGAGCTGCAGCATCTGCTCTTTCCTGGGTCCCCAGAGATTTGGACTTGCCATCCTTCACAATCAGGTGGGTCACTTCCTCAGAATAAATCTCTTTCTCTCCATACATATACATATTGACTCTGTGTCTTTGGAGAACCCTTACTTACACAGCACATAAAATGTGTCAGGCGCTTTGCCAGGTGCTCCCCAAAGTTACAGAGGTAAGGCAAAAATCATGCTACTAGAGGAGACTTGGTAAAGTATAATGACATTAGGCCATGAGGACTGTGACAAGGGGGAATGTTCAAGATACAAGGTCAGCAGATACGAGAGAGACATTACCATCTTAGAGTGTTCAGAGAAGGCGTCCAGAAAAAATAACACCTGGGCTGATTTTTGAAGCATAATTAAGAAGACAATTTAAAATTGCCAGAAGCCCAGTGATAACCCAAACAGCCAGCACGCGGGAGAAGCAAAAAAAAAAAAAAGAAAAAAAGGAGGAGAAGGAGAAGAAAGAGGAGAAGGAGAAGTAGTAGTAGTGAAAGTGAAGATGCAGGTTTAGGTTGGCATATTCTCCCGAGCTGAGGCACAGTTGCTCATCCCCAGAGCAACTAGCTAAATATGCATCTGCAGTATGATGAAAATGCCAACAAAATATTTGTGGAAATATGTGGAAATTGTGGCAATAATGAGTGGAAGTATGACATACCACGGCCAGGAATCACCTATGTGGATTCTTTCTAAATGAGCCCAGTTAACTACATGTAGAAAATGGATCCAGAGAAAAGTAACAGGCAACAACAGAAAGGATGCTAAACTGGGTAACTCAGAGAAAAAAAAGCAATGGAGAGCCGAGGTTTTGTTTCACACAGGCTGAGTGGTTTTGAGGAGCTTGGTAATGATGCTCTATTGCCCTGAAGTGTTTCTGTTTATTTGTTTCAGGCTTATAATGGACACAAATGCTCCCCACTTCTGTGGATGACTGAATGAGAGAAAATCATCTTAAATTAAAGCAGGAGATAGTTTGGTTGTGTTTAAGGAAGTTTTTTTTTTTTTTTTTTTTTTTTTCTGACTAAACTGGTAAGGGCTTCCTTCAAAGGATGTTGCAGCATGTTACTGCGTGATCCTTTGAGAAAAGAAGAGACAAGTACTGTGTCCAGGAGAATCGAGGCTTCTGTGCCTGAGGGTAGGGACCTGCTCTGGAATCCTGGCCAGTCCAGGATTTGGGGGAATTAAGAGTCACTACAGCCGTTGGCTGCCCCTCCCCCTACCCACACTGTCCACCAGAGCTGTTAACAAATTTACAAAGGCCACTCTTTTCAGTTTTCTATTTTATTTTCCTTGTCTCCTGAGAAACATAGAAAGGAGCCAATCACCAGGCAGGAGAAAGAGAAACTAGAAATGATCTTGGTGCTTTCACAACGGGACTGTATAGTGCCGTGAAAGCAAGCTTCAATGAATTAAAGGTCATGTGAATTAAAGATTTTAACAGTATGGTGTTATTTACTGTTTAAGCCCTCTATGCTACTTATGCACCCCTAAAATGGAGTAATCAACCTCCTTTACTTTCCTCCTTCTTCCCCCTTCTTCTTCCTCTTCCTCCTTCTCCTCTCCTTCCCTTCCTCCCCCTTCTCCCCTTTCTTCCTTGAATATTTTTCTGAAAAGTGAAGTAATAGTTGCCATTTGTTTCTTATTGACAATGTAATATAAACTGAAGGGAAAAACCAAAAGGCCAAAACAAAAGGTCACAGTGTCCAGATTTCAAAAAGGCAGATGGGGAGTAGTAGTTGAACTCTATTCATAAAATTAAAGAGAAATCGCATGGCTTGATTAGAAAGGGGAATTTATCTCTCAGCAGGTCTTCCCAGAAACAGCACCATTTAAAGCACACCTTGCATAGATATTTAGCTGCTGTTTGAATATGAGAAGGAATTTGAGGAATTGAAGCCTCTGCAGAAGAGCAAGTACCCACCATAAAGGCAGAATTTGATGAAGAGCTTTTAAAACATTTTTTTAAATGTTTGTTCATTTTTTGAGAGAGAGACAGAGAGACAGAGATAGGGCGCAAGCAGAGGAGGGGCAGAGAGAGGAAGACACAGAATCGGAAGCAGGCTCCAGGCTCTGAGCTGTCAGCACAGAGCCCAACAGGGGGCTCAAACCCACAAACTGTGAGATCGTGACCTTAGCCGAAGTCAGACACTTAACTGACTGAGTCACCCAGACACTTAACTGACTGAGCCACCAAGGTGCCCCCAGTGAAGAGCTTTAACAGTGCTCTCAGACTAAATCCCTTCAGCTTTGGACTGATTTCTCTGGTGGCCACGGGAGGAGGTTGAGGGACTCTCTAGTGGCCTGACACCACTAGGAAACCTGCCTAAACCGGCTGCCATTGTGAAGTCATTGGTTTCACTCTTTAGATTCTCTACCCCAGGCTTCACCATAGGAGTGGCTACTTTCCATTTCCTGGAGGCTGTATTTTTACTCACTGAGAGCCAGCCCAGTGAGCAGTCAAGTCTGTTAGGAGTACCAGAGGCCCATTGCAAACCCTAGGAGGGGATCGTGGGGATCCAGCTGGCCAGCTGAGCTTCTGTCCCTGTGGGAGGGAAATCCCAACAGGATTGGGAGAAGCAGAGAGGCTGATGACCATCTGGTAGAAAGTGAACCAAAGGTTTCAAAATCTACTGGTGGATGGATCTCCCAATCCAAGGGTGGGAAATCATGACTTACAGAAGTGAACTACTGCTCTGGAGGAGGTATGGGACTCCTATTCTGCAGGCCCCCATTCAGCTGATTGCTCTGGTCCTTTTCTCTGCTATCTCTTGCTTCTTTTGCTTAGGGCCCCTCTACCTTGTTCTTATTTCTCCCATTCTGTTCCTTTTTGCATCCCTATTGCTTGACACAGTTCCAGGTTCACAGTACAAACTCCATACATTTGAGGGGAATTGGCTTGACATGCCAAAGGAGTGGTACATACATTAGAAGCAAAGAGAAAGGAAAGAGCAGATGGGGATTAGAAGAATCAATGACAACTTCTTGAGGAAAAGGCATTTGGTCTGGTCCTTTCAGGAAGGAAGATGTTTGGATGGGCAGAGAGACAGGGAAAGGCACCTAGAAAGTTAAGGAACAGTCAAGGTTTTCAGGCAGAGAGAATGTAATGCCAAACACAGGCAGAAGAGGAGCAGTGGGCATTGGGGATAGAGCCCTTAATTTAGACAAGGTTTAACTCTGAATTTCCACTGTTCTTTTCATTTTAAGAATTCCAGTGATTTCCATTTCAGAGAACCAGAAAGAGTGTGACAGCATTCAGAGAGGAAGAGATGACCACTCTTACACTGATAACGTTTCTACCAGCTTTAGCAGACTATGGCACCACTTGGGAGGACCATGGTCTTAAAGCCTAGATCTTGCCACCCCATGCTGGGTGCAGGTTATAAACAACTTTGAATGAAGCAGGGGAAGCATTTCAGCCCCTCCACTGAGAGGCTGAAGGTCACTGCAACTGTAAAGTGGAAGTTGTTAACATCCTTCCTCATCATTATTCGAAATATGCAGCTGAGGCTCAGACCAAGACACAGATGAATGAAAATGCTCACCAAGCTTTTTTTTTTTTTTTTTTTTTTTTAACAAAGATGAAAATGCAGTGGGCCCCTGTCATATAAAGTCTTACCGGCATGCTTTGTAGAACTTGAATATTCTAAGAGCAGTCAGCCACTGAACCCTGGCACAAACTTATCACTGGTGTGGAGCAAGGTGCCTCTGCCTCCCCCATTTCTTACCCACACTCTCTTTGCTCTTTCTGGCTGCTTTCAGAGAGATGGTGCCTTTGCCAATAGACAAGAAGTAGAAGAGGCAATGTTTATTAAATAGAAGCTGCTGCCTCTCCTGCCACGCCAACTCTACAATACATCTGTTTCTACTGCCACATCTCTACCTCTACAGAAACATGGCCAAGATGGGAGGGACATGAAACCCCCCTACCTTGGGCTGATATTGTCTTGATGTAAGAAGACAATATTGATTAAAACACCAGTATTTCAAATTGTCTCTTTATTTGGCACCCTGAAGTTTTTTCACCTTCTAGAACACTGTATCATAGTGACATTAAAGTTGAGTCAGAGGTGACCTTTTCTTCTCTAACAGGGAGAGAGACAAGGTCCTTCTCACCGCAGGTAAGTTTTATGAAAGAGTCCATAAAGAAACTGAAAACCTGGAAATGGATTGTCTTAAAATTACCAGTGCCTGCATACCCTTTGAAAACCTGCAGGCAACTTTGGGGGTAGAGGTATCTCAGTTTGAAGACCCTCCATTCAACCCAAACAGCTCCATCTCCCGGCAGAGAGGCACTAACGCTGTGGATGCTACCAGGAGAGATACTATACAAGTGGACCTATCAGATCACATTGTATTAGCTGCTACTCACTCGTGTGCGTAAGACTTGTCTCAAAGGCAGTCAGCAATTTTCTGAGGCTAGGGCATTAGCTGAGCATTGGGACACATTCCCCCAGGTGAGGTCCAGGCCTGGGGAGAGCCTGAGCACAGTCATGAAGTGGAAGAGACTTTATTCTTTCCTTCTCTTCCCTCATGATAATTGTCACTCCTCCCCACCCTGCGGACACCCAGAGGGTGTCATCCTTCCATATCAGCTTTTAGTATGAAGGGATTTCAGTGCCTTCCTTAACACTGAAAAATATTAGGATAGATGGCAGCTTAAACTGTGATTTTTTTTCCAGGGAAGTTTACTTTCTAATAGCCTGAAGTCAATATTTCAGACATTTCTATATCATATTCACAAGGTTTACCATATTCATGTATCATATTTACTCTCTTTTTTTTTCCTCTACATTGACTCACATTTCTACGAATTTAGATAGAAAACTATTGTATCTCTACCATATCCCTGCACTGGCAGTGCAGAGCCTGCTTGGAATTCTTTCTCTGCTTTTCCCCTGCTCGCTCCCCCCCACCCAAAGAAAGAAAGAAAGAAAGAAAGAAAAGAAAAGAAAGAGTATCCCTCCTGCCTTACCCTAGATTCTGCAGAAAGCAAAACTGGAAAAAAAGGCCTAGTTTATTGGGAATGTAGTCCAGTGGTATAGGACAGGGGAATTGAGACAGGAAAGAAAGAAAAGCCAGTACAAGGGTGCTTTACCACGTTGGCTTTTGCTGCAGGCAACTGGTACTCAACCCCACTGGGACCTTCTGGAGAACCTCGTGAAATGTCTCCTAGAACTCTCCACCTGGAAACTATCAGCTTCCAACCCCCTCTGGTCAAGAAGTAGCCCCACGGGCACTAACTACCCCCAAATTCCCAGGCTGCACATGTTCAAGCACAAAACTCCCCATGCCAAAGCAACAGAGAAGCTCCAGGGGCAGAAGCAAACTGTGAAATGTGCAAAACAGGTCGGCTGCACCAGCATGAGTCAGCTGTTTACCTACAGAATGCTCCAGAATTCTATACAGGGGTAGAAGGCTGATTGAAACAGAAGGGGTGGGTGGGTACTAAAACCTTCTTCATCCTACCCCTTGGTTCTATCACTGTGCTCACCTGAGGTGCCCTCAATCATGGCTACAGTAACTGCAATCCTGTCCAGCATGGCTGCCGGAAGTCTCTTCTGTGAAGGTAGCTGAGGTGGAGGGGTGGGAGTGCCGTTAAGGGTGGCCTGTTGAGCCCAGCACTCTCCAAAAAGTGGCCACTATATATGAGGTAGATGGCCCACTCCTGCAGTGGCAGGGCCATGAGTAGAGAGGGGTAACTCTCGTGCTAAAACAAAACTTGAGACCGACACAGAAACAACTGGCCCACAAAGCTCACAGTCTGTCTACCGCCAAAGCCAATGGCTCCCCCAGGCTGCCCAATGCAGTCTTCTCTCCCCTTGAGACTACTGGTTTGTGTGAGGTAGCGAGGGAGGGGCTGTGTGGTTGGTCTAGGCCACACCCTCTGAGGAGATGCTGATAAAAAGGGAAAGCTGAGCAAGCTTCCTCAAATCATATGTAACACCCTACCCATCCCTTGCTTTGGCTTAAACATTTCTGGTGAAGAACATCAGATCTTCTAGGGAGTAAAAGGAAGTTGGAAGATATATCACCCAAAGAAAAACTGAGAAACTTGCCATTATTTTGGAGACAGCAAGAAAAGAACATCTCAGAACTGGGGCCTCATCCTTTGATTTTTTTAACACAAGAGAAAAAGAGCAATTGTTCTTCAGCAGGTAAGTACATTTAATATTATCTTAACGTGGGATAGCTTGGTAGGAATAGTTACCAATAACATGACTGCTTTTTTTTTTCTTAAGTTTACTTATTTATTTTGAGAGAGGGAGCAGGAAAGAGAGAATCCCAAGCAGGTTCCGCACTGCCAGTGCAGAGCCTGATGCAGGATTTGAACTCACAAACTGTGAGGTCATGACCTGAGCCCAAACCAAGAGTCAGACCGTTAACCAACTGAACCACCCAGGCACCCCAATCTGACTGCTTTTTAAACAAATATACCATCACTCCTATCTCCAAGATGCATACCTATTTCCAAAGGAGCCTGCCGGGGTCTCATTCCCATAGGAGGCTGAGGCTTCCCAGCACAGTTGGAGAATCATCACCAGAATTATGGCTTATAAAATTCTGGTGAATAAATGAATCCAAGCTAATCCTGGTTAAAATGGAGCGTGGCTAATAAACAATCAAGGGTGGCTGGAAAATGACCTCTGGGGTGGTTCCCAAAGAGGAGGCCCAAATATCTCTGGGTAGCATTGGACTATGTCTGTGGTGGCAACCTCAGAAGATCACATTGAAGCACAGCATTCTATTTCAGTTCTAAGTTTTGATATATTTACTGAAAAAAGCTTACTCACATTATAGTACATAATATAACTAAGTAATATTTGCAATATGTCTTTTCCCTTTCTACTGATAGATTTTTCTATCTGAATCTGTTTTCTATCTGAATCTGTTGATTCAGATCCTCTACCCCTTTAAGACATGTCTTTGTTTTTATATATACATATATATATACATATATATACACACACATATATATATGTATATATATATATGTGTGTGTATATATATGTATATGTATATGTTAATGTATTGAGAAGGAAGTACTTTCGTAACTTAAGTACTGCCTTGGACAAACTATGCCCTCACTGATATTTTGTGTTTCTTGGTATGTTTTGAAGAACACCAGAACTTTGGCTAACCGATATTGACTGCCCTTGTAGTTCTCTGTGCTTTTACCCAAAGTCTTAATCATCTCCATAAACAGAGCCATTCTATGGGAGAGCTGTGGTTAGTTTGGGGAACATGTACAAGGCAGGGTTACCTCCTTGGAGTTCCCCCAACCTTTGCTTTTCCCACAAGATTGTCTGCTTTAGAAGTTTCTCAGATTAAGATCGCCGACTCATTTCAGGCAGGCAACTAGGGAGTTTTACAACCCATACTAGGCCGACCTTCCTTCCTGGGTGACTCTTTTTCCTTTCCAGGTTGTGAAAATAAACCCACAACCTTTTATATTCAGGAGTTTGGAGACCCAGGTACACCATTCATGGTGTGTTTTTGCAAACGTCACAGGAGAACCCTCTGTATGAGACGATTGAATTGTCTTCTGTTCCTGCCTTGTGCTTGCTTGGAGTTACCCATGTCTAACTTGGTTTGAAATTGTTTTCATTCTCTACCCTACGCAGCAACAGCCATGGATCACGCAGCAAAGTGGAAAACACCACTACTGAAGCACCCATATCCCAAGCTCTTTCCGCTCTTGATGCTAGCTAGTCTTTTTTACTTCTGTTCAGGTAAGGAACTTTCAGGAACTTGACTGAGTTTGCTGCTTCAAAGTTTAGGTGGTGGTGTTTTCTGTGCTGCCCCCTTCTGTCACCCTGCAAGCTAACCTTCGGGGGCTGGATTTGGGAGGCTGTTGAGAAGAGCAGGGCTCATCCTGCTGAAGGATGGTTCTGACTTTATTTTTAAAATCCAAACAAAATATCTTCTTTCTGCTGAACAGCATACTACCTGGTTTCCCCAAAGTAAAGAGAAGAATCTGGCTTCAGCATGGTTTGCCGGTTTGCAAAGAGCCTAACATCAAAGGTCCTTAGAAGGTCTTAAAAGCTGCTAACTTAAAGCATGTCTGCACTGCAGGCATCACCCAGAATATCTAAGTGTGAGGGAAGGAGGCAGGTGGATGGGGAGAGGAGTTTGGGCACATGGATTACTGGCCCGCAGTGGTGGTCGTCGTATATTTTCTGTCCTGGGCTGGAAATTTTGCTATTTCACATGGTTGCTGAATCAAGAGAACTGTGACTTACGTTTCACAATTTATGCATCAGATATTATATATATATTTGGCAGTTATATGACCTTTCCAACAGTTACAGTTTTCTTCTGGTAAGTTAGGGGAGCACCCTCAAGTCTCCTGGGGAGTCTAAAGAGTTTAAAAATACTTAGAAGGAAACTTATACAGGCTTCCTGGAAATATGTGTGTGTGTAGGAACCAATGAAAAGGAGAATATAAAATTAAAACCAGAGTTTTAGCAATTATAGCAGGAAAATTAGAGGCAAGTGGAAGGAGATGATCTTTGAGCTAAAGAAAAATATTTAGGAAAGCACTTTGTCCTATAGCTACAGCCAGATTTCTTTGTTGCTGTACTGAGTCAACAAACAAATCCATGAACTTCTCATGCTTGAACACCTACTATGTACTTAAAAACTGTGCCTGGGAATCCTGTCCTCTAAGAGATTTGAGTGTGTTAGTTGGAGAAGGCAAAAGTAACCCACAGGCAAGTAAAGAGCAGTGAAGGGCCTGGTTCTGACTGTAAGAGCCTAAGACCAGGGCGGGCTGGGGCAGCTGGGCAGGCTTCTGGTGGAGGATGGGCGATGATGAGAGAATTCTGAGTAGGACAACAGCACAGACAAAGGCACAAAGGTAAGGATGAGTCTGGCACAAGCAGTCTTCCTTTTGTTTACTCATTTATTAATCCAACAAATGTTGAGCATCTCCTATGTACAGGAGACTTTTCTTGGTCCCGGGGACAAGTTGCGAGCAAAATTGGTGTGGCTGTTGTCTTCATGGAAGTTATAGTCATTAGGAAGAACGTGAAAATCAATCAAAGAATCACTCAAATGAATGTATGAGCAACAGGCAATGTCTTCCTCTGCCAGGAGAGAGTGGTGAGGGAGATCTGGGTGAAGGTGGGAGAGCAGCATGTGGAGGACACAAAGGAGCAGGAAAGTGAAAGCGGCTGGTGTTGGGGCAGGCGGAGGCAGGGACCAGATTCCATGGGGCTTGAAGGCCATGGTCAGGAATCTGAATGTTATTTAGAGCGTACTGGGAAGCCATGGAAGTGTTTTAAGGAGTTGTGACATGGTCTATACCAGTGCTGCTCACACCTCGATGATACCTATCAATCACCCGGGGGCCTTGTCAAAAGCAGGAGATTTTTAGGGCAGTGAAAAGACTCAGTATGATACTGTAATGGTGGATACATGTCGTTTTACGTTTGTCAAAACCCATAGGATGTATAGTGTCAAGAATGATCCCTAAAGTAAAGTGCAGACTTTGGTGATAATGTGTTAATGTGGGTTCATTGATTGTCACAAATGTACCCTCTGGCATAGGATGTTGATGGTAGGGGAAGCTGTGTGCATGGACAAGATGGAGTATGCAGGAACTCTCTGTACTTTCTATTCATTTTGCTATGAACCTAAAACTGCTCTAAAATAAAGTCTGTATATTTTTTGAAAAATACAGTTTCTGCCTAGGTGGGTCAGGGAGGGGCCTGAGATTCTGCATTTTTTAACAAGCAGTCAGGTGATGCCGACACTGTTGGGCCACAGTCCTTCAGTTTGAGTAGTAAAGTTCTGAAATGACGTTACCAAAAAAAAAGGTGTTGCTAGAGCAGAAAGAATGGCTTGTGTGAAACCTGTCAGGAGGCTGTTATAGACAGCTTTGATGAAGAGACTGGAGTCAGAGGGAGATGGGGGAATCGGAGGGTGTGTGTGATGTAGAATCGGGGAGAGTTTGCCAGACCGGGTGCAGCTAGGAGCTGAGCATGTCCTGTGGGAGGCAAGACTGGGTGAGATTATGGAGGCCTTTGCTTCAGGGAAAGGGATTTGGCACACACCTTCCTCTCCTGGTCTGGTCCAGGAAGCTGCACTACCACCCACCCCCAGCCGTTGCTGCCCAGGACAGGTGACCTCTTCGTCCTGAAAAGGGAGGGGCCAGCTGGACTCCTCTCCACTTCTGGTTTGGTCTGTGGAGGCAAAACTAAAAACTCATGTACTCCAGAAACTGGTATGTATGTATGTATGTATGTATGTATGTATTTTTAAATTTTTTAAATGTTTATTTTATTTCTGAGAGAGAGACAGAGTGCAAGCAGGGGAGGGAGAGAGAGAGAGGCAGACACAGAATTCAAAGCAGGCTCCAGACTCTGAGTTGTCAGCACAGAGCCTGACGCAGGACTCAAACCCACAAACCGTGAGATCATGACCTGAGCCGAAGTCAAATGCTTAACCAACTGAGAAGTTGGCACCCCCAGTTTCTGGCACCCCCAGAAACTGGTATTTATAAGGCAGAGGATCTAGCACGGTCGCTTTCAGAGGGGCTGACCTTGTCAGGCAGCTTTCTCTGAGGTGGGATATCTTCAGGTAAGCACAGCTCTAAGGGGAGTGGAGAGGCCTTTGGTAGGAGTGGGCCAGGGACATAAGAAAGGTGTTGCCCGTAAGTTTATGGCATGAGGAAAACTGAGCCACAGGGAAAAGAATGCCCTCAATGCACCACAGACACTCTTCCTGTCATGTATTGTCTGAGCACTGCTGGCCAAGGGTCCTAGAAGTCACAGTTCTTGCTGTGAGAACTCTGATATTCAATGTTCCTGAGCTTTTTAAAGATTTAAGTACTGTTTAGAGACACAAAAGGGTCAGACTTTATACAGAGTGCATAGGCTGGGTCTCAAGAGGAGAGAAAGTCAGGAGCAATGGAAAAAATCAGGTAACAAGTCTGAAATCTGTTAGCTGCTGGAGAGCAGATACTTCTCCCCCTTGTGTTCCCAGCACCAAGCCCAAGGGCAACAGGAGCCCCAGGTGTGCTGGTTCCATTCATGAAAAGTACTTAGAAGTGTCCCCAAAGGTCACTTCCATTGGAAAGATATACATAGACCATTAGCAGTAAATCTCTAGATGGTGGGGTTATATCTATAACTTTTAGGTGTTTCTATATTTTCCATTCTTTCTAAATTTAGTGTGTTTCCTTTAGAGTTAGGGAACATCTTTACTTAAAAAGCACTCTCAAGTCCCAGTGAGCTAACATACAGCCCAACACATGGGGATTTAATCTGTTCTGCCCAGCTGTGGGCACTTGGCTCAGTCCGGATGTCAGCCAGTTACCACAGTGATTCTGGCCTGGCTGCACAACAGGAAAGTTAATTAAGGAAATGACAGAAAATTAAGTTTAAAATTTCTGTATAGTGTGTTACAATTAACTTAGCACTTTTACATCCGGGTATTATATGATTTACATCATATAATCCCCGTGATAATTATGTAAAGTTTTAGTAGAGAATGTATTATGCCCCTTTTGTAGAGATTCCCAAGGAACCAGTTTGTCCGAGGTTATGATTCTAATGTGCAAAAACTGATGGAGGCAGATCTCATCTCCTAATGCCTAGTCATGCATTCAGTAAATATTTATTGAGTGCCTACTTTGGGCCAGTCCCTGTTCTAGATTCTGTGGATATAATGATAAACTAAACAGATAAAGCCCCCCCCCCCACCCCCACCCCTCGTTCCCATAGCCTCAGAAGTAACTACTGCTGAAGATAAACTTGAAGAGAAGTAAATCAGGGCAAGGGACTAACGAGGAGCAGCATGGATGAGGTCTGGGAGGAGGGCACTGGTTAGAGAGAGTCAAAGAAGGGCTCCCTGACAAAGGGAAATGAGGAACTGGGCTGTGTGGATGTCTGGGGAAGGCAATGGTACACCTGTCATATGCCCACAACTGCAGAGGTATCTTCTGTGTGTTACCTCACAGAATCCTCATGCCCACTTTTTTAGGTAAGTGTTGTTGTGCCCATCTGTAAAATAGTGAAGCAAGGTCAAAATTCAACTAGGTTTTAGGTAGTAATACTCAGATTTCAGGGACCTGACTCTCCCCTCCAGAGCCACTGAAGCACACAAAACACTTCAGAGACCTTTTAATTGTCTGCATGTAGCAGCCCTGAGTATGGAAGCTGGGTCCCGGTGGAATTTCCAAATTGCCCAGAAGATTTTTGGTTCCTCTTTTCAGTCTGGTTCTTCTTCAGCATGAGTGTGTGGTGAGAGGAGTTCACATAGGAACATTAAGGATCCCATTGATGGTTACTGACCTTTAGAGAGACACCCACACTTCTCCTCAGATGGCTGGACAAAAACTCCTTAAGAGTCATCATTGAAGGGGTGCTTGCCTGGCTCAGTCAATAGAGCACATGACTCTTGATCTCAGGGTTGTGAGTTCAAGCCCCACATTGGGCGTGGAGCCTACTTAATTAACAACCAAAAAAAACCTTTTATTAATTAAAAAAAAAGTCATTAGTCAAAGTAGCTCATTTTCAGTTAAGATTCCTCTTTTTTTCATTTTTGTTATTTTTATTTTTTTATTTTAGAGAGAGGAAGAGTGAGCAAGGGAAAGGGGCAGAGGGAGAGAAAGAGAGAATCTTAAGCAGGCTCCACACTGAAGGGCTCAATCCCACGACCCTGGGATTGAACTGGGACCTGAACTGAAATCAAGAGTCAGACACTCAACTGACTGAGCCATCTATGTGCCCCTGAGATTCCTCTTTTGCTAATGTCACCACATGTAAAAATTACTTAGAAATCCTGGATTCTTTTCGGGTGGGAACAAACAGATCATAGGGAAAGACCCTATTTAGAATCTCAGATGAATGAGCTGCTTTCTGTCGTGGTATCTGTAATGGCCAATAGCAAGACCAGAATCCTATGTATCTGACGTAACCCCTGAGTGAAATGAAAGGACCACAGGGTAGAAGTTGGGAGCAAGAGTTGGGGAAGGAAAGGAAAAGTCTTATAGAAGACCTGCCATGTACTAGGGACTTTTCCATTTATATCATTTAATTGAATTTAATTTTACAGTGATTCTGAGAGGTAGGTATTACATACTTTTTACTGATGAGGAATTGGATTAATCAGCAAGTGGCTGAGCTGGGACTAGAATCCAAGTCAGTAGGAATCCGTAGTTGATGCTCCTACATATCAGTTTGCTTCTGCTGTATTTTTTTAATATAAAGTTTATTTATTTATTTTGAGAGACAGAAAGAGAGAGAGTGTGCATGCATGCGGGGGAGGGGCCGAGGGAGAGAGAGAGAGAATCCCAAGCAGTCTCTGCACTGTCAGCACAGAGCCCAAAGCGGACCTTGAACTCACAAAGCATTATCATGACCTGAGCCCAAACCAAAAGCCAACAGACCCTTAACTGACTGAGCCACCCAGGTGCCCTCTGCTGTATCTTTCTCAAAAGAGCTCAGGTTGGGGCGCCCGGGTGGCTCAGCCCGAGTGGCTTTTGATCTCCGCTCAGGTCATGATCTCACGATTTTGGGGGTTCGAGCCCTACATCGGGCTCTGTGCTGACAGCCTGAAGCTTGCCTGGGATTTTCTCTCTCTGCCCCACCCCCACTCATGCTGCGCACCCCCTCCCCCAAATAAATAAACATTAGACAAAAAAAGAACTCAGGTTATTTATCTATTATGTGCTCCTCTGAAGTATATCTTTTCATTTCTTCACTTTCTCAGTTATGTTCCCTAAAGCTGGGGGTGGCAGTGTTCTGTGCAATTGCCAAAAGGGGTGCCTGAGATCATTGGGAGTTTCCTCACACTGCTCTGAAGATACCCGCCATTAAAAAACTTACTTCCTAATGCTGTGGAGGGCCCATGTCCAATCTGATGAAGGCCTAAAGAACAGCTGTTGAGGTAGACAGGTGCTCGTGCTCCATGATCATGCTATCTAAGAAGAGAGAGGGACTGGAGACTGGATCCTTTGATAGGGGCCTCCCCAGGGGATGCCATGTGGCTCTGGGGGATATGGGACATGATAGCATTGGTGGGGGAGGGAGTGGCTAGTGAAAGAGCTTGGGCTTGGGGGACTCTGCTTGTAGGTCAAGCGTAGCATAGGAAGAACGGCCATGCCTTCTGAACCAAAAAAATCAGAAAATATAGTCTGCCAGGGGAGTTTGGTGCTACTGATAAATGCTTAGGAGCTAACAAAAAGGTGGAGTTTGGATACTGAAATGTTGGTATTTCTGGAATATACTGATGGGAAAATGGGCAGAATGTTTTAAATGGGACCCTCTAATAGGGTAACTGTCACATGGATTGCAGATAGCTGAAAAGATAAGGACCGGATATAGATCCATTTAGCATTGCTGAAAAGGATAAAAATAGTCTGGTGGGGGGGGGTGCACACTAAACCTTGTCTGGTGGAGATGAGGGGAGTAAATTCAGCCTGAAGTCATGAGTTCATTCCAGGCCTGGAACAAAAACGACTGTGCTTCTCAAAGCAAAAATGTTCAATGGTGGGGTCTGGCTGGGGGTGTGGGCAGTGCTGGCCTACTTAATCCTGGAACCGGGGCCTAAAGTTGGGGAAACCAATAAACAAGGAGAGTGGCCTGAAAGGTCTGGGCCAGAAAGTGTAAAACAGGGGCAGCTTCCTCTTCTGGGCTTAGTTTTCTCACCTATAAATAAGACAACCAAAATGAACTGACATGGAAGTCCTTTTAAGATCTCACAGTCCAATGATTTCCATATTCCTCATCGGGCTGAGTACATTGTGTACCCATACTTAGCATTCATATGCTAGGTTGCCTAAAGCCCTCCTTTTTCTGGGACTAGTGGACCTTCTCCCTCACTGTCCATCGACAGATGAATGGAAAAGAAAATGGAGTATATACATATGATGGAATATTATCATTATCTTATTATTCCTTAAAAAGGGAAGAGATTCTGGTACATGCTAAAACATGTATGAAACTTGAGGACACTATGCTAAGTGAAATATGCCAGTCACAAAAAGAAAATACTATATGATTCCAGTTATATGCAGTATCTAAAGTAGTCAAATTCATAGAAACAGAACATTAAGTGGTGGTTACCAAGAGGTAAAAAAAAAAAAAAAAAAAGAAATGCATACAGAGTTCCAGATTTGCAAGATGAAAAGTTCTGGAGATCTGTTTCACAACAATGTGAATATACATAATACTACTAAACTGTACACTTAAAAATGGTTAAGATGGTATAGTTTACATTATTTTATTTTTTTAGAATTTATTTATTTTTTAATTTACATCCAAGTTAGTTAGCATATGGTACAACAATAATTTCAGGAGTAGATTCCTAAACCCCTTACCCATTTAGCCCATGCCCCCTCCGACAACCCCTCCAGTAACCCTCTGTTTGTTCTCTATATTTAAAAGTCTCTTATGTTTTGCCCCCCTCCCTGTTTTTATATTATTTTTGCTTTCCTTCCTTTATGTTCATCTGTTTTGTATCTTAAATTCCTCCTATGAGTGAAGTCATATGATATCTGTCTTTATCTGACTGGCTAATTTCACTTAGCATAATACCTTCTAGTTCCATCCACAAAGTTGCAAATGGCAAGATTTCATTCTTTTTGATTGCTAAGTAATACTCCATTGTATATATAAACCACATCTTCTTTATCCATTCATCCCTCGATGGACATTTGGGCTCTTTCCATACTTTGGCTATTGTCGATAGTGCTGCTATAAACATTGGGGTGCTTGTGCCCCTTCAAAGCAGCACACCTGTATTCCTTGGTAAATACCTAGTAGTGCAGTTGCTGGGTCATAGGGTAGTTCTAGTTTTAATTTTTTGAGGAACCTCCATACTGTTTTCCAGAGTGGCTGCATCAGTTTGCGTTCCCACCAGCAGTGCAAAAGAGATCCTCTTTCTCCGCATCCTCACCAACATCTCTTGTTGCCTGAGTTGTTAATGTCAGCCATTCTGACAGGTGTGAGGTGGTATCTCATTGTGGTTTTGATTTGTATTTCCCTGATGATGAGTGATGTTGAGCATTTTTTCATGTGTCGGTTGGCCATCTGGATGTCTTCTTTGGAGAAGTGTCTATTCATGTCTTTTGCCCATTTCTTCACTGGATTATTTGTTTTTTGGGTGTTGAGTTTGAGAAGTTCTTTGTAGATTTTGGATACTAACCCTTTATCTGATATGTCATTTGCAAATATCTTCTCCCATTCTGTCGGTCACGTTTTAGTTTTGCTGATTGTTTCCTTTGCTGTGCAGAAGCTTTTTATTTTGATGAGGTCCCAGTAGTTAATTTTTGCTTTTGTTTCCCTTGCCTCCGGAGACATGTTGTGTAAGAAGTTGCTGAGGCCAAGGTCAGAGAGGTTTTTGCCTGCTTTCTCCTTGAGGATTTTGATGGCTTCCTGTCTTATGTTTAGGTCTCTTATCCATTTTGAGTTTATTTTTGCGTATGGTGTA
This sequence comes from Leopardus geoffroyi, assembly GCF_018350155.1. NCBI lineage: Eukaryota > Metazoa > Chordata > Mammalia > Carnivora > Felidae > Leopardus > Leopardus geoffroyi. The sequence goes on along the minus strand of NC_059333.1, from coordinate 65,715,887 downwards.
AGAATGTGGTCCAGGTTCATTTTTCTGCATGTTGCTGTCCAGTTTTCCCAGCACCACTTGCTGAAGAGACTGTCTTTATTCCATTGGATATTCTTTCCTGCTTTGTCAGAGATTAATTGGCCATATGTTTGTGGGTCCATTTCTGGGTTCTCTATTCTATTCCATTGATCTAAGTGTCTGTTTTTGTGTCAGTACCATACTGTCTTGATGATTACAGCTTTGTAGTAGAGGCTAAAGTCTGGGATTGTGATGCCTCCAGCTTTAGTCTTCTTCTTCAATATTACTTTGGCTATTCAGGGTCTTTTGTGGTTCCATACACATTTTAGAATTGTTTATTCTAGCTCTGTGAAGAATGCTGGTGTTATTTTGATGGGGATTGCTATTTTACATTTTTAAACCACAATAAAAAAAATAGCTCTGGGGACCAAAATGATCAAAATCAAACTGAGTTCTCTGATCATGCTTAGTCACTAGGTACAACACCTTGAGTTTTGTTATTGACAACTCTGAATTACTGCTTGTGCAGGAGTCCAAATTTAATAAATACAAAATCTTTTCTTTCTGCCTCTCCTTAGGTATCATCCAGGTGAACAAGACAGTGGAAGAAGTAGCAGTACTATCCTGTGATTACAACATTTCCACCAAAGAACTGACGGAAATTCGAATCTATTGGCAAAAGGATGATGAAATGGTGTTGGCTGTCATGTCTGGCAAAGTACAAGTGTGGCCCAAGTACAAGAACCGCACATTCACTGACGTCACCGATAACCACTCCATTGTGATCATGGCTCTGCGCCTGTCAGACAATGGCAAATACACCTGTATCGTTCAAAAGATTGAAAAAGGGTCTTACAAAGTGAAACACCTGACTTCAGTGATGTTATTGGTCAGAGGTCAGTGGGATTTTTCTGATTTACTATAAACTGGCAGACTGCTGATGCCCTTAAAGACATACTCCTATTGATTTAGGAATATTGAAACATTGAAAATGTTACCAAGGAGGGATGTATCTGCATTTAGGGTTAAGTAAGTCTGTAATGTTACAATAAACCCTAAATGATCTCTCAAGACATTCTAGAAATATTGATTAGTGTGTATTTCTTGCATTTTGACAGTCCAAATTCATGGCAGTCATCCTGAAGTGCCTTCTGAATCATAAAGGGACACATTTGATTTGATGTAGCTGTACTATTAACTGCTCTTGCTCCAGTAATATATTCTTGTGAAAGTATATTGAAAGGTATAAGAGCAATGCAGGCATAAATATTTTTCAAATAGTATTTGAATGCCTATTACTATGGCGATTATATTATTTATATTTATTATTATATTTGAGGCTCACATCTAATGGTTATTCCTACAAAGTTAGACATTAGAGGATTGGATACACAATTTATGTGGCAGGGAAGAAAATTCATAAATCAAAGTCCTACTTATACGTCTATCGTGAAGGCAAGCATTTCTTGGATAGGAAGGAATCTTGCGTTTATCACAGGTGGTAGTTCTAGAGGATACTAATATAGCCTAAGCCCTTTGCTGAGAAATTACAGCCCTTGACCATTCCCTCATACTTGAAATTCAAACACATTTCTTTTTCTTCCTGGACACTTGGGCCTTTAGTGGAAACTAAACCTATTACTTAATGAAAGATAATCATTAACCTTGATAACAGATCATGTAAGTGGATCCTTGGCAAATTCTTCACTATTCTTCTCTGCAGTCTGCAGCTATTTTGAATCTTTCACTTTAGCACCCAAATCACAGTTAAAGCTTAGGAAGTGAGCCAGTTGTATAGAATTATCTTAAACTTCACTCTGTACTCCCTACTCATGAAGACAGCAATAATTATATAGGGGTGTGATTTTAGGTGTTCTTCAAAGCCCACCTTCTCCAAAATTCTAACCTGCATTGATTCTGAGAATCCCCACCATTATTGCTGCTCCTGCTTAGTTTCAGCACTTTTCCCCCTATGAGATCTCTGTTAAAAATGAAAATGTTTTACCTGGGGAGGAGGTAGCACCACAAACATATTAACCTGTATTAGTTAACACATTGGCTATAGTCCTCCCTCTAATGGAATACCTAATGGGAAGTTGACTTAGGACTATGTACATTTTTAAAAATTTTTTTTCAATATATGAAATTTATTGTCAAATTGGTTTCCATACAACACCCAGTGCTCATCCCAAAAGGTGCATTTTGATAGAAGGATGAAGAATAAAACCCAAGAGGGAAAAGAGTCGGAGTCTCAGGGAGTGCAAGACTACAGCAGGAGACCAAGGTCAGCCAAGAAGGCAACATGAGAGTGCTAGGGGCCTCAAAAGGGCCGGGAGGGGGTGCCGTGGTAGGCACAAAAGTCAGAAAGGGGAAGACAAAAAGGGAAGCTTCACTTGCTTTATTTGACTCAGAACCAATCAATTCTGATTTTTCCATCTCAGTCAGTTAGAGCAGTGCTTCTCAAATGTTAAGGTTCCTATGAATCACTTGGAGATCTTATTAAAACGCAGAGTCAAATTCAGTAGGTCTGGGGTTGGATCTTCAATTCTGTGCCAACAGACTACCAAGTGATGCCTATATGGCTACTGTATGGTACAGTATGGCACAGTGATGCCTGTATGGTATGGACCACAGTTTGAGAAACAAGAAATTAAATAATCACTTGTTTGACTAGGGTGATCACTGTCCCACTTTGCCTAAGACTGAGAATTTTCCTCAAACGTGAGGTTTTCAGTGCCAAACCTGGGAAAATCTCAGGCTAACCAGGACCAGTTGGTTTCTCTACATTTGCCTAAGATTGCAAAATGATATTATATCAGCATAGTAGTATATAAAAGCCTCCATTAACCAGCATTTGGAGGAAATAGCTATACTAGTTAACAGATTAACTAGGATAACAGATTTTTAGCTTTCTAACATATGTGCACCTCTTCTTCCAGTAAGATATTTTTACCCTACCCATTAAGATTGGTGAAAACATGGGTTAATTCATTAAAATGAGATACAAAGGAGTAATTCTTTGATAGTTCACAGTCTTGCAAGGCCTTAAGTACTATTACTTGATATGGATCACCTCCCTGAAGCGATAGGAGATAGCTGAGGCTGTTCTAAGCCTAGCCAGACCTTGCAAAGATGGTTTTTAATAGATAGAATATTTTTAATATTCTTGTGGTTAAGTATCTCTCAGAAAAGCAGCATGCAGAAATGAACATGAATCATAATTTAGGATATGAGTTACTTGGATTTGTTATTCCAGGTTAAAACACATAACAATGATGTTATAAGAAATAAAGGGAATATTCTTTTTTTTTTTTTTTTTTTTTAAGATTTTAAGTAACCTCTACACCCAACTTGGGCCTTGAACTTACAACCTCAAGATCAAGAGTTGCATGCTCCACAGACTGAGCCACCCATGTGCCCTACAAAGGGAATATTCTTGATGTCAGTTACCATTGTAATGATCTCATCTTATAAGATAAATTTAAGAAGTAGAAATGTCAAACTAAAAATGGTTCAGGAAAATGTCAAACTTAATTTAGAGACAGAGTTGATTCAAAAAAGGTGACTTCACCTCCAACCAAATGCAAGCTTTTCTTTTTCCTGGCAATTCTAATCACTTGACATAACTTCCCCTTTCTCTTATTATTCACAGTTCTGCCAGGCGGTTTGGGAAGTTTTCCCCTGAGCAACTTGATATAAACGAGGGAGCTCATCTAAGAGGGCAAATTTGAGACCCACCTAAGTCAGTCTATTAACTGATTTCCTGTGTGTCAGGCTCTGTGCTTTATGATTTATATTAATGATGTCATTTAATGCTTACAACCCTGGAAGGCAAGTGTTATTATCCCCATCTTACAGATGAGCAAAGTAAAACCGAAAGTGGTTAAGCGATTGGCCCAGGGTTAAAGGGCAAAACTGGTTTTAAAGCTTGCTGTTGGATCTTGGCCAGTCTGTGCCTTAAAGGAATCTTTAGTAATCATGTATGGTTCACAGATGGTCTTTTCAAAAACCCCAACTTTCTGGAGAAGCACAGTCCTCATGAGTGGCTTCAGTTTTGCATTGTTTGTCTTGTATTAAAAGAAAATCCAAGTGGCACAATTTGTTTACATTGTGATACTTTTTTTTTTTTTAAGTAGGCGTCACACCCAGCACAGAGCCCAATGCCCATGCGGAGCTTGAAATCATGACCCTGAGATCAAGACCTGAGCTGAGATCAAGAGTCGGACGCTTAATCGACTGAGCCACCCAGGCATCCCAATGATACTTTCTAAATAAACTCTTAAAAAAAAAAAACAAAAAACCTGCTGTTGATTACTATTATGCTATACTACACCTCTTTGTGGAACTCCAAATTGTGAAAAGAAAACTAACTGTATGGATGGGATGAAGTATCTGGGGCTTGGTTCCCCACATTCAGGCTGAGAAGTATAAATTTCTTTAGGCCTAAGAATAAGGAAGAAAACGGGTAAAGGAGCTTTCTCCCATGTTCTCTGCAGTCATTTCACCCTGCTTTGTTTTGTATATGCTTTCGTATCTCATTGGGAGTCAAATATACAAATGAAAGAGTGCCTCAAGTATCTCAGAGGAATGCTAGGAAGTCTCTTCTGTCCTTGTAACACATATCAGAACAGCAAGGGAGTCAGCAAAGTATAGTGGTTGAGATCACAGGCTCAGTGTTGTACAATTCGGACAGAGGTTTATCTTGTTAAAGACTACTTTTGAAAAAGTAAGGGCATGCTAAAGAAAATTTAGAGTAGTGGTTATCTCAAGTGTGGGAAATAGGGAGACAACAAAGGCGTGACCATACAACTAGATTTGCATAAGTTACAGTCAATGTGCTGGCTTTCAAGTTGGATGTGCTGGCTTTCGTGGGTGTTTTTTGCAGTATTAATAAATAGATCAATAAAAGCCATTTTATCTACCTCAAATATTAGGAAGAAAGGGAAGAAAAGAAAGGCAGGAAAGGAAAAGAGAAGAAAAAGCAGGCAAGAGAAGAGAAGAGGAAGAAAAGGAAGGTTCTGGTATCAGAAAAATTTGAATTGATACCCCAGTTTTGCCACTTACTCATGATTTCTCTCAACCTCAATCTGATTATAAGATGTAAATTAGGTTAAATCATATGAAATTGCTGATATTTGGTCTTTCTTGATGTATACCTGCCTCCTAGGGTTGTTGTAGAGATGAAATGAGATAGTGTCCAGACCTAAAAAACATTAAGAGTTCAATAAATGTTGTCTATTATTTTTCTCTTCACTGCTTACAAACGCAAATACTATGTCTATATCTATTCATATAAATCTACTTCTTTCTATAAGTGGTCTCCTACCTCCATCAAAAGTGATGAAGAATTGGGGTGCCTGGCCGGTTCAGTCGGAAGAGCACGTGGCTCTTGATCTCAGGGTCATGAGTTCGAGTCCCACATGGGGTGTAGAGATCTTTTAAAAAAAAGTGATGAAGAATTGTTATACCCAATTCAAACCAAAGTTAATCTTTGGATCATACAGAAGTATTAATGATTTGTGGGAAGTTGTAAATTATATCTCATTTTATTATTCTTATTAAAACCAGATAATTTATTTAAAAAAAAAAACAACAACCTCACTTCTCCCACCCCACCCCCAATACATAACAATATGTACTTACATCCTTGTTCTTTCTTTAGCTGACTTCCCTGTCCCTAGTATAACTGATCTTGGAAATCCATCTCATAACATCAAAAGGATAATGTGCTTAACTTCTGGAGGTTTTCCAAAGCCTCACCTCTCCTGGTTGGAAAATGAAGAAGAATTAAATGCCATCAACACAACAGTTTCCCAAGATCCTGAAACTGAGCTCTACACTATTAGCAGTGAACTGGATTTCAATATGACAAACAACCATAGCTTCCTGTGTCTTGTCAAGTATGGAAACTTAATAGTATCACAGATCTTCAACTGGCAAAAATGTAAGTAACATTGTTCTGGGGAGTTTCTACTATGTAAAATCTAAAAAGAAAATAACTCAGCCAGATACATTGTAGAATTATGCATACTGACTTTGATAGCATTTCCTGTAGTATTTTTAGACCCACAAATGTTATGGTGACTTAAGGTCACTGTATAACGTGTGACCATAATGTTACTAGACTAATTGTTTTTAAAATAAACTTTCTAAAATTGAGACATCCAAATATCAAGTGGCCAGCTTAGGAAGTCATTGTAACAATAGTGTTGATATCGAAAGCACTAAAATTTGTCCTTCTTTGGACTTGCCATTAGGGCTTTGGTGCTTTCTTTTTGGGTACCTCCTTCCCATTGTCCCATGGTGTCAAATAATTGTCTTTTGTGGGTGAATGTGCCTTTTAAGAACTACTGGTTCATTCAGAACCAAGTCTGGTAAAGAAAGTAAATGACAAGGTACTTGAGGACAATGCCTGAAAAGAAGGTCATTTTTGCCCAAACACCATGACCAAATACTTTACCCTTCAGGTAGTAAACATACAGAATTTTCTGTCCCCAAGAGGTGAAATCATTTGAAAATATAAAATGGGAAAAGCTGGGCTTGTATCAATTTATGCATGTTAAACCCTTAGTAGGTTATTACAGAACTCAGATACTTGAAATAAGTGTCTAACTTCTATGGCTGATTATATGGAAGACCAGCAGGCCTCTCCCTCACCCCCTGAGCCCACTCCTAATGACATGTTTTGTGGATGCATAGTAATAAACAATATACTGAATCTGATATACACTGAGTGGCACATGGATACATAGTATAATATATAATATATAGCGTGTCTTCCTCTTATCTTTACTTGTAATAGAGGAGATATTTTAGATGGTCTAGTAGCTCATTCTAGCTAATGAGCTAGATTTACTGTAGATCTTTCCTTCTTGAGGTGAACTCATTCATTATTTTTCTCAATAGGTAATGAGATAAAATTTCCTGGGAAAATTAGTTCAAATGCAAACACAATTTTGACATGTTTTTATTAATAGTCCAAGCTCATTTCTTTCAATCATCTTTTATGTGTTCTAAAAAATTTATAAAAATGAGGTTTGAATCATATAGCTTATTAATTCAGCATTACTCTTCACTTTATTAATGTATCATTATTTAATCAATTTTAGATTATTGTGATTAAGGTAGGGAGTAAGTAGTCCACAGAAGGGTAATAGCTTCAGTTATCTTATTTTGGACATTATATTTGGACTATGAATGTATATGATATTTTAGGACAGTAATTGGCAAATATTTTCAGAAAAGTAATATTTCAGTAAATATTTTAGTCTTTGTAGGTCATATGGTCTCTGGCTGGCACCAACTCAATTTTGCTCAATTTTACAGCATGGAAGCTGCCATAGACAAGACATAAATGAAGGCTATGGCTGTGTTCCAACAAAAGTTTATTCTAAAAAAGAGGGAGTAGGCCAGGTTTCGCCTGTAATTTGCTAACTTACAGGAAACAGAATGTAGCCCATTCAAATAAAAGGATGGAGCTGCTATTTAAAGATGATTTAGACCACCCAGCTTTATCATCTTTTCCCTAATATGCCTTCTCTCAATTCTTCCCTCAAGCTAAGGATGAACAGTATCCCTTTTCAGTCTAATGAAAACTACTAGCCCTTTACCCTCTTTGGTCTACAGTTACAACAATTAATGGAAAGATGATTAAGTACATGTGTTTGTTCATTTCTTTGTTCATTCAATCTTTATTAAGTAGTTATCAGCTATTAAGCATCTTGATAGATACTAGCCTTGATGGTCAGAGAGCTTTAGTATATCAATACTTTAAATTTCATTTATTGAACTATAGTCATCATTAAGAGTCAAAAGCAAATAATGCATTTGTGGCTGGTCAAGGGCTGACTGCATAAACAAACAAAAATTAGGCATACAGTTCATAGAAATTTTATAAGTCAATGTGAGTGAAGCTTTACTATATAAGTACCCACTCAAAAAAAAAAATAAAAAATAAAACACCCAGGGGCACCTGGGTAGCTTAGTCAGTTGAGTGTCCAACTCTTGACTTTGGCTTAGGTCATGATCCCAGGGTCATAGGTTTGAGGACGCATGTCATGCTTAACACTTAGCGTGGAGCCTGCTTAAGATTCTCTTTCTCCCTCTGCCCTTCTCCCCTGCTCGCAAGCTCGCTCTCTCTCTAAAATAAAAAAATAAAATAAAAGTTAATTAATTTATTAGTTAAAATTTATTAAATAAATTAAAATTTATTTATTTATTAAATTCATTAATTTATTAATGAAACACACACACACATTTATTAATGAAACAGATTGGGTCCATGATTCTTTGAGTCTGGATCTGCCAAATTGGTTAACCCTTGATACAGTGGAAGGCACATAGGTTTGTGGAAGGGGGTAAATCAGGGCATCCCACTCATGGTGTGTCTGATAAGCACGTGTAGATGTCTCACATAACTCTGCAGCTAGGGTTCTGAGTCTGCTCTGTGGCACATGTACTAGGTTCCTAACTGGCATCATGACAGAGCCAGTTTGCCGCGACTAGTTCCTCCTTTTTTCTCTCAAACAAACATCCTCTTTCTAGGCTGCCTGAGGCTTGAGGATGGATGGGAAGTGGCCTTCCTTCTGAGTGGAAGCCAGGAGTGAGTCGGAATCTGAAACTTTTAGACTCCCAGGATAATAACCAGAGCCCCCTTGTCATTCTGGTCGTTTGAGGCCAATCCTGGTAATCACGCATCTTCATGCAATCTAAAGAAAACCAAAGTTCCCTAGTGTCTAAGTGGCAGGAGCACTATAATCAAATGTGCATTTTAGAATGATTACTGGGGCAGAATGTGTAATTATTATTAGAGCCTAGGAAACCAGAGGCAAAGAGACCAAATGTAGACTACTAAGGTGGGCGAGAAGAAAAACCTGAACTAAGGCAGTTGCTGCATGAGATTTTGGGGAAAGGAACCAATTGCATCCTGAATACAGAGTAGAAAGTCCATGGGAACCTACTGGGAAGTGAGCACAAAAAGAAGCCTTTACTCTTATTTAGGTAACTAATGGTGTTGCTGTTCACTGAGATGGGTGAATATAGGTGGAAGATATGCTTTGGAAAGAATATATTGAGTTCAGTTTAAATCAGGTGGAAATGCTAGCATCCAGCCATCTAGTTGGCAGCTGGAAATTCAAATCTGGAGTTCAGAAATGAGATCAGAAATATGATATGCAGATTTAGAAATCAGATGATATTTTAAATCTTGGGTGTGGATGAGATCACCCAGGAAGACTGGGGCCAGAGACAGGAGAATGGGACCACAGATGGAACCCATGAGAGCAACGGTATTTGAAGAACAAGAGGAGGAAGAGCCTGCGAAGGAAACGGAGTCGGAACAAACAGAAGGAGAAGAAGGTGGTGTCATAGAAGTCCAAGGAGGAAGAGGCTTCAACTGGGCCACATGCTGATGAGAATAAGCTGAAGACCAACATTTACCCTCTCATTTTCATTAGAAAAATGAAAAAGCAAAAAGTTAGCAAATGTTCAATATTGATTTGTAAACTATTCCAGAGAAGTCAGAAGATGAGCTGCTAATATTTCTTTTATGTCCCTGTCCTTTCTCTAGATGCCATTCTAACTACTAAAGAATAAACAATGTAGCTACTGCTCCTGATCAGCAGGGACAGACAGCAGTCCCACATCCCTGTCTCCTCTCTACCCACATTGTTCCCTGTGTCCCCCCTGTTCTCTCTGTTCTGTGTTCTACAGCTGCTAGCTGGTTTGCAGAGCTCCCCTCCAGGATGACCCCACCTAATACCAAGCCACAGCTACTCTTAGTTCTTTGCTATGCCTCTTCTATCCTTCCAGAAGCTCTAGGCTGGACAGTGAAAATTAAATGTGTATCTGAAAATAAGTGCAAAAGAGCTCCTGTAGCTTTAGGCAGCCACTGTGAGGTGTGTGTGTGTGTGTGTGTGTGTTAAGAGAATGTGCTAAGAGAAAGGGAAAAGGCATGACAGATCTAGAAAAAGAAAAATAAGGCATATCTAGAACATGATGTCAAATAATTATTAATAACACATAGTTATATCAGCTATAAAAAAGAGATATAAAGACAAGAATGCTGTTAAAGTATCTCCTTAGAATCTTTTTCATGTCAATTTAACTCAGTAAATGCAACTTCCAAAATGTCTTTTTCACATTTGATATCTGACATCTGGATATTAGTTGCCCACAAATATGTGTCCGATCAAAGAGTTACGCAAGAAAAATGCTAGCAGCTGCACAGTGGATGAGCAGAGAAAGCAGTGAAATACTCTATAGTTGTGTCAACATAAGAGGAATAGAATATGGCAGGTGGAAACACATGAGAGCTGACACTCTTCTTTTCCCTCCACAGCAGAGCCACAGCCCTCTAATAATCAGCTCAGGATCATTATCCTGAGCTCAGTAGTAAGTGGGATTGCTGTGATCACTGCACTTACCTTAAGATGCCTAGTCCACAGTAAGTACTATCGTACTATCATTCTGACCTTGATTCCTGGAAGCCCAAACTCCATCAGTATGGGTCAGCGTCTCTCTGAGGTTTTAGCCTCGGTTATAGCCTCCTCCCTTTTTATGGAAACTTTAGTGTCTCATTTACATGTCTCACCAAGTTCTGTTCATCCACTCGACAGACGTTTCTTGGACACCTACTATGTGCCCCGTTCTCTACTAGGCACTGGAGTGACGAGTATGAGCAATCACTCCCCTCAAGACACATTCTAGTTTAGTCCTTTTATTTTCCCCCCTAACTTTATATTTTCATGGAGACGCTGAGGCCTGCTAACTAATTTGAAAACATCTCTGATGCAAAGTGATATTCTAATCTTTGATTTTTAATTGGAGAAAAGTCAGAATGCCAAGGTTTGGGGCTAAGACTCATCCCACAGGTAGGATAAAAAGGTCTGGTGGGCTCAAGGATGATTTTGATACAGACTGCCCAGCCTTACCCCTCTAGTTCAGGATTTCCCATTCTTAATACTACTGACATTTGGGGCCAGATAATTCTTTGTTTTAGGGTTCTGTTCTGTGCATTGTAGCATATTTAGCAGCATCTCTAGGCTCTACTCACTATATGCCAGTAGCACCCCTGCCCCAGTTGTGACAACCAAAAATGTCCCTATTACATTATAAATGTTCCGGGGAAGGTGTGGGGGGAGGGGGTGGTTAGAAATCTCCCTGGTTTAAGAACCACTGACCTAGTTCTAACCCAGCAAAGGCTTGCTGAGATATATGGGCACCATTTAAGGGAAACTAACCTATCTAAACCTTTATTGTTTGTGCTTGCTTTCAAGGACTTGCTGCAAAGTGGAGACAAAGAGAAATGGGGAGAGCGCGGAAATGGAAAAGATCTCACCTGTCTACATAGATTCTGCAGAACCACTGTATGAGCAGAGCATCTGGAGGTAGCCTCTTTAGCTCTTCTCTACTAGGGGGGAATATATGAGATACATGGATTATGAGGCACAGCGCTTTCTTCCTCTCAGCCTAAATTTAAGCTCTTTCACCTACTACTACTAACCTGAATTAAAAACCTAATTCAGGTTACTCTAAACAGGTGATTGGCATCTCTTCTCCCCACATACGAGTTGCTTATTGTATAACTTCTTTCTCTGCTGTACCATTCTGCCATGTTGAAATGTCTCCCTCTTGTCAGTCAACTCAGTGTCTTTCATTACCTATAAAACACTACTTTAAGTGCATCTTGAATATTCCTGGCCCAACTCCTTGTGCTGATCATTCCTTTTCCCCTGTATCCTTCACTGATGGACACTGACTGGGGTCACTTACTGGTCACTCTGTACCACCTCAGTAACATCCTCTTTGGTCTCCCTGCCTCTTATAGAGCCATCCTACTAACCCAGTAACAGAGCTAAATTTCATAATCACTTCTCCATGTCATTTTTCCCACTTAAAAACTCAGAAGAGACCCCCCCCCCCATGCCTTGAAAAGTTTGAAGACTTTGAACTTTCCACATTTCAGTTGATCTCTTTAGTATAAACATTCTCAGTTCTTTCAACTGTTCTCCATGTGGTAGTTCCAGAAGCTTCATGTGAATACACTAAATGTCAACAAATGGAGTCCAGGACTTTAGATATGGTCTAATTCTACATACAATGAGAAAATTACTATCTGGGATCTGAAATGTTCTTTATGTTAAGGAAGCCTAACACAACATCAGCTTTTTTTGAGTCACAGTATTAACTTACATCAATTTTGTATTATCCTAAACTACCCAGTTCTTTTCAGTAAGAGAAACATTAGAATCCAAGAGACTGATACCAGATCTAGGGTGGCTGATAGCCTCCATAAACAGTTCCGTTTTGACTTACGAAGTTAGGGTGAAAAAGTATAAGAAATGCAAGTCTCTCTGCTGAATCATTAACTGTGAACTCGCAGGAAATATGGCAGATAAAAAAAACATGTTGAAGACACCATGAAGATAGAGTGAGCCAAATCCAGGATGTGAGAAATAAGACAAATGACCCAATTTCTTCAACAAATAAATGGCATGTTAGGAGTGTTATAGATCAAAAGAAACCTGAGACATATGAATGAAACGTAACATTTGTTTCTTGTTTACTCTGTGATTCAAACAAGCCAATTGTCAAAATACATTTTTTAGGTAATTGGGGAAAATTGAACACCATCTGTATGTTAGATGTTAATGAATTGTTTATTAATCTTGTTAGATATGATAATGCTGTAATTATGCTAACATAAGCATCACCTATGAGAAATATACATACTCAAGCATCTGCACATAAAATGATGTGCTACCTAGGATTTAAAATTATCTGAAGAAATTAAAATTTGGGTAGGCATAGGGAAAGATGAAACAAGAATAGAAGAAAATGCATAGTTGTAAGCTAGTGAGGAGGCCCATGAATTCACTGAATCTAGTCTTCTATGCAATGTATGAACCTCTCTGAAATAGGCTGGTGCCTTTGGGCTATTAGTATGAATGTAACTTTCTATAGTGTTACTATCATTGAAGAAATAAAGATGTTTTCACAGGGGGAAAAAAAAAGAAACAAGAATCTATGGAGTTACCTTTAGAAAACAAAAGGAAATTAAACACAACACCTGAGATTTATATAGTAGGTTTTGTTTTACAAAAGCATTATTTCATTTTAGTCTTATAAAAATCTCTATGAGCAAGTTCTTTACATCCATTTTATAGGAAAGAAACCTGAGGCACCCTCCACAGGCTGAGTGATTTTCCCAAGGTCGGGCAGGCAAGGAGCAAAGCCAGAACTCAAACTGGGCATTAAGCTCCGGTTCCTTTCACACCATAGCAGCCTGTACACATTTCCCCACAATAGTCTCTCAGTTTCCTATCCTGTTTTCTTTACAACTTCTTTAGGATGCTCTGTCCAGGATGTCCCCCTCAGTTCTGTGATTACCTAGAGCTTCCCTGACTTCCCTTATTAACAGTCTTCTGCTCAGTTGGCTGATACCTCATATTGAAGCCACGGGTCCAGTCTTCTACATGGCCATCTTGTCCAATTCAAGCAACAATGCCTTTGAACTGCTGTAGCAGTGCTATCTTGAGCACATCACATTCCATCCCGGGTTTATTTTCACATGCTGTGTCTTATATTCTTTACTAAATTGTAGGCTTATTGAGAACAACCATGCCTGATATGTCTGTTTGCCTCGTAGGTAGAAGAGTATTGTCTTGATCAATAGTTTGGTTGTTTGATAACTGGTGCTTAATATTTGTCTGACATTGCATGTATCAAAAATTGCCAGACTTGTCCTAAATTCTCCCATAATTCAGACTTCCCTTTATATTCTTTAGCCATCAAGATTACTATCTACAATGCCCCCTCAATTTGGGAGCACCTATGTGATACAAAATATAAAATTTTAAAATGTTTTCTTCCTTTGGGGATTTAGGGTTTAAAGTATTTTAATTGTTTGTTTCCTCAGGTCCCACCTCCATCTTAGATTGACCTCTTTGAATTTCCTCAGATGGCCAGGATCATCCCACCTTGTACTTCATGTATCTGTTTTCTAGGAGCCTCTTCATTTCAGTGGCTCTGTAGAAAGTGACTAGTGGAATACAGTGGGAACATTAGTAGCTCTGGTAGGCTTGGTCAAAGAATTTAGAAACACAGAATTGCTTGAGCCTGGAAGAGACATTTGAAAATACTTGTTAATGACAAGGACATCAAGGCCCAGGAGGTGACCTGAATGATCAAGGCCAGAGCCAGAACCCAGATTTCCTGTGTCTGGTGCTCTTTTCCATCATCAGTCTGGGTCTGTGGTATTAACTGGTGTATATATACATACACACCAGTCACAACGTTTCTGGAAAAAGAATTTGTCCAATGTCAGGCCAACTTTATGGACTTGATCTGATGCAACACTGGAGGACTTTATGTTGTAAAAAGCAATCTGATGCTAATGTGTGGGTAGTATGCTGGTATGTATACCAATATGAGGATGATGGAACATTGTCTATGTGTAGCCAGTATTTCATTTTCCTTTGTGCTCTCCTCTGTTGCTCTCCCACTTCTCTATCAGGTTCTGGAGAAAGACCTATCCAAAACTAATATCCTCTGACATGTAAGATGAATGACTTATACACTTCAAAACAATAGCCAGGTTGGAGAGGGATAGTCACATCCTACTGGTTCATATTGGACTGATAATCTCCTTAAATGGCTTCATGTTGTTTAACCTCATTTATAAAATATTTATGAGAAAGTTCTCATTTAAAATGAGATACGTTTTTATTGTGTATTACTAAACAGTAAGCTATCTTTAGAAATCGAGGTAATGAAAGTAGCATTCCACAGGGCTTCCTCAGATCACTAAAGTGGCTTTTCCTCCTTGGCATTTCTGATCCTTCTGACATTGGCAGAGAATTGAAAAGAAGTGGCAAACTGCTACTCCTGTGTTACTTACTCATGACTGCCCTTTCTCTGACGTTGCCTTCCACAACTCAGTGGACCAGGAAGTGGTCCTTGGTCCTAACTTAAGCTGGAGGAATCAGATATTCTCATTTGAAAATTTGAAGTTGGATAGCAAGTTGACCACGTATCTCAAATGTGGCTAGATTTAAAACATTTAATTTTGGTAGCTATAAAAGGACTGAATTATGCTATATAGTCTAAGAAACAGAAGTACACTTTTAAATGGTTGCTCTCAGAACAAAATCATGGAAGAAATAAAAGTAGGAGACTGACAAAAACTTTAAGCAAAGAAACAAAAAAAAGGGAGTTGCTGCATTTGGTTAAGATTAGTAATCCTTAGACATGATCAAAAGGAGACCTCAAGAAGTAGTCACAAAACAGAAGACACCTAAGAGAGCTTATTTATATTTAAAATAAGTTATATTGTTACTTATTACATTTGATAAATGTGTCAGTACTATTTTTTTCAAAAAGTGGTATTTTACCTTCATTCTGATATTTTTGTGATATTAAAAAATTATTTTAAAAACCAACCACTGGTTTTATAATTTCTAGTTGGGAGAATTTAATCTATATGTGTATATGAATAAAGCAATAAAGAGATTGACTAACTGCCAATTTGTCAGCAATTTATGAATAGGATAATTAAGAAAAACAGGTTTTATGGAATGTGGTGAGAACATGTAAATCGTGGTAAAAATATACTTGTGCACAGGTTCTTCTAGCCTTATAACTACTACTATTTGTTTTTCTATCATCCCCTGTGGGCCAGGGCATTGTGTTACGCTCTACATGCATCATTTCATTTAATACCCATTGTGATATGGATACTGTTTCATTTGATACAGGGGAAAACTGAGACTTAAAGTAAAATGGCTTTGTTTTGGTCACATGGCTACAAAGCCATAGATGCCAAGCCAGCGATTTGCCTCCAGAGCCCATGGTTTCAGCCATTACACCACGTGGCTACACAAACCTGGCTCCTGAAAATGGTTATTTTCAGGGCAGGAACTACAAACAAAGAGGTCCAACATGAAAACAAAGCACTAGATGTACACTTAGTGCATTGCTCCCCCCTCATTTAGTAAAAGTTTCAGTCTGCATGAGAGCTTCCTTCTAAAGGAGCAAGCTCCTGCAATGTACAGACTGAAAATCTATGCTAAGTATCTTCTGCATATTATAGCATAGACATTTTGTCAGCAACACTAAGAAGAAAAAAAGATGGGATCCTTTTTTTTTTTTGTAATAATGCTTATCTACTTCATTTTTGTTAAATTTGTATCTTATTTCAAATGACATAGGAATTATCTTTTTTATTAAAACAAAACCAAACCCCACTACACACTTAGGCCCACAATGTTTCTAGAATCCAAAGGCACAAGGATTTCATCACAGACCCATTTGCCTTACCTAGAGATACCTCCTCCTTCTAGTGACTAAGTATCTTTTTAAAAGGCTGCAAGAATAAACATACAACCCACAGATTTCAACTCCAATTTTGGGAAATTTTTAATTTACTATTGTAAAATTCAGGGCAAAGAAATATGTATTGATTGACCAGTACAGATACAATGCCAAATATATAGATCAATCAGGAAAGACTATGTATTTCAATTTAAGGATAAGTAAAGTGAGTGTACAATTGCCCAATTCTTGGTGAAAACAAAAGATAAGAGCAAGTCACTGCCACTAGAGGTGCCAGCACTTATATCTGTCAGCAGGCTGGCCAAGGAGAAGACTAGCCTTTGGCATTCAATGGACAGGGCAACACAGATTCCTTCAATTTGCCAATGAATTTTAAGTCCAGAACATTTTCAGTCTTTGTCTTGTTTAGTTGTTGATGAAGGGTTTCTAGGAAGATTTAGTAGTGCTTCAATTTTCTTAACATCATCTTTGGATCGATTTTTCTGTAAGCTACTTTCAATTTTTTCAGGGAGGAGTTCAGTAAATTGCAGTCTGGCTTTACTGTAATAAAAGAATGAAAAGGATATATCAAGTACTGCTCCATTTCTTTAGTTCTTAGATTTTTATTTTAGCTTATTTTTCTCTTAGAGAGTGAGTGTGTGCGCAAGTGGGGGAGCAGGGCAGAGGAAGACAGAGAGAATCTCAAGCAGGCTCCATGCTCAGCATGGAGTCAAACACAGGGCTCAATCCCACAACCCTGGGACATGCATGACCTAAGCCAAAATCAAGAGTTGGAAGCTCAACCGACTAAGCCACCCAGGCGCACTGATTTTTTTAAAAGATAGTATTTGTCGTCTTCTCCCTGTGACTTATGAGCAAACATTGCTCCCTGCACTTTAAATATAATGGACCTTCTTCGCTCTCCTAACCTGTTCCATTCACATGCTGACTACAATTCTCATATCACCAAAATGGACACTGCTGTGGCGGCAGCTCTGATCCTTACGATATTCCAGAGTTCATACAGGGGTATCGTGCAGGAGCTGAAACACCCTGAGCTGAAGTGTGAGCCTTGCAACCTGGCTGTCCTGTTGGGACAGGGCAGGGTGGGGGGGGCATGTGACTGCCCTGCCACTTCATTAACTCTCTGTTGCCAGACCTTGTGGGAACTGCACAACGGTAAACTCAAGATGGAAACGTCAGATGGGACAACACTATAGATGTGTATTTACAAGGAATTAAAATCTAATTTCCAAGTAACAGATCAGTTCTTTTTCTAAATCTAGTATTAGTGTCTTCCTTGAAGTGATTATCAAGGTCATCTATGACTTTCTTCTCAACTCTTCACAACCAGGTTTGACCATTTCTTCTTCCATATCTCTATAGCCAGTTTTCTATATTTTCCTTTTTTTTTTTCTAAAATTTTTAAATGTTTTTTTAAATTTATTTTTGAGAGAGAGACAGAGCATGAGCAGGGAAGGGGCACAGAGAGAGAGAGAGAGAAAAAGAGACATAGACTCTGAAGCAAGCTCCAGGCTCCGAGCTGACAGCAAAGAGCCCAACACAGGGTTGAAACTCATAAATTGTGAGATCATGACCTGAGCTGAAATCAGATACTTAATCAACTGAACCACCTAGGTGCCCTGACAAAGCTTCTACATTTTCAGCTCACTAAGGCAATGTTTTATGTTCTCACTTTAACTTCTCTATGATTATTTTCAAGCAAAGAAGCAGGCATATAAATTCTTAACTATTATTACTCTTCTCAGGAATATCATATATATACATATAGACATATATACATATATAGATATATGTATATATATGTATATACACACACACACACATAAATTTTTGACACTATTTCCTTTTGCCAAAGTATTTTTGCATTACTATAATTCAATTCTTTTAGCCATTCTTGAGGTTTTCTATCTCTAAATAACTGATCAACTGCTCTAGTTATTTTTCTGGTTTCCCTTTTTTATTGATATATAATTATTATCTGTTCATATTTTTCCAAATGTTAATTTTTCTGCAACTTTCTATATCAAATTCAAATACCAATATACTTTCCCTACCTTTCCAATTTCTTAAAGTTTCATTTAAAAAAAAAACAAAAACAAAAAAAAGAAAAAGAAAAAGCTTCTGGGGCGCCCTGGCTCAGTCAGTTAAGTGTCCAACTTCGGCTCAAGTCATGATCTCACAGTTCATGGGTTTGAGCCCTGCATCAGGCTCTGTGCTGACAGCTCAGAGCCTGGAGCCTGCTTCAGATTCTGTGTGTCCCGCTTTCTCTGTCCCTCCCCAACACATACCCTGTTCCTCTCTCTCTCTCTCTCTCAAAAGTAAATAAACATTAAAAAAAAAAAAAAAAGCCTCTTATGACATCTAAAGAACTAGAAATAAGCTAACAACGCTTTCATGCTTTTAATTCTCCACACCAGATTTTATACTGGCATTATAATTTTAAATGCTTTATCCCAGAACTTAGAAAACTACATATCTCACATACCCTCTTACAATGGAGAAGAGGAGTGAATGAAACAAATATGTATTGAGCATTGTGGTGTGATTCTGCCTATAGAATGGCTGAGAAAACTGAGGGCTTGAAATTAAGGAAACTAAAGTCACAGAATTAATAGCCTAGCTGGGATTTAAGCTCTGTTTTCAAGGTTTAATTGGCTATAAAATCAATGCTTTTTCTCATATAGAACTTAAGTCCTTGGACAACTGATCTACAGATATTAAGAATTTCCATGTGTGGGGGCGCCTAGGTGGCTCAGTCGGTTGGGCGTCCAACTTCGGCTCAGGTCATGATCTCACAGCTCGTGAGTTCGAGCCCCGCGTCGGGCTCTGTGCCGAAAGCTCAGAGCCTGAAGCCTGCTTTGGATTCTGTGTCTCCCTCTCTCTCTGCCCCTAACCCACTCACATTCTGTCTCTGTCTCTCTCAAAAATAAATAAACATTAAAAAAAAAAAAAAATTTCCATGTGTATGTGTTTTTAGCACAAATCAAAGTTTTAAGTAAAAACATGGAAAAAACCAGACTGCTTATCTATTCAACATGGGGCCTGAACTCACAACCCTGAGATCAAGAGTCACATGCGCCACCAACTGAGCCAGCCGGGTGCCCCAGAAACTCTTTGAATTGAGTGGTGGTTTAGAGTACCTGGGTTAAGGAGAACACCACAATGGCTAGGAAAGTCAGGTACCTTTATCTTCACCTGCTCCTTACCTCTCTTCCAATTTCAGCTCATGGAGTGCTTTGCGATCCTTCTGTGCTCTCTCTTGGACAGTCTCCCCGTAGAACTTCTGAAATGCCATCAACAGACTTCCTACAGGAGTGCTGAGGGGGAAGCAGAGAGAAAGCTTAGGAAAAAGCAGCCATTAGACCACACACCATGTGAGTGTCTGCTAAGGCAGGAGCAACACCGACTGAGCCACTTATTCCCTGACAGGTACAGGAACTCTGACAAAGTGTCCTTGTCAAATGAAGAAAAAATTATTAAGGCAATTTCCTTCCTGGTCTTCTAAACAGTAGAGAAAAACAATCGCAATTTCCTTCCTGGTCTTCTAAACAGTAGAGAAAAACAATCACTGCAACTTCCCAAAATTAACTGGTATAAAAACAACAGGCCTATAAATTGGCTGTTTTATCATGAATGATAAACTGGGAAAATATATACTTGTGACAAGTTCTAGTAAGTAGCTTTATACTGAAGATTTCTCAGAAATGAAATTGTAACAGGAATGGTACCAAAACCTCCAGAAGGCAGGAACTGTGGAGGGCATATTTGGTTGGAGGAAGGATACCACTGGCTTCTGGGGATGGAACCACCAAAACATCCTAAAGTTCAAAAGTCTGGCACAACAGTCTCACCCACACTGTCAATAGTTACCCATTGAGAAACTGATTTAGATAACAATTATTACAGTAAGTTAAGGGTTTGGTTCTTATGTTCTCAAAGAAAAGGAGTTTTTGACTCTGAGATAACTTAAGTTCCCTCTGGCTACAACATAAGTAAGCTCATTTGAAAAATTACTGTAGCTAAGTGGCAAAGTCCATTGACAGACAGATAAAGAAAATGTGGTATCTATAGCCTTTAAAAAGATCCTGTCACATGCTACAACATAGATTAACCTTGAGGATGTTATGCTAAGTAAAATTAAGCCAGTTACAAAAGGACAAATAATATATGATTCCATTCATATGAAGTATCTAAAGTAGTCAAAATCAGGGCGCCAGGGTGGCACAGTTGGTTGAGCATCCCACTCTTGATTTCAGCTCAGGTCATGATCTCATAGTTCATGAGTTTGAGCCCTGTGTCGAGCTCCATGCTGACATGTGGAGCCTGCTTGGGATTCTCTCTCTCTCTGCCCTTATCCCACTTACACACTCTCTCTCTTTAAATAAACAAACTTAAAAAATAATAAAGTAGTCAAAATCATAGAAACAAAGTAAAAATGTGGTTGCCAAAGGCTGGGGGACAAGGGGAAGGGAGAATTAATGTTTAATGGGTACAGAGTTTTCAATTTTGCAAGATGCCAAAGTTCTAGAGATCTTTTGTACAATAATGTGAATATAAAAACACTACTAAACTACACACTTAAAAATGGTCAGGCTGATAAATTTTATGCTATGTGTTTTTAATGACAATGAAAAAGAAATTATTTTTGCTGCTAATTTCAACATTTTTTCCCTTCAAGCCAAGATGGCATATTAACAATATAACAAGTGGTGCCTGGCTGGGTCAGTCAGTAGAGCATGTGACCCTTGCTCTTGGGGTCCTGAGTTCAAGCCCCACGTTGAGGGTAGAATTTACTAAAAAACAAACAAAACACAATATAACAAAAATCATGTCAGCAATAGATTATGACATGCTGAATTTTTAAAAATAATTTTAAAAAGGAATCCATAAGTCTAGTGTAACTTCCTCCTAAAAAGGGGGTAGAAAAAGGGAGAGGGTAGGTGGAGGCAAAGGGAGAACTCAGGTGAATGCCAACTAATAAAAACAGAAGAAAAGATAGAACTAACAAATCATTTTACAACCATCAGTAATAACTGATTATGGCAACAATTATAATAGATCATTAAAACCACTAGAAAAAAGATAGCTGGAGAACATGCTATTCACATAGTCTTACCCAAGATTATTTACTAATCACAATGAGAATAACAGAAGCCTTTCAGTGGAGAAATTTAAGTCAATACTAACTATGGTAGGCAGAATTCTACAATAGCCCCCCAAATTGTCCTGCCCTAATTCCTCAACTATAAATTATACCCATGATTCTGTTACATAGCAAAATTTTACAGATGTAATTAAGGTTAGTAATCCGTTGAATTTGAGTCAATCAAAAAGGAAATTATCTGGATGAACCCTTTAAAAGCAGAGAGTTTTCTCTGGTGGCAGAGAGAAGTCAGAGAGATTCAAAGTATGAGAAGGATTCAACATACCAGTTGCTGGTCTGAACACAGAGGGGGCACTGTGGCAAGGAATATGTATGCCTCTAGGAACACTGGTGTCTGGCTGACAACCATGCAGGGAACAATAACTTCAGCCCTACAGCCACAAGGATTCTGTCAACAACCTAAATGGTGTAGGAGCAGATTCTTCCCTAGTCCAATAAGAGCCTGCCTGATCCATACTTTGATTTTGGCCTTGTAAAACTCTGAACAAAGAGAGCCCATCAGCCTCCTCAGACTTCTGACCTACAGAACTGTGATATAATAAACGGGTGGTGTTTCCAGCCACAAAAGTTTGTGGTAGTTTGTTACACAGCAATAGAAAAGTACTGCACCAAGTAATTAACATCACTTACAATAGGTGAAGACAATATGTATCTTTTTTATAATTTTTTTTTTCAACGTTTATTTATTTTTGGGACAGAGAGAGACAGAGCATGAACGGGGGAGGGGCAGAGAGAGAGGGAGACACAGAATCGGAAACAGGCTCCAGGCTCTGAGCCATCAGCCCAGAGCCTGACGCGGGGCTCGAACTCCCGGACCACGAGATCGTGACCTGGCTGAAGTCGGACGATCAACCGACTGCGCCACCCAGGCGCCCCGACAATATGTATCTTGATGTGATACACGGAGAAGGACTAACTTCACCTACACTGTATTCCTGACGAAAACATTTAACCTAAATCTACTCATGAAGGGATAATGAAAAGAAATTGGGAAATTTTCTGGGGGAAAAAGAGCAGTGGATCTATTCTAGCTTAAAGGAATCAAAACTGTAAATGCAATATGCAACTGGATCCTGAATTAAGTATATATATGTATGACATTATTGTAATAATTGAAAATTTTTGAATATGGACCATATCTTAGATAGCTATATTGAATCAATGCTAAATTATTTACTGTGATGATTATACTGTGGTATCATTGGTGAATGTTCTTCATTTCATCCTGGGAGATACCAGCTAATGTATTCAGAGGTAAAGAATTATGAGGTCTCTAACAGTTTAGCCAGAAAGAAAAAAGGAGAAAGAAAAAGAAATTTACACACATTCCACACATATACAGAGACATACAACAAATCTGTCAAAATGTTAACTGGTGAACATAAGTGAAAAGAGTATATGGGTGTTTGATGTACTAATTCATTCAACTTTTCTGTAGGTTCAAATTTTTTCAAATTAACAAGTTGGAGAAGAAAAATTTTTTAATTTATTAAACAAACAAAATCAAACAAAAAAAAATTTTAATAGAATGTGCTTGTTAATTGTTTCTTATTATTTTCCTGCTCCTTGTAAATACCATTGTTCAAATTACAAATAGGTTCAGGTGTTAGTGATATCTAAGCAGTGATAATTGGAAGTAAAATCAACAACTGGGGTAAGATTAGAATTTGACAGTCAAAGCGACAGCCAATACAAAGCTGAAGTCCTTTTATAGGCTGTAAGATTTAAATTTATTCTTTAGAAATGCATGAGATTTTTAACAGTAAGGCATTAATGAAAGTTGTGTTAATTTAGTATCAAACCATATTAACACTTACCCTAGCAAGGCTCCAATTATGCCACCAGCCACCAGACCACGCAGGCCTAAGTTTATTCTAAAAAGGCTTCCTGTGACAGCTATTTTAAAACAAACAAACAAACAAACAAACAAACAAAAAACCCAATATTAAATTATCTTTAAGTACTAGAATCCATTTAAAAAATTTTTCTTCTATAAAAAGAACATAAACCGCTAAGTAAGTTTTCAGAACCCAGTATCAATAATACATCACCACAACCTAGATTTCCTGAATCTAAAATGCCAAGGGCGCCCGGGTGGCTCAGTTGGTTGAATGGCCGACTTCAGCTCAGGTCTTATCTCATGGTCTGTGAGTTTGAGCCCCGCATCAGGCTCTGTGCTGACAGCTCAGAGCCTGGAGCCTGTTTCAGATTCTGTGTCTCCTTCTCTCTGACCCTCCCCCATTCATGCTCTGTCTCTCTCTGTCTCAAAAATAAATAAACAGGGGCGCCTGGGTGGCGCAGTCGGTTAAGCGTCCGACTTCAGCCAGGTCACGATCTCGCGGTCCGGGAGTTCGAGCCCCGCGTCAGGCTCTGGGCTGATGGCTCAGAGCCTGGAGACTGTTTCCGATTCTGAGTCTCCCTCTCTCTGCCCCTCCCCCGTTCATGCTCCGTCTCTCTCTGTCCCAAAAATTAAAAAACGTTGAAAAATAAATAAATAAATAAATAAATGTTAAAAAAAAATAAATAAAAATAAATAAATAAAATGCCAACACAGCTAGTTTCTCTTCCACACTGCAGGTTCAAAGGAAGAAACATCCCTTTTACAAACCTAATTTTTGTATATCGGTTCTATGGGTCCAACCTCTTCTCATTCTGCTTCATTTTTGCCCACCTTAAAAATCTGTAATTTCTTCACTCCCATCTCTTCAGTTTCATCCTTCTTCAAGAAAAGCTTTCCCCAAAGAACAAAAACCCCTGCAGTTTGTACCTTGCTCCAGTTTCACCCTTTCTGTCCTGCTACACACCCCTCAGGCAGGCCTGCAAGTGGGCATTTGGTCCACAGTGCCACCAGGTGGTCAGTGCACAGGCTCCCTTTCCTTCCCACTGGTCTGGTATATCCAGGACGTCATTCATTTTCCTCCCTATGCACAACACAACTAATGCATCTCATGTAGTAACATTTTTAAAAAAACAATTGAGACTTATGTGTCTTATTTAAGTACTATTTGTTTTTTTTTAATTTTCTAAATTTTAAAATTAACAAGAAAAAAAATCACCTTTAATTAACATTACCCAGAGATGGTAATAAATTTGGTCTTTTTTTCAAGTCTTCTTTTCCAAAGAAAGCATTTTTTTAAAAATAAAATATTGGGGGGGATGGGTGCCTGGGTAGTTCAGTTGGCTAAGCAACTGATTCTTGGTTTTGGATCAGCTCATGATCTCAGGGTTCATGATTTCGAGCCCCTTGTAGGGCTCCATGCTGTTGAGCTTGCTTGGGATTCTCTCTCACCCTCTCTCTCTGCCCCTCCCCTGCTCACTCTGTCTCTCTCAAAATAAATAAACTTAAACATGTGTGTGTGTGTGTGTGTGTGTGTGTGTGTGTGTGTGTATTTTTTTCTTTCTGTTTTTTTAGGGGTGCCTGGGTGGCTCAGTTAAGCAGCTGACTCTTGATTTCGGCTCAGGTCATGATCTCACAGTAGTGAGATGGAGCCCCGCATAGGGCTCGGCGCTGGGTGTGGACCCTGCTTAAGATTCTTCTCCCCCTCTTCCTCTGCCCCTCCCTCACTCATTCTCTCCCTCTCTCTCAAAAAAAAAAAAAAAAAAAAAAAGAATAAAAAATAAAAATAAAAAAATTTTTTTTTTCAACATTTATTTATTTTTGGGACAGAGAGAGACAGAGCATGAACGGGGGAGGGGCAGAGAGAGAGGGAGACACAGAATCGGAAACAGGCTCCAGGCTCTGAGCCATCAGCCCAGAGCCCGACACGGGGCTCGAACTCACGGACCGCGAGATCGTGACCTGGCTGAAGTCGGACGCTTAACCGACTGCGCCACCCAGGCGCCCCAAAATAAATATTTTTTAAAAAGCTATCAGAATAGCCAAAATCTAGAAGACTGACAACATTAAATGGTGGCAAGGATGTAGAACAAAAGAAACTCTCATTCATTGCTGGTTGGAACACAAAATGGTACAGTCACTTTAAAGACAGTCTGGCAGTTTCTTACAAAAATGAACATATTCTTACCATATGATCCAGCAATCACGCTCCCTGGTATTTACCCAAAGGAGCTAAAAACTTGTGTCCACACCAAAACCTGCACACATTTATAGCAGCTTTGTTCGTAACTGCCAATACTCGGAAGCAACCAAGATGTCCTTCAGTAGGTAATGGATAAATAAACTGGTATATTCAGACAATGAAATATTATTTAGCGCTAAAAAGAAATGAGCTATCAACTCATGAAGAGAGACTGGAGGAAACTTAAATGCATATTGTTAAGTGAAAGATGTAAATCTGAAAATGTTATATAACTTTCTAGAAAAAGGCAAAACTATTGAAATGGTAAAAAAAGATCACCGTTTATCAGGGGTTGGTGGGCAGGATACATAGGTGGAACAGAATTTTAGGGCAATGAAAATGCTCTTTATGATACCACAACGATGGATACACGTCATCATACATTTGTCCAAACCCACAGAATGTACACTAAGAGTGAAACCTAAGGGAAACTATGGACTTTGGAGGATAATGATGCATCAGTGTAGGTTCTTCAACTGTAACTAGTATCCCACCCTGGGGTAAAATGTTAATAGTGGGGAGGCTATGTTTAAGTGTGTATGTTGGGGCGGGGGGAGGAGTACAGTAAAACTTTGGATTGCAATTTACTTGTTCTGCGAATGTTTCACAAGATAAGCAATTATTTCTAGTAAATTTCAACTAGATAAACAAGCAAAGACTTGCAATATAAGTAGCACCTGACACTGAATGTCACATGATCACAACTGAGCCAATAGTTCTTCTCTCTCTTTCTCCCTCTCTGGGAGATTGTGGGTGATCGTCTCCCATGCTTGGATGCTCAGTTTCAGGCTTTTCAGAGCATGGGAAATCAGTGATTTTTCAGAACATTGGAAGGTGCCCACAACTGGCACTAGTGTATTTTTTGTCACTTCAAAGCACCTGTGGACAGTCCTTTGCTTTTCCATACAAGAGTAAGCTTAGGAATGCTTTGCTTCATTCTAGGTCAGGCTGCCTGCAGATATAGACCCTTCCCTCTGTTGTCTTATGCTGAATACATTAAATACAGTATATGACAAGAGTTTATTAATACTGTACTGTAGTCAACATCCGTTAGTACTAAAGTTGTCCTACACAA
This sequence comes from Leopardus geoffroyi, assembly GCF_018350155.1. Classification (NCBI taxonomy): domain Eukaryota; kingdom Metazoa; phylum Chordata; class Mammalia; order Carnivora; family Felidae; genus Leopardus; species Leopardus geoffroyi. Next base: position 65,689,237 of record NC_059333.1, on the reverse strand, counting down.
TAATCCTCCTCTCTCGTCTCCCTCAAACCAGCCACAAAGATTTTCAAAGGTAAGTGCAGGTTAATCTATTTTTCTTTATATTTTGTACTTTCCTTATTCATTTGTATTATATTACAGTATTGTAATCATTTTTATATGAATATTTGTGAGTTGTGAAACAAATCATCTGAGTTTCCATCATTTCTTATGAGGAAATTTGCTTTGATATACAAGTGCTTTGGATTACAAGCATGTTTCCAGAATGAATTATGCTCCCAAACCAAAGTTTTATTGTATATGCAAAATCTTTGTATCTTCTGCCCAATTTTACTGTGAATTTAAAACTATTCTAAAAAATAAAGTCAGTTAAAAAGGGGGGAGGGAGTAGTGAGGCTTATAAGCTATCAGCAGCCAAACGTCAGTCAGACTCTTTATTACACAAACTCTTTATTACCATGTGTTCTGTAAATAGTTTACTTTTTTTTTTTCGACCTTAGTGTTTATTTCTTTTTCTTGCCTGAATGCACTGGTTAAAGTCTCCAGTATAATGCTGAATACAACTGTATTCATCTCAAGTATACACCTTAATTACAAGTGTATACAGCTTTCCCATGTTCTCAGTCTTAGGGGAAAATCATTGTCTTTCACCATTAAATACGATGTTTGCTGTAGGTTTTTTAATAGATGATAGATGACCTTCACTGGGTTAAAGAAGCTCCCTTCTATTCCTAGTTTGTTGAGTTTTTATCATGAATGTTGGATTTTTGTCAAATAGTTTTCTAAGCTAACCTTAAATTCCTTGGATAAATTCTACTTGGTTATAGAATATAATCCTTGGTTGTTGCTGGATTTGGTTTACTAATATTTTGTAAAGGATTTTTGTGTACATACTTTTCTTTTTAAAGTAATCTCTGTACCACCTCACACTGGTCAGAGTGGCTAAAATAAACAAATCAGGAGACTGTAGATACTGGAGAGGATGTGGAGAAACTGGAACCCTCTTGCACTGTTGGTGGGAATGTAAACTGGTGCAGCCACTCTGGAAAACAGTGTGGAGGTTCCTCAAAAAACTAAAAATAGATCTACCCTATGACCCAGCAATAGCACTACTAGGAATTTACCCAAGGGATAGAGGAGTACTGATGCATAGGGGCACTTGTACCCCAATGTTTATAGCAGCACTTTCAACAACAGCCAAATTATGGAAAGAGCCTAAATGTCCATCAACTGACAAATGGATAAAGAAGATGTGATATATATATACAATGGAATACTACTTGGCAATGAGAAAGAATGAAATCTGGCCATTTGTAGCAATGTGGATAGAACTGGAGAGTATTATGCTAAGTGAATAAGTCAGGGAGAGAAAGACAAATACCATATGTTTTCAATCATATGTGGATCCGGAGAAACTTAAAAGAAGACCAGTGGGGAGGGGAAGGGGGAAAAAAAAAAAAGTTACAGAGAGGGAAGGAGGCAAACCATAATAGACTCTTAAATACTGAGAACAAACTGAGGGTTGATGGGGATGGGGGAGAGGGGAAACTGGGTGAGGAGGTGCCACTGAGGAGGGCACCTGTTGGGATGAGCACTGGGTATTGTATGGAAACTAATTTGACTATATATATATATATATATATATATATATATATATATATACACACACACATTATATTATATTATATTTAAAAAAAACCAAAAAAAATGAATAAATAAAATAATCTCTGTACCCAACATGGGGCTCAAACCCACAACCCTGAAATCAAGAGTCACATGCTCCACTGACTGAGCCACCCAGGTGCCCCTGTATATATACTCTTGAGTGATAGTGATCTGTAGTTCTCTTTGCTATCTTCATCTTCTTCATTTGGCTTTGGTATCAAGGATAATACTAGTCCAAAGGAATAAGTTTGAAAGTGTTCCTTCTTCCTCTATTTTATGGAAGAGTTTGTGAAAGAAACTTCCCAAATAGCCACTGAAGCCATCTGGTCTTGGGCTTTCTTTGTGAAAAGGTTTTTAACTAACAATTTAGTTTATTAACTTGTTGTAGGGCTATCCAAATTTTCTATTTCTTCTTGAGTAGACTTTGCTAATTTGTGTCTATTTTCTTTTTCTTGGTCAGTCTTCCTAAAGTTGTCTGTTATCTTGTCATTTAAAAAAATTTTTTTAATGCTTATTTATTTTTTGAGAGAGAGAGAGCATGAGTGGGGGAAGAGTCAGAGAGAGACGAAGACAAAGAATCCAAAGCAGGCTCCAGGCTCTGAGCCACCAGCACTGAGCCCAATGTGGGGCTTGAACTCCTGATCTGTTATTGTCTATTTCACAATCTGTTATTGTCTATTCTCCTCTCAATTCAGTGTTTCTTTTTATGTATTTATGAGCTCTGTTGTTAGTTTATATGTTTATATGTTTATAAATGTTATATCTTCTTGATGGATTGGTCCTTTAAATATTATAAAATGAGGGTGCCTAGATGGCTCAGCTGGTTAAGCATCCGACTTTGGCTCAGGTCATGCTCTCAGTTTGTGAGTTCGAGTCCTGCATCAGCCTCTCCATTGACAGTGCAGAGCCCACTTTGGACCTTCTGTCCCCTTCTCTCTCTGCCCATCCACTGTTCACTTTCTCTCTCAAAAATAAACATAAAAAAAAATTATAAAATGTCCTTTGTCTCTAGCATTTTTTAAAAAGTTTATTGATTGATTGATGAGAAAGAGTGTGTGTGCACGAGCAAGGGAGAGGCAGAAAGAGGGAGAGAGAGAATCCCAGGCAGGCTCTGCACTGTCAGCACAAAGCCAGATGTGGGGGTTCAACTCACAAACCGTGAGATTATGACCGGAGCCAAGATCAAGAGTCAGCTGCTTAACCAACTTAGCCACTTAGTTGGATACTGTTATTTTTTTTAATTAAAAAAAAAAAAGTTTATTTTTGAAAGAAAGAGCATGCAAGAATGTGAGCACATGCAAGTGAAGGAAGGACAGAGGGAGTGACAGAGGATATGAAATGGGCTCCCTGCTGACGGCAGAAAGCCTGATGTGGAGCTCTAACTCACAAACCGGGAGATCATGACCTGAGCCACAGTCGGATACTTAACTGACTGAAACACCCAGGCACTCCCTCAAATACTATTTTTATTTTTTAAATTTTTTAATGTTTATTTATTTTTGAAGGAGAAACACAGCATGAGTGGGGAAGGGGCAGAGAGAGAGGGAGGCATAGAATCTGAAGCAGGCTCCAGGCGCTGAGCTGTCAGCACAGAGCCTGACGTGGGGCTCGAACTCACAAACTGTGAGATCATGACATGACTGAAGTCAGACGCCCAACCGACTGAGCCACCCAGGAGTCCTTCAAATACTATTTTTAAATTAGGGAAAAACAGCTAAAAGAAAGGAAAACAATAGGTTTATAGAGTGTTTTATATTAACCTACATATTAACCATTTCTAGTACTTTTCATTTCTTCCTGTCAAGTTACTATTTGGTGTCATCTCCTTGCTCTAACATACCTCCATTCCTTCCCTCTCATTTGTGCTATTAATGCCATATACAACTTTAAATATGCTGTATGTCTAACACTGCAATTTTGTTATTATTTTACATAATTGTCTTTTAGATTAGTTATGAGAAAAAATATTTATACAGCCTTTAATAATAGCTTATATAATTATCTTTATCAACGCTCTTTAATACTTCTCATAGATTCAAGTTACCATCTGGTTTATTACATCCTTTTAGCGTGAAGAATTTCCTACAGTATTTTTGTTAAGGCAGATCTGCTAGTAACAATTTTTCTTTGTTTATCTGCCAATGTCTTTATTTTTGCCTTCAATTTTGAAGAGTGGTTTGTTAGAAACAGAATTCCTGGTTGACAACTTATGCTTTTCAGGCCTTTGGATGCATTCTACTGCCTTCTGGTTTCCATCATTCTGATGAGCAATAAGCTGTTAATCCTCTTTGGTGTTCCTCATGGGAGTTATTTTTTTCTTGCTGCTTTTAAGATTTTTCTTTCAACAGTGTAACTATTATGTGCGTAGGTGTGAATCTCCTCATGTTTGTTCTTCTTGGAGTTTGTTGAACCTTTTGGATGTGTGGATTAATATTTTTCATCAAATTTGGGAAGTTAAGGACCATTATTTCTTAGAATACTTTTTTCTAACCCTTTCTCTCTTTTCTACCTAACATTCCCTTCACACATCTATTGGTATTTTTGATGGTGTCCTATAGGTTGCTCAGGCTCAGTTCATTTCTCTTCATTTTAAAAATTCTGTTCTTCACAAAAAATCATCTATATTGATCCCTCTTCAAATTCATGAATTCTCTTTTGCTATCTCAAGACTGGTGTTGAGCTCCTCCTCTCCAGTAAATTTTAATTTCTATTGTTGTATCAACTTTCAACTTTTCATTTGAGTTTTTTTTATAATTTCTATCTTTATTGATATTCTCTATTTGGTAAGTCACTATCATCATACTTTTATATTTCTTTAAAATGGTTTGAAACCTTGTCTTCTATGTTCAATGGATGGGTCCAGTCAGAGACATTCCCAGTGAGTGCTTTTTTAATCCCCTGGTTTTACATGTCATATGATTTTTTTGTTGTTGAAAACTGGACATTTTAGGTAATAAATTATAGCAACTCTGGAGTTAACACCCCCCACACAGGGGGGATGACTGTAATTCTTTGTCTATGTAGTGACTTGCCCGGACTAGTTCTGTGGAGTCTTTTTTCTGCAGAGTACAGCCACTAATGTCGTTGCTCAGTTTTTATTTGTATGCGTGGTTTCCTAGGCATCACACTGGCTTAAGTAGTCAGCCAATGATTTGTCAGAAATTATGCTTAAGCATCCCAAGCTAGTAACGCTCCTATCCTTTACCAACGTATCTGTGGTTGAAGAATGCATTCAAAGTTTAGACAGTTTAAAATCTCTTCTGGCTTTTTCTTTTGGTGTTCACAATTAACCCTCACAACTAACCAAAGATAAGTAGCTTGCTAGGGCCCTTGCCAGTCTCTCCATAGTGTGCATGAATACATACTTACACATGTGTGCAACTTTCCAGAATTCTAGGGATACATAGAATCTTATTAAAACCCCCTGTGGCTGTCTTGTTCCCTAGATATTCCTGTTAAGATTCTGCCTCATCTGCCAGTCTATTCCTTACCCCAAATAGTATCAAAACCTCAGATTAGCTGTGTGATATTATCCTTCCCTGTTGCAATTGTTTTCAGCAACACGCCTTGGCTTGGAATTTTCTGTTTTCTGCTCCAAATAAAGTCAGCGCCCTCAAGCAGCAGAAAGCCAGTCCTCCTGCCTGTCCTTATGAAACTTCTGCATCACAGAGCTGTGGGCTAGGGGGGCAGGAGGAGCCCTAGGCTGAAACACCACAGACTCCCAATGTTCTTACTGAAACTCAGTAGAAATTCTTGGATAAATGCTTACTGATTTGTTGTGTGCCTGTGGTCAATTTCCAGCATCTTTAAATGGTTGTTTTTGATAATTATGTCCAATTCTATTGTTGCTTTTTGTGAAAGGATTTGCCAAGCTCCTCACTCAGTCATTCCAGATGTCAAATATACATTTATAAATGTCCAGATGAATGCCATATAATAATGAGGCGAGACATTCTTGACGTGATTTTGACTTCAGGGGAAATTACTTCAGTGTTATACCATTAAATTCAATGTTGGTTGCTGGTTTGAGATAAAAACTTATCTTGTATCATGTTTATTTTTTTACTAATTTTTACACTCAATTTACATTCAAGGAACATTTATTCTACTCTACTATGTGTCAAATAGTTGTGATATAAAAGGCGAAGACTGGGGCGCCTGGGTGGCGCAGTCGGTTAAGCGTCCGACTTCAGCCAGGTCACGATCTCGCGGTCCGTGAGTTCGAGCCCCGCGTCGGGCTCTGGGCTGATGGCTCAGAGCCTGGAGCCTGTTTCCGATTCTGTGTCTCCCTCTCTCTCTGCCCCTCGCCCGTTCATGCTCTGTCTCTCTCTGTCCCAAAAATAAATAAACGTTGAAAAAAAAAAAAAAAAATTTAAAAAAAAAAAGGCGAAGACTTTCTCTGATATCAAGTAAGTCATCTAGTGGAGAAGCAAAACAAGTTAACAGGTACAACATAGAGTCGTAAGTGCTTTGATTAAAATATTTAGGGGCGCCTGGGTGGCGCAGTCGGTTAAGCGTCCGACTTCAGCCAGGTCACGATCTCGCGGTCCGTGAGTTCGAGCCCCGCGTCAGGCTCTGGGCTGATGGCTCAGAGCCTGGAGCCTGTTTCCGATTCTGTGTCTCCCTCTCTCTCTGCCCCTCCCCCGTTCATGCTCTGTCTCTCTCTGTCCCAAAAATAAATAAACGTTGAAAAAAAAAAAAAATTAAAATATTTATAGTTAATTATGGGAATATAGGGGAAAGACACCTGAAGACCCAAAAATAAGAAAATAGGGACTAGGAAACTAAAGCTGACAGATAAGCTGAACCTTGAAAGACAGGTTCAATAAAAGCTGAATAAAATTATTTGCAGGAGTGGGAAGGCATGCTGAAGAAATACATGTAAAGCAAGATTATGATGGGTTTGGGAAATCAAGAGTAGAGTCACAGGGTGGAACAAGAGTGGTACGTGAGGACCAGATCAAGAATCAACATTAGAATGATGGGAAACTATGAAAGAAGCTCAAGCAGAAAAGTGTTATACTCACATTCATATTTCCAAAAAGTAACTAAGGTAACAGTGGAAGTAGAGGAAACCAAGACTAGAAACAGGGAAGACCAGATAGCAGCAGTGGGAAGAAAGAGGAGGTGAGAGTCCCTACATATTAAAGGAATCTAATTAAAGGATTAGAACTTTGCAAAGAGGGGGATAAAAGGCAGAACCATATCATTATCTGGTTTCCGGGTTTTTTGTTTATTTGTTTAACATGGTAAATTATAAAGAACCTAACAACAGGAGCAAGTATGGAAGTTGGGGGAGGAAAACAGAGTTTGGTTTGGATATAGGCATTTGAGCCTACAGAATACCCAGGGAAAAATGGTGGCGAGTTAAAAAAGGGCAAGTTCCAGCTGCTCCAATGCTATTAATGCCTATTTCTAGTTTTATATTTTAAAATGTTTCCATTAAATTGTTAAGTTCAAATTATGTGTACATGTGTTTGCCTGTGTGTATATATACATATACACAGAGAAAGAGAGCATGCACTCAGAAGAGAGAACAAGTCAAGAAGCAAATGGGCTAAAATGTAAACAACTGACTCTCTGTATATAAAGGTTATATGGTGTTCCTTGTATTACTTTTATTTTTAAAACTTTTTGTAAGCTTGAAATTATTTCCAAATTAAAAAAATTTTTAAATGTTTTATGAATTATATGTACCTTTTTGCATGTGAGAGAATTACATGAGGTAGTGAGTGTTTGAGTATATGTGGCACTTCACATTTACATTTCTGGAAATAATACTTCAATACTTATTCTTTAATGTTCATTTTAAAGAGGTCACATTTACCAGAGGCATAAAGCTTTAAAATAAAATCCAAACTCTTAGTATGAAAAATCTGGTCCCTTTCTATGTAATTTCACCAAACTTATCTCAAGCCACTCTTCCCCTTACTGACTATGTTCCAGCCTTATTATCCTGCTTTTGAGGAACTTTCTTGCCTTGGAGACTTCACCCTCAATGTTCCTTCTGCATAGGCTACTCTTCTTCACACTTTTCAGGTATCAGCTTAAATGTCACCTCCCCATAAAGGCCTTCTCTACTCACCCTGATCATCCCATTGCTTCACCTGTTTGCTATTTTCTATCACAGCAGCCTTTTTCTCCCCCAACCACATTAGACTATAAAACCCCATGAAAGCAAAGACCTTTTCTGTTTTGTTCACCAAGTATACCAAGGGCCAAGCATAATGCTCTCCATACATTTTGCATGAATGTTGAATGAGATGTGATGAGAAGTCAACCAAAGAATTCAGTAGTTCTGATTTATAAGTCCTTAAATATTTCCCAAACCATATTTGAGAAGACTGAAAAACATAAACAAGAACAAAAATGTCTTACCTCCCGCAATGACAAAATGGCTTAGGGCATTTTTATTTCGGTACACATTTAGACCAGTATTCACTGTGCTGGGAAGAAGGGGGAAGGAAGAAAACATAAAATTTAAAGCATATCCCCCTTACTTTCTCGACCACAATTTTCACTAAAGTGGTAGGTATTAGAAATGCCTACTAAGTCAATTCCTGGTCTTAGTCTAGGTCCCGTCAATGTGTTCCGGACTACCAATATTCCCTAGGTTTTCTAGGTAGACCTTCTGTTGAAGAATGAACCAAAGAATTTCTCTTACTTAGAAACCTTGTCCCTACTTTGATAATAGGTGGAAGACCTCCATCCATGGATGCAAACCTATATCTGGACCAATCTTTTACATAGATAAAAGTTCTTGGGGAAAAAGGTATTATGAATCACTTTCATGTGGGTGGTTAGTTTTTAAAAATCTCACTTGCTCAAAAGATGTGCTCCCAAAATAATACTAAGACCTTTTGTCACAACTCAGAGAGAACTTACTTGAATATAGTCACAAACACTGTAGTTCTCCAACTCCAGCGCCAGCCATACCGGATGAAGCCTCGTGTGGCAGCACGATGTGCAGATTGCTAAAGTTAATGAAAAGGCTGTGAGGTTCCAAGACCCCTTAATACCTTCTTTATTCTAAAACTGTGGTAGAAGGATGGCTATGGATTAGGCAGGGACACCTAAACACAAACATTATTAAGATCTCTAGAAATACCGTTTACTGAAACTTAAGCAAAAGTCCCATGTGCATCCTATTCTATCAGGAAATAGAAAAGGAACTAAGAACTGCCAGTGTCAACCAAGCAATCTATCAATGAGGCATAAACAGAGAATCTATGTGGCAAATGCCATGGCAAATATAAAGTCAGTATTAGACATGCTTTTTATATCCAAGAAATCTTGGAAAAAAGAAACCATAAAATAAAAAAGAACCAAAGAAATGGTAAATAAAAGGGTAAGGATGATAGTAATACAGATATAGAGAAAAGAGCAAAGAAAAGAGAACTGATATTTACTGCCCACGTTCTATGTAAAAGTTGTGTTAACATATTACCTCATTTAATCTTTACAACTTTTCTTTTAGGCAGGTGTTTCAGATTTAACTAAAGCACAGAGAGGAAGTTTCTAACCAAGATCACTCAGCCAAGAAGGAGTAAGTCAGAATTGGAAGACAGGTTGTCTGTCTCCACATCACCATGGAGCAAGTCTGGTACAATATCCTGAGGATATAGTCTAGATTTTGAGAGAATCCCTAAGTGGATCCTTAACTACTACAAGATACTGGGCAAGTCAAAACCTCTCTGAAGAGTATCAGTATGGACTTGTGGCTTTTAACAAATAGGCAGATAAATAAATAGATATAGATGTGTGTATGAATATGTGTACATAAGTATATATGAGCACACACACATTTCCTAGGGCTTATAGAAGCCATGATATCCCTGTAAGTGAGCATATGTAGCATCAAATCTTTGTTTTTTTTAATGTTTTTATTTCATTTCTGAGAGACAGAGTGCAAGCGGAGGAGAGACAGGGAGAGAGATACACACAGAACCCGAAGTAGGCTCCAGGCTCTGAGCTGTCAGCACAGAGCCCGACGCAGGGCTTGAACTCATGAACTGTGAGGTCATGACCTGAGCTGAAGTCGGACGCTTAACCGACTCAGCCACCCAGGTGCCCCTCAAATCTTAGTTTTATATATAATTTTTCCACTAAAAGAAACTAGAACTCCTTGGTGATGACTAACTCTGGGGCTGGTACTGGAAAAGTAAAAGATGAGCCAGGAACATCTTGCTATGCCAAAAAATAAAGATATGCTCAAAGAACGATGGGGACATATAAAAAGAACAAAGGAGCTAGTTTAAAGGGCTCCAAATGTCCAAATCTAGGCCAATTTCAGCATCAAGATAAATAATAAGAATGGATTATAAGCTACAGAGTAAAACAAGAATCCACGAGTCCACATTGATAGAAATAAATTATAAAAAGACAAATACAGGAGAAGGGAAAGCTCTTCCTTAAAGCTGAATATGAAGCAATAAATGTAGGAAAGATGGGATTAGAAAATAACCATTTCGCAACCACCACAGTATTAACTCTTTCAGGTAAGAGTCATCATTGAATACTAAAACTAAAGCATGGAAATTTGATGAAAAATAGGATATTTACATAGTCTCAAAGTATCTCATAAGTATCCATAAGATATTCACTAATTACATTTACTAATTATCTTGATTTCAGCTCAGGTCATAATCTCAGTCCTGAGATCAAGTCCCACCTGGGCTTGCACTGGGTGTGGAGCCTGCTTGAGATTCTCTCTCCCTTTCCCTCTGTCCTTCCCCTGCTTGCACGTGTGCTCTTTCAAAAAAAAATTTTAATAAAAAATAAAAAAATTACAAAGGGAGAAAAATAGTAATTTTACAGTGGATAAGCCTGGCAGAGACCATCTTAACCAAGTGCCTAAAGTAAACATCATCAGTAAAGGGACAATAGATATCATGTGCTCCTGATATAATGTACTAAGTAAGAAGTACATTAAGTACATCTAAGTAAGAAGTAAGGAGTACTAATACCCCAATCTAGGGTATTCCTGCTAAAACACATAGCTGGAATCTAATCATGAGAAAACATTAAACAAATCCAAATTGAAGAACATTCTACAAAATAAATAGCCCACATGGGAATGCAAGCTGGTGCAGCCACTCTGGAAAATAGTATGGAGGTTCCTCAAAAAACTAAAAATAGAACTACCCTACGACCTAGCAATTGCACTACTAGGCATTTATCCAAGGGATACAGGTGTGCTGTTTCGAAGAGACACATGCACCTCCATGTTTCTAGCAGCACTATCAATAATAGCCAAAGTATGGAAAGAGACTATATGTCCATACATGGATGAATATATAAAGAAGATGTGATGTGTATATATATATGTATATATATGTATATATATATACATATACATATATACATATACATACATACAATGGAGTATTACTTGGGAATCAAAAGGAATGAAATCTTGCCATTTGCAACTACGTGGATAGAACTGGAGGGTATTATGCTAATCGAAATTAGTCAGAGAAAGACAAATATCATATGCCTTCATTCATATGAGGACTTTAAGAGACAAAACAGATGAACATAAGAGAAGGGAAACATGGGGCGCCTGGGTGGCGCAGTCGGTTAAGCGTCCGACTTCAGCTAGGTCACGATCTCGCGGTCCGGGAGTTCGAGCTCCGCGTCAGGCTCTGGGCTGATGGCTCAGAGCCTGGACCCTGTTTCCGATTCTGTGTCTCCCTCTCTCTCTGCCCCTCCTCCGTTCATGCTCTGTCTCTCTCTGTCCCAAAAATAAATGTTGAAAAAAAAATTAAAAAAAAAAAAAAAAAAAAAGAGAAGGGAAACAAAAATAATATAAAAACAGGGAGGGAGACAAAACAGAAGAGACTTATAAATATGGAGAACAAACTGAGGGTTACTGGAGGGGTTGTGGGAGGGCGGATGGGCTAAATGGGTAAGGGGCACTAAGGAATCTACTCCTGAAATCATTATTGCACCATATGCTAACTAATTTGGATGTAAATTAAAAAAAATAAAAAATAAAAATAAAATAAAATAATAAATAGCCCCCAATCTTCAAAAATGTCACAATCAAGAAAGTTAAAGAAAGAGAAACTGTTCTATATTAAAAGAGACTAAAGAGGGGCCTCTGGGTGGCTCAGTAGGTTGGGCGTTCGACTTCGGTTCAGGTCATGATCTCACAGTTCGTGGGTTCGAGCCCTGCATCGGGCTCTGTGCTGACAGCTCAGAGCCTGGAGCCTGCTTTGAATTCTGTGTCTCCCTCTTTCTCTGCCCCTTCCATACTCCTACTCTGTCCCTTAAAAATAAACATTGAAAAAAAAATTAAAAAAAAAAAAAAAAAAGGGAGACTAAAGAGGCATGAAAGGCAAATTCAACATCTGATCCAGTATTAGATGCTGGACCTGGAAAAAAAATTATTTTTATTTACTTTTAAAATAGGGGTGCCTGGGTGGCTCAGTTGGTTGAGTGTCTGACTCTTGGTTTTGGCTCAGGTCATGATCTCATGCTTCATGAGACTGAGCCCCACACTGGGCTCTGCACTGACAGTGTGGAGCCTGGCACAGAACCTGACTGGGATTCTCTCTTTTTCCCTCTCTCTCTGCTCCTCCCCCACTTCAGCTCCCTCTGAACACTCTCTGTCAAAATAAATGAATAAACTTAAATAAATAAATAATATTGGAGAGACGACTAGCAAAATTTACATAAAGTCTGAAAATAAGACAATAGTACTGTATCAGTGATAATTTCCTGATCTGGATAATTATATAGTGGTTATATAAAAGAATGTCCTTGTTTTCAGGGAAATACATGCTGAAGTATTTATCATGACTATAACTTACTCTTTAGCAGTCACAAAAAACAATAATATGCATTATACAGAGAGAGAATGCTATAGTAAATGTGATAAAAAGTTAACATTTGGAGGGGCGCCTGGGTGGCGCAGTCGGTTGAGCGTCCGACTTCAGCCAGGTCACGATCTCGCGGTCCGTGGGTTCGAGCCCTGCGTCAGGCTCTGGGCTGATGGCTCAGAGCCTGGAGCCTGTTTCAGATTCTGTGTCTCCCTCTCTCTCTGCCCCTCCCCCGTTCATGGTCTGTCTCTCTCTGTCCCAAAAATAAATAAACGTTGAAAAAAAAAAATTAAAAAAAAAAAGTTAACATTTGGAGAATTTGGGTGATAGGTATAAAGGAATTCTTTGTACTACTTTTACAACTTTTAAGGCTGAAAGAATTTAAAAAAACAAAACAAAACCCAAACAACTAACTCTCTGAGCTGTAACTTCCTCACTTATACAACAGAGTTGATGTACAGATCTAACAAAAGAGTTAGCACTCTATAAACTGTAGAGTTATAAATGCTAATTATTGTTTTAGTGTCCTCCAAGGAGACCCTGTGAATGGGGTTAATATGCTACAGCTAAGCCTTGATGATTTAGCTAGGGATTAGAAATATATTTCAGATACTATACTTGATCTTAGCCAAAAGACTGAGAAGTGATAGAAATATATTTCAGAAAGTAGAGCCATGGTGGTAATCCCTCTGAAGATAAGAAAAGTAGTCTGACAAACCATGTGTATGCTCTTTAGCATTAATACGTCTACTGTTGTTAAGTGCAGGTTTTGTTTCTTTACTCTGACATCTTAACTCTTCCAACCCTACCACCTAACTGAATAGCTAAGTGTAAAGTGAATTACTAAACTAATATGCCCTCAAATACTTTTAGAATATCAGTACTTACCACAGCATCAAACCGGCTATGATAAACTTCTGCTTGGCTCTGCTCAACATAGTGCTGTTTAGCATGGATAAAAGCTGGTATTCCTCCATATGCCCAGCCAATGATGCCTGCTGAAATAGCCGCCTTATAAATATTCTCAAGTTCCTTTGAAGTTCTCTGCTGTTCACTAAGACATCAAAAAGACAATGTTGTTTGGGATTAGTTTATGGATACTGCTCTCCAAAAGACAGCACATTCAAAATGACCCCAATACTAACACTACCACATTTTTCATCACGGGCAGAATCTCCGGATTAATAAAATCTCCTGATGAATTAAATACCACAGTTCTATCACAAGTAGCTCAAATCTCAGCCAAAATTAACCTATGCTGTTAGAAATTAAGCTATTGGTTGATTACCCTTAGGAAGATAGTGACTAGAAGGGGCACAAAGGGGAGCTTCTGAAATGCTGCTAACAGTTTCTCGGTGTTGGTTACACAGCTATGTTTAGCTTGTGAAAATTTGTTGATCAATATATTTATGTGTAAATAGATGCATATTATACTCCAATAATGGTTTTTTCTAAGGTGGTTTTATTTGATGACTATTACAAGTCCACTACATCTCTGGAATCAGGAAGAATATGTAAACGCTGGATGCAAGGATCAAGATTTCCCTTTTGGAATTTTAAGCTAACTTTTGGAAATGACACAAACTTATGGATTTTAGGACAATGTATTCAAGAACAAAATCCTAGATTAAGAAAAAAAAAATCAAAACCTGTCTTTCTGAATTCTTCACTTTTATGCCATGCTCAGATTGGGCCTGTATGATAAAAAGCAACAAATGAGAAATCTCACTGTACAATGGACACCACAGACCAACCTAAGGAAAAACCACTGTTTAATTCAATTTGTTACTCTCAAAAGAAGAAATTAGAATTGATAATAAAGCTTTGAAGATGTTTCTAGAAGCTCTAATGAATAGCTAAGTTTTTAAGTATTATGTTACTATAAATGGCCCTCTAGATAAATACTAAATGTTATTTACATTACTAAATCACTTTCTTCGGAGACTATTAGGTGTTTATCTAATTCTAATTATCAATAACCACATCTCTGAAATCAGAATCAGTGAGTCTTTACAGCTCCTGCATCTACAAGAGAAATCTAAATAAAATTTCTCAGAAAACTGTAATTCTTATACTTACTTAGGCCAATAGGAAAAAAACTGCTATAATTTGAACCCTGTACTTATCTTGTATAGTGAATAAGATCAAAAACATTTACCTAAAAATTGGCCTATGACAGAACTCAGAAAAGAGAAAATGTAAAAGCTTAAAATTTAACAAGCCAGATGAATATGCTTTGCCTCCTTTTCATTCTCTGAAAAATTCCATGCCATAGGTGATGTTTATCTCCATTTTATTTATTTGGCTCTAAGAAGTCCTATGGTTGGCCCAAACAGCTAATAAATGGTGAAGAAATAGCACAGTGGTAGAAAAGACCTAAACTACAAGTGACAACAGGGTTGTGGTTCTGGTTCTGTTACCCACTGTTAAGTGATCTGCAGCCAGATCACAATCTATGAACTTTAGTTTCCTCATCTAGGATGGAGGGGAACATAGAAGTTAACCTAGATTACCTTCAAGTTTCTTTCAGCTCCAACATTCTGTGGTTTCCAAAGCTGATCAAAATAACACCCTTCTGTTATATACTACATAGGATCTTTCACAAGTATCTCAAGTAAATATTGATTGGAAGGACCAATGAGAAAGGCTGCCTCATTATCTTTAATAAAGATGATATTTCAATAAAGCAATTAAACACGATTCTGCCAACTCCTTGTCCCAACAATCTCAGCAACATAATAAAGCTTCAAAGTTAATTTAACCATCTGGTAACAGTGTAGTATTGTAAAGTATTTCATGAAAGGGCCATTTTTCCACCAATAATTGATAAATGATGAAATAAATGAATAAATGAAATGAGTTTTCCATTAAAGTGAATTCAGTTTGAAGTTAATTTTGTATTCTGAAATAACCTTATTTGTTGATCTAGCTAATATCGTTTCTTTTATAAAAATGAGACAATACTTGCTATTATTTTTTATATATTCATTATCTGACAGAATAAACATTTTACAGCTCTCTCTGCCGTTTCTCCAATCTCCATTTTTTTGGAGAGAAGGAGGAGCTATGGTCATGAAATACCAAAGTTTGGAATAAAGTGAAATGAGAAAAAAAATACTGGAGCGTAATCTCGCTGATGTGGATTCCAGGGTCAATTCTGACACTAATTAGCTCGGTCCAATTCTTCTAATTTGTAAAATCGGGGGATTACACTAAGATTATATTCTCTAAAAATGCTCTGATTTATAATGAGTTTCACCCCTACCATTTGTAAACTGTCCTGTCAATCAACAGAACTACCAAATGGCAATGTGAGGACACAAACTTGGGATACAAACATTACAACACCAAATCTTATTCAAAAACAAACCACATCACTCAGGGGTCCTTCACCCCAGGATGACCCAGGTTGCAGGACAGCTCTTCGCAGTCCCCTCCCCACAGACCCTAGGCACTTTTACTCTTTGACAAACAGGTCCCGGAGGCGGTCCCATCCGGATTCCAGGTAATCAGGCTCTGGGACGTAGGAAGACAGCTTCTGGTTCTCCGAATCGGCAGCCACAGCTCCCGCAGCAAAAACCCGAGGGAAAGGACACAGCGCCCGGCAGAAGTAGCTCTGTGGCGCTGGCGGCCGCACCTCCATGGCCCTCACGGAACCTGCGGGCACACGCTTGGGTTCTCAGGGCTCCAAGGCCTCTGGGAGACGCCGTGGGAGGACAGTAAAGATAACTGCAGTAATAAATAGGTGAGTACCCTTCTACCAGGCCCAGCTAATTTGCTGCCAGGCTCGCCACCACATTCTTGACACCCTCCTCCACAGGGCCTGCACTGACTTAATGAAGACCTTGGATACACGAGACAGGAAGTCCCACCTTCAACGGGGCAAAGGCCAATAGGCGGGGCGACGGCGTAGCCGTAGCCAAGCACTTCCGCCTAGAGGCGGGACGAACACAGTGTGCCTGGCCCGCCCCCCGGAAGTGAGTTGGCTCGGAGTAGCTGACATCAGCTGCGTTCTGGGCCAACTAAACCGGGTCTTCGTCAGTTTCCGGGAGGCAAGATGTTGTCAAAGGCTGAAGTAGTTTAGCGTGTTTAACACGCCAGAAATTCCACATAGATGAAAAAGAAAGTGGAGTGGGGAAAGGGGAAGACAATTCGCACAAATAGAAGCCCTACCTACTTTCACTTACGTAGTGAAGCCTCCGAGCTGGGCGGGGATTCAGTTTTGGTTTCAGAAAAAACCAGATGTCTTGGTGCCTGATAGACCGAGATTTCCAGAAAGCTCATTTGAAGAATCAGCTTTGGATAGTTCTTAACAAGGTGGGTTTTACCCTCCCCCTCTTTTCATATGCTTACTCTTCCTCAAAAGGCAAGACAACTGGAATTTCTTTGATATTCCAGCAATAATTTCCCTTCAGTACAGCCTGCGCTAACATATGCTTTGAGGTATTGTTTTTATTTTATTATTTTTTTAAAGGTTGCTTTATTTTTTTTTAAATCTTTTTTAATGTTTATTTCTTTTTGAGACAGAGACAGAGCATGAACGGGGGAGGGCCAGAGAGAGAGGGAGACACAGAATCCGAAGCAGGCTCCAGGTTCTGAGCTGTCAGCACAGAGCCCGACGCAGGGCCCGAACTCATGAACAGTGAGATCATGACCCGAGCCAAAGTCGGAGGCTCAACCATCTAAGCCACCCAGGCGCCCCAGGTATTGTTTTTATTGAAACACACGCATTTGAAGGTTGCGTGGGTGGCTCAGTCAGGTAAGCGAGGGACTTCAGCTGAGGTCATGATCTCATGGTTGGAGTTCCAGCCCCACATTGGGTTTGCTGCTGTCAGCACGGAGCCTGCTTGGGATCCTCTGCCCCCCCCCCCCCCCCCCCCCCCCCGCCAAATAAATAAACTTTAAAAACACACACGCATTTGAAATATTCCCAAATGGTTTGTGGAATTTCATTTTACTGGCAACCAAATATAGTCCCTTATTTTTTGCCAATCCTTACCCCTCCTTTATTCCTTTCTAGATGTAATTCAAAATTGCTACACTCTTTTAGTAGAATACAGTAAATAGAATTTCGGAATTTGATAGCTGGAATTCTAAAGAAAAGGCCCAGAGGAGTAATTGACTACAGTCACCACCTGAATTAGTGACAGTCATCTGGGAGACAGGATTAGGTTAGCTCCCATCATTGCACTTACTATACTGCATCACAACTTCCTATTTGCTGATGTGTCTCAACAGACTAACTCTGAGGTCAGAGACCAGGTATATTCATCTCTATATCCAGGACCTAGCATGGTGTCTAGCATATAGGTTGTTGAATGAAGAATTCAGATTCCCTGACTCCTGGCTTTGACTCCAGGTTGTTGTTTATCCCATATGGATAGGAGTGGGGACCAGGACAAAGTCTCAAGTCCTGAAAGCCCAAGAAAATGGCTGTGAAGTCTGTCATCTACACGTAGGAAAAGTTAAATGCTTGTGATGATTCCAGAATCATTCTGGGGTGCGGGAGGACTTTCAATTGTGGAGCAGGGATGTTGGGAAGTTACTAATGAAGTCATTTATGTACAACTCAAATGTCCCCAGAACTCACTACCCTGTAGGTACAAATGATGTCTTTAATGGGCAAATTTCACTAACTCCATAGCTGCTTTCTTTGGGTAACTTTGTAAGGTTCCCTTTGCCACTTCAAGAAGTCCCCAGACCTTTGGTGACTGCTCACACTGTTCCTGCTATTCCATCTTAGCTTCTCAGATTCTACCTTCTGTCACACTCCCACACTCCTGTTTCTCCAAGCCCTGAGATCTTACTTTTTTTTTTTTTTTTTTTATCACTGCAGAAATATTCCCCTTCCTCTGTTGTCTGCCCTTTTTGAGGGGTCTCAGAGCCATACTAAGCCAAAAGGTGTTATGAGGTTTATTTGGACTACTCTGTTTCAGTACAGCTTTCTCCTCCCTAGCATGTGCCCTTGCCACTAGAGTAAAGGCATCAAGGAAGGATTTCAGTATAGTCACCACACTACCCGGAACCACCATTTGCCTATCCTCAGCCCTTGTTGCTGAGTTCTACTCATAGAACTCAATAGCTTCTTCTCCCATTGTGAGTTTCTCTTAGGGGTCAGAAGTTTTCCTTTTCCCTGCTAGGTTCTCACCAGATACTGCCCTTGCTACATATATTACAGTTTATTGTATTATAGATGACAAACTGTTTTCACGGATAGAAAGAATGAATTTTGAGAACTCCCAAGGATTCCATTTACCTCATTTATTTGCCCCTCAAAGCATAACCCAATTTTTAACTCCATGAAGATTCCCCGTTATACTAGATGGAAATTTCTTCCTCCTCTGAACTCCAAATTCACCTTGTCTGTATGAAAAATTGGCCTTATGATTAAGGCCTATGTCACCTTAGTCACCTTCTGCCTGTGATATCTCTCATATTGTTATTTACTTTATCATCTCAACCACAGAGCCCCTTGAGGCTAGGAAGCCTGTTGTAAACATTTTCTTATTTCCCACTGTTTATGCACAGTAGATGCCAAGCAGTATTTGATAAATATTAATTTGTAGTTGCAGCCCTCTGCCTTACCCATAGCACCTTACATCTGGATGCAGTAGGATTATCTTAAGTGATGCCATATATGGATGCATGGGAAGATGGATATTTATATACTTGTATGTGTCCTTGTTTGTAGTCAGTGTAGGGGTCAAGGGTAGGGAAGTATCCTCTTTGGAGCTGAACCAAAGGAGCCCATTAAATTTTTTTCTCTTGGGAATTTCAGGCTGAAAGACAGAGCCTGGCAGTCTCTGGAACTGCATACAGTAGCACTCTAGAACAGTCCAAAACTCTTGCTGATGTTCCTGGAGTTTCCCTGCTTTCTTTCCTTCTAACTGCTATGAAATTTGTTTAGATTCTTTGAGATGCCCTCATAGTCTTCCAAATAAGTTTTTTTGCTTAAAGTAGCTAGAAGTTTCTGTTCTTGGCAATGAGGAGAACCTGACCTGCCACAGTAGAATAAGGCGTGACACTGACAACATCACACAGAGGATGCTCTCCAGATAAAGAAAAGCATGACGTGTGTTATCCATGTATTCCACTTCATTCAAAAAAACTATTCTCTCTCTCTTTTTTTTTTTTTTCTAAGAAAAGTATGGCCTTTAGCCCTCTGAAGAGGAAAGGGTAAGTTTGGGTCCTACATAATGTTAACAACAAACAACACAACCTTTACAAATTATGGGGATAAAAATTATTTTCAAAAACATACATTTTTCATATTGTTACACACCATCCTCATATCACCTATACTGAGGTAAACAGGTAAGTATAAAATCTGAATAACATTTGCTGAATTTAAATACAAAGATTCCCTTATTGACTATTCTAAGGGCAGATGAGAATCTGCATTGATCCAACTCTTACAGTCTTATCCAGTTCCCCTTAGGAGCAAATGGCTAGTCAATCTGTAAACAGGATCTAGTTAAGTCAACTGTCTCCATCCATCCATCCATTCTTCCTTTCAATGATTCTTTAGTATCTACTGTGTGAGGCACTGTACTGGATAATGGAGACCTCAAGATGAATAAAACATGATTCCCACCCATCAAGAAGCCTACAGAACAGTAGCAGAAATAGTCAAATAACTACAGTGTAATGTGATATATAACACAGGCACGAGCAAAGTTTTATCATAGCCCCTAACTGCCTAATGGAATGAAAGAAAGGATCCAGAGACAGGATGCTTGAGCTGGAACTTGAAGCAAAATGGGAAATTCACAGGGAAATGCAGTTTCAGCTCTTCATTCAAAGAAGAGAAAATTCTGTTTCTAGTTTAGTGACAGGAAAATTAAAACAGAAAGATAACATCTACTGGGACCTCATACTGACAAGGCAACACCACTGTACAACACAGAAATCCAGACTGCTTATCGTTAGACTTCTAGCACCTAAGGACATGGTCCCCATGAATTTTTAATGCTCAGAAACAAAACATCTAACTTTCAATGTCTGCCTTATTCTATGCAATGATCTTACCAAGGATATTCAACTCCTCCTCTAAGAAGGTCCTTAGACTTAAACATTTATGGAAGGGAGTTTAAAAAGCCAAATACTTGCGGCACCTGGGTGGCTCAGTTGGTTAAGCATCCAACTTCGGCTCAGGTCATGATCTTGTGGTTTGTGAGTTTGAGCCCCGTGTCAAGCTCTGTGCTGACAGCTCAGAGCCTGGAGCTTGCTTTAGATTTTGTGTCTCCCCCTCTCTCTGCCCCTCCCCTGCCCATGCTCTGTGTCTGTCTCTCAATAATAAATAAATGTTAAAAAAATTATTTTAAAAAAGCCAAATACTTTCCTCACTAATGGAATAAAATCCCTGATTTTATATGACTGAACCTCACATTTACTAATTTTGAAACAAACTAATATACGGAACAGTTCTTAAGAAGCAAAGGAAAAGAGCAGATTTAATGTGGAAAAGTTGGGCCAAAGGGACAGAATGGTTCTGAGTCATCAAACTCTATGGGTTTTCATCTAAAAATTTTTCTTCACTTTTGACTATAAAAGGGAGAGCATCCTGAGAGATTAAACCACTATCCAAATGTGTTTTTCAAAAAGGGAAAAAAGGGAAAAAGAGGCACTCCAACATGGATTTGCACTGAAATATTTCCTACATGAGTAAGTGCTCAACTTGGATGATCTAAACCCCAATAACATTTCATAGATGAAGACACCTTGAGGTCCCTGCATGCCCTTGAGGCTGTGGACACTGCTGCCAATTTAAAGAGGCAAAATATTAAGGGTGTATAAGGAGTGAGGAAAATTTGCTGTTTTGTGCACAGTTCCTTTAAAGAGTGAGGACTACGTTCTAAATTTATTAAGAGGTTTTTGTCTTTTTTTAAAATAGAGACCATAAAAAGAAGTAGTGTGTGAAGGCACAAAAAAGGGGAACTTGAAATCCAATTGCAATAATTACTCATGCAATTGGCCCCTTTCTCTGTGGCATTATAGAAACCTCCTGAGTACCAAAAAGCTTATGCTTTTACAAAAGAGAACTGCCACATCATTGCATGGCACAACTACTGCTTCCTTAGACCTTTCAGGAAATGATCCCCAAGTGGTTTTCACTAGCCCCATAGGGCTTCCTCCATTAAAATACAGTGACCAAGATTAGCCTAGAATAACTGAACTGCAGAGATGAGTTATACTAGTTCCAAATGATTAGTTTTCTGCTCCAAATGATGAGACAGAGTATCCTCTGACGGACATAGTCGGTTTCACAGTGATGGACATACATGTATGGATGATCTGAGGCACAAGCTGTGATTGGTCTTAAGAAAATGAAAGGTGGAATTGGGTTCAACACCCAAATCTCATGATTTCTGGTCCTTATTCAGCCAAAGCGTTGAGCTGCTCCGAGTCCATATTATACACATTTTTGATCTTTCTCAGTTGTCTGGGTGCAGCATGATAAGGAAAACCAGGTATTTGGCTTGATAACAGTATTCAAGGTAGAGGTGCCACGCTCATGGTAAGCTTCTCACCACAGGATATCTGAGAGCTGCTGCCAGAGAGGATTGTGGTCCAATGATAATGACTAGAGTTCAGTTTTCAAAATTTTAGGAATAATCTGATCATAGCCTTTCCTTCTTGTTACATTATAGGACAGGAATTTAGAGTATTCAGTCAACAGGTTCTCCCAGTAACAGGTGATGTCATCCATCTGCAAGTGGTTCATAATAAACTGGCTTCCCCTAGAGACGAGATTAATAAGAACACTTAAAGCACAGCATTTAATAATACTAATAGCTTACATCTAAGTGCTTACCTTGTGCCAAGTCCTATTCAGATGCTTTATATGAATTAACTCTTTTGATCTGCAGAGCCAACCCTATAGCCATCATATCCACACACATGCACTTAGCAATAGAACTTAACTTTTTTTCTTAAAAATAAACATATAAAGAGTGAATTCTCAGAAATTCTGTACTTGTTTAATTACCTGAAAGATTTCAGTCTACTTCTATAAAGGATGGGCTTGGGACATATGTGAATGTGTGTGTTCCCTCTGGAAAGTTTTTTTTTTTTTTTAATTTTTTTTTTTAACGGTTACTTATTTTTGAGAGACTGAGAGAGACAGAGTGTGAGCAGGGGAGGGGCAGAGAGAAAGGGAGACACAGAATCCAAAGCAAGCTCCAGGCTCTGAGCTGTCAGCACAGAGACCGATGCAGGACTTGACCCCACAAACTGTGAGATCCTGACCCAAGCCAAAGTCAGATGCTCAACTGACTGAGCCACCCAGGCACCTGTCCCCCAGTAAGTTTTAATTCTGATTATCTCTGTAGAATGAGAACGAAATCCAGATATCACCATGATAACAATAGTCATGTGACTTTAGTTGGGGATGATAAAGTAAAATAGATAAGGAAAAATGAATAGAACTTACCTTTCAGCAATTTCTTGAGCCATGTCATCATTTGCTTTTACAAAATGCAACAGCTCCCTAAAATGGAAAGAATCATTAGTCTCTAAAATATACACTGAGCTAAGAAAGACCACAGACTGAGGTTTATGGTTAATCTCTAGATAGGTAGATAATTGATTATTTCTTTTTTATTTTACCTCATTTTTTAAAATGTTTTATTTATTTTTGAGAGCATACATGTAGGGGAGGGGCAGAGAGAGGAGGACAGAGGATCTGAAGCGGGCTCTGCACTGACAGCAGCAAGCCCAATGTGGGGCTCAAACTCACAAACCACCACATCACGACCTGAACCAAAGTCGAACTCTCAACCAACTGAGCCTCCCAGGTGTCCCTATTTCTTTTCTAAAGCAAAGACATTTGGGTCCTTACAGGACCAAAACAACAACAACAACAACAACAACAACAACAACAACAAAAGCCCCCACACAGGCTAAAGGCAACCTGTTGTAGATTTGGGACATACTTGAGAAAATAGAGAAATATTCAATGACACACATCAAAAATCAATAGTGAAAAAAAATTACCCTCCTGTCTCTTGCTGTAGCCCCTAGAAGAGGGCCCTGGTCTCATGTTTCTGGGCCCTTTCCATATCTCTTCCTTGTTCCTCCTATCACGTGAGAAAATTGGCCTCAGCTTCAGTGGGGTCAGTTCTCACGTATCTGAAAGTCTCTTTGATAATATAACAACATCTAATATCCCTATCTTTAGTCTTTGAGAGATAAGCACTTTTCTACTGTGGACTGCCTAAACATTACATTTCAAACTAGCATTAGAGCACTTTCTCAGATTAAATCTCACATATAGCCTAGTTGACTGGTAGCATTGTATATACAAACCACATAGAAAAAAAAGCTTTCAGGGCTCCTGGGTGGCTTAGTGAGTTAAGCATCTGCCTTCAGCTCAGGTCACGATCTCACGGTCTGTGAGTTCGAGCCCCTCGTCGGGCTCTGTGCTGACAGCTCAGAACTGGAAGCTTACTTCGGATTCTGTGTCTCCCTCTCTCTCTGCCCATCCTTTGCTTGCTCTCTGTCTCTCAGTCTCTCTCTCAAAAGTAAATAAAAACTTTCAAGGGAAAAAGTCATCAGTAGTAAATGCCTTAAATGGCTGGGAACTTAGAGGCAGATTGGGGAGTCATTAGGCACTCTGCTTGGGGAGAGCCACTCACTGGACATTGGAGAGATCTGTTTTGACTGGGATATAGTGAACCCATGGCTTCAGTTGTGGATAGAAGAATTCAAGCCACTCATCACCAACATGGAAAACAAGGGAACCACACAGGAAGAGGTGTTTGAACCGGAAACTTGCGGCTACACCTCGAAAATTAAACAGATACCTGGGAAAGAAAGAGCAAAATATATTCAATACTATACACCTGCTACCACAAATAGGATCTTTTTCTTCTTATTCCCTCCTCCCCATCTCTCCTTTTATTACCCCTCTCCCTGCCCTTCCTATTTTCAGGTTTCAAGGACACATCTGCATGTCCCTGTGGGTTTCCAGGGGCTACTGGCTGTTTCAGGGAATGTCAGGTGGGGGAGAAAAGAGGATTCTTTCTCCAGACAGACCTAGAGAGGGCCACAAACTGGGTCTAGATAGAGAGATGTAAGGCTCAGATGGAGAGAGTACCTTACCCTTTCCTATGAGCTTTCCTGGGCCTAATGTCTCTAGTGAGTCATGGCTCCCCAAAGTCTTGTTTTTCCCCTGGGGTACCCCACCAAAAGCACCTGCTGTTCCCCTTCTGAACAGAATTCCTCTTCTGAATTCTGGAGAAGAAAACCAGGTATACCTAATCAATCTTCAAAGAAATGCCCCCTGGAAAAAAGCTATCTTAGAAAAGAACATGGTCTTTTCAGCATTTCTCATGCATGCACCCCTGTCTCCAACTAGAGTTGCTTCTACCCTAGAGTTCCCACTATGCAGTGTAATCAGCATTCACCTCTCTGAATCCCCCTACTTCCTCCTCTTAACCTGGTTTTACTTGTTCACCTAATCCTTAGTCCTGGCATTGAATTCTAACATTTTAGTTACATATGCTTTATTCATTTTGAAATGTAAACTTTTATTAATCTGATAAATACTTTAACTTTACCTATTGGTTGGATGGGGTGTAGAGAGAAGGAATCCCATCACTTTGGTTGCTAGCAGAAAGGTCTATGGAGGCAGGGACCATTTTTTAGGGTCTCTGCAGTTCCCATAGAACTCAGGTGAGAACGCTGTACACACAGCATGTTCTCATTAAACAACCACCAGATGAATTAATAGGACTTTCATAAACCCCAGTTGGACCTAGTATTAAAGTTCTCTCCCAAAGTGAAGCTATTCCAAATGTAATAGGGAAACCAAGAGTCAGGAGTCCTAGAAGTCTTACTTGTATTTGCAGTGATCCACAAGATGGACATCCTTAGCAGCTGGCTTCCCCAAGGTGTCCTTTAAGTGAAAAGGAAGTTATTAGTATTGAGAGTGGTAGTATTTATTGAAAAGCAGTATGCAGCAAACATAGTTAAGCATTCCATCAACACGACCTCATTTCATTGTCCTGAATAAACACATTCAGAGGAATTATTATCCCATTTTATACATGAAGAAGCCATGGTCTCGAAAAGTTGAGACTTGCTCAGGGTCACGTGGCCCTATGTAGAAGAGCAAGGGTTTTAACCTGGGCCTGTCTGATTTTAGAGTTTAAGCTCCCAGAGCCATGTGGATCCTTCTCTGAACTCAGAGATCCTAACCTACAGCACATTTCACTCTGTGTAAAGTATACATATACAAAGGTACAGGTGGTGGCTGGTGGGCTCAGAAGTAAAACCCACACACAGATTTTGTTGGGGATGGAAAGTATTTAAAAATAAAAATTCAAACCATTGCCAACATTTACAGGTGGTAAGATATTTCTTCCAAAAACCCCGATTT